>NW_020664393.1:49737169-49832261 GCF_002925995.2 Terrapene triunguis | reverse complement strand
CAAGCACCAGCTTGGGTGCCTGGTGCCTGGAGCCGGCCCTGTTTGCATATTAATTCAAGTTCAGCAGTTTCTCGTTGGAGTAAGCTAAATTCTCCATTCCTGTGATCATCCTAGCAGCCCTTCTCTGCACCTGTTCCAGTTTGAATTCATCTTTCTTAAATTGCACACCGTATTGCACACAGAATTGCACACAGTATTCCAGATGAGGTCTCACCAATGCCTTGTATAATGGTAATTAACTTCCCTATCTCTACTGTAAATACTTTGCCTGATGCATCGTAGGCTTACATTAGCCTTTTTCATGGCTGCATCACTTTGGTGGCTCATAGTCATCCTATGATCAACCGAGACACCCAGGTCTTTCGCCTCCTCTGTCACTTCCAACTGGTAAGTCCCCATCTTATAGCAAAATTTCTTGTTAGTCGCTAAGTACATGACCATGCACTTTGCACTATTAAATTTCACCCCATTTCTATTACTCTACTTTTCAAGGTTGTCCAAATCTTTTGTATGATATTCTGGACCTCCTTCATATTGGAAATACCTCCCAACTTTGTGTCATCCACAAATTTATTAACACACTCCCACTTTTTGTGCCAAAGTAATTAATGAAAATGTTAAATAAGATTATTTCCAAGACTGATCCTTGAGGAACTCCACTAGTAACCTTGCTAAAGCCTGACAGTTCACCTTTCAGCGTGATCTGTTGTAGTTTCTCCTTCAAACAGATCCTCTTATAACATCTTTTGATTCTTGTATTAATCCCTGTCTTCTCCAATCTAACTAAGAATTTTTCTTGTGGAACTGTAACAAATATTTTACTGAAATCCAGGGTGATTAGATATACTGCATCCCCTTCATCTAGAAAATCAGTTATCTTCTCAAAGAAAGTGATCAGGTTTGTCTGGTATGTACAACCATGTTGTATTTTATCCCAGTTACCATTTACTTCGATGTCCTTAACTTCTCTCTCTTTCAAAATTTGTCCTAAAACCTTGCATACTATTGAAGTCAAATTAGCAGGCCTGTAGTTTCCTGGATCACTTTTTATTTCTTTTCAAATATAGGTACTATGTTTTCAGTGTTCCAGTCATAGGGTACAACCCTGAGTTTATGGCTTCATGAATAATCTTGCTACTGGCGTGCATTTTCAAGTGCCTGTTCCTTTAATGTTCTTGGATGGAGATTATCCAGGGCCCCTGATTTGGTCCCATTAAGCTGCTTGAGTTTGACTTCTACCTCGTATGTGGTAATTTCTACTTCCATATCCTTGTGCCCATTAATGGCCCTTCTACTGCCCTCATGTTCCTCATTACCCTTATTAAAAAATGAGGCAAAGTATTCATTTATTTGTTCGACTATACCTAGATTATCTTTAATCTCTATCCCAACCTCAGTCTTTAGTGGTCCCACTTCTTCCTTCTTTACTGTCTTTTCATTTATATCGCTAAAGAGACTTGTACTATTGTTTTTAATTTCCTTTGCGAGATCCAACTGTGCTTGGCTTTTGGCAAGTCTCACTTTTCCCTAACACTTCCTGACCTCCAAGAGGTAGCTTTAGTTGCTAATCCATCCCTTCTTCCAGTCCTGGTAGGCTTTCTGTTGTCTCTTAACAATATGTTTGAGATGCTTGTTCATCCTGTTTGGTCTGCAACCTTCCCTATACTTTTTTTTTCATGCTTGCTTGGGAGGCAGGTTTCAGATAGTTTTTCTGCAACTTTGACTTAAAGTAATTCCAAGTCTCCTCCAGATTCAGAACTTTGAGTTCTTCAGTCCAGTACACTTCCCTAACTAATTGCCTTAATTTTTTTTAAATTTGCCTTTTTGAGTTCAAGGGCCCTATAGTTGCAGACCTATTTTTATTCATCCTTCCATTTAGTTTAAACTGAATTGACTCATGATCACTCAAACTAAGGTAGTCGTCTACAGCCAGTTCTTCTATGAGGTCCTTGCTTCTTAACAATACTAAATCTAAAATGGCATCAGTTCTTGGTGACTATTGGTGACTATTTGGTGAAGAAATCTGTTGGCTATCATATCCAAGAATTGGCCCTACCATTATTAGTAGCATTTGGCCTAGAATTTTTATCTGGGAAATTAAAGTATCCCACCTAAATCCCACCCCCAAAAAATGTTGGGCTAGAAACCTTGTCTAGTGGACTAAAAACAGAATTTGGAGATAGGATCACCTGAATTCTCATTTTGTGTCTGACTCTGTGGGTTTAGTCAAATGATCTAAACACTATGCCTTATTGTCTCCGTTTGATATTTTCTTTACAAACACAAATCCTCTCAGCAATCATCTGAGGTAAAGTGTTATATAAGAATCAAAGGTATTTTATTTTCTGTTGTAAAGACTCTATTGCCTACATTATTTCATGATGTGAGGGGTAAAATGAAGAAAAAAGACTTACCTACAAAATATGTTAAACATGTAGCATGCTTGTGAAAAAATTAAGTAACTTTAGTACTTGGGATAGTGAAAAACAAGAACACTGCCTGAGTGCCAATTCACACTTCTCCATGTAACTCTGTCAATTAATTTCAAACCTAGATTATAATACCCCCTCTTTTGCAGGCCTGAGAGCCTCTTGAGCATAGACTATCAATTGTACTAAATATTATGGTGCTTTGACATGATCAATTTGAAGCTAATGGAAACAAGTGGTAGAAGTCTTCAGATGAATGAAACCAAACTCATTTTCTCTTGTGATTGTTACTCAGTTTTCTAGAAGTCAAAAACCAATGTGCTAATCCCGTGATACACACATTTTAAGTATCATCTAAGTATTTCCATTAGTATGTGTCAATGTTACCAAGTTTCCTCCTAGAACTGTAAGATTTATTTTCTCTATTGAATACAGTATATTGATGCAATTAAAGTACAGCCAGTGTTTTCCTTAGTAGGTAATAGACTTTTAGGATGTTTATTTGTAATTAACACCATTAGAGTATTCTATTGTTTCATTTCATTTATCGCAAGGTATGCAAAGAGATAATTCCACATATAGTATTCTTTTTAATGGCAAATAGAAAAAATGTCCCAATTGTACAATTCCTGCCACTTATCTTTTAGCTACAGGCAGTGAGAGAATATTTGCTATTATAAAAATATATACAAAATATGTCCATACTGATGTTTTATTAACTTACTTTAATAATAGACAATACCAGTCAATTTCAAAACTTGTTGCCTAAAACATCTACTTTAACGTAAAAAGAAAAAAATGTCTAAGTATATGGTAACTGGAAACTACATTGAACTGAGAATAATAACCTGAGTGGGCTCGAAGGTCTTCTAGCATAAACCAAATTGATTAATTAGGAACTACTCAGCCCATGTCTATAATTTATTCAAATTTATTTACAACAATATTTGACCTGAACTGCAGTAATGAATGATATGTATAATATTATATCTGTAAATCAACTGTGTGTATATTTTATAGTTTGATTACAGTTTAGGGAGAAGGAAAGGCTTTTAAAATCTATGGGCTGAATTCCATGCCCACTTACACAACTGTAAAACCTGAAGTCATTGAAACTAGTCCACATTACACCTGTGAAACTGATAGCAAAATATGGCCCTATAGTTGGCAAATGAGCACTCAACTGCAGTCTGATCTGGTAACATACTGTATTAGTATGAGGCAGAGATTCAAAGCTAAATGTCTGTAACAGGGTTTATTGTAACAGATTTAAGTCACCCCACCATGGCAGTGATGCCACTGCTCCACATGGAGCCATGGAATAAGTTAGCAGCCCCGGGGCTGAGTGTGGAATGTGGGGGCATCTACCCACAATTGTTTGTAGGTGTCAAGTCACTCAAACAGGTCATGCTCCAGGCTTTGTAATACCAGATAATGAGATTGCCTGAGGAACACGGACAACAGGAGCTTCACAGCAACATCTTATAAGCCTACAATCATTTATCAATGACATTTCTCTTCACCACTTAGGTTTAATAAAGGATTACTTTGATAGGATGTATGTCAGGCTGTGATAAGTGATATAGAGGGATCTGAGTATGGACAAGAACAACATAATAACTCTGGGCTAAAATGTATTTTAAGTCTAGCCAAGAGCAAAGAGTGGCATGTGAACTGCACCACCCCAGGACTAGTCTGACTCAGGCAAACCTGTTATGGGTATTATTTAATATAAATTAATAACATGGGGTGTAAAATAATTAGGCTTAATCAATCTTTATTAATCAAAGACTATCAGTCAAGTTCATGGAATGTATTAGAAACAATTTTTTATTTCAGAAGGTGGAACAAGCTCCTGGGGAGAGGCTGTTCTAGATTTGATTTTGACAAATAGGGAGGAACTGGTTGAGAATTTGAAAGTGGAAGGCAGCTTGGGTAAAAGTGATCATGAAATGATTGAGTTCATGATTCTAAGGAATGGTAGGAGGGAGAACAGCAAAATACAGACAATGGATTTCAAGAAGGCAGACTTTAGCAAACTCAGGGAGTTGGTAGATAAGATCCCATGGGAAGCAAGTCTAAGGGGAAAAACAATTGAAGACAGTTGGCAGTTTTTCAAAGAGACAATTAAGGGAACAAGAGCAAACTATCCCACTGCGTAGGAAAGATAGGAAGTATGGCAAGAGACCACCCTGACTTAACCAGGAGATCTTCAATGATCTAAAAATCAAAAAAGAGTCCTACAATAAGTGGAAACTATATCAAATTACAAAGGATGAATATAAACAAATAACACAAGTATGTAAACACAAAATTAGAAAGGCCAAGGCACAAAACTAAATCAAACTGGCTAGAGACATAAAGGGTAATAAGAAAACATTCTACAAATACATTAGAAGCAAGAGGAAGACCAAGGACAGGGTAGGACTGTTACTCAATGAGTTGGGGGGAAATAATAACAGAAAATATGGAAATGGCAGAGGTGCTTAATGACGTCTTTGTTTCGGTTGTCACCAAGAAAGTTAGTAGCGACTGGATGTCTAACACAGTAAATACCAGTGAAAATGAGGTAGAATCATAAGACACTAAAATAGGGAAAGAACGAGTTAAAAATTATTTAGACAAATTAGATATCTTCAAGTCACCAGGGCCTGATGAAATGCATCCTAGAATATTCAAGGACCTGACTGAAGAGATATCTAAGCCATTAGCGATTATCTTTGAAAAGTCATAGAAGACGAGAGAGATTCCAAAAGACTGGAAAAGGACAAATATAGTGCCAATCTATAAAAAGGGAAATAAGGACAACCCAGGGAATTACAGACCAGTCAGCTTAACTTATGTACCTGGAAAGACAATGGAACATATAATTAAGCAATCAATTTGCAAACAGCTAGAAGATAACAAGGTGATAAGTAACAGTCAGGATGGATTTGTCAAGAACAAATCGTGTCAAACCAACCTGATAGCTTTTTTGACAGGGTAACAAGTCTTGTGAATAGGGGGGAAGCGGTAGACGTGGTATATCTTGACTTTAGTAAAGCTTTTGATACTATCTCACTTGACCTTCTCATAAACAAACTAGGGAAATGCAACCTAGATGGAGCTACTACAAGGAGGGTGCATAACTGGTTGGAAAACCGTTCCCAGGGAGTAGTTATCAGTGGTTCACAGTCATGGTAGAAGGGCATAATGAGTGAGGTCCCGGAGGGATCAGTTCTGGGTCCAGTTCTTTTCAATATCTTCCTCAATGTTTAAAATTGTGGCATAGAGAGTACACTTATAACGTTTGTGGATGATACCAAGGTGGGAGGGGTTGCAAATGCTTTGGAGGATAGAATTAAAATTCAAAATGATCTGGACAAACTGGAGAAATGGTCTAAAGTAAATAGGATGAAATTCAATAAGGATGAATGGAAAGTACTTCATTTAGGAAGGAACAATCAGTTGCATACATACAAAATGTGAAATGACTGCCTGGAAAGGGATCTGGGGAGTGATAGTGGACCACAAGCTAAATATGAGTCAATATTGTAACACTGTTGCAAAAAAAGTGAACATCATTCTGGGATGTATTAGCAGGAGTGTGATAAACAAGACACGAGAAGTAATTCTTCCACTCTTCTCTGCGATGATTAGGCCTCAACTGGAGTATTGTGTCCATTTCTGGGTGCCACATTTCAGGAAAGATGTGGACAAATTGGAGAAAGTCCAGAGAAGAGCAACAAAAATAATTAAAGGTTTAGAAAACATGACCTATGAGGGAAGATTCAAAAACTTGGGTTTGTTTAGTCTGGAAAAGAGGAGAGGGGGGACATGATACCAGTTTTCAAGTAAATAAAAGGTTGTTACAAGGAGGAGGGAGAAGAATTGTTCTTCTTAACCTCTGAGGATAGGACAAGAAGCAATGGCCTTAAATTGCAGGAAAGGAGTGTTAGGTCGGACATTAGGAAAAACTTCCTAACTATCAAGGTAGTTAAGCACTAGAATAAATTGCTTAGGGAGGTTGTGGAGTCTCCATCATTGGAGATTTTTAAAAGCAGTTTAGATAAACACCTGTCAGGAGTGGTTTAGATAATACTTAGTCCTGCCATGAGTGCAGGGGACTGGACTAGATGACCTCTCGATTCCAGTCCTATGATTCTATAATAAAGCATAATATAGAAAGGAAGGTTCAATATATTATCAACCCATCCAGGAGACAGAAGTACAGCTGGTTAGACTGTCTCAGAGCTTGAGTTCCATTTCATTCCTATATACACGAACGTTGTTTACCACAGACAAAAAAGTTTCAGAATTTCTCTGTATTATTGCATACCTACCACTCATCTATTATCTCGCTTCTTGGACATATTTTCAAAGAAAAAGGACCATCTATGCAAAGACCTGAGTACAGATAATCTATCTGTCCAAGGTAATTTGTGCATGTTTTGCAGACCTCGTCAAAGTATTCCTCTTATTTCTTGACAGGTTTTACATACACAAAGAACATAGTCTCACATCTGCAGGATGGAGATTACAGCAGGTAACTATCTTGTTTTGATTATAGCATTCCAGAAGTCAGCAAAGTTTAGAGACATCTGTTCCTTGATACAACTTAGCATAAATAAAAGCATCTTGGAAAGAGCTTATAGTTATACAGAAACATACACCCGGTTATCTTCTTTAATGCCAATCTGCTTACAGGTTTTGATGGACAGGTCTGGGTTCTTCTGGATCCCGCCCCCACTCAGCAGGGTGAATCTTCTTTCTTTTTTCCTATGCATTTATTTGGTGGTACCTCCATCCCCCTCGTTCCTTCCTGGCATGGTCACCAGGGCAACTTGGGAGGAAAATTCTAACCACAAGGTAATCCTCATTTATTTGGCAGATAGTTGGAGACTCCCAAGAAATAACACAAATACATACAATATATTCAACACAATAATTTTATTAAACAGGAGACAAATATAACATAACAGGGTAAAACACTATTGTTAGGGTCACCGGTGCTCACGCTGCTAATACCAGTGACTTTCCCCAGTCACGGGACCTGATGTAGCAAATGTAAGATTAGTGTCCCGTTGGTACGCGTACTTTGTTGGGGCCCTTGATGACCTATGACCACAAAATTCTTCTCTGTAGTGGTTTAGCAGTGTGGCTGACTGGGTGGACTCACAAGTGGGAGAAGGTGATAAATCCCTCCACAGGTTTAATATGCAGCAAGTTGTAAAATCCCCAAATCCTTATTCCCTGGCTTGAGAACACAGTTCAGGGAATAGGGGGTCCCCAAAACAAATTCCCTGACTAACTAACTAAAAGATGGTGCACTCACAAACTCCATGAATGATCCTCAGGTTCAGGGATGATTCTGGACTCCTCAGTCACTGCAGAGGGGCTGATCTCTGCTGGCAGGCATCCTCTTCAAGCAGGAATCAGACTGCTTCGGTCCCAGGATTTCCCCTCACCACAAAGGGGTGCAGGGCTCAAGGTGCATGTTACACAACTGTACTAAAACCCAAACTGTGGTCTCCTAGCCCAGCATCCAGACACACACACAGCAGGCAGCAGCCCTGAACTAGCAGGCAGAGCAGAGCTGACCATGTGGTGACTGGTCTCACCTAGGGAGCTGGAGGGCTAACTCAGCCTGACTGGGCGAGTTTTCCAGCAAAACTCTACAAACTGGGAATCATCACTGGAGAAGAAAAAGCCCAGCTGAGGGAATCCTGCAAGCAGGCCTGAGACTCACCAGCTCTCCACACAGCCAGTCCTGCCCTTGCCTGGACTGGCTCCAGACTGACTCAAAATGGCTTCTCCCCTTTCCTGAACTCCCTGGGAAGGGCATCTCACTCCCTATTGGTTGCCAGGCAGACTCTGATTTTGCCTTGGCTCCTCTTCCTTACCAGGGACAGTGTGCCTCTCCCTGAGCTGCCAGCAGAATCTAGGTAATCTCCTTGGGGGTTCTATATCTATATCTATATCTATAATTTTGATATCGCATACTGTGTACACCATTAATATTGTCTATTATTGTCACTAATATGATAACCTTTGCACACTTGCTTTTATCTACCTCCATACATATTTCACAAAAAGAGACATCTATCACTCATCTACAGTATGTGGAGCAGGAGTCATGCAAACATTACAGTAACTACAGTACAGTTTTACAGTTATACAACAATTGCTTGTAAGAGCAGAATAGATCTAAATACATCTGTTTGTCTGCTATGTCTTCATACTTAGCCTTGAAATTACAATACCGTATTTCCCCTTAGTTATACATTTTATAAAAGCTCTCTATGAATATATTTGCAAGTATACAATTAGCATAGATACACTAATACAATATAGGATATTACTTGCTTACTCTTAGCTACCAATACAGTTTATCCAGATAAACTGGTAGTTAGCAATTAAGCTATTTACATTACTTGTTAATATTTCTGTTTGTGATAGTTCAGTTTTATAGATTCCATATAGCTTTGTTTGTGAGAGTTCAGAGTTAACAAATTCCAATAAATTCTATTTCTTATATGGTAACATTACAACATCAGGTTTATAGTTTTTCAGTCAGTATTCTTCCTTTCTCCTTCTAGCCCATACACAAAGTGTTCTGTTACTTTGGTTCAGTTTGGTCAACAGTGCCATGAAGAATCATGGGGCTTTGGCTTAGCTTGGTCAACAGATCCCAGTGATTCCCTCCTTGCTCTAGGACTGACACAGATAATAATTTACTGCTGGCTTATACCAACCAATTGGGGCCATGAATTTGTTGCCTTTATTCTTTTTCTATCATGACTGGAGGGAGTGGTTTGGTCCAATGTGATAAAAACTAATATTAGATTTCATATATCTTTTATATCATAATGAAAGTGAATTCTGGTAGGATATACAAAAAAGGGCCACGTAGAAAGATGCAATGTATGACTTCATGTTAGATAAAGGGCTCAACTGTGGCCAGCCCTGTGAGCAATTGAGGAGGCAAACTGAAAGGTCTTTCCTTTCTTGCCCATGTGCTGAGGCCAGCACAGTGTTAATCCTTGTGTTTCCCTACCATGCTCTGTCCTTCAACAATGGGTCCACACTAAGGGGAGCACAGGTTGCACCCTATATTTGTGAAGGCATTACGCCCACCTATGGAGTACCAATTACAGATGTGGACTGACATACTGCCATTTACCATGGGCTTTGGCAGTAAACTGCAGCTGGATCTGAAGTTTGTTCTATGAATATATTGCATGGACACATTCTATTACCCCTATGTCATGTGACAAAGTCTCCCTGTTCCTCAGTCCCCCATCTATAAAATGGGGCTAATAATACTTCCTTTCTTCTACTCCTTGTCTCTTTAGATAATAAGCTCTTCAGGGCAAGGATAGTCTTTTCCTGGGTGTTTTTAGTGCCAACCATAATTGGAACTTGATCTCCTTTGGGACCTCTAAACACTACAAGAAATAAATAATAAGAAGAAGGTGACAGGAACTCTAGAGGATTTTTGACCTGTCTATAATCACTGAGCAGGGTTCATATATTAGGATGAGGTGGGCCACATAATTAGTTCTTGTGATTTTAGGAGTATGATCATTGCTGGGCCTTTGTTTCCTTCCCATCATCATTTCTATGTTTCCATTATTCACACAGACCAGAAACTGTACATAATCAATATTCAGCTGCTCTTAAAATCTACTACACTATATATTGATGGGTATGTGGATTTTAAGTGCCTGAGACAGATATAAACTGGGATGATAGAGAGAACTAAATTATAGCCAATAAAGTTTATACATTAATACTTACAGTATAAAAATCAAGTGACATTGAGATTTATACAAGCAAGACAGTTCAATATACCATAGCTTGATTTTTTTAAATAATTTTTGTTCTAGCATATCTATAGCTCTATTTCACAAGTAACAGAAAAAGTATATTTCTTCCCAGGCAGTAGTGAAGTTATAGCCACATAGTGAGAACAAATTGATTTTTTTTCTTTGTGTAGGATGGTTTCATCTGTTCTTCAAAAACATGGCAAGACTGTAGCAGGCATTCTCAAAAGGCATTACAGAGAAATGTTTAATCAAGTAAGTCCTATAAATACTATTATAAATTGCATTTAAAAATAGACGTCTGTGACTGGCTTGTTAGGATTTCCCTAGCATAAAAACATGACTTTGGGGTGAGAAGGATCCTGAACAGGAAACCTTTAATCTAAAATGTAACATAGTTCACCAGGAACTAATTCAAATGACTAAAAGGTTACTTTATGAATATTGTATTTTATAGCACTGAAAACATTTCTCTTTGTGTTTTAACTCTGATCTTTGGTGTTTTATATTTCATATTAACTAATTCAATGGGAGATGAAGAATCTTAAATTAAAGGGGAAAGATCAAACTGATAAAATTTTTATACGAGGTCCTGTAAGCCATTTGGACCTTGATACAAAAAATACTATTGATCAAATCTTTAATAATTCTAGTTTAGCTTCCAGGACTCTAATCTGAGTACGTCTTTCACTATCTGTTAAGAATTTAAACCCTGATCCTACATTGAAATCTATGGGACTACTCACTTGCCTGAAGTTAAGCATGTGTTTAAGTGTTTGCACAATTAGAGAACTTTTCTGTATTGATGCACATGAGATTTGCCCAAATCTATCCTATTAATAGCAATTGTACAGGTCACGTGTGTTACTCCCCTGTGCATTAATGAAAGAAGATCCTCCGTTTTAGATTATTAATAATATAAATAAAAGCCTACAACAAAATAATTGTGGTGTATTGCTAATGTGTTTTCAAGTTCTTTTAGTTTATTTTTCAGAATACAAAATGTATTAAGTAATGATCAGGTCATTTTATTGCATGAACCACCCAAATTAAAATGAGACCAAAACTAATTTAGTTGTTTAATTTGTCCAATCTTGTCCAGTTTTGGCTAAGATCTTTTGTGTATCAGGTTACCATCTGCCTAGATAGTGCAGTGATGAGCCCTCTATAAATGCTTAGAAAGGCCTTAGATGGGAGCTATATTCTATCTTGAACAGGGATATACTTGTTGATCATAGAATCATAGAATATCAGGGTTGGAAGGGACCTCAGGAGGTCATCTAGTCCAACCCCCTGCTCAAAGCAGGACCAATCCCCAACTAAATCATCCCAGCCAGGGCTTTGTCAAGCCTGACCTTAGAAACCTCTAAGGAAGGAGATTCCACCAGCTCCCTAGGTAACCCATTCCAGTGCTTCACCACCCTCCTAGTGAAAAAGTTTTTCCTAATATCCAACCTAAACCTCCCCAACTGCAACTTGAGACCATTACTCCTTGTTCTGTCATCTGCTACCACTGAGAACAGTCTAGATCCATTCTCTTTGGAACCCCCTTTCAGGTAGCTGAAAGCAGCTATCAAATCCCCCCTCATTCTTCTCTTCTGCAGACTAAACAATCCCAGTTCCCTCAGCCTCTCCTCATAAGTCATGTGCTCCAGCCCCCTAATCATTTTGGTTGCCCTCTGCTGGACTCTTTCCAATTTTTCCACATCCTTCCTGTAGTGTGAGGCCCCAAACTGGACACAGTACTCCAGATAAGGCCTCACCAATGCCGAATAAAGGGGAATGATCACGTCCCTCAATCTGCTAGCAATGCCCCTACTTATACAGCCCCAAATGCCATTAGCTTTCTTGGCAATAAGGGCACACTGTTGACTCATAGTCAGCTTCTCATCCACTGTAACCCTTAGGTCCTTTTCTGCAGAACTGCTGCCTAGCCATTCAGTCCCTAGTCTGTAGCAGTGCAGATGTAATAACAAATCTTTTGATGTAAAACACAACCCTTTTCCATCTCTAAGTTACTAAGGAAGAGATATGATTCTGGTTGGGAAGTGGTCTAATGAGATTTCCTAACCCTTTATTCCCACCGATGAGCAATTCTGCACACAGGTAGTCATATTGAAGTTGCATCTCATGTGAGGGAACTGCTCATCAGTGGAGTAAGGGATTCAATATCGGTCACATAGTAGATTTAGATGGGTTTGGATGGTCCTTCTCCACATCTGCACTGCTTGGTCTCTGTGGTTATTTGGGCCCAGGAGCTTTCTGTTCAGGGAGAAAGACAGGGCATGAAGTCCCAGGGGAAGAGTAGGGGAAATAATGGGATGTGGTGCTTTGGAGAAGTGAAAAAAACTTTCAGCAATGAACTTCGACATTAAAATTCCATCAGAAGAAAAATGATTTGTGCCCCTCCTCATGCACACAAACTGCAAATGATGGAAGTAAAGTCTACTGCAGGTGGGCAATATTTCACATAGCCAGTATAGACACTGCCTTGATTCACTTTTGATGCATCAGTCACCTTGGAATGCAGAGTCGTCTGTTTGAAATGGTAGTTTCCAAAATGTATATAAGGCTTGCAGATCTCATGTGCCTTCCTAAAGAAATCCAAAGGGCTCATCTCTGGGAGGAAGGTGCTTGGTTTAACCTAAGGTGTGCATTTAAACCAACTTGGATAAACCCATGCAAATCCCCACACTGACACCTTTATTTTGGTTTAAGAGTGGCTTTTTCAGTTTAGCTGAAGTCAATAGGGAACAGATTTAAGGTAAAGCAAAATAAACCACCCAAACTGAAATAAGAGCATCCACATGGGGGGAGGGGGAGATGCACCTGTTTAATTACATCATTTAAAAAACTAAGCTAAAGTAAACTGGTGCAACTTTCTCATATAGACAACGCCAAACAAATTAAAATCTTTGAGGCTTCCAGGACTCTCCCTGTCAATACTGTTCTCTAACTTGTCAAAACATTAATGGGTGTGAGATTGGAACATACACAGATATCAAATGGACTAATTGTGGCTAGTGACTTTAGTGTGTGAGTCTTAAATTAAAATGCAGGAGTTCAGTACATCAGATCATTTAACTCAAGAGTGGTGAATCTATCATGGCAGTTGCTAATAAGACTGCCGCAGAAGCAAAAAGAGACAAAATGTCACTTATCTGACACATTCTTGCTTTGGGGTATTTTGCCTTTTGCTCAGACTTTTTCCTCAGTTTCCTCACATACTCTGCCAACAGTTTGGTAAAGTTTATCTTGGCAAAGGCAACAGTAAAATAGAAATGTAAGCTTTCAAAATGAGAGCACATCCACTCTGCATTTTCTCCAGTTGGAGAATGGGCTCCACCCCTTTTCCAAATATTTTGTGACATGCACTTTTTCATCATTAATGAAGAAGGTTCCTAAAGACACAAAACATTAAGATTCATGCAACTGTAATTAAAAAAAGGTAGATGAAGGATAGATTTGTATTGCTTAGTTAATTTGAAAGAACACATATAGTCGTAATGGGAATATGTACTTGCTTTGATTAAAAATCTTCACTAGTTTAAACCTGGAAGCCCAAATTCTGCTCTCATTCCCACAAAGTCAATGAAAGAAATACAGATTTAGGCCACATAAATGAGAGCAGAATGTAGCCGTAAGGGCCAAATAGTGGTCCCATTGAATTCAGTGGGAGTATTGTCATGGATTCTAGTAGGACTAACATTTAGCCTGAAATGATATTGGATTTTAAGGAGCCACAGTTGCATTCCAGGAGGGAATTCAGAGGAACATCAATCCAGAGGCATCCTGTTTGCAGAGGTTACAGGCAGTAAAATACTTTCTGGGTCACTGAAGGAACATGTGTAGGAATTACCTATACTTTTTTAACACGGTGTAGCACACATTTTACTCCCTAGCACTGGCCCTGCAAAGCCATCTGGTGTGGAAGATAGTGGGAAGAACAGGATCATGGCATTTGCTCTACCACACAAGCTAAACCCCCTTGGGGGCTTCAGCACAGTTGGCAGCACTATGACTCCAATGTTCCTTGTGTTTAAAGAGTCTTGAAGCTTTTGCATCATTATGCAAGGAGGTTAGAGGGCCCAAAATCTGGCCCTAAAATTATTTCTCTGAAAGTGATACAGTTAAGTGCTAAGGAAAGAACTGGGTATTATTTTTAGTTTATAGTTTTTGCTTATCAATGCGTCATCTTTACTCTTGCAATGTTCATTTGAACCCATATTGTCAAGTTCCCATGTAAATCAGATTATAATTAAGGACCAGTCAAGACGAACCTTTGTTCAGTAGCAGAAGCCACTATGGTTTGTGCCAGTTGACTTTTGAGGCAGGTTCAAGTAAATGGAGGGATTTTTTATTGAATTAATTGATAAGTGAAAAATAAATCACTATAGGATCTTTTATGTTATTTAATTTGATAGTAAACTCTATTTGTTTTATGGATCAGGTTAAGGGGGCATTTGGGACCTTGGACACTTCATTTGGAATTTTGGCACCTAAGAATGGTTGAAGTTTTGGCAGAAGAGACAGTAGATTTTATAAAAGGGCAAAAGGCAGTCATGAATGAAATGATTAGTTGTGTTGCATGGGTGGTAAGAAGGGGTCAGGATGGGGAATGAAAAGAAACAAGTGCCAAGCAGTATGAAGAGACTAAGGACTTGTCTGCATAGTGTAGTGTGCTCCATGGGGGTATGATTTCTAAAAAACAATAACATCTTGTGCATCAATTGTTTTGTGTAGACTCTGCTGCTTGCACTAAAATTTCTCTAGTACGCTATAATATAGTACTGTTTCAAACAATACTACATTAAGCACACCAGCATCATCTACATAGACCAATTAATGCACAACATGTGTAGACAAGCCTTCAGTTATGTACAGCTGTGACGATGAAACTAAAGAACCTGAAGCAGAAGATGAGAATGCAGTGAAGATGTTTGACTAGGGGCATTCACTTATTTTGTCTCATTGATTCCTTGTCTTTCCGCTGAACGCTGTAACCAACTATTTGCTTTTCATTGCCTATCCCCCACTCTGTCTTAATTTTCAGTATTTTTTTTTTAATCTCACATCTTTGACCATCCCCTTGTAAAGCCAAAGTGGCTGCTTCTTTTTTGTGTGTTTTTCCCCTCCACAGTATTTCTAGTCTGTCTGCCCTGTAGGATTTTTCAGCTGCTCTGTCCTATAGGATTTCTCAGCTACTTTCTAAGCTATTGGATGTGAATTCAAGTTCCCACTAGTCCTTATCCAAATCCTGCAGTATTTACATTCCTTATTTATCCTTTACTACTTAGAAAAAGAAACTTCCATTTAAGTTTATGGGAGATGAAGGGGCTGAGCACCTCAGGATTTGGCTCTTAATGTCCAATGAATGTGGCAGCCACCATATTGGCCAATATATGAAGGATTGAACCAGGCACTCCCAGAGCTAAAAGTAAGAATTTCTACAGCTTGAGCTAAACAAAGAGGCTCTATAGTTGAGGTCTGCAGTAGACTCACATCTTTTACTGACTGGGCATAGGGAAGGACCCATAACACACACTGACTGATGAGTTACACCTGTGCAGCACTCAGAGCAAAGAAAAAAGCTCAAGAACTGATTAATTAGAGGGGAAACTCTAAAAGGTTCTGAGGCACATGAAGACATCTAGCAGTTAAGCTGAATGCCCAAACTGTTCCTGGGGCTGGAAGTCCCACGTGATTAGGCTTGTTCATGAAACTCCCATTATTTCCTGGCTTTGAGTGAAGATATTGTAAGAAGAATTTCTCATGTTATTGTAGGTAATTCCTCCAGAGAAAATTAGAAAGGGAAGAAGCACAAGAAGTAAAAACACCAGACACAACTGAGCTTTTTAAAAAAGTTGGTTTGAGATAAGGGAGAAAGTAGGATTTGGTTCTCACTACATATCAACAGATTTGTCTATCATTACTGGCCCTGATCTCTGAATCATGCAGCAGTGTAACATGCTAGCACTAGAACTACCAGAACACTGTTATTTCTTGTTTGAACTTACCTACATATTTCATAGATTTGCTGTTCCCTGTCGTGCAGTAGCACATTCAAAGTAGGGGAATGATGCAGCTTAGTTTAATAGGTGAGAGTTAAAACACATCACATCACCTTCCCACTTAAATTATGTGAAAATGAGACTATGAAAATGCAGGACATATTGGAATACAGCCTAAAGTATAGATGAACTATTTCGGCAAAAATTATTTGATTTGTCAAATTCTTTGTGGGAGTCACAGTTTTGTATACGTTGAACATCTCTTATGGCTTTGGAGTGCTCATTCAATAACGTAGCCACATTTACAGCTTTCTCATTTCCCACTAGAGAGCTGCTAATTAAACAAAAGAAATAACATATCAAATACACCATCTGTGCCCTGCATTCATCATTCCCTCTGAAATTCTTTTCTTTGCACAAAAAATGTCTTATTTTCCAAACGAGAATATGTTTTCCCTTTTGTGTGACACATTCTATGGCCCAGATCCTCATCTGACATAAATTGGCATAACTCCATTGTCTTCAATGGGATTACACAATGTATACCAACTGAGGACCTGGCTGTCTTTCTTTTAAGAGTACAAATCTTTAGATTACCAGTCCGAATTACATTATGGTAAGTATTTCCTTGAGAAAATGACTTGGGCACTGGAGGAAATGCATATATAATGCAATACAGGGATCCCTTAAGTACTTCTGGAGCAAAGAATAAAAAATTCTGCTGACTTCAAAGTCAGATTTACATTGGTAGGTCAGCCTGACAGAGAATCCACTGGGGATGAGCCTCCTTAATAATCAAGTTAGTAGGCAAACAGATGGGATTAGAAGTGCCAAATGTTTGCCAGCATGTATTAGCCAATCAGGATGAAGTTAAAGTCAAATCTTTCATGAAGGTCTCAGGGTATTGCATAGTAGCAAGCTTTTCTGCCCGTATCTGCCACCCCAACTTCTAGGGAACCAGAGATTCCAATGCCAGATAAGTTTGATGGGGACTGTTACAAGTTCTGTGGTTTCATGAAACCCTGCCGGCTCCCGTTCCTTCTTCAGCTCCCTTCATTCTCCACTAACTAGACCTGAGTAGAACTTATTATTAGTCCGGTAACTGGGGAGGCCCTACCCTGAGCGTCTCCCCTCCTGGAGTCTTCTAGCCCCCTGCTGGGGCAGTTCAAAGAGTTCATCCAAGCTATTGCCATTGTGTTTGATGATCTGAATCACCCACAATCCACTAAGAATTCACTTCAGGGCTGCATCAGGGAAACAGGCTGGTTGCCAAGTTTGCCTGAGAGTTCCAGAGCCTGGCAACAGACACCAAATGGAACAAGGCAGTACAGCACGATCATTTCTGACATGCCCTAAGTGAGGATATCAAGGACAAGCTGGCACAGGTGGAGATGCTGCCTGAGCTGGAAGTCTTGGTCAAGTTGTGTATCAGTACTGATGACTGCCTGACTGGATGCTGCCTGGTAGAGAGTTGAGTTCCTGATCTCCTTCCGTGTTCTCATCACAGATGCCCATGCAGATCAGTTAGGTTTGGCCTTGTTTCTCTGATGCAGAGAAGGGCTGGGGCTGTACTTTGGGCTTGGGTTGCCAGATTTCTGCTTTTTGACCAGAACATCTAGTCGAAAAAAGGACCCTGGGGACTCTGGTCAGCACCGCTGATTGGGCCGTTAAAAGTCCGGTTGCAGTGCAGGGGCTCCCTGCCCGGATCCACATGGCTCCCAGAAGTGGTCAGCATGTCCCTCTGGCTCCTAAGCAGAGAGGTGGCTATGGGGTCTCCGCGCACTGCCCCCACCCTGAGCGCCGGCTCTGCAGCTCCCATTGATTGGGAACCGCAGCCAATGGGAGCTGCAGGAAAGGCACCTGCAGGTGGGGGCAGCATGCAGAGCCCCACAGCCGCACCTCCACCAGAGGGACATGCTGACTGCTTCCAGGAGCCCCCTCCCACACCTCAACCCCCTGCTACAGCCTGATGAAAATGACCAAGTGGGCAAGGGTGGGGGAGAATGAGCAAAGAGGGAGGGGAGGATGGAGTGAGCAGGAGGTGGGGCCTCAGAGAAGGGGCAGGATGGGGGCGGGGCCTTGTGGAAGGGGTGGGACAGGGGACGGGGCAAGGATGTTCGGTTTTCTGTGATTAGAAAGTTGGCAACCCTACTTTGGACCTATGCCTGTATTGACAGAAATTTGGACACTATACCATGAGATGCCCTCCTAAGCACCAACCAGTGTCTCAACCAAAAAGACTCTAGAGTTCAGACCAAATAAAGGAGTCTGGACTGAGCCTATGTGACCCTCCCTCCCCACTCCAAAACCTTATGCCCCTTCTTGCCTAGCAATACCCTGGATATGGATGGACACTGTCAGCACACCCCAATCCCCCTCTGGCTACAACATCCCATCCTACCAGAGGCTGAGCTGAGGGCACTCATGGACTTGGCGATCTCCAGCAATTTCATGGGCTTAGACTTTGCCTGGGTTCACAACATTTCAACTCAGAGCAAGAGCATCCCCAGTGTAGTCTATTGATGAAGCCCTCCTGTCCTTCAGCCTGGTTACTTATCAAACAGCACCCTTGATGGTTACCACTCTCTAGGGTCCCTGGGAGGTTCGACTGTTTGGTCTGATTCCTGTACCTCATTCCCCTGTTATCCATGGCATTCCCTGGCTTACCACCAATGATTCACACATCTGCTGGGAGCCAGGCACCGTATGCTTCACATCAAGACTCTGCCATCAATGTTGCCTCCCAAAACCATGTTCCGGATTTGAAGCCCCATACAATCTTTGCCACCTACCTGAAAATTCAGAGACCGAATATGGCACACTGAAGGTAACTGCCGCCACCACCCCTGGAATCCCCTTCATAGTTTCAGAAATCCTGGAGAAATATCAAGATTACTCTGATATGTTCAATAAAAAGAGGTCAGATGCTTTGCTGCCACATCACGATTGTAATTGTCCAATTGACCTGCAACCTGGAGCTGAGATACCCTTTGTCTGCATATATTCCCTCTGAGAACCTGAACTCCAGGTGCTCCAAGAACTACCTCCACAAGAACCTGGAGAAGGGGTTCATTTGACCCTCCACCTCTCTGCTGGGGGCTCCAATCTTTGTGGCAAAAAGGATAACTCTTTACACCTTTGTATTGGCTACTGAGCTCTGAACAAAGTGATGGTCTAAAACTGCTATCACCACTTATTAACAAACTCTTTGAGAGGCTCCATTCAGCCAAGATTTTTACCAAGTTAGACCTTTGTGAGACCTATAACCTGGTCCAAATCAGGGAAGGTGATGAATGGAAGACTGCATTCCACACCCGATAAGGACATTTGAACTATTTAGTGACTCCTTTTGGGTTATGTAATGCTCTGGCAACGTTTCAGCATTTAGTCAATGATATCTGGTAGGACATATTGGACCAATATGTGATTATCTATTTGGATAATCTTGTTTTTTCAGAAAACCCAGCACTGCATGAGCAACATATGCAACACATGCTCCACAGATCCACCAAAACCCAAACCCAGATTTTATGCCAAACTGGAGAAATGTGAGTTTGACAAAGACAGTCAAGTACCTTGGTTATATAATTTCCCCCCCAAAGGAATAACAATGGACCCACAGAAGGTATCTGCCATCTCCAGATGGAATTCCTCAAAGGTCATAGAGGCATTCAGTGTTTTCTTGAGTTTGCCAGTTTTGTCAAAGGATTCTTTCTAGGGCTGTCAATTAATCACAATTAACTCAGAAAAATTAATCGTGATTAAAAAAATTAATCATGATTAATTGCACTGTTAAACAATAGAATACCAATTGAAATTTATTAAATATTTGTGGATGTTTTTCTACATTTTCAAATATATCGATTTCAATTACAACACAGAATACAAATATCAAAGGGGTAGCCGTGTTAGTCTGGATCTGTAAAAGCAGCAAAGAGTCCTGTAGCACCTTATAGACTAACAGATGTATTGGAGCATGAGCTTTCATGGGTGAATACCCACTTCTTCGGATGCATGAGTCCGAAGAAGTGAGTATTCACCCACGAAAGCTCATGCTCCAATACGTCTGTTAGTCTATAAGGTGCCACAGGACTCTTTGCTGCTTTTACAGAATACAAAGTGTACAGTGCTCACTTTATATTATTTTTGATTACAAATATTTGCACTGTAAAAATGATAAAAAGAAATAGTATTTTTCAACTCACCTCATACAAGTACTGTAGTGCAAACTCTTTATCATGAACTTGCAACTTACAAATGTCGGGGTTTTTTGGTTACATAACTTCACTCAAAAACAAAAGAATGTAAAACTTTAGAGCCTATAAGTTTTACTCAGTCCTATTTCTTGTTCAGCCAATTGCTAAGAGAAACAAGTTTGTTTACATTTTTGGGAGATAATGCTGCCTACTTCTTAAAGTGAGAACAGGCGTTCCCATGGCATTGTTGTAGCTGGCATCAGAAGATATTTATGTGCCAGATATGCTAAAGATTTATATGCCTCTTCATGCTTCGGCCATCATTCCAGAGGACATGCTTCCATGCTGATGACGCTCGTTAAAAAAATAATGTGTAAGTTACATTTGTGACTGAACTGCTTGGGGGGGAAGAACTGTATGTCTCCTCTCTGTTTTACCTGCATTCTGCCATATATTTCATGTTATAACAGTCTCGGGTGATGACCCAGAACATGTTGTTTGTTTTAAGAACACTTTCACCGCAAATTTGACAAAATGCAATGAAGATACCAATGTGAAATTTCTAAAGATAGCTACATCATTTGACCCAAGGTTTATGAATCTTAAGTGCCTTCCAAAATCTGAGAGGGATGAGGTGTGGAGCATGCTGTCAGAAGTCTTAAAAGAGCAACACTCTGATGCGGAAACTATAGAACCCAAACCACCAAAAAAGAAAATCAACCTGCTGATGGCATCTGACTCAGATGATGAAAATGAACATGCATCGGTCCATACTGCTTTGGATCATTATCGAGCACAACCCATCATCAGCATGGACTCATGTCCTCTGGAATGGTGGTTCAAGCATCAAAGGACATATAAATCTTTAGCAAATTTGACATGTAAATATCTCACAACGCCAGCTACAAAAGTGCCTGTTCTCACTTTCAGGTGACATTGTAAACAAGAAGCAGGCATCATTATCTTCTGCAAATGTGAACAAACTTGTTTGTCTGAGCAATTGGCTGAACAAGAAGTAGGAGTGATTGGACTTTTAGGCTCTAAAGTTTTACATTGTTTTGTTTTTGAATGCAGGTTTTTTTTTACATTATTCTACATTTGTAAGTTCAACTTTCATGGTAAAGAGATTGCACTACAGTACTTGTGTTAGGTGAATTGAAAAATACTATTTATGTTGTTTTTTACAGTGCAAATATTTGTAATAAAAAATAAATATAAAGTGAGAACTGTATCCTTTTTGTATTCTGAGTTGTAATTGAAATCAATATATTTTAAAATGTAGAAAACATTCAAAAATATTTAAATAAATGGTATTCTTCTATCGTTTAACAGTGCCATTAATCGTGATTATTTTTTTAAATTGTTTGAAAGCACTAATTCTTTCACTTCATTGCCCCGATAACTGTGCTTCCTTGAAAGGGAGTCCACTTTGTTTGGTCACCAGAGGCACAGTTCACATTTGATTAGCTAAAAAGATCTTTTACCTCAGCTCCTATGCTAATGAACCCAGATTCTGCCAAACCCTTCACCGTAGAGAGAGATATTTCAAATTTTGCCTGCGGAGGTTTTCTGTCATAACACAGTGGTTCTCATAACCAATTCCATGCCTGTGTCTTTTATTTATGAAAACTAACCCCCTGCTGAGAAGAATTATGATATCTGGGACAAAGAGTTTCTTATGATGAAGGCAGTTTTTGAGGAATGGAGACACCTTCTAGAAGGAGCTCGGTTCCCAATCCAGATCCTTACTGACCACAAGAATCTGGAATACCGTCAAACTTCTCATAATCTTAACCAGCAACAGATCTATTGGTCTCTTTTCTTTGCCAGACTTGATTTTGTTGTCACTTCGTGCCCTAGATTAGGAAATGGCAAGGCAGATGCCCTGTCCCACAAAGATGAATATGCTGAATCAGGCACAGCTCTCTCCGCTACCATTTTACATCCATCAAATTTTACTCAAGGGACAGCAAACAGGGAACTGATGTCCCTCATCTGGCTCCAGTTTCCCCAAGACCTCCAAACTACCAAGATCTGTCAGACCCTAGATGCTTCTAAAGTTCTGACTAGCTCAGGGTTTCATTTGAAGAATGGTCTGATTTATCGCAGAAGGCCCTCTTATATCCAAGAGGGCCATCCCAGACTCAAGGTGTTAAAAGATGGGACACAATACACTAATCACCAGCCATTCTGGCCACTTCAAAATCCAAGACCTAGAGTTATGGAATTTCTGGTGGCCAAGGTAGATTACTGATGTTAATAGTTATGTTAATTCATGTGATCTGTGCGGTTGGAGCAAGTGCCCATGTGCCAAACCACTCAATCTTCTTCAGGTTGTGCCTACCTCATCTCAACCCTGGCCCTTGGTATTTCTGAACTTCATTATAGAGCTACCCCACTCGCCGGGATGCACCATCTTCCTTGTCGGTGTTGATCTCCAAACCAAGGTAATGCATTTCCATTTGCTGCCTCCCAGCTGCCCAGGAAACAGTCCACCTTTTCAGTTGCATGGGCTGCCAGGCAAAGTACTCTCAGATTGAGGGTTGCAATTCACTTCTTGTTTTAGCTATGAACTCTGCAGACTCTTAGGAATGGAATTGTTTACCTTGTTGGTCTGTCACCCACAGACCAACAGGCAGACAAAACAAGTGAACCTTATCCTTCCAGTTGTGCTGGAACAATTTTTATAATGGGGGTGCTGAAAGCCATGAACAAAACTAAATCCTGTTTATGATGAAAACCACTTCAAGCCAACGGGTGCTGTTGCACCCCCAGCATCCCTAGTTGCAGCACCTATTCAGCCAGGAGCACTGTTCTTACTCCTCTGGTTCTAGCCAGCAACTGACCAGCAGCTTCTTTTATATGGGCCTGCTGGACTCTGGCTGCTCCCCACAGCCACTCTAGATAGTCTGGAGGACTCATCTCTACTGCACTTTTCCTGGGACTGGGTATGGTAGGGCTGTGAGGCCTCCAGCAGGGGGCCTCAGGGCCTGGTACACCCTGCCACAGGAAGGCATGTCAGGGGCCAGCCTGCAGCAAAGCCAGTCTCCTGGAAACCCAGTGAGCACAGCTGGCCCTGGTAGAAGCTGTCTGACTGATTGCACTACCTGACTGGTTGCATGAGTCTTCAGGCTGATACTTTAACTCAGTAGCAGCAGCTGGCCAGTGGCTGCTCAATGCTTTCTAGTCTGCAACTGTGCTTAGTCTTGTCCCTGCCTCCACTGTCTCTAACTTTGCTCCTGCTCCTGCCCTATCCTGTACCTAGTCCAGCCCCCAGCTCTTTCCTTCTCTGACTCCGACCCTCCACTATGCCTTCTGACTGTGACTCCAGTTAACTCTTTTGCTTAGGCTCTGATTCCCAGCTATGACCATTGGTTTCAGTCCTGGAGCTGTCCCATCTGGATTCAGCTCTAATGGTAGGTGGAACTCTTGCTTCAACTACTAGACCCATGACTGGCATCAATATAGGTGACTCCCTTCAAATCAGGCATAAGGCACATCGGTAGGCTATTGTTGAGGGAGATGCTACTATCCACTTTTGTTGCTGTACTTGCTCTATGGACATTTTAAAATTACATCTGCTAATCCAGGGCCTTTCACAAGTACTAAATTCATATACACTTAAAACAAAAGTTAAACACCAGGCAGAAAAATCTTTATGTACATTTTTTGAAACAGCTCTTTTAGATAAACCCAGACAGAATCTCAATTCTCTACTTTCTTCTCCAATCTCAATTATAATAGCTGTTACATTTTTGAATCTATACCTTACTGTTGTGTCACATGATTGTTAAAAATCAATGCTTCAAAAAATTTATTTTCTCCACTTAATAGCCTTCGTAAGTCACATTAGTTTTCCTTGTTTTATGTATAATGATTTGTTGCTTGCAAAAAGCCCTGTATAATTCACTTTATTGTAAATTCATTACTTATATTATTGCAAAAAAAAAGTTGAGAAGAGAAATATAGTAAAAAGCAAAATAAAGAGGTAGGAGATGTTACCATGGCTGTATATCTTTGTTATTTACACACACACACACACACACACACACACACACACCACACACACACACACACACACACACACACTTGAAACATTTTTATAAGCACTTTGGCTTTCATGCATTAGGATACACGTTGATTCTGGGGGAAAAAAACATAACATCTTTTATTGCTTTACTGCTTGAACTATTATTTAAATTGGTTAAGCTATCCCTCATGCATTATCAATAAGGCTAGACAAAATTACAATGTTTAATTTTCTTGAGATGCTTTTATTATTGTCTGGTGATATACAAAAGTCATAACTACAAATCAGTTAATTTCTCTGGTGTGTGTATGGTTTTTTTTGTTTCTTGGGATAATAACTGGTGAAAACCAAATTGGACTATTGGCAGAATTCAGCTATCCTGAATTTATACCTTTCAAAAAGTGTGCAGAGTAGTGTCATCCATAATTTTGTACATTTAAAAAGAAGCATGTTAGCTAGGGCCCTCTTCTGCAGTCCTTACCCAGTGTGAAATTCACCACACAGACCAGCAGGCTTGCATAAGCCTTGTGTATCTCAAAGCACACATAAGCCTTTCAAGTGCAGCTTATTTGGGACACAGAGTCTTGTGCAGTTCCTCTGAACAGGAATGAATTTCACCCTCAAGTCCCATTCCTGCAAAATTTTATGCACATGCATAACTTCACACATAAGTAGTCCCCTTGACTTTTAATTGTTGGTTAAAAATTCAGTACTGTCTTGCCCCTTCCCTTAATGAGTCCTTAAGCAAAAACAGGGAAGACAAAACCTGTCATTCCTGACATTTCTTGCGGGGGGGGGGGAGAGGGGGAATATCCTGCCAGGCATCTATTTATACATCATAAAGAACTCAAAAATGGCACAATTATCTTTCTTTGAAGGTTACCTTCAATGGCTCATAATAAAATCAATGCTACTTCTCAGCTTGAGACCCTGGACTATAGATACAACACTCTGCCAATGAGCTGTCTCCTTAACCTAACGGCAGAGGGGAAAGGAGGGTATCAGAAGATTTGCATGATATTTACTAAATATGAGAGTCAATAATGCACTTATGGAGATCAGACTGCACTAGCACTCTATCTTGGGAGAGCTTGGTGCCTGGCTGAAGGCTAGTTGGCTGAAGCTCTGTTCAGACAAAGATGAATGTAATATTGGTGCTCAGCCTCAGCATCCCTCTTGGAAAGCCTTTGTCAATTTCATTTTCTTACTTTACAAGAGTCTTCCAAAGTGGGCAGCTGTCATTTCAATTTTCCCAGTCGAAAAGCAATTTTTTTTTCAATTTTGCAAAAAGGAAACTTTTTGTCAGAAAATCATTCTGAGACACAAATTCTGTCCAGGTCTATTACCTCCATTTTACAGACTGGGATCACAGAAAGGCTAAGTGACTTGCTCAGGGTCACTGAGGAAGTTTATGGTGGAGCAGAGAACTGAACTGGGTTTCCGAAGGCCCATGATATCAGTAGGCTAATCACTGGACCACCCTTCCACTCAGCTTTGTGGACAGAGATCTAACCACAATGATCCATGCATTCAACAACTCCAGGGTTCATTACTGTAACTCACTGTATATGAAGTTGAGTATGAATACAGTGCACATGCTAAATTGATATAGAATGCACCTGCCCACCTTCACTAGAGGTTAGGCCACCATGAACACATCAGGCCTGTGCTCAAGCCCTTCCCTGGCCAGCTTTCAATGCCAGTTCAAGGCTTCATTTTAATTTTCAAATCAATTAATGGATTAAGCCCCAAGGACGTCACTCTATGAACTGCTGTGCTCCTCTGGGTCAACACAGATAACAAGCCCAGGATGAAACATGAGAGAACTTGCGACAAAGCATTCTCAGTTAAGGGAAATTGGAAGTTACTCCTGGGGGAATTCTGCACTACTGTGCATGCAGAATTCATGTTCCTTCCAAAGGTCTTTGCTTTCCGTAGAAAAATTACTTTGATGGGGAAGCAAAGGGAAGCCGCAAGTGCGGTCAAGTGCCCCTCCCAAGAAGGGCAGGCACATTGTTTTGGGCACCCGGAGCAGCTGGCAGAGAGGTAAATCACTGCAAAGAGGTGGGTTGAGGATGCCCTATCTGGTGGCTCCTACCCTATGTTGGGCTTAGCTGCTAATCCTGGCTGGGCTGGAGGAGGACGGGACTTCCTCTTCCTCTGCATGGAGCAGCTGGGGCTGGGTCAGACCCACTCCCAGACACAACCCCCTTGACCCTAAGACACCCTAAAACAGACATCCACCCTGCGGGAAAATTTATACCTGAAAGGCCATTTGAAAGGAGTCCCCATACTCCCCTCTCTTAAGTTTACTAAACTCAACTTTTCAGTTTACACTCTGACAGTAATTATATATTTCTATCCATGTCAGTAGAGATTTTCCTTCCAATTTCATTATATATATATAAATATATATACACACACACAAATTGCAACACTTGTCCTCTTTACCCCCATTTCTTATTAGCAGGGGAGCACTCTCTTCAGGATGCATTGGAAGTATTTTATCACCATAAATGCGAAAGAAGTATCCATTATTTTATCTATTTAAATAATATATATATATCCAACCATATCTGAGAGGGAATAATTTATAATGAAGAAGAGCACCGACCAAGGGTTAGATAATAAAGGGCAGGCAAACAGAACAAAGCTGTTGATAAGGAGGAGAAAGAGAAAATGTAATGTCAAAATGAAAGGCTATTTGGCACCAGAATAACCCCTGTGCTCAAGAATAGCTCACCTCTGTCACTCTACTCACGCTGATGGAAGGAGAATGAAGTTGCAATACATGTTGAATGCTTTGACAAGAGGCAGCAGGGCAATAAATATACTTGACTATGAAGGTGAATATTTGATAATGACATTTAAAAATATTAAGAAGTAGGGAAAGAATACTTGGTGGGGGTAGTGGTGAACAAAATCTCTGACTATGTGTTAGGATTCTGAGTCTCAAGGAGAGTGCATTTGATATAAATAGAAGAATTTCAAGGTCCATGCTCCAATATCTGTTACTCATATAATTGTCAGTTGCATATATTCACCCAAATGCTGTGGATAAAATATTTACCCATTCATTTTTACTCTCCGGGTCTGTTGAAACAAATATTCATTATTCCATACTTGCTTAAATATTCATCATTCCAATATCTATTTCCATTTTCCTGAATCTCCACTGTGTTTCAATACCAATTTTTTCTCATGTAATTTTTTATGGAAAAACTAGTGGACATATGCCATCTCTAAAGATGGTACAAGAGAAACTAGTTGAAAAATATAACTAGATGAAAGTGTAACCTTTGGGTGGGTTAGAATTTACTTCATTGCCCTTCTCCAGTCCCTAAAAAGTCCCAATTCCCATAGAAAAGCACCTGGAGACCCAGAATTCAGTCACTGAGTATTTTCAGCCAGGATTGCACAGGGTCAACCTTCCCACAATCAAGTCCAAAAGAACAGAAGGAATGAACTTAATTCTTAAGTACCAACTATGTAAAATCTTATGATAAAGAAATTAATATTTACAATGTAACATGGTTACTTTATAAGCCACATACATTATCGTCCGAGTTATACATAAATAATAAAAAAAAAATTAAATCTAAACAGGTCAGTGTCCACAGAAACACAGTGAGGGGAAACTCAGAGTTCCCAAAAGCTTAGGTTGAGTTCACTTGAGTCTCAGAATCTTCAATCACCAAATCTATATAGTCTGTTGAATCAAAACCAACATCTTCCCACCACTTGCTTGTAGAAATTTTCAGTTGGAATCCATGAGGCTGTTTCTCCTCTCCTCTGCTGAAATCATTCAGTTAGCTAGTCAGCTAACTAATTAACCACTCAGTTAAGTATATACATTTTTTAAAAAACCCCGTTACAAGAAAAATACAAAACTGAGAATAGCAAAATAAATAACTTTCCCATTCATCACATTTAAATAAGAGACAAGTTGGTGAATCATACTACTTGAGACAATTTAACTGAAATAGTTTGGCTAAAATAAAACATTCAAAGAATACAATTAAAATGAACGAAATTAATTTTCCCTCCCAATTTCCCCTTTCTATCATTAACACTGCCAGGGATTCCCTGTTGAAGGATTAACAATATCACTAACCTGCTGCAAAATGTTTCCAAGTTAGAGAAAACAGCCTGTTTTCTGCTCCTGGGCTTACTTTCTCCAAACCCACACAGGGCAAATGGCCTTTTGCAAAGCAGATGCCCTGACTACTTGCCCTCGTCGAGTCTGAGTACAGCAACAGGGAACAAACTGAGCATACTCAGCCTACCACACCCTATAGGCTCCAACGCCGTGGTGCTCCGGGGCTGGAGCACCCATGGGGAAAAATTAGTGGGTGCTCCGCACCCACCAGCAGCCAAGCTCTCCCATCTTCGCCTCCTTCTCCCCTCCCCCCAAGAGCGCACTGCATCCCTGCTCCTCACCCTCCCTCCCAGCGCTTCCTGCCGCCTGGCAGCCTAACAGTTGTTTGGCGGCGCTTAGGACTTTCCGGGAGGGAGGGGGAGGAGTGGGTACGCAGCGCGCTTAGGGGAGGAGGCAGAGAAGAGGCAGGGCAGGGGCGGGGACTTTGGGGAAGGGGGTGGAATGGGGAAGGGGTGAGAGTGGTGCAGGGGCAGGACCAGTGGTGGGGTGGGGGTTGAGCACCCACCAGGAAGAGGGGAGTCGGCACCTATGCCACACCCAATTCCAGAAAGTTCTGAGTGTTGAGTGCTAAATGTGCATCTGCCTAGCAAGAATGACCCAGACATAACACATTCATACCAAACACAATAGATCTTAAAGAGATATCTCCCTATTAGGCATACAAAATCACACGTATATGGCAAACTGCTGGCTAATGGAGATAGATCGCTCTTTTTTGCCGGTCATTGGTATGTAATGTGAGGGATACTTTCCAAGCAATGCACATGGACTCAGCCTTTCAGCTCCCATTTAAATGGATTTCTCCCATACTGATTTAAAATTTATTTTACTCCAAATGCATACTCTTCTATGCATAATACTATAAGACAAAATGAAGTTCTTGGCAGGCATACAAATTAACAGTGTAGTATTTACAAAGTTAGCCATCTCATTAAATTGTTTCCATTTTATGAATGACAGGATGCACTTCTTACCATGGGGATTAAGTGTTATATAAGCTTTTGTCTGTCCCCTTTCACTAGGGTGAATTTCACCCATCATCGCAGACAGTGCATTACACAATTATCTGACTGACACAGGAGTTCAGCTGGTAGACGTTTCCCCTTTCCTTCTCTCCTCCCCTCCCCCCAGAGGAAGGGACCATATATTTTCTGTTTGCTTTTGTTGCAATCTCTTTCTGCAAATGGAACCTCAACACTATAATGCTGAATATCAAATATAATTAGGGGCCTGTCTAAACAAACAGCGCATGGCAAACCACGGTGTAAATCTACCTTGTGCTCACCTGCTGTCTGCTAACTGTCCATCTGGATTGTACTGCTTTGCACTTTAATTTCCAAAGTGCACTTTAATCTACCGTGCTTTGAAACAGGAGAAGATTAAAGCACCCCCAGGAGCTTCTAGTGCATGGCAGTAGGGCCCACAAGGACAATTAGTGCAAGGCAAATAAGTGCAAGGTACACTTCCATATGATAATATTTACACATGTAAAACACCACTGCTAGAAGTGACCATGTGTAACCCATGTGCCTAATAGGGAAAGATCTCTTTAAGAGACCCATTGGGGGGAGGTAGGCGTGAGTTGTGTCTGGGTCATTGTTGCTAGGCAGATTTAGCACTCCACATCCAGAAGCTTCTGAAATTGGGTGTGGTAGTTTTGGGTATGCTCCAATAGGTTTCCTATTGCTGGGGTCAGACTTCCTGAGGGCAAGCGCAAGTGGTCAGGGCAGCTGCTTTACAAAGGGCCATGTGCCCTGTGTGAGTTGGGAGAAGCTAAGCCCAGAAGCAGAAAGCAGGTTGTTGTCCTTAACTCTGATGCATTTTGCAGCAGGTTAGTGATATGGTTAACTCTCTAACAGGGAAGCATGGCCAATGCTAATTATAGCCAGGGGAAATAGGGAGGGAAAAATAACTTCTATTTTAATTGTATGCTTTGAATGTTGTTTTGATTTTAGCCAAACTGTTCTTCTTAAATTGTCTCAACTAGTATGATTCACCAACTTTTCTTTAAATGTAGTCATGGGAAAAATGGTCATTTATATTTTGCTATTCTCAGTTTTCTATTTTCTTGTAACAGAGTTTTCTTTAAATCTATACACTTACCTGAGTGTTTGGTTAACGTCACAATGGATTCCAGCTGAAGATTCCTACAAGCAAGTGGAGGGAAGATGTTGTTTTAGGCTCAGCAGACTGTATAGATTTGGTGATCAAAGACTCTAACTGAGACTTAGGTGAACTCAACCTAAGTTTTTAGGAACTCTCAGTTTCTTCTCACTGTGTTTCTGTGGGGACTGAACTGTTCAGATTTTAATTTGTTTTCTTTATTTGTGTTTATGTCTGACTGTGAAGGTAATGTCTATAGATAGCACCTTATGATAAAGAAAGCAATAATCTAATTTTTACAGGATAACATGGCTATTTTATAAAGTTATTTAATTAAATTCATTTCTTTAGTTCCTTTTGGAACTTGAATGTGGGGAGGTTGACCCTGTGCAATCCTTGCGGAAAATCCTTGGGGACTGACCTCTGGGTCTCCAGCTACTTTCTATGGGAGTTGGGTTTTTTAGTCACTGGAGAAGGGAAATTAAGTGAACTCTAACCCACCCAAAGGTTACATATGCACAAAAAATTGTGTGCACAAGCAATTGGTTATTTGCCCACGCAGACTGGGGCACAGCAATGCATTTGGAAGTTGGGCCTGACCCCTTAGGAGTCCCTAGCAAGATTTTATCACTGCCTAGGATGCTTCTGACAACACAGTCTACCCAAATTAAATGTACTTTGGACATTTTCCCTGTCCCAGCCCACTTGTTCAAAATCCTTTTACCTGCCTCTCTGGGGGAAATACCCTGCTCACTGCCATGGTTTGGAGGCATTTCCTCAACTGCTTCTACAATGGGTTAAGGCAGTGGTTCTCAATCAGTGGCATATGTACCCCTGGGTGTACACAGCGGTCTTCCAGGGGGTACATCAACTCATCTAGATATTTGCCTAGTTTTACGACAGGCTACATAAAAAGCACTAGTGAAGTCAGTACAAACTAAAATTTCATACAATGACTTGTTTATGTTGCTCTATATACTATACACTGAAATGTAAGTACAATATTTATATTCCAATTGATTTATAATTATATGGTCAAAATGAGAAAGTAAGTTTTTCAGTAATAGCGTGCCGTGGCACTTTTGTACTTTTATGTTTGATTTTGTAAGCGAGTAGTTTGTAAGTGAGGTGTAACTTGGGGGTACACAAGACAAATCAGACTCCTGAATGGGGTACAGTAGTCTAGAAAGGTTGAGAGCCACTGAGTTAAGGGAAATACCATTTTCCCTCCAATTGCTTCTCCGCTGTTACGCTGCGACAATGTTGCAACTCACATGATTTTATCAAGTATCAGAGGGATAGCCGTGTTAGTCTGTATCCACAAAAACAATGAGAACTCCGGTGGCGCCTTAAAGACTAACAGATTTATTTGGGCAAAAGCATTCATCGGTAAAAAAACCTCACTTCTTCAGATGCCTGGAGTGAAAATTACAGATACAGCCATAAATATACTGGCACATGAAGAGAAGAGAGTTACCTTACAAGTGGGGAACCAGTGTTGACAAGGCCAATTCAGTCAGGGTGGATGTGGTCCACTTCCAATAATTGAGGAGGAGGTGTCAATACCAAGAGAGGGAAAATTGCTTTTGTAGTGAGCCAGCCATTCCCAGTCCCTATTCAAGCCCAAATTAATGGTGTTAAGTTTCAAATGAATTGTAGCTCTGCAGTTTCTCTTTGAAGTCTGTTTTAGAAGTTTTTTGTTGAAGGATGGCTACTTCTAAATCTGTTATTGTATGTCCAGGGAGATTGAAGTGTTCTCCTACTGGTTTTTGTATGTTACCATTCCTGATGTCTGATTTGTGTCCATTTATTCTTTTATGTAGAGATTGTCTGGTTTCGCCTATGTACATGACAGAGGGGCATTGCTGGCACATGATGGCATTTATCACATTTGTAGGTGTACAGGTGAATAAGCCCCTGATGGTGCGGCTGATTTGGTTGGGTCCTCTGATGGTGTTGCTAGAGTAGATATGGGGACAGAGTAGGCAACAGGGTTTGTTACAGGGATTTGTTCTTGAGTTAGTGTTTCTGTGGTGTGTAGTTGCTGGTGAGTATTTGCTTCAGGTTGGGGGGCTGTCTGTAAGCAAGGACTGGCCTGCCTCCCAAGGTCTGTGAAAGTGAGGGATCATTTTCCAGGATAGGTTGTAGATCATTGATGATGTGCTGGAGATGTTTTAGCTGGGAGCTGTACGTGATGGCCAGTGGTGTTCTGTTATTTTCCTTGTTGGGCCAGTCCTGTAGTAGGTGACTTCTGGGTACCCATCTCACTCTGTCAATCTGTTTCCTCACTTCCCCAGGTGGGTATTGTTGTTTTAAGAATGCTTGATAAAGATCTTGTTGGTGTTTGTCTCTGTCTGAGGGATTGGAACAAATTCGGTTAGGGCTTGGCTGTAGACAGTGGATTGTGGGATATGTCCTGGATGGAAGCTGGAGGCATGTAGGTAAGTATAGTGGTTAGTAGATTTCTTGTATAGGGTTGTGTTTATGTGACCATCACTTATTTGCACTGGAGTGTCCAGGAAGTGGATCTCTTGTGTGGACTGGTCCAGGCTGAGTTTGATGGTGGGGTGGAAATTGTTGAAATCCAGGTGGAATTCTTCAAGGGCCTCTTTCCTGTGGGTCCATATGATGAAGATGTCATCAATGTAGTGCAGGGATCGGCAACCTTTGATAGTGCTTACCCTGGTGGGCCGGACTGGTTTGTTTACCTGCCGCATCTGCAGGTTTGGCCAATTGCGGCTCCCACTGGCCACGGTACACCATCACAGGCCAAGGGGGGCGGCGGAAAGCAATGCGGGCCGAGGGATGTGCTGGCTGCCACTTTCCACCGCCCCCATTGGCCTGGAGTGGTGAACCGGGGCCAGTGGGAGCCATGATAAGCCGAACCTGTGGATGCGGCAGGTAAAAAAAACGGCCCAGCCCGCCAGGGTGCTTACCCTGGTGGGTCGCATGCCAAAGGTTGCTGATCCCTGATGTAGTGCAAGTAGAGGAGGGGTGCTAAGGGACAAGAGTTGAGGAAGCGTTGTTCTAAGTCAGCCATAAAAATGTTGGCATACTGTGGAGGCAGGCAGGTACCCATAGCAGTGCCGCTGACTTGAAGGTATAAGTTGTCCCCAAATCTGAAATGGTTGTGGGTGAGGATAAAGTCACAAAGCTCAGCCACCAGGTGTGCCGTGGCCTCATCAGGGATACTGTTCCTGACAGCTTGTAGTCCATCCTCGTGTGGAATACTGGTGTAAAGAGCTTCTACACCCATGTTGGCCAGGACGGTGTTTTCAGGAAGATCACCAATGCATTGTAGTTTCTTCAGGAAGTCCAGGGCCCCCGAGAGTGGGTTCGGGTCCCGGTGAAAAAAAATGTTCGGACCCCCCAGCAAGGGCGGACCGGCTAAACAGAACCGACGAAGCCGGGGAAGCCGGGCCTTGGGCCCCCTTCCGGACCGCCGAGCCCCGGTAATTTGTACCGGCTTCCCCCACTCTCGTCGGCCCTGAGGAAGTCGGTGGTGTCTCAAAGAGTGCTGATAGTGTAGGGTCTGAGAAGAGAGTACAAATAGCCAGATAATCCTGCTGTAAGAGTGCCGATGTCTGAGATGATGGGGCGTCCAGGGTTTCCAGGTTTATGGATCTTGGGTAGCAGATAGAATACCCCTGGTCGGGGCTCTGGGGGCGTGTCCATGTAGATTTGTTCCCATGCTGTAGCAGGGAGTTTCTTGAGCAGATGATGTAGTTTCTTTTGGTACTCCTCAGTGGGATCAGAGGATAGTGACCTGTAGAATGTGGTGTTGGAGAGTTGCCTGGCAGCCTCCTGTTCATAATACAACCTGTTCATTATAAGTACAGCACCTCCTTTGTCAACCCCTTTGACTATAATGTCAGAGTTGTTTCTGAAGCTGTGGACGGTGTTGTGTTCTGTACGGCTGGGGTTATGGGGCAAGTGATGATGTTTGTTCACAATTTCAGCCTGTGCATGTCTGTGGAAGCGCTCTATGTAGAAGTCCAGTCTGTCATTTCGACAGTGAGGAGGAGTCCACGCAGAAGTCTTCTTCTTGTAGTGTTGGTAGGAGGATTCCTGTGGGTCAGTGCACTGTTCAGTGGTGTGTTGAAAATATTCCTTGAGTTGGAGATGGCGAAAGTACGTTTCCAGATCACTGCAGAACTATATCATGTGCATGGGGGTGGTCTACCTTAATTGCATTTTCCTCGTTAGCACTACAGAAGTAATTTTCCCTCTGATATTCACCCCTTCTTGTCAACTGTTGAGAATAGGCCACTTCCACCTTAATTGACTTGGCCTCATTAGCACTGACCCCCTCCCCTCTTAGTAAGGCAACTCCCATCTTTTCATGTGCTGTAAAATATATATACTGCTTACTGTATTTTTCACTCCGTGCATCTGATGAAGTGGGTTTGAGCCCATGAAAGCTTATGCCCAAATAAATTTGTTAGTCTCTAAGGAGCCACAAGGACTCCTCGTTGTTTTTGCTGATATAGACTAACATGGCTACCACTCTGAAACCAGTTTTGAGAGCTCATCCTTGATCTTCTCCTGTTTGCTATACAGAATGCTGATCAGGTGGTTCCTCAGTTTCTTTGAGAGTATGTGGCACGATCTCTCACCATGATTTTATCATGCGTCATGATACTTTGTGTCTTACTTAAATCTCTGGCTACTGAAGTTAGGTGATTGTTTGAAAATCACAGGTTTCATTTAAAAAAATGCAAGTTCCTCACCCTGATAGTTGGGGAGAAAAGCTTGAAAATGTGACCCTGGCAAACACAGAAGGATCAAAAGCCAGATTGCAAATAAAAAGAACCCATATATTATGATTTTTAAAAACTCATCTTAAAGCTTGATTTTTAGGGACCTGACTTATGATTTTGGAATGCTCAGGGTTGCCAATACTGCAACTGTCTCATCAGTCCCAGAAAGTAATAAAAGAGGGACATAATAAGGATGCTCAAGGAGAAGTCAAACCCACAGACCAATACAGTAGAACCTCAGAGTTATGAACACCTTGGGAATTGAGGTTGTTCATAACTCTGAAATGTACATAACTCTGAATAAAACATTATGGTTCTTTCAAAAGTTTATAACTGAACATTGACTTAATACAGCTTTGAAACTTTACTATGCAGAAGAAAAATGCTGCTTTTAACCATCTTAATTTAAAAGGAAACAAGCACAGAAACAGTTTCTTTACCTTGTCAAATCTTTTTAAATCTTTTCCTTTTTTTGTTTATAAGTTTACATTTAACACAATACTGTACTGTATTTCTGGTTCCAAATTAGGTTTGTGGTTGACTGGTCAGTTTGTAACTTTGATGTTCGTAAATCTGAGGTTCTACTGCACTAATAGCTGGCATTCCAACTCATACCAATAGCTGGATAAGCAGCTCCCCCATCAGTCTTACATAGAGGAGAGCAGACAGATAATTCCACAGGTCAGCCTAGCAAGGCTACTGCTAGCCTCCTGACTAGTTCAGTGTGCATTTGCAGAGTAAGTACTGTGTCAGCAGAAATCAATGAATACAAACACTCCTCACTAAAAATGTGAATGCCAAGGTGATCTGATTTCATATATCTAGTTCACTCTTGCCCAAAAGGGGTTTGTGTATGTATAAGCAACTATGCACTTCTGACCAGGTGCAGGTTCCATATCTGATGCTATAGCAATGATGCCTTAATGATGTGTAATTAATAAAAAAATTGAACTGTTATACAGAAAATATCCTGGTACCAAACATCCCTGGGTCCGTACAGTACAACTAACTGTTTAAAGAAAAAAAAACATATGAGATACTTCAGTTTTGGTTCTGTTCTCATAAAAATTACAAGAATAGGTAAAGAAGACACAACAGATAAGTCAAGAGAAAGCAGGAAATGTCACAGACTTTCCTAGGCAATCTGTCTTATTTTTTTAAAAGTACAAAATACTAGAAAGAATGACATTTTTTTTAAGGTTTAACCCATTTTTATATCAGTTTTAAGGTTCTATTGCTGAGGTTCACAGCTGATTCTTCAAAGCCTTGTACAACACAATGCTGAGTTTTCTTCTCAACTCCATGTGTTAATTTCTCGTAAATTGCAGTAGCTAGCCACAGTTGAGACAGTTGACCTCAAAATTCTAACTAAAATAACCTACTTCCAAAATTAGGGAAAATGTAACAAATTTGAAACAGAGATAGGAAATATATATCCTATATATGAAAACAGAGATGCTTTACCTAAATGAACTATTTTTTAAACACAGCAGAAAGGTTAAATAGTGCAAAGCGGTGGTGCTCTTCAGGCATTTCTTATGCCAAAAGTACATATGCTACATATACAATTTGCTCACTTCTCCTGATATAGGATCAAAGGGGTAGCCGTGTTAGTCTGGATCTGTAAAAAGCGACAACGAGTCCTGTGGCACCTTATAGACTAACAGAAGTGCGTCTGACGAAGTGGGTATTCACGCACGAAAGCTTATGCTCCAATACTTCTGTTGTCTATAAGGTTCCTCAGGACTCTTTGTCGCTTTCTCCTGATATAATTGATCAAATTGTTCTTCATTCTAGCATCTAACACACTGCATTGCACTACTGCAAACAACGCAGGTAAACACATTTTCCCACATGTTTACCTAATTTCCTTTTGCATTATTTACCATGTTTCACTCCAATTACCTTCAGCATTCATGTGGAGACTGTATGGCAAACACCACAAGTTATAATAACAAGGATTGAAAGAAAAAAGCATGATTTAACATAGAAAAATATCTGAATCTGATCAACAGGAGAAGAAAATTCTACCCTTTCACTTCTTCCTGAAAACCCATTTGTTTTGATTAAATCTGACAAACTTACTATAATAAGAGGGTCTGAGCATTTCAGATGAGGAGTGCCTCCTACAAGTTGATGAGAATACTTATTACTTTGCAGGTGAAATCCAGAATCTTGCAGGTTCTGCCCCTAAAATGACAGGTACTTTCTTATATAAAAGAGTAGATGCATATTTCTATTTCATGCTGAAGAGAAATAACACTGTATCATAGGTGTGTTTTGTTAGTTGTAAAATGTTTTTTATTCCTGTTCTCAGCTACAAAAGCTGTTAGTTGAAAGAAGGGTTTAAATGTTAATCACTGGACTCTGAATATTCAAACAGATTCACCTTTTTTTCTGTTTTGGAACCTCAATTTAGGATAAATTATAAAAAAGATCAAATTACCTGTACTCCAGAGCATAATCAAGTACCCTATGATAACCATAGCCCAACTGGAATTGCATAATGTGTAAAAGGTATTTTATATTATACACATCCCCAAGTAAAGCACCAGGATGTAAGGCTGAATGACTGTTTCCAGGGTTGCTGGTTATGGTATTTTCCAGGATTGTTTTATCAGGTTTTGAAAGGTTTTCGTTTCTGAATCAATTGTTAAGTATGGCAAACTATTCAATCATTTTTCATTTTTGAGAGGCCAACCATGGGATATAACATCTCTCAAACAATAATGTTACTTTTATTACCATATATTTTCTTAATTAATAGATATTCAGATTAGGTAGAATATTCTTCCTTCTCTATGACTTCGGTTTACTGGAATAGTCTCGTCTCTTAATTTTTTATTGCACCAAAACTTAGATTCTTGCAAATTGCTGTAATTAACTCATTTAATTTCAGGCTTAAAATATATGTTCCTCCCCTAGGTTTCAGTCCTTCCAACCCTGACTCAGGAGAGCAGACCTTACTTATTCAAGTAATTCCATTGATTTCTCCATGGGAATACTCATGTCAATGGTACATACAATTTACCTGAGAAAGGGTTTTCAGATCTCACTCCCCTCCTCCACTAAACAAATAATGACAAGAAACTGATGGGAGAATAGGCGCCAAATGCTGGCAATGTTGTATGCAGCAATCTGCGGTAGCTCCTGCCCTTTTCATTGTCAGAAGTGCTGGAGGGCTTGGGAGGAAATGAACAGCTCCTGAGTTCCCATGGAAGAATTATGGCTGACTCTTCCAGTAACCCTCCTAAAGGCTCCCAGTAAGCACACATCAGCTTCCTATTGCATCAACCTATCTAGCCCAATACAAAGAGGAAGGACATGGAAGTGCAGGATGAAAGCAGGTATGGCAGAGGCTCTTGCCTTCATGCTGCACCTTCTGTATCCTTTTAGGTATCTAGGACCTGCAAGAGAGAGCAGTGTCCACTTCAGGGGGACAAAAAGGAGAAGGAAACCTCCTTGCATTTTTCCCATCCTTGTGTATTCACACAGGGGCTGGCCAAAATCTGTATCTATGACAGTATGGCATGATTTGGGGTAAAGGTTTGTTATCCAGTCCATCCCCCTGCATTCTGACAATACTGACTTAATTATTCCTAATTATGTCCATTAGCTGAGTGACTAAACTGGCTTTCAAGTATCAGAGGGGTAGACGTATTAGTCTGGATCTGTAAAAAGCAACAGAGAGTCCTGCGGCACCTTTAAGACTAACAGATGTATTGGAGCATAAGCTTTCGTGGGTGAATGCCCGCTTCGTCGGATGCATGTAATGGAAATTTTCAGGGGCAGGTATAAATATGCAGGCAAGAATCAGTCTGGAGATAACGAGATTAGTTCAATCAGGGAGGGTGAGGTCCTCTGCTAGCAGTTGAAGTGTGAACACCAAGGGAGGAGAAACTGCTTCTGTAGTTGGCTAGCCATTCAGTATTTGTTTAATCCTGATCTGATGGTGTCAAATTTGCAAATGAACTGAAGCTCAGCAGTTTCTCTTTGGAGTCTGGTCCTGAAGTTTTTTTTCTGTAAGATGGCTACCTTTACATTTGCTATTGTGTGGCCAGGGAGGTTGAAGTGTTCTCATACAGGTTTTTATATATTGCCATTCCTGATATCTGATTTGTCCATTTATCCTTTTACGTAGTGACTGTCCAGTTTGGCCAATGTACATAGCAGAGGGGCATTGCTTGCACATGATGGCATATATAACATTGGTGGACTAGCTTTGCATACTTATTGAAATTGCCTGCACATTCTCTTCTATCCACTTGTTCCATTGCCTAACTCACCACTAGGGCCAGTTTTTCCCCCAGTATGTAACTTAAACAAACCTGACTACAGCTTAATCTCACTATGTATATTTCTGAATTTGTTCATTAATGAACACAGTTGATCATTGTCCTCATTATAACTTCCCTTTATATATTTATGGACAGTTATTTTCTCTTCCACTGTCTTTTTTTCCCTTCTACAATAAATATACCAATTCTCTTCCTCTATCCTCATATGTCTTATTTTCCAAATCATTTTATAGCAACCATGACCCCAATTACAGTTTAGAGGCACACACAAAAAAATCCTAGATTGTAACCACGACCCTGAAGAGATGGGATATGTTTTTGGCACTCACAAAAAGGGGCAAAAGGATTTTAAAAACCTCTTTAAAATAATGTAGTGAATGTTGTAGCCAGACGCGCCTCTCCCCCCCGCCCCCCATTTGCTCTTTTGAGTGCAGTCTGCACAGTTTCCTGCTATGCCATTACAAAGCCACAAGCAGCGGAAAGTCCCCAATGATATTAGATGCTTGCTTAAAGCTGTATTGCTCTGTATAATCAATTGAATTTATACTTATGAATATGTAATCAATTAATGTAAGGAATGAGTGAGAGAGTGTGAGTGACAGCCAATGGCAAAGCAAAGAAGCAAATATCGCCTTTTATGGAACCATGGTATTATCTTGGTGAAGGTATAAATCTCGAGATGGGCGGCCAGGTCAGGGGTACCAACAAGGAAATGTAACAGGATGCTAAACTCGGGACCGGACCAGAAGCAGTAGAGCCCTCCCGCGGATCCAAAGGGACTTCGGGGACTCTCATCGCCTCGCGGCCAATCTCCAGGCAGCTGTCGCCTGGCCAGCGTCAACCACCTGCGAAATTTAAACTAATCTACGCCCATGCCTGCACCCTGCCAAGATGAATGTGATGTGTGTGTGAGTATAGCTATATTAGACAAGTTTAGGTTCATGCCAATAAAAAAACCTCAGTGATGCTCTAGTTTGACCTTTGTTTGTGTTTATTCCTTGGCTGGTTACAAGGACAGGTAACAAATGTACTGACAATCCATGTGAAAAATTATTTCCCCTGGTGACAGGAACCCATTCCAAACCAAATTCACCTGATTCCATGCCACGAGTCAAAAAAATTATATAACAAGTACAAATTTATAAAACTACCCATGATAAGACAAGTGTAACTTTATTCACCATTTTGTATCAAATAATAAGGCACCGGTAGCTTTGAACTTACAGCATAGCTACATTCAATCATCATCTGTCAGTTACTCTGATATAGGTTAATGAACTTGACTGATAATAATGGGAAATCACAAGGGAGAACAGTCATGTTTTTGACTCATTTGAAAATTAAATGAATGTCCAGTAGTATGGAAAATGCGTGGGATGAGGAGTTGCATCCCTGTGTAAACTGCTTTCCTTCCAGTCCCATAGCTGCCCTACACCCCCTTATTCCCCTGCATGGGTGTGCAAGATGGCTCATAATTGAGCTCTAGGGATTCAAGATTTGGCACAGAAGGAATACACTGTTCTCACTTGATGATGTAATGCTGTGCCTTCAAACAGTGAGACAGAGCAGATTTCTCTCAAGGTTTAATTGACTAGTTTTAGTATTTTTTTCAGGTTTTATGTAGAGTTAATTTGTACTGTAGCTTTCAAATACAGAGTGGAGAGAACCACATATACTTATGTAAAGATATGTTCTTTTTATTATAATTGTCTTTATATGTAAAAATTATTTAATTATTTATTTATTTAATTTATATATATATATTAGTTTTGAATACATTTAATTTCAAAAGTATCTCTACAAAAGTTTACCAGGATAATTATATTCAAGATAATATTACAGGCAGACTATAGTATATATAAAAGACATTTTACTGCTTAGTATCAGAGGGGTAGCCATGTTAGTCTGGATCTGTAAAAAGCAACAAAGAGTCCTGTGGCACCTTATAGACTAACAGACATATGGAGTATAAGCTTTCGTGGGTGAATACCCACTTCGTCAGACGCAGTTTACTGCTTGTTATCTCTCTCAATTCAATCTTACTGGAGGTGTATTTAAACAATAATTTTGCTGTACTATAGAAGTGGCATTTAACCTTGTTAATTACCATGCTAAAGACGTTTTATTATGTAGTTCAGCTCTATTGAAATGCCATTTCAGATTGTAATTATATAGGCTGTAGATAGTGGTTGAACAAAACTCTTCTTTAATTATAACTAGGAAAGCTGTTAATCCATATGGATTAGAGTTTTCTTTTCACTCTCTTTTAAAAAAATACATTATGGGTTTCATTGTTAAAAAATGTTTATGATACAAAATAGGAGCACAGTTAGTGGTCTAAAACATGGTTATACTAAATATATTTTATTGAGAAATCTTGCAAAATTAGTCGTTTTCATTCTGCAGTAGCCTATTAAAATTCCTGAATGTTCATTATAAAAGCATTATACACATACATGTATACACAGAAAAATAAAATAAATTATGCTTAAAAACATGTTTTTGTATGTTTCATATATAAATGGACATACAGAAATCATGTATCAAGCAGCCCTAGATCTTAAGTAAAAAAATCTAAGGATTATCTGGAAAATGTTTTACTTAAGATCTCAGGTTGCTTAATATGTGCTATAAAATGACTTTTAGATTCAATTCTCGAAAATACAACACTGAGAAACAGTCAAATTCCTCCTTATCTGTCTTTGAATGCTCCAGTGTTGTCTGAAACATACATACCTACTAGGTGCTTTGTAAATTAGTTTTGAAATCATTTATCGTTTACGTCAAACTGAAGTGTCAAAAGACAGTAATTCCGTTTTTAAAAGTTCAAATCAATGTGTGAGTGCTTGTTTTATTTGGCAGCAGATTAGTACAATAGAAAATTTTATCCTATGCAATGCAGTGAAGATTCATTTCTTCTGAGGAATCTGGGTATCTGACTCATCATAGAATTCCTTTTGTTCCAGTTCTCAAAACTTCAAAGCACTGAAAGCAACTCTCTCATTTTCCTATGTTAAATTATAACATCCTCAGGCTAAAAAAAATGGTGTGGAATGGGCAAATACAGGGGTGTTCTATGCACTTAGTACTTAGTACAGGTCCAGAAAATAAAATCTTTGGAACTTTATTTATAGTAACTGATGCTCAGAGCCAAATATACTTATTTTGTCCTCATTTGCATGGAGCCCAAGGAGGGTTTTGCATACTGGTTATGCTTCTTTCGTGCTTAACATACTAAAGCAGATCCTGCCATGAAGTCAATGAGGCTCTATGAGAGCAAAGGTGTCCTCCCACACAGAGCTTACTGAAGGATCAATGTGAGTTTTGGATGCATAAGGAATTCACTATTGGGTCAATTAATATATTGCCTTGTAAATACAGTGGAGAGAGAAGGGCAGATGGTGAGGCAAGGGAGAAAAGGTCAGGGCAGCATGGAAAAAGATCAGTGTCAGCAAAAAAATAAAATAAATCATGCTTAAAAAAACAAGTTTTTGTAGCTTTCATGACACCCCCCTTCCGACCACCAAGTTTTCTCTAGGTTTTTCAGTGAACAAGTATGACAATTTTTGCAGGCAGAAGCATGTCATTTTATAACAAAAATAGCAATTTCCTCACAGATCTAGTTATCCAAAATATCCCTCTATTTTTTTAAAACACAGTATCACATTTAAATAATGTAAAACTATCATTTTTACACATGAAGGCACATAAAGCAAAAATATATATTTTTCTATGCTTCGTTGGTGGATACAAAGAAATGGGAGGAATTCAGTGTGGTGAATACATCCTTCCCTTTGCCCTCTCAGATCATGTATACTTAAAGCATTAAAAAACTGTCCCAGTTCTTCTAGTCTAATGGCAAAAACCACAGGATCTGCCACAACCCGGTGGATCCACAAGAACCCACAAAGATCCCAAGGGAGCTATGTATAGCATCTGTATAGAGGCCCTGTCCCTCTGCACTAGGTCTGGGCTGGGACCCACTGGCCCACTCTCCCTCATCCACCCACCAACATTCCTGACTGGTTCTCTGGCAGAATGGTTCCACCAGAACATCAAACTGACAGCAAGTAGTCCTGCGGTCATAACTGGGCTCTACGGATGCTATAGAAAACATATAGGGTAACATTTTCAAAAGCATCTAAATTACCTAGGTGCCTAAATCCCCCTTTCAACATGATTTAGAGGCTTTTTAAACTGATTGATAAATACCCTATTGTTGCATTGTCTTTTATAGGGGGTCTCAATAGAGGAATACAGAGCCTTTCCCACAGTACTGTAAGATTGAGTCTAGCCCCAATAGTGATCAAAACTAATTGCTTCGACAATGTATTACCTGCGAAACACATGGATTATCAAAATGTGAAGTATATCTCAAATGCTGATGCTGTCTTATGGTCTCATTATCCTTAAAAAACACTGACATTTTGTATGGAGGTTATATTTGTTTCAGGGGAACCTGTTAAGAGGTTTATTAAGAGCCCAGAAAAGATTCTGGGGTTAGCATTTTATCTTTTAATATTAAAGACTGCTACCCAACTTCCTGTAGAACTAACCTTTTCTTTTCTTCTGGAAGAGCTTCCTTCAGGAGAAAAGTCATGCTACTACTGCAGCAGCACAACGGAGCTATAACCCCCTTTGAATGGGAAACTGGTTGCTTTTCCCTCATATTGGGAAATTTAGGAGGAAAGGGTTCATCTGTGAGTGAATGACTCAGAGTCCATCACAATAAGGAGACAGCAATGAAAAGAGTCATGGGAAGCCTCAGCCAACTTCAATTATAGTAATGCAGGAGGAGAGTAGCTTATGGCACAGTAGTTCATTAATCCTGTGAGAAAAGTAGTGCCCAGAGAGAAAAGAAGTGTCCAGAGAAACAGGTCTAGTTTTGTGAGAGTCTGAGTATAATGTCCTTATGTTAACTGTTTTAATTTGCAACATTTATTTGTCAGTCATCAATTACCTTTCCCCTGAGGACTGGAGTTCAACCCTCTTTATTGCTCCCTAACCAGAACATCTCTACTGCCACAATTATTATCCAATTGTTATTCAGGGATCTACTTGAAATGGAGTTGATGATCTTGGATTAAGGCCCATGTACAAATATGCTTCTAACACTTTGAATCCTTGTTGATTTTTTCAATGACTAAGGTTCTACTCTGCCACGAGCTCCTTCTGGGCAGATCCCTAAATCCAAACAGAGCCCAAATGATTTTACTTTTCACTATTTAGAATAACTGAGATTCAAATTCATGACCTATTCCTTATGCATTTATATAGCCAAGGAGAGAAGATAAGGCTCCGAAATATTTCTTTCCTAGGTATTTCAAGTTCCCAGTGCTTAATTTGTAATGAAAGAGGCAAGCCTGACCTGGCAAGCCCAGATGTGCCAGGGCTATGAACTGCTGAGCCTAGAGGTGCCGGGGCTCGGCCCTGGCAAGCCCTGGCGCAAATTAAGCACTGGCCTCTCCCTGCTCTAGCATATTCATATCTTTAGGCCCTAAATTTGCTGTGAAATATCTAGATAAAAGACACAAAGACAATTCTCCTTCATAATGTATTGTCTGCTAGGAAATTACTACTGTTCCTCACTCTCAATACTCCCATGATGTGTGTATACTATCTGATTAACACATACTTCATTGCATGCATTGCTTTTCTATGTGTATTGCTTAAAAATATTTCAGTCTTCTGGGGAAACAATGCAATTTTCTTATAAAAAACTCCTTATGCCAATATAAAGGTGTGACACACGTACATTTTCATGCAGTACATATAAAAATGTTATGCTGTTAAAAACCTTGTATAAATGCCTTCCTATCTTTCGCAGTATGTTGTTATGGGAGGGAAGGAGCCAGGGTAAGGGAAAAACTGGTCATAGTGGCAGGGGAAGGGGATTACAAAATTGTCAACTTTATAAATAATATCAAGTGACAGTTTTAAGGTAAAATTCTGGAATGTCCAAGGCCACCTCAGGGTTTTATATGCACTCTGGTGAATTTTAGGTTTATTTTTATATGAATATCTACATTATCAGAGCCTTTGGACTAATACAGATAGCTTCAACATTGCAAAAATACACATTACTCTTTTTCCTCTTGGACTCCAGTGTTGCCAGTGTGATGCTTTCCAGGGGTACCCAGGGTTGTGAGACACCTCAACACCACTTGCCCTTAGCATGAGGCTGTCCTGTCTGTGCTTGCAATGGACCAGCTCCTTGAAACCACCACCCTCTGGAAGCATAAGCATTACCTTCCAGGACCTCACAGGCTTTGCTCTTTCTGTACAGGTAGTGAGAGGTACACACCAGCCCCCAAGTCCTTGAAGTGTTCCCTGCAGTGTCCAGCCCCTTATCTCCAGAACACTCACAAAATTACCAGGCCTGCTGTTCCTAAAGGAACAGAACATACCAGCTGTGAGATTCATCTTAGAATCACTTTGCTTAACACCACAGCATCTATACGCTGGAAATCTGTCCTTATCCTAAATGCAGTGGGCCAAATCCTTCAATGGTGTGAATCAGTGAAGTTCCACTGAAGTCAGTGATTTACATCAGCTGAAAATCTGCTCCTAAAATGATTTGTTTTCCATCTGGCCATTGAATCAACAACCAGCTAGAAGAAGGAGGCAAGTTGGTCAAGAACACAAGCCAGCAAAAGTCAGCAAACTGATACAGAGCTGAAGCAGCTAGACCAGGGGTCGGCAACCTTTCAGAAGTGGTATGCCAAGTCTTCATTTATTCACTCTAATTTAAGGTTTCGCGTGCCAGTAATACATTGTAACATTTTTAGAAGGTCTCTTTCTATAAGTCTATAATATATAACTAAACTATTGTTGTATGTAAAGTAAATAAGGTTTTTAAAATGTTTAAGAAGCTTCATTTAAAATTAAATTAAAATGCAGAGCCCCCCGGACCGGTGGCCAGGACCCGGGTAGTGTGAGTGCCACTGAAAATCAGCTCACGTGCCGCCTTTGGCACGCATCCCATAGGTTGCTTACCCCTGAGCTAGACCAATGAAGTGGACAGTAACAATAATAGCTCTAGGAAGAGCATTGGTACCAGTAGCAGCAATAGTACATGAGGCTGAGGCCCATTCTTGGGGAAGAAGTTATTTCAATTAACAAATCAGTTGAGTCAGACAGTGCATTGTCATTAATTTTATACTTGGGGTGGTGGTGGTATCAGACTGAAAACCCAGTGTCTTTTATAATCCAAGGAGTGTGAAATAATTAAACAGAAATGCACGGTCATAGCCAATTTCTTAAGATAATTCCTTAAAAAGGTCCCTACTCTGTTTTAAATATTTTTAATGAAAGTTTTATTCTGAATTACTTTATTAAATACATTATGAATTACAGTAACAACAATAAATATTTTTAAAAGCTGTAGGAAATTTCCCACATGGTTAAAACATGAATCATTTTTAACAGAGTGATATAGAAATGGAAGACTTGCCATCCTTAGAGAATGAAACTCCATTTCTTCAATCACTTATACATGTCTACCTTTAAGCATGAGAAATAATTTGGATTTTCATATGTTTAAACCTAAGCGTGTGTGTAATTGTTTGCAGGCTTGGGGCTGTATTTTTAATCCTAACTTTATGTATACAAGTTATTCTAATGATACTGAAAGAAATAGTTTCAAAGAATCCAGATGATGATGCTAAATTGGCATTAGTTAATACTGAGATATGAGAAATATTTTGGTTAGTTAAGCAAAAATGCCAATAATTGAAAAATATAGTTAAACAGAAAAGTATGTAAGATAACAAATCTTGGAGCAAAAAATTCATGAGGGGTAACAATGTAATGGAAAAGTAAAAGTGCATACTGTACTAGAAAGAGATTAAGGAATTAATGTAGAAAAATCCCAGCAGCCTGAGGTATAATGCATAGCAATTGGGGCTTGGTCACTGTACTAAGAGAAAAACATCAAAAGAAGTGGCTTTTTATTGTACACAGTTAGATCTCAGCTGCTGTAAGTTTCAAAAAGTGGTTTGGTTCTGAAATCCTTATTCAAATAGGAACTCCCTTTGACTTCAATGGGAGTTTTGCCAAAGTAAGGACTGCAGGATAGAGAAAGGAATAAGCAAAATGATACCATTTCTAAATACTGTTATGCTAGGGGTTGGGGGAAACTTTACTGAAGCTAGTAGGAGTAACAGTTGCCCTTCATTCAGGGTAGACGTAAAAAGCAATTCAGCGCCTTCCTGGAATCGATAGCTGAAACAATAGGAGTCTCCTCCCAAAACACAGGCCACACGCAAGGCAAGACTAGAGTAGGAATCGAGTCATGAGGCCCAGGGGTTTCCAACAAACTTATTGGAGTGCAGCCATGTGTCTGTGAGGGAGAAACACCACAGAAATAGACAGAGAAGGCAGCAGAAAACCAAGAACATCCAGAGAAGGACTTGTATCATGACCCTGAAAAGAGCAAAGATGGAGAACTTTTGAGTAAAATGCTGGCTGGAAAGCGGTGAGCAAAGAAATTGTCTCCTGCTGCTTGATTGCTACTATGTTCAGGGAAACATGCCTGCCTGTAAATTCTTTGTAAATAAATAGGATTGCACCAAAGAAATACCTGACTCAATCATCAGTCTCTCCTTCTAATGGAAAGAACCCACAAGACCCAAGTTTTGGCTACTGCTTGAGAATAAAAGGGTATTAATACTGTATCATTATGTCTCATGTCCATATGTCATTCTTGCCTGAAGTCAATCATAGAGCCAGATGCGATGTGGCCATGGCCTTTTTGTGCTTTGTTCTGGAGTAAAGGGGCAGCCATAAAGGGGTAATGTGGGGAATCTGCACCAATCCCCTCAGAGTTGCCAGTGCAGGAGTAGATGAAAGGAATGAGGGGTAGATTAGGGGAAGAAGAGATGTGGCCAGGGCAGCCTTGTTCTTTAATAAGTATCCAAGTCTTCTGCTGTGATCTATATTGGAACTATGGTAGTAGGAATAGCAAGTTAGGGAACCCTTCAGGTTCTAGTCTGCCCTGGGGACTATCCCAGTGTCAGACTTCAGTTTCCTGATCTTTAAAAAAGAGAAGGAAAAGCAGCAACAAGAAAACTATGAACTAGATTGAGACTTTTAGCCTCAGCACTTACTAGGGGTCACCACAGAGTTGCCCAACCCCAGTGCGAGCTTCAGAAAGGATTTTACTAGAGGCTACAGTCCCTCCTGGAGCTCTAATGAGCATTGGTGGAGTAGTGCTTGGATGATGCAGAGTGCTTATCTACCTACCCAGGAAGTAGTCTCTCTACTCCACTAAAAGCAGGGTCTGTGATTTTCTTTGGCTACTGCACAAGATGCACAGAGAGGGGAGGACGTACCTCTATTTCCTTCCCCCACTCTCTGTCCTACCAATAGTGTAGGCAGGGATCATCTGACACTATATTAGCAATTCTGATTCATTCCTTTCCCTAGTTACTCACAAGCTATTAAAAATCTGTGTGATGCCTTGCCTATATCCCTTGATAATTCCCTCAACATTTGGAGATATAATTTATATGGACTCGATGCCTTCTCCACTTTTAATAGAGTAGTTTATGCCTTAGCAGACAGTTCAATCATAGAGCCTTTAAACATTTTATCCTTTCCCCATGCCTCTGAGGAAAATGCACTGTATCTTGTCTCTGGAACTTGACCCTCAGCTTCTTTGTGTGAATAATGAAGCAAAGAATTATTTCAGGGTGTCAGCAGCATCAACCACAACTGGCACTAACTTCCCACTCATTCCTTAATGGCCCCAGCGATTCCTTGCAAAGCTCTTTGCTTCTTGTGTATTTAAATAGCTTATAATTGTTTATCTTTAATTCCTCTACAATACCCTTTTTATTACTTTAATTCTTCATTTTGCCTTTCTGGTCAGCTTTCTAGACTTCTCATAATGTTAAGCTGTACATAATACTTTGGGCCTGATTCTCTACTCTGTGAGACTGGAATAACACCATACTGATGTTAAAACAGTGTAACGGAGTAGTCAAGAATGCTCTATATCCCTTCAGCACATTTCTGCCCAGTTACTTTGGCTTCTGTGTTGATAGCAGTGATGGGAAAACCAGTTTAGGTAAAATAAGACTCTCTCAAAACGCCCAAAGTCTTTACTTTATTTTAGAATGAACTTGAATTAAAACCTTATTTGAGGTTTTAAAGGGTCTGAGTAAGTTTTTCCGCTTTATGGCTAGTCAGAAATTGTAGGTGGAACACCTCTGATGAATAACTGTATCCACAATCTCTCACCCCTGATAGGGGAATTCCTATAATTCCATTACCCATAAACAATCCTCTTTACCCATAGGCCACACAACCAGCCCTCCAACAGGCCTAGACTCGCTCAGGAGAGGAAAACCTAGTGGATTTATATCCTTCACTACTGGCAACTTCAAGGGGAGCTGGCTGGCTTGCTCCCGCCCTCTATCCCACATTTTCTGAGCCAACTCCCTTTTTTTGAAGGTGATTGTGGATTTCTGCATATGGTAGCACACTTTGTGATTTCACAGCCAAAGAGTGCATTAATGGGACAAAAGGAATGGCAGCAGCAGGTCTCGGGGGAGTAGTTAGGCCTCACTGGTGCAGAATTGCAGGGTGGACAGGCTATTCATCCACCAGAAGATGACTTGGAGGAGTTGGAAGATGTAGGCCCAACAGCCAGTCCCTAAAATATCAGAATTGGGCAGTAAGGGGAAGCAGGCAAATCAGCTAGCCACTGTTTGAAGAAGTCAAGAAGTGTGTAGAAGCCTCTACATCAACCCTAAGAAAGGTAAATAGGGGGAGCCTATAATTTTTTGGGATGTATCTTACATGAGCTTGTTTAATACACTTCACATTTTACTGATGCATGCATTTTTTTCTCCTCTGCAAAGCAGTTATTTAAAATTAAATTAATCCATAATAAAGTCCAGATGTCCCTTTTATTTTGCAACTTTCACCACAACTTTGTGTATTTCAGTGCCTAGTGTGGAATATGTTAGTGGAAAACAAGACAATTATATAGCTGAGTGGCTGTCTGCGATGCTTAAGTCTCATTTTCTTTTAGTATTCAGGTACACATTAAGAAGTCATTCATTCATATTCATAGATATAACTAAGTAATAAAAAAAAACCTAAATATATACACTTGTGGTTTATCAGTGTATAAATCATGCCAATTATCCTCTCCCCTGACCATTCAAAAATAGATGAAAACCATTTGTTCAGTTCATTAGAGTTATCATTGAGTTGCATCAGAGTGGGTGGAAAGACAGTGGGAAGGGAAAGACAGTTATGCCTGTCTTTGATAGCTTTTTTTGGTATTATGAGCAAGAAGACTCATGTAGCTTGCTGAAGGCCAGGTTTCTCTGAAGTCCTTTACAGGTGGTTCTTTGAATTAAAGAAAGTGACTTGCTCTGTCTTGTCCCATTGAATTCTGCATTCAATGATTGGTTTCTCCTTCACACTACATTCATAGACCAATCTGTAAACATGACACAATTTTATCCATTGACTCTTTTTCTGCCATGACATCTTAAATTCACCAATTAGTCAGGTGCCAGTTTCTTTGTTGTTATTTGAAATCTCCTTAGACTTTATGTGTTTATTAGTCACTCTGAATATCTGGTTGGAGTGCCTCATGTCAGGACAATCCTCTGCTTTGATTAGCATGAACACAGCTCTGTGTTCAGTCTGGCACTTACTATTGGGCAGAAGTAGCATTTCCAAACTAGATATAAGAATGCCTACACCTTTTCCCTAACAGATCTGTTCAGCACCTGCCCGGATTACTAAAACATTAAAGATTGCCTCTTTACATTTATGCTAATACTGCTTGTAATTACTGCATTTGGTAATTTCTGTGGTTTGTGCCTAATATCACATTTGGATTTTATATAATTTAATTCCTGAGAATTAAGTCGTACTACCCACATTTTGTGGCTTTTGTTCTCACAGCTTTCACATTGTGTTTCATGAATTGCTCTTGAAACTTTGTTGTTATGATATTTGCTGATCTGCAGCTTGAAATTGTCTTGCAGTTTTCTATCATAGATCCCCTCTGCTTTATTTATTATTAATCTGCTTTAGATGGAAAATGGAATGGAAACTACTGGCAAATGTTTTTTACTTTCTATTCTTTAAATCCATTTAAATCCATTCTTTAAATAGTTTAATCCATTTCAGGAGCTTTCAGCAGAAATGTCTTTCACCAGTGGAGACCTGAGTTTAATCCTGGCTATTATGTAAAAATTAGTTTGTTGGTACAGTCCTAGTATCTGTGAGTCATATATCCATATCACAGATCTACAGCACTGGTTGATATAATGAACAGTCTCTCCTTAAGAAAGGCTGGATGTCACAATAATAAAACTGTTGCAGATAGTGATGTGCATTAGTAGAGTTATGTGTGTGTAGATGGGGAAAGTGTGTACATATTCTCCATAGAAATTTTCAAGTTTTTCTTTATCAGAACTGTTAGAGGAAATGCTAAATGGAAAATAGAATGGAGAACAAGAAATTAATGAGACAAAAATAAAATATTTTCATATGATCACTACTACTTTCACAAGGTAACATATTATTCTTTGCTGTTGATGGAATGAAATACATATTATCAAGTTTCCCCTTCATAACAGTGACTGGCATAATGGAGAATGCTTAGTGAGCCCTGTTTTAGTTTTGGGTTGCCCAGAATCAAGATAATGGAATGTACAGAACAGTGGGGTAGCAACCATCACCATACCAAGTTTCACTTATGTTGTATTCCGCTGATGTGTCTTCGAAGAGGTATGTTCAACAAAATGGATGAAGCAATAAAAGTGATGATGGGGAAGAAAGATCCTAGGCTCTAAGTGATAAAAGAAAAGATGAATAGACATAGGCCTGGTTCCCACTAAGCCCCCACTTCGGACTAAGGTACGCAAATTCAGCTACGTTAATAACGTAGCTGAATTCGAAGTACCTTAGTCCGAACTTACCGCGGGTCCAGACGCGGCAAGCAGGCACCTCCATCGATGCCGCGTACTCCTCTCGCCGAGCTGGAGTACCGGCGTCGACGGCGAGCACTTCCGGGATCGATCCCAGAACATTGATTGCCTGCCGTTGGACCCTCCGGTAAGTGTAGACGTACCCATTGTTTCTTACTGTCTATCAATTCCAAAATACTTGTGGATTTCTAGAGGATTTGGCTTAGAAGATGTTAGTGCAGCACTAGTCTGCGTATGATTTGCTCATAGATATAGAATTAGTTATTTTAACACAGAGGCTGGAGATCTTTATTTCCATTTGTTGTTCCAAGATAACCAGGTGAATTCAAGGAGATAAAAATATGGGAAGTATTCTGTTACTATTTATTATTTTGGAAAAATATTTGCAAGGCCCTGCTCAGAATGCCCTCTGGTAATCAAATTATTATTCCAATAAACTTAAAACCAAGCCAATTATTTGAATATACAAAGTGCTATCCAAATCTTCGCTCAGAAACAAAACACATCTATAAAAATGATCTTTATGCTCACAGCCCAGGTCAACAGAAATCTCTGGGTAATTTTGAAAAGATATTCAGAGATCCTCCAAATAGCATATGAAGAATAGTGCATGATAATTATCCAAAATCTGTATAATTTTTAAAGTGATTTTTACTTCAGTTTTCTAACCCCTAGGCAATCTCTCTTCCAATTAAGTAATAAATAATCTCTCCGTTGACAATGGCATTGACAAGATCCTACTTGGAATACTATGTTCAAACTTGGTACTTTACTGTACAATGGATACCAATTCAAAAGAAAGGATGCAAAAAAAAACCAAAGACAAGTAAGGAATTCTAAGGAATTATTTATGAGGAAGAGTTAAATGAACTAATTCATGGCTAGGGAGTAACTGTTTAGCTTGGATAACAGACTAATTGTGTTAAGAGAAAGAATTAAGTGAATTTGTCACCTATTCTACTTAGGGCTGAATCAGGGAAAGCAGCCAAGGCAGCAGAATGGATTGAATTTTGAGTTGTGGGAAGAAAGGAGCGTGAAGCTGGAGAAAGGTTCCATGAGAAGTATGGATTGGGAAGTAAGGGAGAAGCAGGAAGAGCATAGTAGTAGGGGTGGTGGACATGAAATGTATTGAATAGTTGGTCAGGGCAGCCACCAGATGGGAAGGGATGGTTAAGGAGCATATTCATCTTTGCTCAGGTGAGAAAAGGACATGAGAGACTTGAGGCCATATCAATTGCTAGTAGAAATCCCCATTTATACTAATGAGGATTCTGCTTAAAAATGTGATGGAACCATGTTGCCCACATTAAGAACGGTTAGAAAACCAATGGAAAGGAACAACAAGAGATTATATAGTCACTCAGGAGGTTATTCTAGATCTGTGCTCTCAGCCTGTTCTATACTGTGACTCTATGTTACAAAATCCCTTGCCAGAAAGCCATGAAGAAAGGGATGTTGGTCACAAACATCTAAAATCTGTTTGCAATGCTCCAAAGGGGTCTTGACCCCCAGATTGAGAACCCACACTCTAGATCATAACCTTCACCAAAATAGAGATTCCAGATGGATGATCTATGAGATCCCTACTGGCCATATCGCTATTATTTTTATATTTAAATACAAGATCTCACTGAAAAAAATACAATGAGGGTCATTCAAGAACATTCAGTAATCAATTAAACTAAACTGCTGGAGCAAATTGGTAGAAATTCCCAAAATATCACAGTACTCCACCATAACCTGCAAGCATCAGACCAAACAAGCATCTCCAGCCAAGCTGTAGAAATGCATGTTTGATATACTTTATCCAATATGTTGCTCAACTGTAGGAAAATTAACTAGGAGGTCACTTGGCTGGTAATCATCACATTATAATAAAATATGGAGAAGAAGTTGTTAAATTCTATTTTCAATACATGTTATTCTAGAATTTTTACCAGCACCTGGGAGACCACTTCCAGTGTTTTTGTTTGCTTGTTTTTTTTACCCCTTTATTTATATTCATAACACCAATACAAAAAAAAAATCATCTTAACATTTTAGGGGCTAAATCATTTCATTAAGTTACAATATCTCCTCGCTATCTGATCTTATGTGTTGCCATCCTCATGGTATCTCAGCATCCCCCAATCACAGAGCAAGTGAGCCTATATGTTCTCCTCCATGGCTATCTTCTCACTCCCTTCCTTTTGAAAAGAGAGATGATAGATGGGTTTTGTTCTTCATGGTCCCTGCATATTCATTCTTTCAGCTCTTGTTGAGGGTAGTGGGACCTTTGGTCTATTACACTGGACCCTATAGACTACCTCTCTCTCTGACTTCTAGGCAGTGGCTTTGTGTATTTGGAGAAGAGGCTATTTCAGCCATTGTTTTGCTAGATGCATGCAGCTGATGCTACTCCACTGCAGAGTGGAATTCCCACTTCCTTGACCCAACTATTTGGGGCAAGAGGCCATATCAGCAGGTCAGAAGAATAACTTTTCTGCCTGGAGAGAACTCATGATCCACAGCACTGGTATTTTCAGTCGCCTCCATAAAAAGTAATAGGAGGCAGGTGTATCCTAACAATGGGGTAAGTAGCACCTGTGGCGCCATGAACCAAAAAGGCCAGTCTTGGGCACCTGTGTTGAGGACTATGATTTGTCCAAGGCGTTTAGGAAAGAATCTCAGGAAAGAGTGTTCAACCTTGATACTAGAGCAGTGGTGGGCAACCTGCGGCCCACTGGCCACAAGCAGCCCGTCAGGGTAATCTGCTGGCAGGCCGTGAGACCGTGTTTACATTGACCATCCGCAGGCATGGCCGCCCGCAGCTCCCATTGGCCGGGAACGGTGAACCGCGGCCACTGGGACCTGGGACCTGTAGGCGGCTGTGCCTGCGGACAATCAATGTAAACACTGACTCACAGCCTGCCAGCGGATTACCCTGATTGGCCGCGTGCAGCCCGCGCGCCGCAGGTTGCCCACCACTGCATTAGAGGGCTAGAAAAGTTTCATTTTTTAAAAATGAAAGCTGAAATTTTTCAGACAGTTCAAAAAATTATTTTAACAGATGAGACTGGTATACTATTTATTTTATGTGGCTCCTATTACTGTAGTACCTCAGAATCTTTAATGTATTTCTCTTCCCTGTGAGATAGGGAAGTATTATTCCTCTTGAACAGATGGAGAACTGAGACACAGAGAGACTATGTGGCTTGCTCGATGTCACACAGGAAGTCTCTGGCAGAGCAAGGACTTGAATCCAGGTCTCCCAAATCCTAGGGTAGTCCCCTAACCATTGGATAATTCTTCCTCTTCTGTAAGGTACATCCATTTCTAGTTTACACCTATTTAGCAGGAATCCTAGTATGGTTGGATTATGTCATCTAGAGTACAATATTCAGCCCACTAGGGTTTGTTGAACTTGTTGTAATGATGATGTACCGTAGTTAAATGTTAGTGGCCCAGTCCTACTCCTGAGATATGTTGAGCATTGACACCCGGGGAAGGTGCAGGTGCTTAACACCCCTCAGGATTTGGACATGCATATTTAATAGAGCTGCTCAGAAAATGTTATCTAATGTTTTCCTCACATAAACCAGAAAATTAGGTACTTCTTCCAATGAAAAAGTCAAGAAAAAAATCAGATTTTTAATAGCACATTGGGTGAAATCCTGGCCCCAATAAAGTCAATAGTAAATCTCCCATTTACATCAATCAGGCCAGTTCAACCCTAAACTGGAAGCTTTTTGGCACTGGGACTGTGTCTTTCTGAAAGTTTGCACAGCATTCTCTGCAATGAGGCTCCAGTTCAAATAGTAGTAAGAATACACTTGACAAATCCTTCCTCTAATCCATTCATTTGCCTTGTTACCAATCCAAGTGCATTGCAATTTGTTTAGTATTGATTGGGCTAAAAAACTCCTGAGATTTACATCTGTATAGAATTTGCTGGAAGACCAAAGTCAGATCTTGTTACAGCTACACTCTGTGCTCCAAATTTGCAAGACCAATGCAGGATCCTTGAACAACTTTCACCAATATCACAAATATTAAAAGGTAAGCAAGGAGGACTTTTTTTCAAAAACCATAGCAGGTTCATTTGTTTTTTGTGCTTGTGCTGGATAAAACATGAGATTGGAGCCGTGGATTAAGTGTGTGTTTTATCAGCTGAACCCCACAAACACTGCAGACACACATTACATATCTCCTCTTGAATTCTGTTGTCATGTCCTTCATCCAGGTGCAGCTTGCATGAATAATTGTAATAAAATCCCTTTGCAATTTGCATGTGTCTTAAAATAACAACATATACCAAAAAAACACAGTAGTCTCCCTGAGCTTTTTTTTTTTGTCTTTTATCCAAGCCATAATTACAGAAATAGTGCAAGAATTTATATTTGTTAATCCACTAATGTAATCATAAGGCCAGTTTCCCCAGGAGACAGTAAAACACACAGAGACAAGGTGGGTGAAATAATATCGGACCAACTTCTGTTGGTGAGAGAGACAAGTTTTTGAGCTTACACAGGTCTGAAGAAGAGCTCTATGTAGTCTCAAAAGCTTATCTCTCTCTCACCAACAGAAGTTGATCTAATAAAAGATTTCACCCCACCACCTTGTCTCTCTAATATCCTGGGACCAACACGGCTACAACAACACTATAGAAAACCACACAATAAGAGCCACATGTGCATTGTACATATAGAAGAACAGAGGTGAATTATTATGGGAAAGTTTGGGTTTTTTTCATGTAAGTTTGATATGAACAGAAAAATTATTTTAACTGGCCAACTACTGCCCCTAGGAGCATACAATCTCAGTTTAGGAGTAGGTGGATGAAGAGGTAGACAAAAGAAACGGAAGAGGTGATTTCTAAAGTGTACTAATATCTGCATCTTAATTGGTCCATGGTGCACATAAAAGTTCCCTAGTGTGCTTTAATGTAGTGCTATATTAAAGTGTACTAGGGAACATTTAGTGCTCTCCAGTAGGGTCTACATGACCCAGTTAATGCACACCACATTTGTGCACTTTAAAAATTCAATCCCAATACATGCATTACGCCATCATGTAGACAATGCCTATGTCTTGCTGACTCTTTCTGCATTACATGTTTACAATATGTTCTTTCCTGTCCATCCAAACAGGTAAAACTCTCATCCAAGCTATCATCATCTCACATCTCAAACGGTGCACACCCTTTTCTCTGGCCTGGGCAAATGAAATCTTGCCCTGCTCATGTCCATTCAGAATGCTGCTGCAGGATCATTTTCCTAGCCTGCCATTTTCACTATGTAACATCTTTCTTTGTGTCTGTTTACTGGCTATCTCCTCTTCTTGACATCAGGCTGATTGTCTTCATTTTCAAGACCCTTCACACGTATCCCCACCCTACATATGATATCTCATTCACTATTGAAATGTCCATTCCTGCCTACATTGGGCTAATAATGCCAGCCTCAATCACCCACTTGTTAAATTTTCAAATAGTTTTGTGTTCTCTCTTGCATATTGACCTCAATCTTGGGAGGAACTCCCAGTAAACATTCATAAAGCTATGCCATTGTCCTCCTTCAAATCCTCCTCAAAACTTTTCTTTGTTGTAATGCAATAAACTTGACAATGGTTAGGCCACCAGTACTCTTTCACGCTGACCAGTATTTGGTCTCATTGTTTGTTTGTACTCCCCATCCATCTATTGCCTCTTGACTTATACTTAGATTGCCAGTTGTTTATAGACTCATAGACTTTAATGCCAGGAGGGATCATTATGATTATCTAGTCTGACCTCCTGAACATTGCAGGCCACAGAACTCATCAACCCCTTCCTGCAGTAGACCCAAAACCTCTAGCTGAGTTACTGAAGTCCTCAAATCATGATTTAAAGACTTCAAGTTACAGAGAATCCATCATAAGACTTCAAGTTACAGAGAATCCGTCATTTACTCTATTTTAAACCAGCAACTGAAACTGTGTGCCATGCTGCAGTGGAAGGTAAAAATCTGAGCTGGGGCTTCCTGAATCGAAATATGCCAGGCAGTTGGACCCTGAGCATGTCATCAAGACAGACCAGCCAGACACCCGGGAAAGAATTCTCTGTAGTAACTCACAGCCTTCTGCATCTAGTGCCCATCTGCAGCCACTGGAGATGTTTCCTACTAGCACTCACAGATGGGGCACTTGCCCTTGTAGGCAATCTCATCATACCATCCCCTTCATAAATGCATCGAGCTCACTCTTGAAGCCAGTTAGAATTTTTGCCCCACTAATCCCCTTGGGAGGCTGTTCCAGAATTTCACTTCTCTGATGGTTAGAAACCCTCATCTAATTTCAAGCCTTAACTTGTTGATGGCCAGTTTATATACATTTGTTTTTGCATCAACATTGGTGGTTAAATTAAATAACTCCTCTCCTCCCTGGTATTTATCACGCTGATGTTTTTATAGAGAGCAATCCTATCTGCTCTCAGCCTTCATTTAGTTAGGCTAAACAAGCCAATCTCCTTGAGTCAAGGTAGGTTTTCCATTCCTCTGATCATCCTCGTAGTCCTTCTCTGCTCTTGTTCCTGTCTGAATTAATCTTTCTTAAACATGGAAGACCAGAATTGCATACAGTATTCCAGATGAAGTCTCATTAGTGCCATGTGCAATAACACTTCCCTATCTTTACTGGACATACCTTGTCCAATGCATCCTGGGATTGCATTAGCCTTTTTCACAGCTGCATCACATTGGCAGCTCATAGTCATCCTATGATTCACCAATATGCCAGGTGTCTCTCCTCCTCTGTTGCTTTCAACTGATACATCCCCAACTTATAACAAAAATTCTTGTTGTTAGCTCCTAAATGCATGACCTTGCACTTTACACTATTACATTTCATCCGATTTCTATTACTCCAGTTTTCAAGGTCCTCCAGATCTTCTTGTATGATATTCTGGTCCTCCTCCATATTGGCAATACTCCCCAACTTTGTGTCATCTGCAAATTTTATTAGCACTCTCCCACTTTTTGTGCCAAGGTCATGAACGAAAATGTTAAATAAGATTGGTCCCAAGACAGATCCCTAAGGAACTCCTTCTCTTTCACCATTTGTTCCAAGGCCTTGCATATAATTGAGGTCAAACTAATGGGTCTGTTGTTTCCTGGATAAGTTTTTTCCCCCCTTTTTTAAAAATAGGAACTATATTAGCAATTCTCCAGTCATAGTGTATAGTCCCCGAGTTTACAGAGTCATTAAAAGTCCTTGCTATTGGGCTTGCAATTTCATGTGCCAGTTCCTTTACTATTTTAGGATGGAGTTTATTTGAACCCCCCCCCCCAAATTTGGTCCCATTAAGCTGTTTGAATTTGGTAATTTCTACTTCCATATCCTCATTTCTATTAGCCACCCTGCCATTACCCCAAGCTCCTCATTACTCTTATTAGAAACCAAGGCGAAGTATTTGTTTAGGTGTTGGGCCATGCCTAGTTTATCTTTAATTTCCACTCTGTCATCTGTACTTAGTGGTCCCACTTCTTCTTTCCTTTTTTGTTTTTATTTTTATGGCTACAAATGTTTTACTATTGGTTATACTTTCCTTTGCAAGGTCCAAATGTGCTTGGTTTTTGGCAGTTCTCACCTTTCCCCTATACTTTCTGGCCTCTAACAGGTAGATTTACTTGCTGAACCTTCCCATCCTTCCTTCCTTTTTGGCCTTCTGCTTTCTCTTAAAAAACTATTTGAGATGTTTGTTTATCCAGTTTGGTCTGCGACCCTTACTACAATTCCCCCCCCCCCCTTGCTTGAAATGCAGTCTTCAGACAACTTCTGCAACTTTGACCTAAAGTAATACCAAGCCTACTCCACATTCAGATCCTTGAGTTCTTTGGTCCATTTCAATTCCCTCATTCCCTTTTTATTTTTTTAAAGTTTGCCCTTTTGAAATAAAGGACCCTAGTTGCAGATCTATTTTTGTTTATCCTTCCATTTAGTTTAAACGGACCTAGCTCATGATCACTCAAACAAGTCTGTCCTCTACAACCCATTCTTCTATGTCCTCACTACTTATACTAAATCTAATATGGCATCATTTCTTGTTGGTTCAGTGACTATTTAGTGAAGAAATCTATCAGTTATCACATCCAGGATAATGTGGGCCCTACCATTATTAGTTGCACTTTTCCTCCAGTATATATCTGGGAAGTTAAAATTCCCAATAATCTCACAAATCCCTGTAGTATTTATGTCAATAAAATACTAAAGAGGTCTCTATCCATATCTAAATTGGATCATGAAGGTCTATAGTGGACCCCAAGCACTATCTCAGTGGAGTCTCTGTTACCTTTCTTCCCCAAAGTGATTTTGACCAAAACAGAGCCTGTTTTTCCATTCTATCACTTCTAATTTATTTGCAATCTACCTCATCATTAATATACAATGCTACTCCATTGCCTATACCTTTATGCCTGTCTTTCCTAAACAGTACATACCCTTCAATATCTGCATTCCTATTCCACCATGTTTCTCTTATTCCTTTAATATATGGTTTCACTTCCTGCACCAATAGTTCTAGTTCCTTCATTTTGTTACGCAGGCTTCCTCCATTGGTGTACTGCTTGACTTCACACAGATTCCGTGCCTGATTAGGTATAGTATATGAGTATCTCCCAACTGTCTCCCCCAAATTCCTAATTTAAAGTTATTTGGTGCAGGATCTATCTTTTTGTCTACAGCAACTAGCACAATGGTGTCCTGGTCCTTGACTAGAGGCTCCCAGGGACTATGGTAATATAAATAAATAATAGTAATAATAATAAGGTTCAAAAACATTCTGACAGAATATGTCTACATCAGAAAATACCATTGCATCTAAATCAAAACTTTGTGGGGAAATGTAAATTTTGACAAATTTCATTTGAAAAAACGCAGAATGTTTCAATTTTTCATTTCAAAACAACTTTCACTTCATTTTTTATTTTATATTAAAGAATATAATAAAATTTAAATAGTCAAAATCAAAATGAGATATTTATATTTTAGTGAAAAAAAATCAGTTGATTGAACGGAAATGTTTTTTATCTAAATTTTTCTTTTCCAGGAAATTCTGAAATTCCTTTATATTTGTTGTTTAGCTTCAAAATCACAGAATTTCCCAGGAAATGGGAATTGTGGTTCCTGCACTGCTATAATGAACAGTAAAAGCTAGAATCATTAATGCAGTGAAATAATGGACAATCTCACAATGAGCTAATAATGCAGCTAGGTATGGTGAGGCTAAACTGAGAAAAGTCTTAAAGGCAAAGAGAATTGTCAAAGGCGCAGATGGCAGTTAGGCACCCAAGTCCCATAGATTTTCAATGGGAATTGAATGGTAAACCACTTGTGCCAAAGTTCTGGAACCCTTTTCCCTGGTTCCTGGACCCTTCCTCCTTACAGGGTTCCAGAGTTCAGGCTTCAGCCTGAGCCCAAACATGTACAAGGCCATTTTAAAGCCCTGCAGCCCAAGCCCTGTGAACTCAAGTCAGCTGACATGGGACAGCCATGGTTGTTTTATTGCAGTCCTCTATCCTCTATGCCTAAGTCTGGGTACTAAAATTTGAATATTATGATGGGCCCAATAAAAACTAACCAGTAATTAATATTTTGAAGCATGAATACAGAATATTCACTATGAATTATTGACAAACTACAGATTGAGTCACTGAAATTATTCAGAAAATAATTCTAAATAACTGAAAAACAGAGAGGTATAATGTGCTGGCCAATGATTCATCAATCAACATGTTGAAGTTAATCAAATAAATTTGTTATGAATTATTCACCCATGCTGTACAAATTATATGGCCTAATAAATGAAATTACATCCAATTGTGACATTGCAAGGAATGAAAATACTAGCAGCAGGAGATTAATTTTAATGTTAATTCATATTAATGCAGGAAATTTTCCTTTTAGAAGTTTTATAGCATGACAAAACTGTGGGAGAAAAGGAGTAGCAAAAACAGAGCAGACAAAGACTTGGAGCCAACAGGGAAAATTACCAAGAAAAGGAGCAGTGGGGAATGCAGCATTCGTCATCCATAATGTATATTTTGTATATTGTCTAGATTCTCAAGTAGTCAAGAAACGCTAGTCTACTGGAGTGGGCTATTGCCTTGTTGGGAGAGAAATGGCTGGACAAAGACTTAGAATAAACAGTGCATTTATATATTTATAATATGCACATTGTTCCACTTACAAGGATGGGGGAGCAGGAGATGGGGGAGGGGGTCATCAAAGCTAAAATAGACATACTGTAATGCTACATTCAGAACTGCACAAAACAGGCCAGTACTCATATTCTCCAAGCAGACTACCTTCCACTGCTCTGTGTGGTTGGAATCTGAAGGAATAATTTATTTAAAAAATTATATGAATTGTACATTTGTGGAATACCTACTAAGGGCTTGTCTATACAAGGAGATATTCCAGAATAGCTATGCCTAACTAACTATTCCTAATTAACTCCATGTGTGGATATTCTTATTTCAGAAGAAAAGTGCTGTTGTGATAATTGGGCCTACAAATTTACCCTAATTGTGATCTCAATTGAAAAAGTTCATAAGATGTCACAATAACCTATGAAAAATGTTGAAGAGAAAAGTTACATGTGATGCTGGCAGACAAAGTGCTAGCTCTTGCCAAGACTGCAGACATTAGCTAAGAACTTACAAACTCATAGCTGAACTGGTCTGATCTGCAGCTGTATTTTAGCAGTGTTCAAAATAAGTATTAGTCTTATAAGAATGTCTTTAATTTTTAGACTCTATGAAATGCTTGTAAATTGCTTCATGGATTAATCTCACTTGTCTGTATTCCATGCTATAAAGAAATATGTATGTTTTGATTTATAACTTTGAAAATGTTTGCTCTAAACATGTGAACTCAAATGGAAAGAGTGTTTCCCCCCACCTGTCCAGAAGAACTAAAAAAATCAGATGGGCCGTCAAGGAACATTGAAATACAAAGGATTGGTTACTTACCCTATCTCACCTTGGAAGTGCTATGTTCAAGGAAGCTTGTCCTATGGACTTGGCGGCTGAATGAAGAAACTAAGACAAAGACACTGGAAAATGTTCCATCTCTTTGCTGTTTGAACTCTCACAGGGCCAGCAACACCAAACTGAAGCCTCAGATCCCTACGGGCTGCCTCTTGGTCCACCCTGAAAGATATTTTGAAGTAACAGATTACTACAACTCTGTCACTCTTAGGATTTGGATTGCAACTCATTTGTGTGTGTATGTTTGCTTGCTTTAACCTGTAAATAACTATCTTATTTCTCTTTCCTAGTTAATAAAACTTTCAATAGTTTCTTAGAGGATGGGCTACGGCGTTGTCTTTGGTGTAAGATCTAGGGAAACAATTGATCTGGGGTATGTGACCGGTCTCTTGGGACTGTAAGCAACCTGAATATTGTTTGATTTTTGGTGTAAGTGACCATTTATCACTAAGTCCAGTTTGTCTGGGAGTGGCAACATAAACTGGAGAGTCTAACGGGACAGTCTGTGACTTGATGGTAATATGATTCAGGAGTTCATATTTGTTACTGACTTGGTAAAATCTAATTATAGAACATATCATCAATTTGAAGTGTCTGTCTGTTTATGACAGTCTGCCCTGAAGTAGGCACTCACAGTCATGAGTCACTCCAGTCACTATGTATGGATACTGTTATTTCAGAAGAAGAGAGTTGTGATAATTGGGCTTACAAATTTACCCCAATTGTGAGCTCAACTGTAAAAAGAATGTGAAAGTTCATAAGATGTCACAATAACCTATAATAACAAATGCTGATGGGAAAAGGTACAAAAGGAAGACACAAAGGCAGAATTAGTCCAAACAAAAAAGCCTAGTGATATGACTCAAGGACTATGTTAAGATCACGTTTGGTAACAAGACATGTGAGGAACCAGAAATCAGTGAACCAAAATGGGTGTGTTGGAAACTAGGCCTCACTGGTGGACAAAATAATGAGGGCTGAGCTATTCCACCTATCAATCCGCTTGTGGGTCCTCAAAGAAAGAGACTTCTTCATCCTTATCAAAGATGCCCTGACCAGACTGGGCCAGAGAAAGGGAGACAGATGGCATTGTCTCCTGCATCAGCTGAAGCCCAAAAACCACCTGGGATGCAGACATGCCAAACCCATGAAAAAAAATGCAAAAATTGGGCTTGCTTTTGGCTTAATTCGCTTGTGAGTTGCTTGTTGGCTAGTTTTTGGCTTGTAGCTTGTTGTAGCTTGTTGCTTCTTTTTTTTGATCGGCTCCTGGCAAGCAGGGGCAAGGGGAGGCAAAGGGAGGCAAGCAGGGGCAAGAGGCAAGCAGGGGCAAGGGGGGGAGAGAGTCAGCAGTGCACAGAGGGCCCACCACAGTCCCAGGATGCATGCCCGGGGGATCTAGTCACATAGAGTATTGGGGTTCTTAGGGAATGGCTTGTTTTGGCCTTGTTTTGAAATGGGATTAGCTTGATTTTTGACTTATTGTGAAAGTCGGGGTGCTTATTTACAACTGTGCTGGGATGTGAGACTTAGTCTCTCTCTCCCCTGCTCCTCCCACCCCACCCCACCCCACTATGTGTCCTTTTCTTTTCCCACCTTATATCTTCTCTTTTCTATCCCATTCCTTTTTCTTTCCATCTAATAAGATTCTGGCTTAGCTGGCCAAGACTGGATATTTTGCAACACTGCTATAAGCCTGTGACCAGGAAGAAACAACTAAAAGGAATGCCCTAAACAGTCTGGTGCTGGTACAACAGAGCCTTGTTCTAAATTCGCTTAATCTACATTACAATATTCTTTACTGTATTCCTTATTTAATGCAATTTTTCTCTTGCCACTTACTTTATGACATTCTATTAGATATTCATGCTGAAGTGTTTACTGTGTTTGGTGATAGTAATAGTACTGGTTCTGTTCCCTTGTTGGATGGACATCATGTATCTAAATAGTCAGGAAACAGACGTAAGTAGTTGTGATCTGATGAAAAATCAAATTTAGTTTATGGACAATTCACAAACACAAAAATGTAGCAAATCTGAAAATTAGATTGTTTCTAAATAATACAGTACTTCACGCTGCTCTAATATACGGGACATGTCAATGAGAGACACATTTAGTTATTGGAAGGGTGAGTTACCACATCAATACTCTGCTATAACCCTGGCTGAGCTCCCACTTGTGGCTGGGCAGCAGGCTATTGTACAGGGTTCAACCTTTGGATCCCTCTCGTTTTTAAACCTGCTGGATCTGAGCAATGTCCAGATCATGCTCCTGGGGTACAGACCTCTGCCACATACCCTCCCTGCCCCTGCCATCCAGTTCTCCCTTCTTAGGAGGTGGGGCCCTGCGGTTCAGCTGCACTGTGCCCTAAGATCAGTGCTGACCCTCTCCCACCACAAGTCCTCCCAGTAGACTAAGCACACCCTCCTCAGATCTCCACCCTAATGCACAATTGTAAGAGTGACTCATTGGCAAGTGCACCCCCCTTGTAGCTGGCTGTGTTTTAGTAAGATCTCTTGGACCCCTGCTGAAAGCTACTCTAGCCCTGCAGTGATCAGTTTCTTGCATCTTGGACTTCCTGCCAGGTCAAATATAGCCCCATCCCTTGTGGGGTAAACCAAGGGTCCAATAAGTAATAGTCCACTGACATCACTGTAATGATTTTGAGGTTCATTAAACAACAGACCAGTGAATGAGAAAGGAATACAATTTTTAATAAAACAAACTAGAGAGCTTATGTGGTGAACTGCTGTGCACAGCTATCCCATGTTGTCCACCCCAGATTCCAGGGCACATCTCTAGACTTCTATGTCCCTTAGGAGGGAACATCTCTAAATTATAATCTTTCACAAACATTTTCCCTCTTAAGAAAAAAACGATTAGCTGTTAGCTTCTTTTTATATATGTATATAACAACTAACTAATGACACATACATTGATTTCTGGAAATGTATTAGATGGATTGAGAATTTCAATGTATCAACTACCTAGAGAGGAGAGGTTACTAGCACATCACTCCTGAGTCAGACTTTACCACTCACATTCCTCAAATACCCCTTCTCCAGGCAGGTTAGCAAGTCTCTGAGTCTTTCATGATGTTTAATCTCCATCTCTGATCTTCCCAGTATCAGCCTTTCTTTAGAGTCTGAGTTGTTCTCTTGTTCCTTGGCAGTTTCTCCTTTGTCTTTTGATGATAAAGGACCAGTCAGATTGGAAATACCAGAGTCCACATCCACTGTCAGAGTTTTGGAACTTTCTGGGATTACTTTTAGATCCCTTTGATTACATCAAATGTAATCCCCCTCGTCTGTCTGGATTACATAAAACCTTGGATGCAGCTGTTCTTTAATGGTACCCATTTGGCCCCAAGTATTAGCGGTGTGATTCCTTAGGCATACTCTGTCATCTTTGTTAAGATATGGGAGATCATGGGCCCTTTTGTCAAAATAATATTTCTGTTTCCACTTCTTATTTTCTATCATCTTTCATATGGTTTCATTGTTCTGAGATTTCAGCAAGTTATCAGTGATTGGAAAATTAGATCTGATCCTTCTTCCCATTAACAGCTGAGCTAGAGAAAAGCCATTTTCCAGAGGTGTACATCGGTAAACCAATAAAGCTTTATACAAATCAACCTGTACTGTCAAAAGTCTTTTTCGTAAGTGATGTTGTGATTGATCCATGGCCAATACAGCACCTCTCGTGCTCGTTGATTGCATTTGTCAATTCCTAAGTGACCCTCCTGGATCTTCTGTAGCATTTCTTTTTGGAGGATCATTGGAATTACAACCTTACTGCCCTTGAAAATTATCTCATCTAGCACAGTAAATTCATGTCTGCAGTGCCAATAGCCTTTTATACTTGGACAGCAACTACTTATTTCTTTAGGCCAAACTTTAATTATCACTTCTTAAAGTGATATGATTCATCTTTCTTTTTCTCCCTTCTTATTTGTTGCAGTTTCCTGTTAGCTACTAGAATTGACTTTACAATCAGATCTACATAGCTTTCATCTCTCTCTCTAAAGTCTTCTCTGGTTTCATAGTGGGAGTCACTGCTTTGGAAAGTGCATCTGCAGTGCATATTATTTATCAGGTGTGTAGGTCACAACCAAATAATACTGTTGCAGTTTTATCATCATTCTTTGAATCCTCAAGGTACTGTCATTTAGCTGTTTGCTAAATAACACTATCAGGGACTTGTGGTCCATTTCAACTTCCACTGTCTGGCTATAAAAATACTGATTGAATCTATCACAGGCAAACAATATTCCTAAAAGCTACTTCTCAATCTGATTGTATCTGATTTCTGCCTCAGTCAGTGATTTAGATGCATACGCCACTAGTTGCCAACAATCCTCATTCTTCTATAAAATCACTGCACCTAACCTAGACTGTGAAGCATCTGCTGAAATTTTAATAGGTCTTCCTGGTCCATAGAACTTCAACACTGGCTCTTATATCAATTGTTGCTTTATGAAAACTTCCCATGATTCATCCTGTTCTGCACCCCAATACCATTCATTTGTATTCTCTAGGAGTTTTCTCAAAGCCACTGCTTTGAAAGATAGATTAGGTATGATTTTTTCAAGATAATTAAGTATCAGAGGGGTAGCTGTGTTAGTCTGGATCTGTAAAAAGCAACAAAGAGTCCTGTGGCATCTTATAGACTAACAGACGTATTGGAGCATAAGCTTTCGTGGGTGAATACCCACTTCATCAGACACAAGTGGGTATTCACCAACAAGATGATTAAGAATCTGCAAGAATCATTGAACATCTTTCTTTGATGAGGAATGTAGCATCATTTCAATAACTGAAATCTTCTTATCAAGTTTTGCACCTTCATTGGAAATAATGTCCCCAACAAAAGTCAGTTCTGTAACCCCTAAAGCACATTTCTCCCTATTTAGTTTGAGGTTTGCAGCTCTAGTTGCATCCAGAACTTCCCAAAGTCTACAATCATGCTCCTCTTTCATTGACTCTCAGATGATGATGTCATCCATTCATAGATCATATATATGGTTTTGTGGTACACTTCTGGTGTTGAAGTTATGCTGAAGATTAAGCATAAGAATCAGTATCTCCAAATGGGGCATAATTTTGTGCTTTCGTCACTTAATTTTAGCTGCCACAAATCTGAGAATGCATCCAATTTGCTGAAATATTGTGCATTTGCAAATTGAACCATAATCTCTTCTATGATTGGTAGTTTGAAATGTTCTCTTTTAATAGCCTTGTTGAGGTCTCTTGAACCTAAGTGTATGCGTAACGGCTGTTACTTTTCTCCACAATGATGAGGGAGCTCACCCATTCTGTTGGCTTCTCAATTTTTTGCATTACTTGCTCTGCTTCCATTCTTGCAAGCTCAGCCTTGAGTTTATCACGGAGTGCAAATGGCACCTCTCTACGTGGATGGATAACTGGAGAGACCTGCTTGTTTATCTGGATTGTGTGTTTCACCCTGCAAGCAACCCGACCCTTGAAACAGATATTGATATTCCCGAAAGAGTGCCTCATAGCAAGGTTCAGTATGATCTTGTAGTGAGAGCACCCATTTTACCAGACTAAGGCTAGGTCTACACTACAGCGGGGGTCCGACCTAAGATACGCAACTTCAGCTACGTGAATACCGTAGCTGAAGTTGCGTATTTTAGGTCGACTTACCTGGCTGTGAGGACGGGGGAAAGTCGAACGCTGCCTCGCTGCCGTCGACTCCGCTGCCGCCTCTTGCCGCGGTGGATTTCCGGAGTCGACGGCAGAGCGATCAGGGATCGATTTTATCGCGTCTTCACTAGACGCGATAAGTCGATCCCAGAAAATCGATTGCCTGCCGCCGGACCCTCCGGTAAGTGTAGATGTACCCTGAGTTTCTCACATGCAGCCAGGCCTAAAATTGGAGTCACCTCCTTTGGCACTACAATGAATGGGAGACTGTACATGGTGTTTTTATGGTTGATTGTAGCAATGCACCTCCCCTTCACTGATATATTTGTTCTAGAATAACTAGTGACTTTTATCTTTGTTGCTCCCTTTTTGGGGGGTTATTTTCAATCTCTCATAATCTTGTTCAGACAAAATATTAATCTGAATATTTGGAATCTGCAGTATTTTGCAAAATGATAATTTCCCCCACATTTTATGACAGAGTTTGTCAAAGACAACACACTATTTGGGGCCATGCTATGATCCATATGCATGAATCATATGATTGTCTGTACCCAGTTTTCCTCCTAGCCGTGGTTTTCATAGCGAGTGGTTCCACTCTTTGATTTGACCTATTCTGGCTATACTCTTTTGTATTTAGTACATGGATAACCCCTTCTAGTGAATTCAGCTCTTTGGCTTGTACTTTCACAGTTTCTGCTGCCCTGCATATTTGGAGAGCTTTTTCTAAAGTTAAGTCTCCTTCACAGAGAAGTCTCTTTCTTAACATCATGTTCAATGACTTTTTGGATATGGCTGTAAATATTTTATACAGCTCTTGGAAAACATTATTTACAAATTTCATTTTGTTAAATCCAATCAAAATTTTCACCAAAAAAAAATAAGGTTTTTTTTACCAACTATGAAATAAAATGGGACAGATCCCTAAATTGTATTTTCTGGCACTGGAAAACTGTGTCTTTCTATAGTATGAACACTACGGACTGAGTGTATTTTTAGCAGGTGCAGAGAGAGACTCATTTACATTTCTGGAGGTTTGGGATTTTATCAAGATTTTGGTGGCTGCTTGAGGCAGCTGTTATACTTCTGAATTGTTTTTGTTATACCTAGTGGATATCTAGTGTATTCATCTGAGAAATAGCTCTTGCACAACCCTGGTACTGAATTATCTTACATCATTAAACCCTTAGATCATTAACCGCCGTACTTATGTCACAGTTTAGAAACACACACACAAACACATCCTATGGGCCAAGACCTGAGAAGTGCTGAGATTTAACTTCAAAGGGAGTTGCAAATGTTCCGCAGCTCATTGGATATAGCTTTAAATATTTTATACGGCCCTCAGAAAACTTTGTTACAACTTTTATTTTGTTAAATACGATCAATATTATCACTGGAAAAAATCAAGATTTTTCATCAACTATAAAATAAAACTGAACAGCTGCCTAGATTGCATTTTCTGGCACTGGAAGACCATGTTTACATATGGACAGTACCCAGTACGACTGGGGCCCCAAGGCACTAGCACAATACAGATAACACTTGTATGAATACATCTGACAAATCCTTTCTCTCTTGCATTCATCAGCCTTGTTAATAATCCAGGTGCTTTCTAATTAGTCTGGTACTGGTAGGGCTAACAAAATTTCTCTGGATTTTCATCTATATAAAAATAATCTCTAAACAGGATCCAAATCAGATCTCATTACAGCTACACTTGCAAATTACCAAATTTGCCAGATTGATTACAGATTGCTTCAGTGGCTTTCACCAATCTGAAAAAAATATTTAACAGGTCAGTGAGGGGGACTCAACAAAGTTTCCCCAAATGGTAGCAGGTTTGCTTAGGTTTTATCCAGCACAAGTATAAAAATTAACAGATTGGCATTAGATGCTTGTGTTTTGTAGCAACTTTACCCCAAGAACATTGCAGACACATACTAAATACCTCCTCTGCTGCATTCCTTTGCCATGTCAGCTTGGGCCTAGCTGTCAGTAACAGAATCCCTCTGAAATTTCTAAAGCAACAACTTGTCCTCTGTGGACACAGAGGTATCTCTTCTCTTTTTCTTCCATTGTCTTCTACTTTCTGAGCCAGAAGATAATTTAAAAAATAGAGTCAGATTATATACTTGTTAACCCAGTAATGCTGATATAAAACCAATTTCCTGCATGACAGGAATTCCAAAATAAACCCCAAATCTACTTTCACGTAGGGAAACCAAATTAAACTACCATAGGAAAGTCTTCCACATGTGAGTGTGATATCAACAGAAGAAATAGTGCAACCTGGAAAATACTAAAATGTTTATGATGTTCCTCTCATATTTTAATCCAATGTGTTTTATCCAGATTTGCTCTTCATCTGTGTTTGGTTTAGCTTTACTGAATGAGTGAACTGACAAAAATTGTAAGGAAAAATGAAAATTGGAGAATAATTGTAGAAAACAAAAGTTAAATTAATAAATGCCAGCATTTGCATCCAAAACCAGAGTTTATGTTCATCCAATCAAGCATCAGAAATATATCTTGTGTCCTATGTATAAAATTTTAAAATATGGGTGCCCAAACACAGACACCTAATCCATATTTCTTTAGGCACCTAAATATGCACCTGAGCACTCACAGCTTCCAATCATAAAATGTTGTAATATGGATCAGCATGAATACTAGTCCATTGCTACAAACTTTTTCATTCCTTACAGTTCTAGAGTTAACTAACCTTTTCATTATTAGTGTTTTAGTAGTGTTACCCAGAAGGCTCTGTGTGTGACACATTCCCCTCCATGCCTGATAATCCAGAAGGATGCGGACATCCAATGCTCAGGATGGACTCCCTCTGTCCAGAGATGCATGTAATCCACTGGTGAACATGTGTTATGAGTTCCCCTCTGTGCCCTACCCACAGAGGACGCAAGTCTCTTACAGCCCATAAGAGACTCATGTATTTAGTTCTGGAGGTCCCAGTGTGTTGGCCAAGATGGCAGCTGGCATATTAGCACCTGGAAGTCCAAGTCAGGGACTTGTACTAGAAGAATTTAAAAAATGAAGTAAAAACAGTCTGTGCTCCAAATCCAATTTTAATTTATTTGTTGGACAGTGCTAGTGGGCAGAATAAGTAAATCAATGTATTCCTCCAGGGAGCTTGGCCTATGAGATGGACCAGAGGCCAGAACTACAAGTCCCATAAGGCAATGTGCTACAATAGGAAAATGCAGTTTAATATTTCTTGAACTGATTTGAAATGAAATGTTACATGCCCATTCAACAAAATAAAATATTCCAGTTTGGGTGGAACTTACCCAAAACTAATCCCAAAAGAAAAAAAAATGGGCTTGAGGGAGTACAACCACTATTTGTTACTAGATGTGTAACTTAGAGATAGTTTAGACCTCCAGCGGCTGTTTGACAATTATGTTATAGCAGTAACCCAGTCAGCTGGCTGGAGGTTGTGGCCTTGTCTTTCACATGTGGACATTATCACTGTTGTCCACCATGCTTCTGTTACCTCAAGATTAGACTGCCACAATGTGCTTTATATGAGGCTACACCTTAAAACCAATTGCAGACTGAACCTGGTGCAGAATGTAGCAGTTCACTTACTGAGTGGGGCATCTCGCTTGGAACGCACAACCTGAGTGGCCAAGGGCTGGCCTACTTGAAGGTTGGCCTCTGTCCATGTGCCTAACTGACAGAGCTACAGGCAGCAGAAGTGCCCAAGCTGGGTCTCCCTCCAGTTGACTTGGCATTCTCTGTGAGAGCTCCAGGACATTGGAACTTGCTATTCCCTCCCTTTCATGTCTTGGTCTGAATAGCCCCAATTTGGTGATATTCTGGCCATGCTGCAAAAGACATCTAGTTAATAGCAATTTTGGAGAAGGCTGAGGTTATACTGCCATCAAGAAGGAAAGGTGGAAAGGATTTTTTTTTTTGAGTAAGCAGGTTGGCAGACTTCCTTTATATTAATTATTTTAATGCTGCTGGGGTTTTGTTGGCCAGGCTCCTAAAGCCTTGTAGACATGGCTTTTTAGATTTAAATTGGAATAAATAAAAACACTTTTAAAAATAATTTTGAATAACCAAAACATTGAAAAAATTGTAATCTGCTGGCAGACAATTCTGGAACAGAATAAAGTGAAATTTGTTGAACAAATTCTTTGCTGCAAATTATTCACCCAGCCCTACCAATTATAAACCTAATAAATGAAATCACAGCCATCAGTATTATTAAAAGAAATGTAAATATAGCAGCAGGAGATTAGTTTTCAAGCTAATTCATAGTGATGCAACAGATTCTGGTTTGGGAACAGAGAGAGAATTGGGGAAGCAAAGCCAGAGCTGACAGAGACCTGGAGATACCAGGGGAAATGACCAAGAAGAAGAGCAATGCATTGTTGGGAATGCAGTATCCCTTATCCACAGTGTGCACACTATGTATTCTGGTCTTTCAAGCCATTAAGAAAGATTGGGGTTATGGAGTGGGTTATTGTCTTTGTAGCCCTAAAGATTAATCTGCTTGCTTTTATAACTATATCTTTTCCTATAAATTTGAGTATTTGATGTAATAGGCTTATAGATTTATATTAAAAATAAGTTTGGCTGTAATGAAAGAGACCTACAGACCAAAACCCTGTAAGTTAAGCTAAGGCAAAGTTAGCACATTTTGGGACCCTTACCCAGAAAAGTAAAAATAGATAAAACACCCATGCAGATGTCTAGAGACCTTTTGCCTGAACCAATAAAGAATGAAGAATGGCATAGGGGATTTTTCAAAGTTGTACCCACAGCATTAACAAGTACACCACAAGTGCGTACATACCTGTCAGCCATACGCACATATATACTAGCCTATGGGGTAAGTGTACCCTAACATTTCTGTGGGGGAAGGATGAAATTTGGGCATAAGAGGAAGGATTTCCAACCAATGCCCTATAAAAAGGCGATTCATCTCGCCATTTGGGAGGCAATCTACCCACTTATCTACGCTTCATTGTCTCCACCTTCAACAACGTATCGATGCTACCCATCTATGATGACTATTAACTATGAATAGGCCGTACTTTATTTCTTTTCAAACTTTAAGTTTTAAGGGACTAGGCTAAGCTTGGTTTCCCTATGCTTTATTTCAGTTTAAGGCTTATTAAGTTAAGTTAAAGAGTAAACAGCTTTAACAGCTCTGCATTAGCTTCCTCTGCTAAGAGGTGTGAAAACGGAACCATCAGAGGCGTGGTCCCTTATCTTCCAACACCGGGTTATTAAAACAGAGTGTGAGTATTAACCAAAGTTTGCAGCAAATAATATTGTATTATCATATGTATCTCTTGAATAACAGTAATACAATTGTAACTCTGTAATTCTAACTGTTTTACCATTTGCTTAATATTTCATTGATTTTAATAAAAGGTCTTTATGACTATATCTGTTTCAGTGTGAGCTTCCTGTCATACCCCCGAGGTCCTTTTATAAACTCTGTGAAGCCTGATTCAGGACGAACTTTATCTTCTGATCAAACAAATTGGCGAGCCTAAACCCATGCTAATTAATATCCATAACAATTACAATTAAATTAAATGGATAAATTAAATCAACATTACTAACACACCCCAAATCAGGCTACATCTTGTTGGGGGAGAAATGAATCAACAATGATGTAGGATATTAGGATTAAGTACATGTATATTTATTTTTACATTATGCACATTATTCCTGTAATTACCTTGAACAAGTATGAATAAGAACAGCAGAAGAGGGAACATACTGATATTATAGTGCCAGTTTAAGAATGTTACTCAAGACAGGTCAGTGTTGTTCTTCTTTAGCCAGACTACCTCTTACTGTTCTGTGTGACCAGGCCCAGAGGGAGTAACTCGTCCTAATAAATTATATGAATTACAGCTTTTTCTTTCCATGGCATACCCACGCACCGATTATACGTATTTCTTGATTGTTTCATTATTTGGTGGAATTTTTCACCTGTCGGGGATGGTCTAGGTAATACTTAGTCCTGCCACAAGTGTCGGGGACCGAACTAGATGACCTCTCAAGGTCCCTTCCAGTCCTATGATTCTATGATTCATGTATTTGCTCAATGGCTTGCTATTAGAAATTTGGGATGTGTTGGTTTGGTATTGTTATGACTTGGGTGAAACTTTGTGGACTGAGTTAAAGCCTGATTCAGAATAATGTGTGAACATTCCCTTCACTTAAGATAGTTGCAAGAAACACTTAAGGGGCCCCACAGCAAAAATGAAGCCTAATAGAATCTGCCCAGAAATTAGCACATGTTCATGTGAGGGTTCCACTGGGTATTATGACCAGGTTTGTGCTCATGGGCAAAGGGACTGGGGAGAGAAGACACAGAAACTGACAACAGACAAAAGCAGAGAAACAAACAGACAGAGGCAAAAAAGAAAGAAAGACAAGTAGTAGCCTGTGAACACAGTGTGATCCAGGAAAAAGCTAGAGAGAACACTTTTGGGTTGGCTAAAGAGATTTAGGGTTGAAAGCTAAGAAACTACTCTTTTTGGTTTTGGTTCCTCCTGCATTTGGAGAAGGAGAACGTTGTTCATTCCTTGTAAATAAACAAGACTGCATTAAAAAATAATAATAATACCAGACTCCATCAATTTCTACTGCCAACTGAAACAACCTAGGGCTCCAAAATTAGACTAGCTGCTCAAAAAGGGTTAACAATACAATTGTTTGGACATGTTAGCCACATGAATGAAGGGGTTGGGGGAAAAGAACAGCAAAGAGAGAAAATGCAGCTTGTATCTCTGATGCTGAATCTCACTTGCAACCTCGGTGCTGCAAAAACACAGTCACAGAACATGGCCTTATCAGCCACTCCGAGACCTGGCAAATTTGTACTAACATTAGGCTGTTTAGAGCATTGCTTTTAGCTGCCTCTTTCCAGTCACAGTTTTACATCAGTGTTGCAAAATATATAGTCTTGGCCAGCTAAGCCAGACTCTTATGAAACAGAAGGCAAAAGGAGAGAGATAGGAAAGAGAAGAAATAAGATGTAGAAGGAAAAGGACACATGCTGGCGGGAGATGGAGGAAGATATAAAGTGACACTTCCCAGGTGATATCCAGAATTTAGCTGGAAGCTGATGGAGGTAACAATGTCATCTGTGTCCTCTCTCTGGCCCGGTCGGTCAGGATATCTCTCAGGATTAGGATGAAGAAGGTGCAATGTCCCATGGGAAGGTAGGGGTGGAAGCCATAATGATAAAGCTCGCTGCAATGGTTGTTGTCAGACAACTGCTTCTTCTACTAATCTTTCCCAGAAGTCTTTTCTTTTTAAGAAGCCAAAAGGAAGTTTGGTGCAGAATAGTCCATCCTTTCATTATTTTATCCACCAATAGAGCGAATTTCCAATACACAAATTTTGTTTCACTGATTTCAAGTCCTCTACTACTCTTGTTTTCTGCTCATAACCTTAACATAGTCCTTGAATGGTATCAGTCAAACCCTTTCTGTTTAAATTAATTCATTCCATGTCCTTCTTACACCTTTTTTAAAACAATTTTATATAAAAGGTCATTGTGACATTTATGAACTTTCACTCACAATTTACAGCTGAGCTTACACTTAGGGATAAATTTGTAGGACCAATTATAACAGCAGCCATATAAAAGAATTCTCACTACTATGTTTCTGCAGTGTTTGACTCACAAGATTGTTCTTAGTGGAAAGCATATTGATACAACAGATGGTTTGAGGTCATAGCTTAATTCTCTCTCTCTCTCTCTCTCTCTCTCTCTCTCTTTCAATTGTCAATGCTTCAGGCTGGCATAGTCAAATGGTCATAGTCTTTCACCTCCTCTTCCTCTGGATGGCCTATCCAAGGAAGAGTGGAGTACTTTGCTTCAGATGTCATTGATGTAACGAGAGAGAGTGAACTGTTCTCTTCCACATGGTTTCAACTTTTAAAGGGGTCAGTGTTTCCTTTACTCTGCCACAGGGGCCACCTTTGTATTTTTCACAGTCTACTTACAGACCAAGAACATGTTGAATGTAGTTCAACGTGGTCCAATCATTTGGCAGTGGGCAATGTCTCTCTTAGATCATTGTCAAAAGTTCTAGTAAGGAATGATCATTTTCTTGACAAATCCACTGAGGTCAACAAAGACAGATATTGTCTTATAAACAGGAAACTTGAAAGACCCACATTGGATAACTTGGTGTAGCGGGGTGGTTACCCCGCTCCTGCCTGGAAGGGCTTAAAACAGCCCTGGCAGAGGGCTGCAGCTCTAAAAGCTGGGCTGATTGGGAAAGTAGCCACAGCTGGGCCATGCCCCAATCAGGCCACAGCTGGCCTGTATAAAAAGGCTGGGAGCCAGGAGCTCAGTAGTCTCTCTCTGCACTTAGAGAGAGAAGAGCCTCTCTCTACCTGAGTGGAGCAGGGCTGGGGAAAGGCTGAGGAGCTGGGGAGCTCCAGCCTGGATAGCCCCAGGCTGCGACCTAGTAGGAGGCCAAGGGGTTCTGGGGGTTGTAGAGGGCAGCCCATGGGTAGGCCAAGGCAGCAGGTCCAAACCCAACCTTGCCTGTGATGAGTGGCCTATACTGCAGTCTGCCCCAGTGAGCGGGGGTTATTTGGTGACTGGCAGTGGCCTTAGTCTGAGGCAAGGTAGGGATAGTGGGTTGGGGTTTCCCAGGGAGGGGAGACCCTAGTACTGAGGGGTACTGCCAGGGGGCAGCACCTCAGATACAAGGGCACCGGGGTCCGGGAGGGACACGGGGGCCAGAGGACAAGCGGATTACTACCCTGCAGGGGGCGCTCCAGGATGCTGGAAGAGCTAATTCCCAGAAGAGACTAGCAGGAGGCGCCGCAGGGGTGAGTCCGCTCATCTACACTTGGTAACAGACTTCTGTCTAAGGCCAATGGACACGAGGCCAAATATAATTAAGGACTGTAACCTGTTCATTCACACTTTTGCCCAGTTACACTTATTAAACCCATGACAATTATTTAGGAAATACATTAGGGAAGTGACTCTGAGGCTCTCAGCCTAGATACAAGATTAGAACTAACCCCAGTGCCCATTTACCTGAAGATATAAAACTGCTTTATAATTTCTTCATTCAGAACTGAACAATTAAATGTTTCCAGGCCTGACATGAAATATGGCCCATGTTCCTTACACCAGTCTGTTGTGTTGTATTGTACCCAACTTTTCGATCCCATGTGCTTCCATGCAGATGGGTCTGTGAAGGGTCCAGATACTATCTCTAGTTATGGCCTTTTAGGCACAATCCCAGGTGCAGACTCTCTGTTTGGCCTCTTTCCATGGGAGGTGGGACTCCACAGTCCAATTGCCCTATCCTCTGAAACCAATGCTGACACTCCTAAGACTTCCCTGCTGTTTATGTACATTCCTTCCTCTCCCCACCTATCGAGTCCCACTTGGCTGTGGTTGCTGTGGTTCATAGTTCTAAGTATTCAGAGACATATGGATCTATGCCAAACAAAGTCCTGAATACAATCCCCCCTCAGAGTCCTCATTGCACCTCAGAGTCCTTTGGGTTTGGTCAGTGTCCTTCAAAAAGTACACTGCCTCCTTCTTGCCTCCATTACTTCATCTGGGACTTCCATTCCTGGTGTCTCCTCTTGGCTTACAGAAGCCCACCTTTTAAAATCCATCTCTCTCCCTCTTTAGTTAGATTGTCCACTGGATAAACTACAGCTCTTCCAGTAATGTGCTCAGTCTATGGAGAATTCCATTCTCCCCAAATAAGTTTCTGTGAAGAGACAGTCTTTTCAAAGAACCAGCTGTCAGAAAATCTATTCTTCAAAAAGTTGAGAGTTATTCAGTGCTAATGACCCCTGGATTGCTTTGCTGCACATTTCCAGTTATAACTCTTCATGGTGTGCCAGGGTCTTGCTACCATATGAAGATTCTAATCCACTGAAAGTTACAATAGTGTTATTCATTAAACAGAAAGGAATTCATAAGTTGACACAGACATATTATCCAAACTGTCACATGCATTCCAATTTACCCTGATCTGAACCTAAGAAAAGATCATATTTAGTAGACTGGTATCTTTGTTTATTTAAATTTTAACTAACTATTGCAAAAAGTTCTCACAAACTGTGTCACCATTTTTCAAACATCTCTAATGTTCATTGCCTCAGGTCATTCCAGGGTTAGATGCCAATGCTGGATCCCTTTCAAAAAGGGGTTCTCCTTTTCCAGTTGGACCCAGGATTACTGTCTACCCTACAAACTCCTCCAATTACAATCTTAAAAGTCTTAACCACAGAATTGACAATAATTCATTTTTATTTAAATCCTCTATAGAAATCATTTTTCCAGGCAATGATCATGGCCAATTCTTCCCCCCACCATAAATGTACATTCCCTTAACTATATTATATCACAGTATTATCAACCCTAACTATTCATGCTTTATGTTCAAGAGTCTTAATAAATTGCCAAGCAATTCACCAATTAGATGCAACTAACAGGCGATTCATATAACTAACTGTATGCTTATTTTACTTTGAAAAAATATATTGATCGAGCATAGAGTTTTTAGTATGAAAGAGTGAATTTCAAAGTTTCCTTCTTTGAGTGAAGTTTGCTCCTGAAAAATTGCCACTTGTATCCTCAGGTAGGAAAAGATGCAAGTACTCAGATTGTGCACTCAGTTGAACTGTGTACACAAACAGTCTCTCAAAAAAAAGGAGGGGGTCCTTTTGAAAATGTGGCCCCTACAACTGTTAGTTCAGTGATTCAAGTAGTTTTCTCTATATCCGACACTCTAACAATTTCATGCTTGTTATTCCATTGCAGCCTTTCACTGCAGGTCAGATGATGACACAGTTACTTATTAAAAGAAAGAAGCTATAGTCATTTTGGGCCAGATTCTAACTAAGCGTTATCACCCAGATAACTGTTCTAGATGCTTGAGGACAGCAAGCTGTAACTGACTGTCTTTTCTCTCACAAATCCATACACAGTCATGCTTCTTGCCTTTCTAGCAATGGTTGGTTTATTTTTCAAACTTAGTCATTAGATCTTACCATGCCAACTTTTTGTTTCCAGATGTTTAGGCAATTATCAGCCAATCAGAAAATCTGCTTGGAGTACCACAGGTCAGAGCAATCCTCTGCTGTTATTAATTCCAGCACAACAATTACACTCACTATAGGGCTGAAATATTCACTGTAGGGTTGGCGGTAAAGATGCCTCCTCTGCTTTCCTCCCATGCATCTGTCCAGTGCTTGCCTTGGCTACTCGGGCTCAGGCTTGGTTTAAGGATTTTCACTGAGGTGGTTATGATAACATATTATTTACAATCTAATGGTCTGTGGTGAATATCAACGCTAAAATACACTACATGATTTAACTCATGACTGAATAGCCACATTTTGTAGATCTCATTCTCACATCTGTTTATGTTGTGTTTTATGAATTAGCTCTTGAAATGTCTGTGTTTTGGTGTCTTTGTATCAGCAACATGAAAGGATCTTCCATTTGCATTTTCACTAGCTCCCCTGTGCCTTTCCCCTGTCATTAGTCTTTTGTATGGAAGATGGAATAAGACTTACAGTCAAATGCTTTCATTTTCTATTCTTTATATTCAGAAGCTTATAAGCAGAAATGTCTATCAACAGTGAAGACCAGAGTTCATTCCTGGCTGAACATATCATGTGAAAGTGAGTTTGGTGGTCTCATCCTGTTTTTTTTTTTTTAATGATATATCCACATCAAACATCTGATACAATGAGCAGTCTCTCCTCAAAAGGATGGCAATGCTGCTGCAGGGAAGGACTGATGTGCATTGGAAGAGCTTGATGCAGAGTGTGCACATAATCTTCATGGAAATCATCAGTGCTTTGCGTACTGTAGCAGTACAGGAGAGATTTCAAATGGAGAACACATGGGAAAATAGAATAATTTTTTTTCACTACCGTGCTTTATAAGGGAAGTGAACATTCTTATCCGAAGGATAGGAATAGATACTATGAATTAACCACTCTGAATCAGCAATTGGCAGAATGCAGAATCCTTGCTGAGGCCAGTTTTAATTTGGGGTTGCCCAGAATCAAGACAATGGAGTGTAGAGAAGGATAGGCAGCAACGATAATTGTACACACTGTAATTCTCAATTCATCACTGACATAGGCTAGGCTTCCAATTGACAATGTTAAAGCCATATAATAAATATTGTAGAGGATGAAAAAGGACACCACAGATTTCAGTGCACGCACATGGGCATCCATAGTGGGGTTCCTGAAACTTGGATTAAGGTCTGAATTAAGGTTCATTTTCCTGATGTGTCTCCAAAGGGATATGATTAACAAAGCAGATGAAGCAATAAATAGAATAATGGGGGAAATAGATCCTATGCCGTGTATCAGAAAAGTGTTGTTGTCTGAAATCGTGACATTTCTTGATAGACAATCTGTGGAGTTGTGGGAGGATATGCAATAGGAATAGCTGAACAATGTAAAAGCAACTGTGGTAACCAAGCAGTACAGCACAGAGCCCAAAAGCAGCCATGGCACCAGTTTGGAGAGTCTCAGTTTTAACCAGTTGAAGAGGGCTTGGTTGACAGAGGCAATCTTCACACAGTAGAACACAGAAAGGCAGCTTGCAAAACAGAGACTCACTTGGTTTATGAACATCCAGGTAACTGTATAAGGGCTTGATGTTTCATTCATATAAAAGAAATCTGGATATAACTTAGATAAGAAATTGTCTGATGACACAACGACTTGTAGGCAAAATCTGGAGAAGGCCAGACTGGTTATTATCTTATCATAGGAAGTCAGTTTTCTGCTTTTGACCCAGTCGATACAATTTAAGGCAACAATATATCCATTTGCAACAACTCCTGCTAATAATTCCATTGCTGAGATGATCAGATAAAAAATAACAGCAGGAGCTAAAGATTTTTTCATCATTAATTCTTAGTTTGTAGCTCACTACTCCTGACTTTTCAGAAGACTTGGTTTAGAAGACTGTTCCTGTCTGGCTCATGGATATACAAAAGTAGTCCTTTTAGTACAGGTTCAAAAGCAGGATGAAAATTGAGTTTCACCTGTTGTTCATATATAGCCAGGCCATTTCATGAAGATTCAAATCTGGCATCTATCCTATTACTACATGTCTAGTTCATGGAAAAGATATTTGCATGTCCCTTCCCAGAATGCCCTGTTAGTGACTAATCAAATTATTATTTAAATGAACTTAAAACATAACCCTTTATTTGAATATGCAATATGCTTTCCAAAATAAGGATTAAGTAGAACCTTAGTGGTACATAGTGAGCTGTGGCAATGCACTAGCTAATATTATATACATATAATAGTTATAGCAATGGTCAATTGAAATCATAGATATTTTTAGATAATTTTCACAAGATATTCAGGCAAATATGCAGAAAGGGGCCTGATTTTATTAACATCTTCAGAATTCCTGCACTGATTTTTTTTTTTTTTTTTTTTGCTTTCAAGCCCATTTGTCACCATTCTTGTAATAAAATAATGACAGATCCCTCAACATAATTTTTTCCAGCAGTACTGATGAGATCCCACTTGGTGTGTTTGCTATGTGCAGATTTAGTAAAAAGGAGATTGATACAACAAAAAGCATGAAAAGAACAGTGGCAAAGAGGGAGAATGCAACCTGCCTTGAAACTTGGAGTTCTAATCTCTGCCCATTTGGTGAGGTAGCAGTGGGGATTAGTCTCCCTTCTGTCTTGGCATGGTTTCCTTTTCCACACATCTAGTACATTCATTGCTCCTGAGGGAAGACCCCAGAGTACAGCCACAATTCCTGACCTGGTTTTTTTTAAAAGAAAGTCTAAAGCCCTTGCAAGCAGAAAAATAGATTAGATGGATCCTCTACTTTAAAAGGAAACAAAGAACCCTCAGACAGCCTATATGAAAAAGCAAACATAACTTTTGATTCCTGTCCTGCATCAGAAGGTGGAAAAATAAGGTGCATTGATCCTTGTCTAGCTCCAGAAAGAACGTAATCAGTATCTTGGAACAGTGGTCAAAATAGACTGAGCAGATTCACTGTACTAGTCAAAGAGGAGTATCGACTTATCCAAACCAAGGGGAGCTAAACTATATCCTTCTCTCCCTTACTTTAACTCCTATTTTAAATCAGTCCTTGAGTCTCTTATGCTCCAGAAGGACAACATAATGAAATATTTAAATTCCTTTTTGTTCCATAAGCAACAACAAAACAACACAAATTATGGGCAAAGCCTTTCCACTCAGAGCAGAACTTGGCTGTTGATCTACTCCCAGCTGTTGTCTTCCTCTCTCTTAAACTGCTTCAGGTTTTATTTTAAGGAAATTAAGGAGTCCTGGCTGATTTTGAACTATTTCTTACCCCTTGCCTCCCCAGATACTCCAGGCATTAGCAAACTCTCACCCTTCACCTCCAATTGATTATTGGGGAACACTTCCTGTCAACATGCTCACGGTCAGAAATACCTCAGCATGCATTATCATTATGGTTCTTCTTTATTTAGTGTAATTTTAAAAATTAAGATATTGCCACTTGCTGTTTTAATCCCAAATAAGTGTTGGAATTCATCTAATTGAAAGGTATCCCAGGAGAGATTAACAAATCTACTTAGTTGCAGGGCGGTGAAAGACACATAAACAAACTCTTAAAACTTACAAAGATTTGGGTTTTAGTCAAGATTTGGGTGGCTGCTTGAGCCAGTTCTCCTTCTCCTGGACTAGTTGATTTGTCCATCACTAATGACAACTAATATATTTGGTTGGAAAGAATTCTAGTATGGTATTGGCTTTAAGATAAATTGCATCAGCCAAAGAAAGACATTCAATCATCAAGCATTTCTTGTAGCTAAGTGTTAGTTAAAAATAAAAGTTATGTGTCAAGGCCTGGACTATATTGAGCACTGAATTCAAGGGGAAGGCTGTTCTATTCTAATAGGCGGGATTCATTTCATTATAAGACCCTGTTACCAGTTGCATATAACTTTACCAAATTCTAACTTTTCAGGATGAAATGTTCCATTGCTGGTGTCTACCCATAGAAAGGTCCAGTCATTTCCAAGAACAAGGGAAGGCAAATAGAAATTGCTGTGCCCATATTAAAAAGTTGTGGCAACCTTTTCTTTGAAAACTCTAGTACCACCTTGCTTTAAAGCAGGGACTTGAAATTTGACAGGGATCTGAATTGTCATGGAGATGGCAAGGACCATGAATTGAGATTCTATGGGAAACCATCATAGAGAACAGAAGACAGGACTGGTGTGCTCCTAGCAGTTTGTGTTGCTGAGGAGACATTCTACAGTTGCAGGTACTCAACACCTTTTGGGATTTAGCTATAGACTTATTGAACAGATCTCATAAGGAAACTTCATAGAAATGATAGACTCATAGATTTTAAGGCCAGAAGAGACCATCGTGATCATCTAGTTTGATATCCTGCACATTGCCACCCACAGAACCTCAACCACACACTTCTGAAAAAGACCCATAACCTCCTTGCTGAGTTACTGATGTCCTCTAACCTTGTTTTAAATACTTCAAGTTACAGAGAATCCACCATTCATTCTGTGCCCTATGATTCAGAGAAGGGAAAAAATCCAAAACAACAGGATCCTTGCCAATCTGACTGGGAGAAAATACCTTCCCAACCCCAAACATAGTGATCAGTTAGACCCTGATTATGTGGGTGAGAAAGAATTCTCGGTAATAACTCAGAGCCCTCTCCATCTAATGCCTAGCACCAGCTGTTGGAGATATCTGCTAATAGCAGTTGTGGATGTCATTGTAGGAAACATCATCAAACCATCTTCTCTATAAATTTATCAAGCTCAGTCTTGAAACAAGTTAGCTTTTTTCACCCACTACTCTTCCTGGAACTTTGTTCCAGAACTTCACTTCTTTGATGGTTAGAAAGGTTCCTCTAATTTCAAGCCTAAAGTTGTTTATGTCCCATTTATAACCATTTGCTCTTGTACCATCATGAGCCCTTAACTTAAATTTCTCCTTTCCCTCCCTCTGATGTATCTGTAGAAATCAATCATATCTCCCCTCACCCTTCATTTGGTTAGGATAAACTAGCCAAGGTCCTTAAGTCTCCTCTCGTAAGGTAGGTTCTCTGTGCCTCTGATTATCCTAGTAACCCTTCTCTGAACTTGTTCCAGTTTGAATTAATCTTTCTTAAACATAGGAGACGATAACTTCATATAGTATTCCAGTAATGAGGTCTCACCAGTACCTTTTGTACAATTGTAATAGAACTTCCCAGTCTCAACTGGAAATACCTCACCTAATGCATTTTAGGATTGCATTAACCTTTTTCGTGGCCACATCACAGTGGCAGCTCATAGTCATCCTATGATTCACCACTACACCCACGTCTTTCTCCTTCTCTATCACTTCCAACTGGTAAATCCCCAGATTACAGGAAAGTATCCTGTTGTTAGTCCCTAAATTAATGACCTTGCACATAGCACTATTAAATTTCATCCCATTTCTATTATTCCAGTTTTTAAGGTCATCCAAATCTTCTTGTATGATATTCCAGTCCCCCTCCATATTGGCAATAGCTCCCTACTTTTTGTCACCTGCAAATTTTGTTAGCACATTCCTACTTTTTGTGCCAATGCCATTAATGAAAATGTTAAATAATATTGGTCCCAAGACCGATTCTTGAGGAATTCTGCTAATAGCCTCCAGACTGATCTTTCAGAATGACCTATTATAGTTTCCCATTGAAACAGTTCCTTACCCACTTTTCAATGCTCATCTTCTCCACTTCAATTTATAATTTCCCTTGTGGAACTGTATCAAATGCTTTACTGAAAAATGGGTAGATTAAATCTTCTTCATTTCCTTTGTCTAGAAAATCAGTTACCTTCTCAAAGAAAGAGATCTGGCATGATCTATCTTTTTTGTACAACCATGTTGCATTTTATCCCAGTTACCATTTCCCTCTGTCTTTAATTACTCTCTTTCAAAATTTGTTCCAGCAGGCCTGTAGTTTCCTGGATTACTCCTCTCTCCCTCCCCCACACACCTTTTCTTAAATATAGGTAATATATTTGCAATTCTCCAGTCTTAGTATATGACCCCTACGTTTACAGATGCATTAATAATTTTTGCTATACGCCTTGCAATTTCAAGTTCCAGTTCCCTTAATATTCTTGGATGGAGATTATCTGGGCCCCTCAATTAAGCTGTTTGAACTTGGTTTCTACCTCAGAGGTGGTAAGTTCTACTTCCATATCATTGTTCCCATTAGTCACTCTGCCACTGCTCCAAGCTCCTCATTACCCTTATTAGAAACTAAGGGGAAGTATTCATTTAGATGTTGGGCCATGCCTAGTTTACCTTTAATTTCTACACTTTCATCTGTACTTAATGATCTCACTTCTTCTTTCCTTTTTTTGTTTTTATTTATATGGCTAAAGAATGTTTTACAATTGGTTATAATTTCCTTTGCAAGGTCCAAATGTGATTGGCTTTTGGCAGTTCTCACTTTTCCCCTATACTTTCTGCCCTCCAAGGGGCAGCTTTCCTTAAGGATCCAATCCCTTCTTCTATTCCTGTCTGTGATCTACTGAGTTTTGTTTTATTTGCAGCAGTGTAAATCCTGAGTGAATGAAGAACTACTCTTGAATTTTTTAAAGAATATAGGAATTTGTTCTTGATGTCACTAAACAGCTTCCCTCCTCCCCCATGAAACAGAAGATCTTTGACAGTATTCTGGTCTTAGAGGATTCCAGAGTATTGCAACAAGGATACATAGCACACTCTATTGCTGTTGCCATTGAATGGGATAGTGTATCCAACAAGGCTTGCAATCAAGCCTAATCAATAAGCTGACCCTCTGTAAAAATGGCCTGGAATTGCTATTTTTGGTCTTGGAGCCATGGTTCAATAGGGGATATGAACTTATTGTAGTTGATGTAATTGTATTTGGCAATGAGGGCTTCATACTTCACCACTGTAAATTGCTATGAGGTCGAGGAATAATTATTTTGCCCAAATAAGGCCAGATGTTTTTAGTCCTTCTTGTGAGGTTTTGATTTGAAATGATGTTGTTCACTGTGCTCACTTACAGCATCCACTACCAATGAGTTCTGTGTCAGGTGTGTAAATAAATAGGCGGAAACTTTTAGAGGCACAAAATATTTATTGTCCTCCCTTTTTACATGTTTGTGGTATTGATGCTGGGCATTGTAATACTGTTTTAGCTTATTCAAGCAAGGCTTTTTTTACTGGTAAAGCTATTCTACCTGACGAAGTTGTATGGAATATGTCTATCAGTTTATGTTGTGTTTCGTGTACTTCCTCTAATGGAATTTGCAAGAGTCTGCCACTGACTTTATTAGGTTTTGAAACTGCCTGAGGTCATTTGCATAGGAAGAAGGAGGAAGTATTACCATCTCATCAGGCAAGAAGGAAGATATATTAATTGGTAATGCTTCCTCATCTACTCTCCTTTCTCAAATGACTCCTCATATTGAGGAGATGAAGGGAAGGGTCCTGTGGTGGAGTGGTTCCATAGATCTTCCTCAACCTACTCCCAAACTCTGCAAATTTTGCACCTGGAAGGGACGTGAGCCTCTCCTAAACAATAAAGACAGCTACAATGGCTCTCACTGATAGGAATAGGACCCCTGAAGGGAAATAAAGTTTTGAAACTGAGGGAACTAGGTATCCCTGTAGACAAAAACAACAAAAATATAATTCCTCTCAAGAGGAAACTCTTGCTTGAGGGAGGGCAGGAAGTGAGTGGGTGAGGAATCTAAACTTCTCCTAACCCGTCCCCTCCCCTGCCAAAAAAAAACTGTTTGCAAGTTTCCCCAAACTATTAAAATAAACTTATAGAAATAACAGGGCTACTCCTATCTAAATATTTACAGGGAAAAATAACCTAAGATCTTGGAGGCAGACGCCATAGTAGCTCTGCCTCAGGCTATGGCACTTGAGAAGAGACTGGAGTGGCAGTTGGTCTACACTGCCCTATATACACTAGGTACAGAGAACAAGGTTGGTGAGGGTGCATGTGCTACCAAAAATCTCTGCTCCGAGGTGTAAGGATGCACGTGCACTCAGAATAGAGCACCATAAGGACAATTTCATGAAGAAGTATACATTTGACAATCCATCCTCTCCTGCATTCAGTGTCCTTGTCATCAATCCAGGTACATTCTGATTTTAATCTTCTTAACAAAACTCTGTGATTTGCATCCATCCATATAAAGAGAACCTGTGACAGATCCATGCCAGATCTGGTTACAGCTGTACTCTTATTGCTGATCAATAGTTATATCAGAGTAGTGCCCCAGTCAGGATCAGTGTTGCACAGTGTTTGGTGATGTAGACACAAAGAGAATTTCTTTGTCCTAAGTGCTTACGGTAATATAATAGGCAAGGCAGAGAAAGAGATGGACAAAAAGTAATTCTTAATGGTGTCTCAGTAAAGCATGATGGGTCCTTTCCAGACCTATACTTTTATTATTCTATATATGTCAAAAGTATAGAACTTGCTAGTCACAAGTCCCTGTAACCTCTGCACCCATTTTTAAGTTCCCCAAACTAATTTATCCCTCATCCAAGAATCACAGCCAGCCCAAAGTGCAGTCCTCTCATTTCTCTGTTTTAAGTTTACAAGACTGATTTTAGGCTCCTGTCATGAGTTCTGTAAATCTGATTAATATTAAATAGATAATCAAGGAGGACCAAACAAGATGTCAAAAAACAGCACCAAGTTTTGCATTTGTGTTGTATAAAATAATAAATGGTTGGCTGAGATAAGTATGTCTTATAGCAACTTTACCCTCAGAACACAGCAGAATCCTACTGAATATATTTTTTTCATTTTTTTCATATTCATTTTTCATGTCTTTCATCCAGGTGCAGCTCTTGTTACTTGTTGTAACAGAATCCACGTGAAATTTGCAACTGTCCTAAAGAAACATTTTTTACTCTGTGAGCACCGAAAGTATCTCTGGGCTTTTTCCTTCTGTGTACCCTTTTATTCAAACCAGAAAACCCCACCCTAATTACAAATAGTGTAATCATTCATTTGTTAACTCAGTAATGTTGCAATAAAGTCTATTTCCTGAATGACAGGAAACAACAAAATAAAACCCAAATAGCTTACATTGCCCTAGGAAAATCAAGATAGCTACAAAAGGAAATCCTTTTGCATGTAAGTTGACATGTAGGAAACAAAAAGACTTGAATATGACTAAGATGTGTGAGCTAAGAAGAAAAAGTTTGGAATTCATTGCTTCCTTATGATGGGTCAGAGAAGTGGTACTGTTTCTGTTCTCTGAATGGATCAGAGTGATTCTTATAATAATATTTCCATTGCAAATTATCATAGAAAGTAAAGTTGAAATTCTGACTACCCAGAAACAGATGCCCTTTGGGACCACGTGTGAACATGAATCTTGAAGATAATGTTCTGTGTTCTTGTGGTTCACTGTCAAAAGACAAATCCCCTGAACAACAGGCAATAATATGATCCTCAGTAAAGGTGAGATTTACATCTCCTTGCAGAGTGACCAAATCAATGGTCTTTGCACAGGAACTAAGCAGTGGCTGCAACAGCAGTGATTGTCCTTCAACAACCTGTTTGTGGACCTTTGTGCCACTTGATCCAGATTTCAATGGCCTTGTTATGAGGTGTCCATCCCACACCAGCCCTATAGGGGTGAAGGTGGTCAAGAAGAGACCAACTAAGCTTCACAGTTGCATCTGAAGGGAGGGACAGGAATTTATAAACACTAATTGCTGATAAAGCCCAGCTGGGGGAGAAGCCATGTAAGGAATATAAAGGGGGAAAGTTGGTAGTAGCAGAGGGTTGGAGAGGGAGAGAGTGTGTAGTTACTTGCTGGGAGCAGAGAAGTGGAAGGAGGAAACCCAGGAGGCAGAATGAGTTCTGGAATCCTAGACCTGGAAGAAAGGTCAACCCCAGAGGAGTTGTGAAGAAAGAAAGCCTGAGAAGGCAAGGTAGGAAGAAGCCCAGGTCTGTTGAAGGTGTCATCTGGACAGCTGATCTGGTAAGACTTTGACACTCTGGAAGTCCTACTGGACCTAACCAGATGACTGAGTTGCGAAGAGGGAGCACTGTGAATTAGAGGAATAGAAACCACCACAGCAATGGAGTGACCATCGGCAAGTGGTGTCATAGGGGAAGAGAGCTGCTAGGCCATGACTGGCCAGGAGGAAATGCTCTTGAGTTGAGTGACCCCCATTACAAGCCTCCTCATCCAACTTGCATTTGGTCTGCTCTTGGTGGAGCCTTCCAAGACAGCTAATCTGAAGTTAGCAGCCTCTGCAGCCACATTGCTTTTCCTGCCTCTTCCCTGTGCAGCCCCCCTCCAGGATTTAGGTGCTGCAGAGGATCTTGCGTGGTCCCTCTGCACCTGGGAAAATGACACCCCAAAGGCAGACTTAAGTGAACTGATCACCAGAGAGGGCACCTCTAAAAGTGGACACAAGTTCTGTATTCTACTAATTTGTTTGCATACATTTAATAAGTAATTGACTCATAGAAAGAAAATTTCATGAGTAAAACAAAGTAACATTCTAAGTAGTACAGATGCCACATCATTTATTTACTGTTATAGATGATTTAAGCATTTCAAATGCTTACATAACACTATCCAAACTGACTTTTAAAAAACACATTTGCAAAAGAAAAAATTACATGTCATGCAAAAAATCAGCTGAAATGACTATTTTAATTAGGTCTCATTCCAGTAGTTCTAGCTCCTCCATTTTGTTACCCAGGCTCCTTGCATTGGTGTACAGACATCTCAGTTGCTTCTGCTCCTTTTCGCCCAGATACCTCATTAGATTACGTAGAGTCATTCTACTGTCAATATCACCTACCTGACTTTTACTGTCTTTCCTCTCGATGTTCAGTTTCCTGCCCTCTGTTTGTTTTTCCTTTCTCCATTGCCGTATCCTTCCTTACTTGATATTCCTCCCACTGAATGTAAAAATCAGGCATGGAGATTACATGAGCCAATTCCAACTCCCCCAGATTCCTTATTTGAAGTTCTTTGGTGCAGGGACTGAGCACCTAGCACAATGGTGTCCTGGTCTTTGGCTAGAGGCTCCCAGGCACGATGGTAATAGAAAGAAATAATAGTAATAATAAAGAAGATCAAAAAAATTCTAACAGAATATCTCTCTATCAGAAGATACCATTGCATCTAATTCAAAACTTTGTGGGAATATTTAAATGTTGACAAAAATTAATTTGAATAAAAATGTTTCAGTTTTTCATTTCTAAACAACTTTCATTTTTTTATTTTATATTACAGAATATAATAAAATTTCAATAGTCAAAATCAAAATGAGATATTTATATTTTAGTGAAACAAAATGTTTTGCTTCAACCTAAAGGTTTTTCAGCTTAATTTTTCTTCTCCAAGATATTCTGAAATTCCTTTATTTTTGATCTTTAGTTTCAAAATCAAAGAATTTCCCAGGAAATTCCATTTCCTGCACTGCCATAATGAAAAGGTGGAAGCATTATTGCAGTGAAGGGCGAGGTCAGTGTCACAATGAGCTAATAATGAAGCTTGGTATGGTGGGCTAAACAGAAAAAAGTCATAAAAGCAAAAGGGAATGTTCAAAGTCACATATGGCAGTTAGGCACCCAAGTCCCATCAATTTTCTATGGGAGTTGAATAGTAAAATACTTGTGCCAAAGCTCTGGATCCCTCCCCTGGGCTCCTGGACCCTCCCTCTTACAGGATCAAAGAGCACAAGCTCCATCCTGAGCCCAAAGATGTACACTGCAATTTCATAGTCCTGCAGCCCAAGACCTGTTAGCTCAAGTCAACCATGAGCATTTTATTGCCGTGTAGACATACCCTCTCTGCCAAACTTAGGTTCCAAAATTTGAATATAATGGCTTACACGGATGGGCGAGCAGGTGTTCAGGGGAAAATCAGCAAAGCTAAAATAGAGATACTGTATTGCCACATTAAGAACTCCACAAAACAGGCCAGTACTCTTATTCTCTAAGCAGACTTCCTTCCACTGCTCTCTGTTCTGGGAATCTGAAGGAACAATTTATTTTTCCTACAGGAGCTACTGGAACGAACTCCACTATCATAATTGCCATCCTCACTGTGCTTCTGGGACCCCACCCCACCCACTATGTGCCCTTTTCTTTTCCCTTCTAATATCTTCTCTTTTCTATCCCATTCCTTTTTCCTTCCATCTAATAAGATTCTGACTTAGCTGGCCAAGACTAGATATTTTGCAACACTGCTGTAAGACTGTGGCCAGAAAGAAACAACTAAAAGCAATGCCCTAAACAGCCTGATGCTAATACAAGTTTGCCAGGTCTCAGAGTGTGCTGGGCCTATGTTGTTCCAGCAGGGAGGTTGCAAGTGAGAGTCAACACCAGAGATGGACACTGCATTTTTTATCTTTGCAGTTCTTTTCTCTCCCCTTTTGCGTGCCTGTCTTGTTTTGCCTTCTTAGAAATGGGATCAGACTTTAACAGCAGCAGTGTGGGCTCCAACCAACTTCAACTAATTTCTTTTTCCCCAAAAGGACAGTTATTACCATTGAAGAGGTTGTCAGCAGATTCTTCTAAAAACTCTCTCCAGCTAAAGGCAAAGGAAAAAACAATGTTGTTAAAATGAAAGCCGTATTTAACACTTTACATTTCAAATGTTTTAACTCTGTTTCCTTCTTTTCTGTATCTTTAATAAAAGGTTAAAAGGCTTTTTAATGATGTGTTTGCCATGGTACTAAACAGGCTGAGGTCTCTGTACCAAACCCTGAATTTTGTTCAACACTTCTTAATGTTGGACAGTGACTGAGGTATGTTAACACCTTTGGCCCATGTATACCATCTATAGGGCCTTATTCTAAATTAGCTTAATCTACATCACAATTTTCTTTACTGTAGTAATTATTTAATGCAATTTTTCTCTTGTCACTTACTCTATGACACTCTATTAGAAGTTCAGGTTGAGTTGTCTCATTGTGGTTGGTCACAGTAATAGTACTGGTTCTGTTCCCTGGTAGGAGGTGCATAATGTATCCAAATAGTCAGGAAAGAGACAGGAGTAGTTGTGATCTGATGAAAAATCATTTTTGTGTTTATGAATTGTCCATAAACTAAACATGTACCAAATCTGAAAAGTAAATTGTATTAATTAGAAACAATACCTCGCCCTGCTCTAATATACAGGGCATGTCAGTGAGAGAGAGACAGTTATCCATCCAGAAACCAAATATGACTTACCACATCAATACTCTGGTTCAGCCCTGGCTGAGCTCCTGCTTATCGCTGGGCACCAGGCTATTGTACAGGATCCAACCTTTGGATCCCACTTGCTTTTAAACCCGCTGGGTCTGAGCAATGTCCAGACCCCATCTTTAAATCTGGCCTTTCTGACATGCTCCTGAGATGCAGACCTCTGCAACGCCCACCATCTAGTTCTCCCTTCTTAGCAGGTGGGACCCTGTGGTTCAGCTGCCCTGTGCGCTCTGATCAGTTCCGACCCCCTCCCTCCACAAGTCTTCCCAATAGACTAAACACAACCTCTGGAGATTTCCACCTTAATGGGCAACTGTAAGAGTGTCTCATTGTTCAGTGCAATTCCTGGTGGCTGGCCGTGGTTTAGCAGGATCTCTTCCTGTGGCACCTCTGCTGACGGCTACTCTGGCTCTGCAGTTGTCTGCTTCTTGCATCTTGGCCTTACACCCAGGTGTCACGGAGTAAGGGGGAGTCAGGGCCCCGCACCCCTCTTCCTGAGATTGACTGTGACTCTTAACCAGCCAGTAAAGCAGAAGGTTTATTTAGACGACAGGAATACAGTCCAAGACAGGTCTTGCAGGCACAGACAACAGGACCCCCTCAGTTAGGTCCATCTTGGGGTCCCCGGGCACCCTAGCCCCCTTAGGGGATCAGAGCCCTGTCTGCCCCAAGCCCCAGTCACTAGCCAGCTTCTCCAACTCCCTTTGTTCAGTCTCCCGGGCAAAGGTGTCACCTCGCCTCCCCCCCTTCCTGGGTTCTCATGTTACATGCTCAGGTATTCTCCTTCAGTCATTCACCCATCCCCCAATGCAGACCATCCTAGCCACACTCCCCTGTCAGCATTCACAGACTACTTTAAGAACAGTCCCAGTTCGTCACATCTCTCCCCCCTCCGAGACCGAACTGAGCGGGGTCACTTTAGCCAGTGACCCGGGGAAGTTCGAACCTACCCCCGTTCCCATGGATGCCCCAACATCCCTCCCATTCCTTGGTGAGAATTACACCAGGCCCTTCCAGTTTCACGCCCCCTCTTAGGTCGGGGTTGCTCGGTGGCACTCACAGTTCGCATGTGTGAAGGGTTATGCGGCCTGTGCCCTTTCCCCACCCCAATACCCCTGGGGTTCCAACTGGGCTGGGGTCTTCTCCCAGCGCTCCAGTCTGGAGGTCTGTGCTTCGGGCTCTCTTGGTTCAGGGCCCCCCTTTTAACCTTGGCCACCCTCCGGAAAGGCTCCTCTAGGCTGGGCAAGGGTCCTAAAGCCGTTTTCCCCTTGTCCCGGGCCTTCCTCCCCCTCTGACAGGGGTCACAGGATCGGCAGTACTGCCGGACAGTAACAAAGACCCCCGGCCAGTAAAAGCTCCGTAGCAGCCTCTGCTGGGTACGCCAGGTTCCCTGGTGCCCTGAGAGGGG
>NW_020664393.1:49716839-49737159 GCF_002925995.2 Terrapene triunguis | reverse complement strand
CTGTCAGCATTCACAGACTACTTTAAGAACAGTCCCAGTTCGTCACACCAGGTTAAATATAGCCCCATCTCTTTTGGGGTAAAATAAAAGTCCAATAAGCAATAGTCTGCCAATGCCATGGTGCGTCTTCAGCCCAACACAGGTCTCACCCCTTTGTGTCAGGGGTATTTCCATATCACCTTCCTGGGTGGTCCAGTAGGGGAACTCAGGCCCTCCTTCTACTCTGGTTTCAGCTCCAGGGATCCTTTATTAAGCAGCCAAGGCCTGTCAGTGCAGACCCCTTGCTTCTTCCCTGGACCTCTTCCTACCTTGACCTATGTTAGGTCTTTCCCAGAGGCAGGACCGTTCCTAGGGAGGTGCGGGGCCCACGGTGGAAGTGACAAATCTGTCACTTCTGGGACTGACCTGTCACTTCCGGGACCAACCGTGATAGCCAGTAGGGCCACCCAAAACACAGGCCCGGAGTGGTCACCCTGATCACGGTACCTAAGGGATGGTTCTGCCCACAGGCTCGTCCCAGGCTCATTGTGTACTGGCATCTCTCTCAGCCTCTTACCCAGGATCACTGCAGAGCTACTTAGCACTTTCTGTCACCCCAGTGGTTCTGCTTCAGGAAAGTTTTCTCTACTCCCCCGGCAGGACATTCCCTGGCTCAATAGGAGGCTTTCTCCTCCCTGCAGGCTTCTCTATTAGTACAGAGAATCCTGGCAGTTTCACTTCCTCCAGCTTTCGTACACAACTGCCTTGCACTCCTGGTTGCAAACAGGGAGTCTCTGTCTGCCATCCATCCAACTCTGCTTCCTAGATCCAACCAGACTTCTCTCTTCAAGTGGGGGCTAGATATCTGCTTTTCTTACCAACCAGCCCCAAACTAAGCCATGCCCAGGCCTTTTAGCTCCTCCCTCCAGGCTTGACACTACTTCAGGTATATCATTGGAGGACTGACTGAGGCCACAGGGTCTTATTAAATCCTTCTTGCCCAGTGTGGTTTGCATACCCCATTACAGAAATCTAGTTTGCAATACATCATCTCCTAAGTAAACGCCTGGCAATTCAAGCAAATAACACACAAACTTTGCAAAGGAAATTTTAAACTGATTGGTTAAATCCACACTCCTACCCCCATCTAAACTTTGAAAAGGGAATTCCTGGAACTGCATCCAGCCTGCTATTCTAGGGTGGACCTATCTGAATGGAGGACTATTGGGTTTGATGACTCTTGATAGCTTTCCCATTGTTTACTCTTCTTCTGGGTATAAGGATTTCTCCTGACACCTCCAGGGTATCCCAGCTCAAGATGGAGTGCAAGATACAGTGGGGGAAGCCTTGGCTGGATATTAGGAAACATTATTCCACTAGGACGGTGGTGAAGCACTGGAATGGGTTAACTAGGGAGGTGGTAGAATCTCCATCCTTAGAGGTTTTTAAGGCCTGGCTTGATAAAGCCTTGGCTGGGATGATTTAGCTTGTGTTGGTCCTGCTTTGAGCAGGGGATTGGACTAGATGACCTCCCGAGGTCACTTCCAACACTAATATTCTATGATTCGAAAACAAAAAGAGAGTTTTTAGCCTGAAATAGATAAATAAAAACCTATGCTAATCCATTACACTCTTCATGTTGAGAATTCACGATTCTCATTTTAACAAAGGCAGACATAATATATGGAACTTTATCCATCCCCCAAATACCTGATTTCTGTTGAACTACTCCAATGGAATTCCTTGGTGAAAATGTTCTTCTAACACAGCTGCTCTGTGTAAATGCAGTCAGAAGGCACAGATCCTTATCCTATTTTGACTGAGAAAACCAAATATACCTAGTCTGAAATTGTGGCCTGAATTTTGCCATTATCTTGAATGGATCCATGATTTCACCCTTGGAATTGGCATTCAAAAGACCAAGTTGTAGCTCCATCTTCTGCTTTTGTATGGCTGGTGTAGAGCAGCAACTACAATTGTACCTGAACTTGATCAAGCCAGATAGCTACATCAGGACTGTCAGAATTTATAGTAGTAAAGCCACCTTCATATTTATAAATTGGGCAGTAGGTGGTGATATGTTTGATGTTTTGTTATGGGAGCCACACTCGCAAGGTAGGGAGTCCTTGATTTTCCATTGTGCATTAGATGTCCGCATCTATCATGACTGGCTTGAATTTGGTTCAGAATTGACCAAGATGTTTGTGGAAGGCCAAACCCAGGAGCCTTCTGAGTGGGATGCATCACAAGGTGCTTATTTTTAAAGTCTCGTTTAGCCCACTCTGCTTTCCAAGTCTCCTTCTGATCATAGCCTGATTGCATGAGGCTAAGCAAATGTTCCTAGAAAGGCTTGTCTGATGTAAAAAATTGAGTGGGGGGGCATTGTCAATATCTTAGTGGATAGGAAGATTCATTGAGGTTTGCAGAGTATCGCAGCAGGTTGGCGTATCATCAGGGGAGCGATGTTAGAACAGCTAGCTATGGTGATCGAGTTAATTTAAGGGATCCAGTGATGAACCTCATCACTGTATTCACCTGGGTGTCAACAAGTTGCTTATGGCTGTATCTGCTCCATGCAGGTGCACAATATTCCATTACGAATATACAAGTGCCATTACAGATGTTCGCAGCATTGATGCCGATGCACCCTAGGTTGTCCCTGCTATTTTCTGAATTATGTTCACTCTGATTTTTATCTTTGCAGCTACTTTCTCAACGTAATCATGGAAAGTAAGGGTGTGGTCGAGTTTCATTGACAAGCATGCTGGAGTGTAATCATGTTGCACATTTTTACCACAGAAAGCTACTTTCAATGTGTTTTTGGCGTTCCTATTATCAAGATGAATTGCACTTACTATTGTTTTTCCAGGGGGGGTTTTGAGCCTCCATTTCCGGAAGTATTGTTCCATAATTTGGAGGCCCTCATTTAATGCTTTCTCAGTGTCATGAAGGTTTGGTGCTTTGATTGTCATGGCAAGATCTTTTGCATATCCAAATTTTTTTTTTAAATGGAATGTTCATCAGAGATTTTCATCACTTAGTCACTTAGCTCAGACATATACATTTAAATGTGCCTAATGTACAGCTATATTACATATCAAAGGTCATCTACAATATGATATATTCACATTGCAGATGGAACAAAATATAATCCCATATATAAGCAGGATGCTTCAAACACACAAATGCTCTAAAATTATGCAAGGAGTCCCACTGACCCATACCTCACATGTGTAAAGTTAAGAATATGTGTAAGTATTTACAGGATTGTGGTCTATTTTTGAACATACTACATACATGCAATCCCAGATATTTCTCTATATACCAAATACTGAGGAGCTCTCTTGACCCTTTGTTTGGTATTCAATAAGTCTTGGAACACGGGAAGTTCCAGAAGACTGAGAGAAAGCTAATGTTGTGCTAATATTTAAAATGGGTAAACTGGATGATCCACGTAATCAGTCCCATCAGCCTCACATACTTCCCGGGCAATATAATGGAATGGTTGACAAAATCAATACTTGAGTAAAAAAACTCCACTTTATTTGTTCTGGCCGTAGTCTCTAATGACTTCTTCCTAGTTAAAGGTCAGAACCAGTAGTCTATCCTCATCCTCCTTGACTTGTCAGCCTCCTTTGACACACTTGACCATGCTCTTCTTTTTGAAATCTTGTTCTCCCTCAGATTCCATGACTATCCTCTCCTGGTTCTTCTCCTATCTCTGTAATTTCTCCTTCAGTGTGTCCTTTGGGGGATCTGCCTTATTACTCTTCCAGTTTTATGTCCTTGGGTCCCTTCTCTTCTTTGCCATATCTTATCTATGAGTAATCTCATCTCCAAATATAAATGGAACTACCATCTCTATGCTGATAATTCACAGATGTACTTTTCTACTCCAGATCTCCCTCCATCTGTTCAAACTATAATCTTCACCTGTCTCTTTGACATCTCCTTATGGATCTCTAGCTATCAGCTAAAGCTCAACATAGCTAAAACAGAGTTTCTAATCTATGAATCTACACTTCCCCTCTTCAAATGCCTCCTCAAAATGTATGTCTGCGATCATGCTACAAAACAAATCAGGTCAGCTTACCAATTAAGGCTGTCTTATCAGGGATAGGTGCAATTATTTACTTTTTGTAATTTTTTTCTGATGGTTGGGAACCACAAGAAGTAGCAGCAAACTGATATAACCTATGCATCACTGAAGTCCAATTTATGCCCTATTTTCACAGTTTAAGTGGGAGTTAAGTGATGCAGAGATCCTAGAGCCTTGTAGACTTTGTGATTTAAATAGAAATAAATAAAAACACTTTTAACAATAATTTTGATTAACCATAACATTGAGTAAATGGTAATCTGCTGGCAGACAATTCTAGAACAGAAAAAAGTGAAATTCGTTGAACAAATTCTTTTCTACAAATTATTCACCCAGTCCTACCCATTATACATCTAACAAATGAAATCACAGCCATCTGTATTATTACAAGAAATGTAAATGTAGCAGCAGGGGATTAGTTTTCAAGCTAATTCATAGTGATGCAGCAGATTCTGGCTTGGGAAGTAGAGGGAGAATTGGGGAAGCAAAGCCAGAGCTGACAGAGATCTGGAGATACTCAGAGAAATGACCAAGAAGAAGAGCAATGCAGTGTTGGGAATGCAGTATCCCTTATCCATAGTGTGCACACTGTATATAGTCTGCTCTTTCAAGCCTTGAAAAAAAGATTGAGGTTGTGGAGTGGGATATTGTCTTGTTGGGGGAGAAATGAATCAAAAATGATTTAGGACCTTAGGATTAAGTACATTTATATTTACATTTACAATATGCACATTATTCCTATAATTACCTTGAACGAGTAGGAATAGGAACAGCAGAATAGCGAATATATTGATATTACAGGCAGCCTTTCTCAAATGCAGCCACCGTGGCTGAATGTGGTCACCAGGGACTTTTCTTGTGGCCACGGTCTCATGGGTGGTGATGGGGAGTGGGGGGAAAAACAGCAGACCCACCCTCGGGCCCCCAGCCAGGGTTGGTCCCTGCCCCCTTCTGGAGTCACAAACATTGTAGGAACAGGTGACCAGTGTGTGTTCCCCTCTTTTCTGAGGGTGGTGGGGCTTGGGATTTGGGCTTCAGCCCTGGGGCAGTGTGCAGCAGCTCTGGCCATGCGGTGGTGAACTCTGTCCCCCAGCCGCAAAGCTCTGGGCTCCGGCTCCAGGCTCCCAACCTCCCCACATCGCCCCTGACCCCTGCTGCCTCCTCCAGCCCCCAGCCATGCAGCAGGACCCCAGGCTCCAGCCCCTGACTCATGCCCATCACCTCGACCTTACAACCAGATGACTTTTTTCGTAAAACTATCTAAGTATTTTAGGAAAAACTATCAGAGCGGTCACCAGCAAGAGTTCGTGGTTGCATCTGAGGCCACCAAAAAATTTGTTGTGAGGACCCCCATAGTTCCACTTTCAGAATGTTAGTGGAACTATGGGCCAGTGTTTTTCTTCTATAACTAGACTACCTCTTACTGCTCTGTGTAACTAGGCCTGGGGGGACTAACTCATCATGATAAATTATATGCATTACAGCTTTTTCTTTCCATGGCATACCCACACACCGATTACACATATTTCTTGATTGTTTCATTATTTGGTCAAATTTTTCATGGATTTGCTCCATGGTTTGCTATTAGAAATTCAGGATGTGTTGATTTGCTATTGTTACGAGTTCAGTGAAACCTTGTTTTGGACTGAGAGAAAATCTGATTCAAAATAATGTGTGAACAGGCCCTTCACTTAAAATAGTTGTAAAAACACTTAAGAGACCCCACAGCAAAAACAAAGCCTAATAGAATCTGCCCAGAAATTAGCACCATGTGGGAGTGAAGATTCCACTGGCTATTGTGACCAGGTTTGTGTGCATGGGTGAGGGAGGGAGTGAGAGGACATATAGAAACTGAGAACAGACAAAAGCGGAGAGAGAGAGGCAAAACAGAATAAAGCCAAGCAGTAGGCTGTGAGAATAGTGTGATCCAGGAAAAAGGTAGAGAAAGCTTCTGGGGTTGAAAAGAGGTTTGGGGGCAGTTAGTAGAGTCTATATGGATACAAATCCCAAGCTGAAACACAATTTGCCACTGGATCAAGAAAAAGTAATTCACTGCACAGTGCTGAGAGAAATCAGAGAGGAAGCAAGAGCAAACAAAATGATAATAATGGGGGACTTCACCTACCCATATATAAAATTGTCAAATGTCATAAATATTTCTGATAAGTTGCAAACCCAAGTAATATTTTATAATGCATCTTTGACCACTCAACTGTTTTCCATTCACTGATGTATCTCCTCAGGACTACATCTAGCATTCCACACTTCAGAAATGCTTCAAAGAGCCAACATTTATTTGTAAATTAAAAATATCAAACTACCAGAAAAATATGTCCTCTTCTTCCTTTGAAATGTGAAATTCTCACATACACCCCCACACAAACATGTACGCATTGTTATAGCCCAGGCTGAGTCCGCTCATTTGGACAGTCACCAGTGTAAGGATAATAGGGTATTAACCTGGGAGCAGTATCCAATGGCTCACATTTGCCTTTGAGTTTGCTTGAGTCTTGTTGCACTTTTGAGACTCTACTCTAGAGACCCTTCCATGGCACAGCTCTACCACTGCAGCTGCACCGCTGTAAGGTCTCCCGCGTTGCCATCTATGCCAATGGCAGAGACCTCTCCTGTTGACATCATTAAACCACTTCCAATGGGCGGCGTTGGCTGTGTCAGTGGGAGATATTCTCATGGAGGATAGGTCAATCATGTAGGATAGGTCCATCGATGGCTATTAGCCAGGATGGTCAGGGATGGTGTCCCTAGCCTCCATTTTCCAGAAGTTGAGAATGGGCGACAGGGGATGGATCACTTGATGATTAACTGTTCTGTTCATTCCTTCTGAAGCACCTGGGATTGGCCACTGTCAGAAGACAGGATACTGGGCAAGATGGATCTTTGGTCTGACCCAGTATGGACGTTCTTATGTTCCTGGTATCTACTTTTGAGGAGCTATTAAAGCTATTGTGACATACAAGGGCTCACATATCCTCATAAACTGATGGATCATTAGGGCATCCCTCATATTCCATATTGTATTAATTTAAATGGGATATGTGAGCCCAAAGACTCAAAGGTGTTAACACATCCCAGTAACGGTCCAACATTAAACAGTATTAAACAAGATTAGGAGTTTGGTATACAGTGTCCTCAACCTGCTTAGTCCCCTGGCAAATAAAATCCTTTCAAACCTCTTATTAAAGATAACAGAAGGAGGGGGAGGGGAGTTTAAAGCATGTGACATGTAAATTGTAAAGGAAGGCTTTGATTTAAACCATAATCCAAGTTCTCTTTCCCTTTAATAGAATAGAGAAGAAATTAGCTGGAGAAGATGGGATGGAGTTGTTGTTATACAAGTGTAATCCTGCTTCCTTTAAGAGAAAACAAAATGAACACACAAAAATGGGAGATTGTAGTGTGTTAGAAGAAAAGAACAGCAAAGAGAGAAAATGCAGCATCTGTCTCAGAGGCTGACTCTCTCTTGGAACCTCATTGCTGCAAAAACAAAGGCATAGCACATGGTCTTATCAGCCACTCCAAGATCTGGCAAACTTGTACTTGCATTGGGCTGTTTTGGCATTGCTTTTAGCTCCCTCTTTCCAAACACAGGTTTACATCAGTGTTGCAAAACATATATCTTGACCAGCTATGCCAGACTCTTATGAAACAGAAGTTAAAGGAGAGACATAGGAAAGAAAAGAAATAAGGTGTAGAAGGAAAAGGACACATGGGGTGGGGACACGGAGGACGATATAAAGTGGCACTTCCCAGATGATATCCAGAATTTAGCTGGAAGCTGATGGAGGTAGCAATGTCATCTGTGTCCTCTCTCTGGCCCGGTCTGGTCAGGATATATCTGAGGACTAGGATGAAGATGGTCCAGTATACCAGGGGATGATAGGGATGGAAGCCAAGATGATAAACCTCACTGCAATGGTTGTTGTCAGACAACTGCTTCTTCTACTAATTTTTTCCAAGAATTCTTTTCTTTCCAAGAACTCTTCAGAAGCCAAAAAGGCAGTTTTGGGCAGAATAGTCCATCCTCTCATTATTTTGTCCTCCAATAGCCCTAATTTCCAGCACAACAATTTTGTTTAATTGATTTCTCCTCTTGTTTACTCATCATAATCTTAACATAATCCTTGAGTGGTATCAGTAAAACCCTTTCTGTTTAAATTAATTCAGTCTGTCTTTTTCTTCCATCTGTTCTTAAACAATTTTATATAACAACTCATTGTGACAATTTGTGAACTTTCACTCTCAATTTTCAGGTGAGTTTACAGTTAGGATAAATGTGTAAGCCCACTTATCATAGCTGCCATATAAAAGAATTCTCACAACTTTATTTCTGTAATCTTTAACTCACAAGATTGTTATTATTTGGCACCAGATTGATGAAACAAGTTTTTGAGCTCATAAGTAAGGAATGATCATTTTCTTGACAAATCTGCTGGGCTCAACAGAGACAGGTAATGTCTCATAACCATGAACCCATGTTGGAGAACTTGGTAACAGTCGTTTGTCTAAGGCCAAAGGACACAAGGCCCACATTTCTTTGGTGAAATATAATTAAAGACTATAAGCTAGTTATTTACACTCTCCCCCATTTACACTCATTAAACCCATTGCAATTGCTTAGGAAAGACATTAGGGAAATGACTCTGAGGGTCCCAGCCTAGAGATAAGATTATAGCTAACCCCAGTGCCCTTTAACCTGAAGACATAAAACTGCTTTAGCATTTCTTGTTAAACTGACTTCATTCAGCACTGAACAATTCAATGTTTCCGGGCCTGACATGAATTGTGGCTCATGTTCCTTACACCAGTATGTTGTATCGTACCCAACTTTTGGATTCCATGTGCTTCCAGTCAGATGGGTCCAGATACTGTCTCTAGGTATGGCCTCTTAGGTAAAATTACAGGTGAAGATTCCCTGTTTGGCCTCTTTCTTTGGGAGGAGGGACTTCACAGTCCAATCACCCTATCTTCGGAAACCAATGCTGACACTCCCAAGACTTCCCAGCAGTTTATGTATATTCCTTCCTCTCCCCACCTGCCAAGTCCCACTTGGCTGTGGTTGCTGTGTACTTCAAGTATTCAGGGACATATAGCAACTAAAGTAAGGAACACTGGCTTTGCACAGCAACTTCTTAAATTACACACTTTACTCTTAGCATAGGAGATTTACAGATTTATGCAAAAACAAAGTCCTGAATACAATCCCCCCTCAGAGTCCTTATTGCACTTCAGAGCCCTTTAGCTTTGGTCAGTGTCCTTCGAAAAGTACACCACCTCCCTCTCTTGCCTCCATTCCTTCAGTTGGGATTTCCATTTCTGGTGGCTCCTCTTGGCTTACAGAAGCCCACCATTTAAAATCCATCTCTATTCCTCTTTAGTCAGGTGGTCCACTGGAGAAACTACAGCTCTTCCAATCAAGTGTTCAGTCTATGGGGAATTCCACGTCGCCCCAAACAGGTTTCTGGGAAGAGAGAATTTATTCAAAGACCTTGCTGTCAAAAAAACTATTCCTCAACTATTCAATGGCGAGGCCAGGATTGCTTTGCTGCACATTTCCAAGCATGTGTGCCAGGGTCTTGCAAGCATATGGAGGTTCTAATCCACTGAAAGGGGATTTAACATTTCCAGTGGGACCCTAAGAAAGATTTCAAATGGATAATAGACTGGAGAATATGGAAACAACGGGGAAAATCAAATATTTTTTCCACTACTGTGCTTTACAAAGGTAGTGAACATTTTTGATCCGGAAGGACAGGAATAGATATTATGAAGTAACCTTTCTGAAACAGGAATTGGCAGAATGCAGAATTTTTGCTGAGGCCAGTTTTAATTTGGGGTTGCCCAGAATCAAGATAATGGAGTATACAGAAGGGTAGGCAGCAGCTATAAATATACACACCATATATTTCCATTCATCATTGAAATAGGATGGGTTTCCTATTGGGATGGTTGAAACCACATAATAAATATTGTAGAAGATGAAAAAGGACACCACAGATTTAAGAGCACGCATATGGGCATCCGTGCTGGGGTTCCTGAAATTTGGATTAAGGTCTGAATTAAGGTTCATTTTCCTGATGTGTCTCCAAAGGGATATGATTAACAGAACAGATGAAGCAATAAATAAGATAAGGGGGAAAATAGATCCTACACTGTGTATCAGAAAAGTGAACTCCAAAAGGTTATTTATATTGTCTGACATCGTGCTATTTGTTGATAGACGATCTGTGGAGTTGTGAGAGGATACGCAATAGGAATAGCTGAACAATGTAAAAGCAACTGTGGTAACCAAGCAGTAAAGCACAGAGCCCCAAAGCAGCCATGGCACCAGTTTGGAGATTTTCAATTTTAAGCAGCTGAAGAGGGATTGGTTGAAAGTGGCAATCTTCACACAGTAGAACACAGAAAGGCAGCTTGCAAAACAGAGACTCACTTGGTTTATGAACATCCAGATAACTAGGTAAGGCTGTAGTGTTTGAAATCTATCAAAGATATTTTGATATACCTTAGATGAAATATTGTTTAATGTCACCAAGAATTATAGGCAAAATCTGGAGAAGGCCAGACTGGTTATGATCTTATCATACGAAGACAATGTTCTGCTTTTGGCCCAGTCGATACAATTTAAGGCAACAATATATCCATTTGCAACAAGTCCCACTGATAATTCTATTGCTGAGATGATCAGATAAAAAATAGCAGCAGGACCTAAAGACTTTTTCATCCTTAATTCTCAGTTTGTAGCTCACTTCTCAAGACTTTCCAGAAGACTTGGTTTAGAAGACATCAGTTCAGAAGGCTTGGTTTAGAAGACTGTTCCTGTCGGCTCATGGATATACAAAGCTTAGTCCTTTTCGTATAGGTTCAAAAGCAGGATGAAAATTAACTTTCACCTGTTGTTCATATATAACCAGGTCATTTCATGAAGATTCAAATCTGGCATCTATCCTGTTACTAAATATCTAGTTCATGGACAAAGATATTTGCATGTCCCTTCCCAAAATGCCCTGTTAGTGACTAATCAAATTATTATTTTAATAAACCGAAAACCTAACCATTTATTTGAATATCGTAGGTGCTTTCTAAAATAAGCATGAGGTATAAAACTTGTGTGGTATACTGGCCTTAGTTAGCCCTCAGCACAAGAAATAATATAATATACATATGGCAATGGTCAATGGAAACTGGGAGATACATTTAGATAACTGTGACAAGATATTTGGACAAATGTGCAGAATTCCTACCCTGATTTTTTTTTCATTCAAACTCATTTGTTACCATTCTAGTTATAAAATAATGACAGATCCCTCAAAATAATCTCCAGCAGCACTTATGACATCCCACTTAGTGTGTTTTCTGTGTGCAGGTTTATTGTAAAATGGAGATCAATATAATAAAGAGGATGTAAAGCACAAATGCTAAGAGGAAGAATGCAATCTGCCTTGAGCCTTGAAGTGCTAATCTCTACCCATATGCTGAAGCAGCAGTATGGATTGGTCTCCCAAACACTCCTTCTGTCTTGATATAGTTTCCTTTTCCTGACATCTAGTACATTTCTTGCTCTTGAGGGAAAACCCCAGACTAAAGCCACAATTTCTGACCTGTTCTTTTTAAGAGAAAGACTTAAGTGTTTGCAGGCAGAAAAACAGAGTAGGCGGACAGAGGAGAAGCCAAAAGAGGGAGTTTGCCTGGGAACCGTCCCAGAGGCGCTATGGTGAGTGCTGCATTAGGGGGGCTGTGTTGTGAGCTGGTGCGGTGAATATCCAAGTTTCTGCTGTGACCATTTGTTTGACTGCTGCTAGTTGCAGGGACTGTTTGATTGTGTGTTTGTTTGTTCTAAAAATATGAATTGGGAGTACTTTGTTCCAGGTGAGCCTTGCGTGGTTGATTGGAGGGAAGACTTTGAGCTGGGGCAACTGCTTTGAGCCAACAGCCTTATAAAAAAGCAGCCACTTTTGAACTGAGTGAGCTGCGAACAGAGGAGAAGCAAACAGAGGGAGTTTCCTTGGGAGTTTGCCTGGGGGGAGTTCCCACAGCGGTTTTGCCTTTCAGGCTTCTGAGAAGTAGTTATAACATCTGAAGAGGCTCTTGGAAGGAGTACAATATAGATAGTGAGAGATCAGCTGTTGTGACCTGCACAGGATATGCCATGTTTGTCTTTCTCCCAGAGGATAGAAGTGACTTTGCCTGTACGAAGTGCAAACTGGTCTCCGTATTGGAAGAGAAGATTAAAGAACTAGAGACCCACGTATCAACCCTGCATTGCATCAGAGAAAATGAACATTTTCTAGATAGAAGTCAGAGTTTGGTACTGCACGCACATCATGCTGAAGAATAAGAGAGGGCAGTGCAGAACAGGAAAGAAAATTGGCAGCATGTGACCTCCAGAAGAAGAAAGAGGAGAACCCATATACCTCTAATGCAGACAAAAGTAAGAAACCGTTTTCAGCCTCTCTGCACAGGTACTGCGGTGAAGAATGGTTTGGACGAGTCATCTGAGGGTACGGATCAGAAGAAGACCCCATCGACTGGAAGGTATGGGATGCATTGTCCTAGGGATAGTATTCCACAACCACCACTCCCAAGAGGAGGAGACAGTTGGTGGTGGTCAGGGATTCCCTCCTAAGGGGGACGGAGACATCCATCTGTCATCCCGACTGGGAAATTCGAGAAGTGTGCTGCTTGCCTGCAGCTAGAATTCAGGATGTTACGGACTGTCTGCTGAGACTGATTAAGTCCTCGGACTGCTACGCCTTCCTACTTCTCCATGTGGGCACCAATGATACTGCCAAGAATGACCTTGAGTGGGTCACTGCAGACTATGTGGCTCTGGGAAGAAGGATAAAGGAGTTTGAGGTGCAAGTTGTGTTCTCGTCTATTCTCCCTGTTGAAGGGAAAGGCCTGGAATCTCCATCCTCAGAGACTTTTAAGGCCTGGCTTAATAATTTAGTTGGGGTTGGTCCTTATTGAGAAGGGGTTTGGACTAGATGACCTCCTGAGGGCTCTTCCAATCCTTAGTGCCACCTTGACTTGAAACAGGGACTTGAAATTTGACAGGGATGTCAATTGTCAGGGGGATGGCAAGGACCGTGAATTGAGATTCTATGGGAAACAATCATAGAGAACAGACAACAGGTCTGATGTGCTCCCAGTAGTTTCTGTTGCTGAAGAGACATTCTACAGTTGCAGGTACTCAACACCTTTTGGGGATTTAGCTGTAGATTTATTGAACAGATCTGGTAAGGAAACTTCATAGAAATGATAGATTCATAGATTTTAAGCCCAGAAGAGACCATCGTGATCATCTAGTTTGATATCTTGTACATTGCCATCCACAGAACCTCAACCACACACTTCTGAAAAAGGCCCATAGCCTGTTGACTGAGTTACTGATCACATTTTAAATATTTCAAGTTACAGAGAATCCACCATTTATTCTACTTCAAACCAGCATTTGAACTTTGCCCCAAAGAAAGGTAACCCTTCTCTGCAGTTGTTCCAGTTTGAATTCATCTTTCTTAAACATGGGAGACCAGAACTTCATACAGTATTCCAGTGAGTAGATCTCACTAGTGACTTGTAAAATCATTACAGAACTTGATTATCTCAATTGGAAATACCTCACCTAATGCATTCTAGGACTGCATTAGCCTTTTTCATGGCCACATCATATTGCCCACTCATAGTCATCCTGTAATTGATCAGTAAACTGAGATCTTTCTCCTCCTCAATCTCTTCCAACTGGTAAATCCCCAGATTACTGGAAAAAATCCTGTTGTTAGTCCCTAAAGTCCCTTGCACTTTCACTATTAAATTTTATCCCATTTCTATTACTCCAGTTTTCAAATTTGTCCAAATCTTCTTGTATGATATTCCAGTCCTCCTCCATATTAGCAATAGCTCCCAACTTTATGTCATCTGCAAATTTTACTAGCACATTCCTACTTTTTGTGTCAAAGTCATTAATGAATATGTTAAATCAGATTGGTCCCAAGACCCATTTTAGAGGAATTCCACTAATAACCTCTCTCCAGACTGATAGATCATCTTTCAGCATGACCCATTATAGTGTAACCCTTCTGCCCATCTGAGTTGGCAGCAACAAGGGCCAGGTTCAGTATCTAGGGGTTCCGTTTCAATAATGCAATGCAAAACCAGCTCGAGCTCCCACCCAGTGACCTGGGACAATTACATACCAACCCCCTGGGCGCCTCTAAGAGGCAATACTTCCCCTCTCGCAAGCACCGAGTCTGAGTGTAGCAGAAAATGTTTAATAACATGAGGTAAACGACATCAGCATTAAATTGGGAAAACACCACAAACAGGATTCATAGCACAAACCATGAGCAAAAGACCCACCCCCAATGTCCTAAACGTCCAACACCCCAAAAGTCTCTTGAGTCCAGCAACCCCAAAATCACCCAAAAGTCCAACAACCCAAAAGTCTCTGTCCCTGGTCAATGCAGCCCCAGAGTTCAAAAGTTTATCTGCAGAGTCTTACCCCCCCCCCCAGCCTGGGTGGAAATGGGGGCAAAAAAGGGGTACGCAGGGTATTAAGGGGCACCTTACGTGGTCCGAGGCCGACTGCCCCGCCTCTCCATGGGGTTCTGCTGCAGTCTTCACCACGAGCCGCTCCACTCCACCAGCCACTTCGCTCCTCCAGCCGTCCTGTGAGCCGCTCCAACCATCCCGCAAACTTCTCCGCTCCGCTCGCCGTCCCCTGGGCTACACCAACTGTCCAGCAAACTGCTCCGCTAACTGTCCCACTCGCCGCTCCAGCTGTCCCGCAAACTACTCCACTCACCGTCCCATGGGCCACACCAATTGTCCCACAAACTGCTTAGCTCGCCACTTAGCAATAAATCTTCAGGCTCTCCCACTAGTTAACACAGCACTCAGTGATCTCAGCTCATAGTGATTTCAGCTTGTAGTAGGGGAGCCCCAGTGCTAGTGAACTATTGGCCCAAAGTGAATTCAGCATAGCCACATGTAATTAGACTCTTAATGGAATCAAAATTAGCTCTGCCATTCAACAGTGGAGATGGTACAATTGGTGTTTCAGGCCCTCAAAAGGGGCCCATGCCATCAGGTACAAATACCTGTCCCCAGCCTCTCTCTCCATTCACTGGGTTTTGTAACCCATGCCCCTTGTCTAGCGGGTGCTACTTAGTTAATGGTGAGTCCCTCTGTCATACAACAGTTCCACTGGCCTTGATTCACAGAATCAGGGAAACAACACTTTATTCTTCCTGCCCCAATAACAGAGAAACTGGGGATCCCACACCAGCCAAAGTAACCACTTTCAGTTGCTGTTGTCCCAGGCTAGGCGGGTGGGTGTGCCTATGCAAACAAGATCAACCCCTGAAGTTCTTTTCCACCCTCGCCATAATTCACCACCAGATGTCAGGGTAGAGCTCATCCTGACTCTGCTTACATCAGTTTCCCATTTAACCAGATCCTTACCCACCTTTGAATGCTTGTATTAATCCCCATCTTCTCCAATTCAACTTACAATTTTCCTTATGGAACTGTATCAAATGCTTTACTGAAAAACGGGTCAATTAGACCTACTGCATTTTTATAGAATTTCAGCTAGCGTTTCAAAGAAAGAGTTTGTGCCAGATCAACCTGATCTATATTTTGTAAAACCATGTTGTAGTTTATCCCATTTACTTTTAACCTCTATGTCTTTAATTAGTCTCTCTTTCAAAATTTGTTCAAAGAGGCCTGTAGTTTCCTGGATTACTTTTTTCCCTTTTTTTCTTAAATATAAGTGCTATCTTTGCAATTCTCCAGTCTTAGGATATGACCCCTCAGTTTACAGATTCATTAATAATTTTTGCTATTGGCGTTGAAATTTCATGTGCCACTTCCTTTGAAAGAATTATAGAATCATAGAAGACTAGGGTTGGAAGAGACCTCAGGAGCTCAAAGCAGGACCACCCCAACTAAGTCATCCCAGCCAGGGCTTTGTCAATCTGGGTCTTAAAAACCTCTTAGGATGGAGATTCCACCACCTCCCTAGGTAACCCATTCCAGTGCTTCACCACCCTCCTAGTGAAATAGTGAAATATACAAACTAAATCACCCTCACTGCAACATGAGACCATTGCTCCTTGTTCTGTCATCTGCCACCACTGAGAACAGTCGAGCTCCATCCTCTTTGGAACCCCGCTTCAGGTAGTTGAAGGCTGCTATTAAATCCCCCCTCACTCTTCTCTTCTGCAAACTAAATATGCCCAGTTCCCTCAGCCTCTTTTCATAAGTCATGTGTCCCAGCTCCCTAATGATTTTGTTGCCCTCCGCTGGACTCTCTCCAATTTGTCCATATCCTTTCTGCAGTGGGTGGCCCAAAACTGGACATAATACTCCAGTTGTGGCCTCACCAGTGCCGAATAGAGGGGAATAATCACTTTCCTCAATCTTCTGGCAATTCTCCTATTAATGCAGCCCAATATGCCATTAACCTTCTCAGCAACAAGGGAACACTGTTGACTCATATCCAGCTTCTCGTCTACTGTAATTCCTAGGTCCTATTCTGCAGAACTGTCTCTTAGCCAGTTGGTCCCCAGCCTGTAGAGTAGTGCATGGAATTTTTCCATCCTAAATTCAGGACTCTGCACTTTTCCTTGTTAAAGCTCATCAGATTTTATTGGCCCAATCCTCCAATTTGTCTAGGTCACTCTTGACCCTTTCCCTAGCCTTCCCTTTCCCTAGCCTTAACTCTCCCCCCAGGCTTAGTATCATCCGTGAACTTGCTGAGGGTGCAATCCATACCATAATCCAGATCATTAATGAAGATGGTAAAGAAAACCGGTACCAGGACTGACCCCTGGGGCACACCGGTTGATACCAGCTTCTAACTAGACATTGAGCCATTGATCACAACCCATTGAGCCTTACAATCTAGCCATCTTTCTATCCATCTTATAGTCCATTAATCCAATCCATTCTTTTTTAACTTGTTCGCAAGAATACTGTGGGAAACGGTATCAAAAGCTTTGCTAAAGTCAAGGAATATCACCTCCTCCACTTTCCCCATATCCACAGAGCCAGTTATCTCATCATAGAAGGCAATCAGGTTGGTCAGCCATGACTTGCCCTTGGTGAATCCATGTTGACTCTTCCTGATCACCTTCCTCCCCTCCAAGTACTTCAAAATGGATTCCTTGAGGACCTGCTCCATGATTTTTCCATTTTCCAGGGACTGAGGTGAGGATGAAGTTCCCTGGATTCTTCTTCTTCCCTTTTCTAAAGATGGGCACCATATTTGCCTTTTTTCAATCGTCTGGGACCACCCCCTATCACCTAGAGTTTCAAAGATAATGGCCAAAGGCGCTGCAATCACATCAGCCAACTCCCTCAGCATCCTCAGATCCATTAGAACCGGACCCATGGACTTGTGCATGTCCAGCTTTTCTAAATAGTCCTTAACCTGTTCTTTCACAACTGAGGCCTGCTCACCTCCTCCCAATACTGTGCTGCCAAGTGCTGCAGTCTGGGAGATTACCTTGTCTGTGAAGACCGAGGCAAGAAAAGCATTGAGTACTTCAGCTTTTTCCACATCATCTGTCGCTAGGTTGCCTCCCACATTCAGTAAGGGTCCCACACTTTCCCTGACCTTCTTCTTGTTTCGCTGACATACCTGTAGAAACCCTTTTTGTTACTCTTCACATCCCTTGCTAGCTGCAACTCCAATTGTGTTTTGGCCTTCCCAATTACACCCCTGTATGCTTGAGAAATATTTTATACTCCTCCCCAGTCATCTGTCCAAGTTTCTACTTCTTGTAAGCTTCCTTTTCCTGTTTAAAATCACTGAAGTTTTCTCTGTTAAGCCAAGGTGGTTGCCTGCCATATTTATTATTCTTTCTCTACATCACAATGGTAGGTTCCTGCACTCTCAATAAGGCTTCTTTAATATACAGCCAGCTCTCCTGGACTCCTTTCCTCCTCATGTTAACCTTCCAAAGGACCAAATGTGCTTGACTTTGGAAGTTCTCACTTTTTCCCTATACTTTCTGGCCTCATAGAGCTAGTTTTCCTTGATGATCTAATCCTTTTTTCTCTTCCAGTCTGTGATCTACTGTGGGGTTTTTTTTAATTTGCAGCAGTGTAAATCCTGAGTGAATGAAGCACTACCCTTGAATCTTCTAAAGAATATAGGGATTCATCTGTCATGTCACTAAACAGTTTTTGTCCATGAAACAGGAGATTTTTGACAGTATTCTGAAATTCTAGGATTCCAGAAATCCAATCTGTTGAAGAATTCCACCTGGATTTCAACAATTTCCACCCCACCATCAACCTCAGCCTGGACCAGTCATAAGAACATATGAACATAAGAATGGCTGTACTGGGTCAAACCAAAGGTCCATCCAGCCCAGTATCCTGTCTACCGACAGTGGCCAATGCCAGGTGCCCCAGAGGGAGTCATCCTAACAGGTAATGATCAAGTGATCTCTCTCCTGCTGTCCATCACCACCCTCTGACAAACAGAGGCTAAGGACACCATTCCTTACCCATCCTGGCTAATAACCATGAATGGACTTAACCTCAATGAATTTATCCAGTTCTCTTTTAAACCCTGTTATAGTCCTCGCCTTCACAACCTCCTCAGGCAAGGTATTCCACAAATTGACTGTGCGCTGTGTGAAGAAAAATTTCCTTTTATTTGTTTTAAACCTGCTGCCTATTAATTACATTTGGTGGCCTCTAGTTCTTATATTATGGAAACAAGTAAATAACTTTTCTTTATTCACTTTCTACACATCATTCATGATTTTATATACCTCTATCATATCCCCCCTTAGTCTCCTCTTTTCCAAACTGAAAAGTCCTAGCCTCTTTAATCTCTCCTCATACGGGACCTGTTCCAAACCCCTAATCATTTTAGTTGCCCTTCTCTGAACCTTTTCTAATGCCGGTATATCTTTTTTGAGATGAGGAGACCTCATCTGTATGCAGTATTCATAATGTGGGGGTACCATGGATTTATACAAGGGCAATAAGATATTCTCCGTCTTCTTCTCTATCACCTTTTTAATGATTCCTTACATCCTGTTTGCTATTTTAACTGCCACTACACACTGCGTGGATGTCTTCAGAGAACTATCCACGATGATTCCAAAATCTCTTTCCTGATTAGTTGTAGCTAAATTAGCCCCCACCATATTGTTTGTATAGTTGGGGTTATTTTTCCCAATGTGCATTACTTTACATTTATCCACATTAAATTTCATTTGCCATTTTGTTGCCCAATCACTTAGGTTTGTGAGATCTTTTTGAAGTTCTTCACAGTCTGCGTTGGTCTTAACTATCTTGAGAAGTTTAGTATCATTTGCAAACTTTGCCACTTCACTTTTTACCCCTTTCTCCAGATCATTTATGAACACGTTGAATAGGATTGGTCCTAGGACTGACCCTTGGGGAACACCACTAGTTACCCATCTCCATTCTGAAAGTTTACCATTTATTCCTACCCTTTGTTCCCTGTCTTTTAACCAGTTCTCAATCCATGAAAGGATCTTCCCTCTTATCCCATGACAACTTAATTTATGTAAGAGCCTTTGGTGAGGGACCTTGTCAAAGGCTTTCTGGAAATCTAAGTAAACCATGTCCACTGGATCCCCCCTGTCCACATGTTTGTTGACCCCTTCAAAAAACTCTAATAGATTAGTAAGACATGATTTCCCTTTACAGAAACCATGTTGACTTTTGCCCAACAATTTATGTTCTTCTGTGTTTGACAATTTTATTCTTTATGATTGTTTCAACTAATTTGCCTGGTACTGACATTAGACTTACCAGTCTGTAATTGCCGGGATCACCTCTAGAGCGCTTTTTAAATATTGGCGTTACATTAGCTATATTCCAATCATTGGGTACAGAAGCCAATTGAAGAGATACACTTTCTGGACACTACAGTGCAAATAAGTGATGGTCACATAAACACCACCCAATACTGGAAACCTACTGATCGCTATACTTACCTACATGCCTCCGGCTTCCATCCAGGACACATCGCACGATCCATTGTCTATAGCCAAACCCTACAATACAACCAAATTTGCTCCAATCTACAAGATCTTTATCAAGCATTCTTAAAACTACAATACACACCTGGGGAAGTGAGGAAACAGATTGACAGAGCAAGACAGGTACCCAGAAGTCACCTACTACAGGACAGGCCCAACAAGGAAAGTAACAGTATGCCACTGGCCATCA
>NW_020664393.1:49705535-49706839 GCF_002925995.2 Terrapene triunguis | reverse complement strand
GTATAGCCCCCAGCTAAAACCTCTCCAGCACATCATCAACGATCCACAACCTATCCTGGAAAATGATCCCTCACTCTCACAGACCTTGGGAGGCAGGCCAGTCCTCACTTACAGACAGCGCCCCAACCTGAAGCAAATACTCACCAGCAACACCACACCACACCACACCACAGAAACTCTAACCCAGGAACCAATCTCTGCAACAAACCCCGTTGCATACTCTGTCCCCATATCTACTCTAGTGACACCATCAGAGAACCCAACCACATGAGCCTCACCATCAGGCACTCATTCATCTGCATATCTGCTAATGTGATATATGCCATCATGTGCCAGCAATGCCCCTCCGCCATGTACATTGGTGAAACCAAACAGTCTCTACGTAAAAGAATGAGAGACTGGCTCCGGAGCTCCGGAGCATTTCCTTGTTTGTCCAGTGTCCCGACCGCACATCGGTCAGGACGCGGGACAAACAAGGAAATATCGGCGGGACAGTCCCGATAAAATCGGGACGTCTGGTCACCCTAGCTGCTGATGAATTACTGTGGCTCTTAGGCAATGTACACTGGTAAATTCTGGCTCCTTCTCAGGCTCAGGTTGGCCACTCCTGCCTTTGACCCATGTATAGCTTAATCTATATCACAATTTTTTTTACTGTAGTCATTATTTAATGCAATTTTTCTCTTGTCACTTACTCTATGACACTCTATTAGAAATTCAGGTTGAGTTGTCTCATTGTGGTTGGTCACAGTAATAGTACTGGTTCTGTTCCCTGGTAGGATGTGCATAATGTATCCAAATAGTCAGGAAAGAGACAGGAGTAGTTGTGATCTGATGAAAAATCATGTTTAGTTTATGGACAATTCATAAACACAAAAATGTACCAAATCTGAAAAGTAAATTGTTTCTAATTAATACAATACCTCGCTCTGCTCTAATATACAGGACATGTCAGTGAGAGAGACACAGTTATCCGTCCAGAAACCAAATATGACTTACCACATCAATACTCTGGTTCAGCCCTGGCTGAGCTCCTGCTTATCGCTGGGCACCAGGCTATTGTACAGGATCCAACCTTTGGATCCCACTTGCTTTTAAACCCGCTGGGTCCGAGCAATGTCCAGACCCCATCTTTAAATCTGGCCTTTCTGACATGCTCCTGAGATGCAGACCTCTGCCACGCCCACCATCTAGTTCTCCCTTCTTAGCAGGCGGGACCCTGTGGTTCAGCTGCCCTGTGCCCTCTGATCAGTTCCGACCCCCTCCCTCCACAAGTCTTCCCAATAGACTAAACACAACCTCTG
>NW_020664393.1:49674409-49705525 GCF_002925995.2 Terrapene triunguis | reverse complement strand
CCAGGTTAAATATAGCCCCATCTCTTTTGGGGTAAAATAAAAGTCCAATAAGCAATAGTTTGCCAATGCTATGGTGCGTCTTCAGCCCAACACAGGACTCCCCCCGTGTGTCAGGGGTATTTCCATATCACCTTCCTGGGTGGTCCAGTAGGGGAACTCAGGCCCTCCTTCTATTCTGGTTTCTGCTCCAGGGATCCTTTCATAACCAGCCAAGACCTGTCAATGCAGACCCCTTGCTGCTTCCCTGGATCTCTTCCTAACTTGACCTTTCTTAGGCCTTTCCCACAGGCTCTTCCCAGGCTCATTATGTATTGGCATCTCTCTCTCTCAGTCTATTACGCAGGCTCACTGCAGAGCTTCTTAGGATTTTCTGTCACTTGCTTGTCCTACTTCAGGAGAGTTTTCTCTACTCCCCTGGCAGGACAGTCCCTGGCTCAGCAGGAGGCTTCCTGCTCCCTGTACGCTTCTCTATCAGTACAGAAAATCCTGGCAGATTCACTTCCTCCAACTTTCGTACATAACTGCCTTGCACTCGTGGTTGCAAACAGGGAGTCTCTGTCTGCCATCCATCCAACTCTGCTACCTGGCTCCAACCAGACTTCTCTCTTCAAGTGGGGGCCAGAGATCTGCTTTTCTTCCCAACCAGCCCCCAACTGAGCCAGGCTCAGGCCTTTTAGCTCCTCCCTCCAGGCTTTACTGAGCCCACAGGCTCTCATTAAACCCTTCTTGTCCAATGTGATTTGCATACCCCATCATCTCCTAAGTAAACGCCTGGCAGTTAAAGCAAATAACACACAAACTGTGCAAAGGAAGTTTTAAGCCAGACACACATTACTTAAAGACAAAGCACTAAGATTTACAGATTGAGGCAAAAATAACAAAATATCTGCAAATAAAACTCCTTCCCCTGCAGTGTCCTCACTATTATGAATACCTTTTGAGTGTCCTTTTAAGGTCTCACGTCACTCCTGAATCCCACTCCTCCTCAGTCTTCCAGTTGATGGCCAGTGAGAGAGCCCTTCAGCTCAAGAAGATCTGAATTTAAATAGAATTATCTTACTCTCTTCTTTGAGCTGAGACCCCCTGAGAAGATTAAAAACCCCTATCAACCGATTGGTTAACTCCACACTCCTGCCCACCTACCCCCATGAAAACATTGAAAAGAGAATTCCTGGAACTGCATCCAGCCTGCTGTTCTAGGGAGGACCCACCTGAATGGAGGAATATCAGGTTTGATGACTCTTGATGGCTTTCCCATTGTTTACTCTTCTTCTGGGTATAATGATTTTTCCTGACAGCTCCACAATATCCCAGCTCAAGGTGGAGACTATAGTGCAAAAACAAAGGGCACAGAGAAGTTTAAAGACAAAACGGCATACACAAAACAAAATAAGACTTTGCAGCCTGATATAGATATATACAAACCTATACTATTCCATTACACTCTCCATGTTGAGAATTCACGATTCATAAGCTCTCGTTTTAACAAGGGCAGACATAATAGATGGAATTTTATCCATCCTCCAACTACCTGGTTTCTGCTGAAATACTCCCATGGAATTCCTTGGTAAAAATGTTCTTCTAACACAACTGCTCTGTGTAAATGCAGTCAGAAGTCACAGAGCCTTATCCTATTTTGACTGAGAATACCAAATATGCCTAGGATGAAATTGTGGCCTGAATTTTGCCATTATCTTGAATGGATCCAGGATTTCGCCCTTGGAATCGGACATCAAAAAGACCAAGTTGTAGCTCCATCTTCTTCTTTTGTATGGCTGGTATGGAACAGTAACTACAATTTTACCTGAAGTTGATCAAGCCAGATAGCTACATCTGGACTGTCAGAATTTATAGCAGTGATGCCTCCTTCATATTTATAAATTGGGCAGGAGGTGGTGATATGTTTGATGGCTTGTTGTGGGATCCACACTCGTGCGGTGGGGAGTCCTTGATTTTCCATTTGTGCATTAGATGTCTGCATCTACCATGGTTGTTTTGAATTTGGTTCAGAATTAACCAAGATGTCTGTGGAAGGTCAAACCCAGGAAATTTCTGAGTGGGACTCAGTACAAGGTGCTTATTTTTAAAGTCTTGTTTCACCCAATCTGCTTTCCAAGCCTCCTTCTGATCATAGCCTGATTGCATGAGGCTAAGTGAATGTTCCCAGAAAGGCTTGTGTGACATAAGACTTTGGGTGGGGGGCATTTTCGAGGTCTTGGTGGATAGGAAGACATCTGTTTTCCTTGATTCGCTGAGTTTGCAGAGTATCACAGCAGTTTGGCGTATCATCGGAGGAGTGATGTTAGAACAGCTAGCCGTGGTTTTCAAGCTGACTTAAGGGTTCCAGTGATCCTCCTCATCACTGTATTCACCTGGGTGTCAACAAGTCACGGATGGCTGCATCTGCTCCATACCAGTGCACAATATTCAGTTACCGAATATTCAAGTGCCATTACAGATGTTCAAAGCATTGATGCCTGTGCACCCTAGGTTATCCCTGCTATTTTCTGAATTATGTTAACTCTGTTTTTTATCTTTGAAGCTAGTTTCTCAACATAATCATGGAAAGTGAGGGTGTGGTCGAGTTTCACTGCAAGATATGCTGGAGTGTAATCATGTTGCACATTTTTACCACAGAAAGCTACTTTCAATATGTTTTTGGCATTCCTATTATCAAGATGAATTGTGCTTACTATTGTTTTTCCAGGTTTTGGGGGGGGGTTTTGAGCCTCCATTTCTGGAAGTATTGTTCCATAATTTGGAGATCCTCAGTTAATGCTTTCTCAGTGTCATGGAGGTTTGGTGCTTTGATTGTCATGGCAAGATCATCTGCATATCCAAATTTTTGTGAACTGGAATGTTCATCAGGGATTTTCTTTACTTTCACTCATTCACTTAGCTCAGACATATACATTTAAATGTGCCTAATGTACACCTATATTACATATCAAAGGTCATCTGCAATGTGATATAGTCACATTGCAGATGGAACAAAATATAATCCCATGTATAATGAGGATGCTTCAAACACACAAATGCTCTAAATTATGCAAGTAGCCCCATTGACCCATACCTCACGTGTGTAAAATTAAGAATATGTGTAAGTATTTACAGGATTGTGATCTATTTTTGAATATACTACATACATGCAATCCCAGAGATTTCTCCATAAACCAAAAACAGATGATGGATATGTGATACATTTCAGAGCCAAGTGATGAATTATCTAGCATCTTTAACCACCAAACCTGTTTCCTACTCACTAATCCATCTCTATGGTCTAAAATTGAATTCAATTAATTTTTTTTAAATCAACCTTGTGGAGAAATATTTCTTCCTTCTCCTTCAAAATATGATTGGAGGGGTCGGAAATTGACTCTGTCGTGCTAACAAGTGGGTCAAAGTAGCTCTGTCAAAGCATGACAGGGTAGAGTTTATTGAAACTGCTAAGGGAATCTAAAAATGTACTCACTCCAAAAGCAAGGCAAGGGAAAATGCTTTTGGTCCAGTCAAGACAAAAATAAATCTATTTATAGTGATCCCTGTAGGGAATTCAATTTCTGATATGGTCAGCTGCAGTTAAGGCCTGCATTATTAATTCAAACTCTGTGGCTTTCTTCTTTGTGGTTTTCCAGAATACTGAGTTCAGAACAGCAAGAGGCAGCGCTCCTGGCTCTCAAATATACACCTGACTAACCAATATACAACATCCATCCTTTTCACGCAGATTGATAAAGAAGCAGAGATTTTTATTTCCATTTTTTGTTTATGAATAATAATGAGATAAATACAAGGAGAAGCATATCTGGGAAGTATTTTCTTATCACAGACAAGTCATGGATAAATATTTGCATGTCCCTGCTCAGGAATCCCTGAAGTGTTATTCTAAGAAATTTAAAACATAACGATTCATTTCAATAAACAATGTGTTAGCTCACCTTCACTCAGGGTGAAATTCACTCCAGTGTAGAGGGCCAGGACATAGCCTATGCATCACTGAAGTCAAATTTATGCCCTATTTTCACAGTTTAAATGGGAGTTAAATGATGCAGAGCTCCTAGAGCCTTGTAGACATGCCTTTTTGTGATTTAAATTGAAATAAATAAAAACACTTTTAACAATAAGTTTGAATAACCATAACATTGAGTAAATGGTAATCTGCTGGCAGACAATTCTAGAACAGAAAAAAGTGAAATTCGTTGAACAAATTCTTTTCTACAAATTATTCACCCAGTCCTACCCATTATAAATCTAATAAATGAAATCACAGCCATCTGTATTATTACAAGAAATGTAAATGTAGCAGCAGGGGATTAGTTTTCAAGCTAATTCATAGTGATGCAGCAGATTCTGGCTTGGGAAGTAGAGGGAGAATTGGGAAAGCAAAGCCAGAGCTGACAGAGATCTGGAGATACTCAGAGAAATGACCAAGAAGAAGAGCAATGCAGTGTTGGGAATGCAGTATTCTTTATCCACAGTGTACACACTGTATATAGTCTGCTCTTTCAAGCCTTGAAAAAAAGATTGAGGTTGTGGAGTGGGATATTGTCTTGTTGGGGGAGAAATGAATCAACAATGATTTAGGACATTAGGATTAAATAAATTTATATTTACATTTACAATATGCACATTATTCCTGTAATTACCTTGAACAAGGATGAATAAGAACAGCAGAAGAGCAAATATATTGATATTATAGGCAGCCTTTCGCAAATGCAGCCACCGTGGCTGCGTGCGGTCACCAGGGACTTTTCTTGTAGCCACGGTCTCATGGGGGTGATGCGATGGGTGGGGGGGAAACAGCGGCCCCTCCATCAGGGCCCCCAGCCAGGGTTGGTTCCTGCCCCTTTCTGGAGTCACAAACACAGTAGGAGCAAGCGACCAGTGTGTGTTCCCCTCTTTCGTGGGGGCAGTGGGGCTTGGGCTTTGGGCTTGCGTCCTGGGGCAGTGGGCAGCAGGTTCTGGCCATGCGGTGGTGGGCTCTGTCCCCCACTGCAGAGCTCTGGGCTTCAGCCCCAGGCTTCCCCCCTCCCCACGTCATCCCTGACCTCTGCTGCCTCCTCCAGCTGCCAGTCATGCAGCAGGACCTTAGCTCCAGCCCATGACTCATGCCCATCACCCCTGGCCCTTCTGCCTCCTTACCGACCTTCCCATCCAGGGTTTAACTTGTCCCCCAGCTTTCCAGGGATGAGTAAATGTGCTGTGAAAAGTGATATTAACAAATATACAAATATCACTTTTCACAGTAGCAGACTTACTAGCTAGCAAATCTAAAACAAACAAACAAAAAAAATCAACCAAAAAAGGAAAACATGCAGAGCACCTTATTTGTGTTTCTATTGTGTTTAATCCAGTAAAGAATAGAGATATCTGTACATTATTTTTATTATTGAGTCTGCAAAAAAACCCTAAACAAATAAATTACAATGATTTGGACATCTATATGTGCATATTAATTTTTTTTTGTTAATCTAATTAAGTATTTTAGAAAACACTGTCAGAGCAGCCAACAGCAAGAATTGGTGGTTGCAGGCTGAGGCCACCAAAAAATTTGTTGTGAGGACCATAGTGCCACTTTCAGAATGTCACTAAAAACAGGCCAGTGTTTTTCTTCTTGAACCAGACTACCTCTTACTGCTCTGTGTGACTAGGCCTGGAGGGAATAACTCATCATGATAAATTATATGTATTACAGCTTTTTCTTTCCATTGCATACCCACACACCGATTATACATATTTCTTGATTGTTTCATTATTTGGTCAAATTTTTCATGGATTTGCTCCGTGGTTTGCTATAAGAAATTCAGGATGTGTTGATTTGGTATTGTTATAAATTGGGTGAAACCTTGTTTTGGACTGAGTGAAAACCTGATTCAGAATTATATGTGAACATGCCCGTCACTTAAATTAGTTGTAAAAAACTTAAGAGGCCCCGTAGTAAAAACAAAGCCTAATAGAATCTGCCCAGAAATTAGCACCATGTGGGGGGTGAAGATTCCACTAGCTATTGTGACCAGGTTTGTGTGCATGAGTGAGGGGAGGGTTGAGAGACCATATAGAAGCTGAGAACAGACAAAAGCAGAGAGACAGACAGACAGAGGCAAAAAAGAATAAAGTCAAGGAGTAGGCTCTGCGCACAGTGTGATCCAGGGAAAAGCTAGAGAGAAAGCTTTTGGGGTTGAAAAGAAGTTTGGGGCAGTTGGGTAAAAAACTGCTCCTTTAGGTCGGCTGTTTAGGGCATTGCTTTTAGCTGCCTCTTTCTAGTCACAGGTTTACATCAGTGTTGCAAAATACATAGTCTTCACCAGCTATGCCAGACTCTTATGAAACAGAAGGTAAAGGAGAAAAATAGGAAAGAAAAGAAATAAGGTGTAGAAGGAAAAGAACACATGGGGTTGGGAGATGGAGGAAGATATCCAGAATTTAGCTGGAAGCTGATGGAGGTAGCAATGTCATCTGTGTCCTCTCCCTAGCCTGGTCTGATCAGGATATCGCTCAGGTCTAGGATGAAGAAGGTCCATTATCCCCAGGGATGGTAGTGATGGAAGCCAAGATGACAAAGCTCGGTGCAATGGTTGTTGTGAGACAACTGCTCCTTCTACTATTTTTTCCCAAGAACTCTTTTCTTTTTCAGAAGCCCAAAAGGGAGTTTTGGGCAGAATAGATGATCCTCTCTTTATTTTGTCCACCAATAGACCTAATTTCCAATGCACCAATTTTGCTTAATTGATTTCTTCTCTGTTTACTTATCATAATCTTAATATAATCCTTGAGTGGTATCAATAAAACCCTTTCTGTTTAAATTAATTCACTCTGTCTCTTTATTCCATCTGTTCTTAAACAATTATATATAACAAGTCATTGTGACAATTTGTGAACTTTCACTCACAATTTACAGCTGAGTTTACACTTAGGAGAAATGTGTAGGCCCAATTATCATAGCAGCCATATAAAAGAATTCTCACTACTTTGTTTCTGTAATCTTTGATTTACAAGATTGTTCTTATCTGGCACCAGAGGGGGGAAGAAGTTTTTTGAACTCATAGCTTAAGACCTGTCAGATCTCTCGCTCTACCAGCTGGGGATGCTTCAGGCTGTCATAGTCAATTGGTCAGTGTCTTTCACCGCTTTTTCCTCTGGATGGCCTGTCCAGACAAGAGAGGGGTACTTTGCTTCAGATATAATTTGAACATGAGAGAGAGCATAAGGTTGTCTTCCGCTTGCTTTCAACCTTTATACGGTTCAGTGTTCCCTTTACTGTGCCTCAGGGGTCACCTTTGTATTTTCACAGTCTAATTACGGAGCTCCAGCATGTTGGATGTAGTTCAATGTGGTCCAGTGATTTGGCAGTGGGCAATGTCTGTGTTAGGTGATTGTCAAAAGTTCTAGTAAGGAATGATCATTTTCTTGACAAATCTGCTGGGGTCAACAGAGACAGGTACTGTCTCATACATATGTCGTAGAACTCGGTAACGACTTTTGTCTAAGGCCAATGGACATGAGACAACATTTGTTTTGTGAAATATAATTAAAGACTGTAAGCTAATTATTCACACTCTCCCCCATTTACACTCATTAACCATGACAATTACATAGGACAGACATTAGGGAAATGACTCTGAGGGTCCCAGCCTAGATACAAGATTTTAGCTAACCCCTGTGCCCTTTAACCTGAAGACATAAAACTGTTTTAGCATTTCTTGTTAAACTGACTTTATTCAGCACTGAACAATTCAATGTTTCCAGGCCTGACATGAATTGTGGCTCATGTTCCTTACACCAGTCTGTTGTATTGTACCCAACTTTTGGATCCCATGTGCTTCCAGCTAGATGGGTCCAGATACTGTCTCTAGTAATGGCCTCTTAGGTACAATTACAGGTGACGATTCCCTGTTTGGCCTCTTTCTGTGGGAAGTGAGACTTCACAGTCCAATTGCCCTATCCTCAGAAACCAATGCTGACACTCCAAAGACTTCCCAGCAGTTTATGAATATTCCTTCCTCTTCCCGCCTGCCAAGTCCCACTTGGCCTGGTTGCTATGTAGTTCAAGTATTCAGGGACACATAGCAACTACAGTAAGGAACACAGGCTTTGCACAGCAACTTCTTAAAATACACACTTTACTCTTAGCACAGGAGATTTACAGATCTATGCAAAACAAAGTCCTGAATACAATCCCCCCTAGAGTCCTCATTGCACCTCAGAGTCCATTGGGTTTGGTCAGCGTCCTTCGAGAAGTATACCACCTCCCTCTTGCCTCCATTCCTTCAGTTGGGATTTCCATTCCTGGTGGCTCCTGTGGCTTACAGAAGCCCACCTTTTAAAATCCATCTTTCTCCCTCTTTAGTCAGGTGGTCCACTGGAGAAACCACAGCTCTTCCAATCAAGTGTTCAGTCTATGGAGAATTCCACATCTCCCCAAACAGGTTTCTGTGAAGAGAGAATTTATTCAAAGACCTTGCTGTCAAAAAAACTATTCTTCAACTATTCAATGGGAGGGGCCAGGATTGCTTTGCTGCACATTTCCAAGTCAGTCTTGCTACCATATGGAGGCTCTAATCCACTGAAAATTCCAATAATGGTATCCATAAAACAGAAAGGAATTCATAAGTTGACACAGACATGTTCTCCAAACATGTCCCAAATTACCCTCATCCAAAACCCAGAAAAGACCATATTTAGTAGACTGGACTCTTTGTTTTTTAAATTTTAACTCACTAATTCAAGAATTTTCATAAACAGTGTCACCATTTTTCAACCATCTCTAATGTTCATTGTCTCAGGTTATTCCAGGGCTAGATGCCAATGCTGGGTCCCTTTCAAAAAAGGATTCTCCTTTTCCAGTGGGACTCAGTATTAGTCTACCCTGCAAACTCCTCCAATTACAGTCTAAAAAGTCTTAACCACAGTACTGACAATAATTATTTTTTTTATTTAAATCCTTTGTAAAAATATTTTTTCCAGGCAATGATCATGAACAATCCTTTCCACTCTCATAAACGTACATGTACATTCCCTTAACTATATTGTATCACAGTACTGTATTATCAACCTTAACTATTCATGCTCTATGTTCATACTTCTTAGTAAATTACCAAACAATTCACTAGCTAGATGCAACTAATAGATTATTTGTCTAATTAACTGAATGGTTATGTAACTTTGAAAAAATATATGGATCAAGCATAAACTTTTTAGTATGACAGGGTGAATTTCAAAGTGCTGAGACACAGATTCCTGCTTTGAATGAAGTTTAGTGCTGAAAAATTGCCAGTTGTATCCTCAGGTAGGTAGAGATGCAAGTACGCAGATTTCTGCACTCAGTTGAATTGTGGACACAAACAGTCTCTCAAAAAAGGAGGGTATCCTTTTGTAAATGTGGCCCCTACAACTGTTATTTCAATTATTCAAGTTGTTTTCTCTGTATCTGACAGACTAACAATTTCATGCTTGTTTTTCCATTGCAGCCTTTCACTGCAGGTCAGATGATGACACCGTTACTGATTAAAAGAAGAAAGCTATAGTCATTTTGGGCCAGATTCTAATTAAGTCTTATCACCCAGATAACTGTTCTAAATGCTCGGGGACAGCAAGCTGTAATTGACTGGACTTCTTTATTAAATTCCAATGGGCAGACAGTCCTACGACTGTCCTTTCTCTAACAAGACAGGCATGGACGAATCCATGCATGTGTTGCACTTTGCACATGATCTCATTTCTAGAAATGCCTGGTTTATTTATTTATAAACAGGAATGTCATTCCCCTGTGGAGACCAAATTTCAATCCTGGCTGAATCTATCATTTGAAAATGAATTTGGTGATCTCATACTGTTTTTCTTAGTCATATATCCACATCAAATGTCTGATACAATGAGAAGTCTCTTCTTAAAAGGATAGCAGTGCTGCTACAGGAAAGGACTCATGTCCATTGGAAGAGTTTGAATGGGAATTGGTGGGAAATGTGCAAATGATCTCCTTGGGAAGTGTCAGTGGCTTTGTGTACTATAGCAATAAGAAAGATTTCAAATGGATAATAGACTGGAAAATATGGAAACAAAGGGGTAAATAGAATATTTTTTCACTACTGTGCTTTACAAAGGTAGTGAACATTCTTGATCCGGAAGGACAGGAGTAGATATTATGAAGTAATCTCTCCGAAACACGAATTGGCAGAATGCCGAATTTTTGCTGAGGCCAGTTTTAATTTGGGGTTGCCCAGAATCAAGATAATGGAGTGTAGAGAAGGGTAGACAGCAGCTACAGATGTACACACCATAATTTTCAATTCATCATTGAAATAGGATAGGGTTCCTATTGAGAATGTTGAAGCTACATAATAAATAGTGTAGATGATGAAAAAGGATACCACAGATTTAAGTGCACGCACATGGGCATCCGTGCTGGGGTTCCAAAAACTTGGATTAAAGTCTGAATTAAGGTTCATTTTCCTGATGTGTCTCCAAAGGGATATGATTAGCAGAACAGATGAAGCAATAAATACAATAAGAGGGGAAATAGATCCTACGCTGTGTATCTGAAAAGTGAACTCCAAAAGGTTATTTTTATTGTCTGATATTGTACCATTTGTTGATAGACAATCTGTGGAGTTGTGAGAAAATACCCAGTAGGAATAACTGAACAATGTAAAAGCAACTGTAGTAACCAAGCAGTACAGCATAGAGCCCAAAAGCAGCCATGGCACCAGTTTGGAGATTTTCAGTTTTAACCAGCTGAAGAGGGATTGGTTGAAAGAGGCAATCTTCACACAGTAGAACAGAAGAAAGGCACACAGAAAGGCAGCTTGCAAAACAGAGACTCACTTGGTTTATGAACATCCAGGTAACTAGGTAAGGCTGTAGTGTTTGAAATCTATCAAAGATATTTGGATATATCTTCAATAAAACGTTGTCTAATGTCACCAAGAATTGTAGGCAAAATCTGGAGAAGGCCAGACTGGTTATGAGCTTATCATAGGAAGTCAGTGTTCTGCTTTTGGCCCAGTTGATACAATTTAAGGCAACAATATATCCATTTGTAACAACTCCTGCTGATAATTCTATTGCTAAGATGATCAGATAAAAAATAACAGCAGGAGCTAAATATTTTTTCATCATTAATTCTTAGTTTGTAGCTCAGTTCTTGTGACTTTTCAGAAGACTGGTTTTAGAAGACATCAGATCAGAAGGCTTGGTTTAGAAGGTAGTTCATGTCCGTCTCATGGATATATAAAATAAGTCCTTTTAGTACAGTTTCAAAAGCAGAATGAAAATTGAGTTTCATCTGTTGTTCATATATAGCCAGGTCATTTCATGAAGATTCAAATCTGGCATCTATCCTGTTACTAAGTGTCTAGTTCATGGAAAAAGATATTTGCATGCCCCTTCCCAGAATGCCCTGTTAGTGACTAATCAAATTATTATTTTAATAAACTGTAAATCATTTATTTGAATATGGTATGTGCTTTCTAAAATAAGGATGAGGTAGAATTTGAGTAGTACATTGGCCTTAGTTAGCCCTCAGCAAAAGAAATAATATTATATACATATGGCAATGATTAATGGAAATTGGAAGATACATTCTGATAACTTTGATAAGAAGCAATGGGCTTAAATTGCAGCAAGGTTTATGTTGAACATTAGGAAAAACTTCCTGTCAAGTTGGTTAATCATTGGAATAAATTGTCTAGGGAAGTTGTGGAATCTCCATCATTGGAGATTTTTAAGAGCAGGTTAGACAAATACTTGTCAGGGATGGTCTAAATAATACTTAGTCCTTCCATGAGTGCAGGGGACTGAATTAGATGACCTCTCGAGGTTCCTTCCAGTCTTATGTGATTCCTTAAAGGCTGCTTTGATGGCCAGTAGCTCTTTATCAAGGATGTCAGAGTTTTGCTACACTGACGCATGTCTGTGTGAGTAAAAGACACACGGGTGAAGCTGACCATCAAATGCTTTTGTTTGAGAGAGGACTGTTCACAGTGTGAAGTTCAAGGCATCCACTTCTGCCATAAATGGCTGGCACAGGCCTAGGTATGAAACTGGAGAAAAGCCTGTTGAGAGTCTTTGGATTAAGTTTAGAGGTGAGAGCAACAAGGGTGATGTCATGGTGAGTATCTGATACAGACCACCAGACTAGGAGGATGAGGTAGACGAGGCTTTCTTCAGACAACTAACAGAAGTTTCTAGATCACAGGCCCTAATTCTCATGGGGAACTTCAATCACCCTGACATCTGCTTGGAGAACAATACAGCAGTGCCCAGACAATCCAGGAAGTTTTTGGAGAGTGTTGGGGACAACTTCCTGGTGCAAGTGCTGGAGGAAACAACTAGGGGCTGTGCTCCTCTTGACCTACTGCTCACAAAGAGGAAAGAATTGGTAGGGGAAGTAGATGTAGGTGGCAACCTGGGCAGCAGTGACCATGAGATGGTTGAGTTCAGGATCCTAACAAAAGGAAGAAAGGAGAGCAGCAGAATACGGACCCTGAACTTCAGAAACACAAACTTTGACTCCCACAGGGTACTGATGGGCAGGATCCCCTGGGAGGCTAATATGAGGGGGGAAAGGAGTCCAGGAGAGCTGGCTGCATTTTAAAGCAGCCTTATTGAGGATGCAGGAATAAATCATCCCATTGTGCAGAAAGAATAGCAAATATGGCAGGCGACCAGCCTGGCTTAACAGAGACATTTTCGGTGAGCTTAAACACAAAAAGGAAGCTTACAAGAAGTGGAAACTTGGACCGATGACTAGGAAGGAGTATAAAAATATTTGTTGAGCATGCAGGGGTGTAATCAGGAAGGCCAAAGAACAATTGGAGTTGCAGCTAGACAGCGATGTGAAGGGTAAAAAGAAGGCTTTCTACATGTATGTTAGCAACAAGAAGGTCAGGGAAAGTGTGGGATCCTTACTGAATGGGGGAGGCAAACTAGTGACAGATGATGTGGAAAAAGCTGAAGTACTCAATGCTTTTTTTGCCTCGGTCTTCATAGACATCGTCAGCTCCCAGACTGCTCCACCAAACAGCACAGTATGGTGAGGAGGTGAGTATTCCTCAGTGGTGAAAGAACAGGTTAAGGACTATTTAGATAAGCTGGACATGCACACGTCCATGGAGCCAGATGCAATGCATCTGAGGGTGCTGAGAGAGTTCACTGATGTGGTTACAGAGCCATTGGCTATTATCTTTGCAAACTTGTGGCAACTAAGGGAGGTCCCGGACAATTGGAAAATATAGTGCCCATCTTTAAAAAAGGGAAGAAAGAGAATCCTGGGAACTATAGAGCTGTCAGCCACACCTCAATCCCTGGAAAAATCATGGAGCAGGTCCTCAAGGAATCCATTTTGAAGCACTTGGAGGAGAGGAAGGTGATCAGGAACAGTCAACATGGATTCAACAAGGGAAAGTCATGCCTGACCAACCTGCTTGCCTTCTATGATGAGATAACTGGCTCTGTGAATATGGGGAAAGTGGTGGATGTGATATATCTTGACTTTAGCAAAGCTTTTGATACAGTCTCCCACAGTATTTTTGCCAGCAAGTTAAAGTATGGATTGGATGAATGGACTATAAGGTGGATAGAAAGCTGGCTAGATTGTCGGGCTCAATGGGTAGTGATCAACGGCTTGATGTCTAGTTGGCAGCCGATATCAAGCGGAGTTCCCCAGGGGTTGGTCCTGAGGCCAGTTTTGTTCAACATCTCCATTAATGATCTGGATGATTGGATGGATTGCACCCGCAGCAAGTTCGCACATGACACTAAGCTGAGGGGAGAGGTAGATACGCTGGAGGGTAGGGATAGGGTCCAGAGTGACCAAGACAAATTGGAGGATTGAGCTAAAAGAAATCTGATGAAGTTCAACAGGGACAAGTGCAGAGTCCTGCAGTTAGGACAGAAGAATCTCATGCACTGCTACAGGCTGGGGACCGACTGGCTATGCGGCAGTTCTGCAGAAAAGGACCTGGGGATTACAGTGGATGAAAAGCTGTATATGAATCAACAGTGTTCCCTTGTTGCCCAGAAGACTAACGGCATTTTGTGCTGCATTAGTAGAAGCATTGCCAGCAGATCGAGGGACATGATTATTCCCCTCTATTTTTCATTGGTGAGTCCACATCTAAATTATCACATCCAGTTTTGGGCCCCCCACTACAGAAAGGATGTGGGCAAATTGGAGAAAGTCCAGGGGAGGGCAACGAAAATTATCAAGGGGCTGGGGCACATGACTTATGAGGAGAAGCTGAGGAAACTGGGCTTATTTAGTCTGCAGAAGAGAAGAGTGAGGGGGGATTTGATAGCAGCCTTCAACTACCTGAATGTGGGTTCCAAAGAGGATGGAGCTAGGCTGTTCTCACTGGTGGCAGATGACAGAACAAGGAGCAATGGTCTCAAATTGCATTAGAGGAGGTCTTGTTTAGATATTAGGAAAATCTATTTTACTAGGAGGGTGGTGAAGCACTGGAATGGGTTACCTAGGGAGGTGGTGGAATCTCCATCTTTAGAGATTTTTAAGGCCTGGCTTGACAAAGCCCTGGCTGGGATGATTTAGTTGGGGTTGGTCCTGCTTTGAGCAGGGGATTGGACTAGATGACCTCCTGAGGTCTCTTCCAACCCTAATCTTCTAAGAATCTATGATTCTATGAACAAAAATGGGGACAGTGATGCATTCAAAAGCCACTGGTTCCTCCTGGGACAAAAAAAAAAAAAATAGGATACTTTCTTTAAGAGGGCTGTGATTGGGTTGACCACCCTGAGAAACTGTGGATGAGCCATATGTAGAAATTGGCAAAGCCCAAAAATTATTGCAGCCCCTGGATGTCCCTCAGCACTACCCAGTCAGTGATGGCTGCCACTTTGTCTGAGTCGATGGCCAAACTTCAGGGGAACTGATGTATCTCAGAAACTCTACTGTGTCTTTGTCAAACTAGCATTTCTCTGGGTTGGCCTATAGGCAGCATTGGTAAAGCCTTTATAAGACACTCCAAACATGCTGGGTGTTCTGTGCATGGTTGCTTGAAAAATAAGGATGAAGTCACAATAGATAATAATGAATTAATCCACCATGTCCCAGAAAATGTCACCGATAAAGTGTTGGAAAGACATGGGACCATTAAACAGACTGAATGGAATGACCAAGTATTCAAGGTGTTCATGCTGGGTTTGGAAAGCCATTTTCCACTCATCTCCTTCTTTCACCCACACCAGTTACTGGCCCCACAAAATCGGCAGAGTGTAATCAGTCTATGAGTTCATTAATGAGGGGAAGCAGGTAATGGTTCCAAACTGTCACTATATTGAGGCCCCAGTAGTCAATGTAGGACCTCAGGAAATCATCCTTTTAAAAAAACACACACAGAGATGGGGCCCCAAGTGGAGATATGAACGGTTGGATAAATCCCTTCTGCAGATTCTTTTGCAGATAGACATGAAGGACTTGAAGCACTTGTTTGGAAAAGGTGATTTTGGTTCCTGGCTAAAGGTCAATTGGGCAGTCATATTTGTGTTGCAGCAGTCACTGCTCTCCTTCAGCATTTGCTTGTATGCCTCTAGTTTGATGGTGCTGAGTGGATGCTTTCAGGGCAAGCAGTTGGAATCCTGACAACTGAAAGAGGGGTCTTTAGGAAAGCATGAGTGTGCTAAACTAGAGATAATGGTAATCAAGAGAAATAGGACAGACCCTAGCACAGCCATGGCATGAGTCTAGGGATTCTCACATTCAGCTGAATGGTGTTGGCTATTTTACTTCGAGTGAGAAATATAGAGTAAGTTGGCAAAACAGGGACTGGGCTGGTTTATAAAGAACCAAGCAACAAGGAAAATTAAACCCCTTTTCCATTTTGCTAAGTGTAGAGAGGGAAAATAGTAAAAGTTCCTCAGCATTACTGTCTCATGAAGACAAAATAAAAGCAGGCTGAGATTAGATAGGATAATATCCCTCTCAGGGGGTTCACTCACTGCTGGTGGTGCCTCCTGCTGTCTTTCCTGGGGATTAGCTCCGGACAGGCATTGCGCCCTCTCCCTGGCGTTGTCTCTTCCAGACCCCTCTCACTCCAAGAACCACAGGCTCCTCTTCATGACTCAGCCCCCCAGCCAGGTCATCATATGTGTTCCCCTTTCCAGGGTATCAAAGTCCTTCTTGACACATTGGCTCAGGCAGTCTTTCCGACTAGATATGTCTACACAAGGATAAAAAGCCTGTGACTGGCCTGGGTCAGATGACTTGTGCTCATGTGGCTTGGGCTCTGGGGCTGAAAAGTTGCCATGTAGAAATTCGAGCTTAGTCTGGAGCCTGAGCTCTGGGACCCTGTGAGGGTGTAAGGTCCCAGAGCTCAGGCCTCAGCCAGAGCCTAAAGCAGGGGTGGACAAACTTTTTGGCCTGAGGGCCACATCGGGTTTCTGAAATTGTATGGAGGGCCAGTTAGGGAAGGCTGTGCCTCCCCAAACAGCCAGGTGTAGCCCGGCTCCCACCCTCTATCCAACCCCCCCTGCTTCTCGCTCCCTGACAGCCTCCCCGGGACTCCTGCCCCATCCAACGCCCTCTGTTGCCTGTTCCCTGTCCCCTGACCGCCCCCGGACTCCCCGCCCGACTGCCCCCCACCACCCCATCAAACCCCTCCTCTCAATCCTGACTGCCTTCCCGGGACCCCTGCCCCATCCAACCACCCCTTCTCCCTCTCCTTGTCCCTCTCCACCGACCGCGCCCGGAACCCCTGCCCCTGACTGTCCCCCGACACCCCATCCAAGTCCCCCTCTCCTTCCTGACTGCCCCCTGGGACTCCTGCCCCCATTCAACCCCCAGTTCCCCGCCCTCTGACCGCCCCAACCCCTATCCACACCCTGATCCCTGCCCACCATCCCGAACTCCCCTGCCCTCTATCCAACCCCCCTAGCTCCCTGCCCCCTTACCACGCTGCCTGGAGCACCGGTGGCTGGTAGCGCTACAGCCGCACTGCCCAGAGCACCAGGACAGGCAGCTGCGCCACCCAGCTGGAGCCAGCCACGCCACCATGCAGCATAGAGCACCAGGTCAGGCCAGGCTTTGCAGCTGCGCTGCCCCTGGAGCTCGCAGCCTCGCCGTCCAGAGCATTGCGCCAGCAGCACAGTGAGCTGAGGCTGGGGGGGGAGGGGGAACAGCAGTGGAGGGGCTGAGGGCTAGCCTCCCGGGCCAGGAGGTCAGGGGCTGGGCAGGAGGGTCTCATGGGCCGGATGTGGCCCGTGGGCCGTAGTTTGCCCACCTCTGGTCTAAAGTAAAGTCTACATCGCAATTTCTAGCTGTGCAGCTCAGTCCCTGTGAACCCAAATTACCTGACCCAGGCCAGCCATAGCCATGCCACAGGTTTTTTATCCCTGTGTAGATGTAGCAAGGATTTCACCCAATCAGCCTGTTTCTCAAAAGACCTAAATTGACACAGGTTCCAGAAATAATCAGATGGACAATATAAAACGAAGTTAGTCTGGGGTATTTTTGCTCTCTTTCTTGAGGATTTCCAGAACATTTTATTTAGAAGCTCAAATTTAGATAGTGGTTGTGCCCTGGTGTCTGATACAGATATAATATTAGGCCTCTTCATGCAAATAAAAAAAGCTGGTGATTATTTTTCATATATTTGTCAGCAATAGGTAGCTGCTTCCAGGGAGATGCAAAACTGGGAAGTATTATCTTACTACCATCCATTTCATAGTTCTATCTTTATGCTTCACTGTCCAGAATGTTCTCCTGTTACTAGAAACAAATGTTGCTCTTTTCCCACTGACTTCAATAGCAGGGATGCATGCCATGTAACTCAGAGTAGAATTTGGCTCATATGGTTTTCCTTGTGTTATATATAAACATACATTTCACATACTTTATAGTTTTAAAAACTTCATACAATTTTAATAGAAGAGAGAGAGAGAGAGAGAGAGAGGGAGGGAATCTCTAACATATGTTCTAATTTTTGCTATGAAATATAAATACTTTAATATATGAGATTGTTGGCACCCTTTTCTCAATGAGAATTTAAGTTTTCATCGCAATTAGTGACCTAAAATATCAACTTCCAGGAGAAAAAGGATTTAATGTGAAGAGCTGTAACTCATTAAGTTGAGTTTTCTTCACTAGCAATAAGAGTAATCCAGTGTTTGTCACATTGCATGTGGTGAGCCGAAACCTTTAGCAATAACAGTATGTCAGTAATTTTGCAGTTTTCTTTTCTTGTGAAAGGGACTAAAAGAATCACTGAAGTAAATAATATTGCTCTGAGTCTGCCTGTCTGCTTCCTGAACTCTGCACATTGGGAGTGCATACCAGGGATTGGAAGCATCAGTATGCCACTACTTCGGTTATGTATAATGACTGCAATTTACAGAGTAGGTAGATGCAGAAGTGCCCACAGAGATTCAATTATCTCCCAACATAGTAGTGCACCGTATAGCAGCCTACAAGTCTCTGAGAAGTGATCACTACCCACCCCGTTTAAATTGCAGCAACAACAAAAGAAACTTTAAAAACTTTAATCATAGATATACTTTAACAGAGGTTTTCAGAAACCCATGTCTTATACAGTGCCAATTAGAATTCTAAATGGATGGTTCCCCAGGAGTTCACCCTGGTGTCCTGATAGGAAAGCTTCATTATTTTGAAGCATTACAAATCCTTGAGTGTCTCATGGTTTTTCTGTGTGTGTGTTTGCTATTTATCAAGTAGTAACCACTGCCCTTCATTTTTTAAAAAAAATTATATACTGCCAGCTGTGTACTAAGGAACTTTATAGACTGGCATGAAGACAACGTCTGTGGGACTCAAAGAGCTTCTCGAGCATTGATTGTAAATTATTTTCTAGAGGTTGAATCAACAATAATTTAAACATTCTCATGAAATGCATTAAAGGTATCTAGAGTAGAGTGAATGAGCTGCATCGGGATAAACAAAAAGCAGTTGTCAAGATTTTCAAATGTTTGTACTTAAATTGTGACTCCAACGTCCTTACTCATGTTCCTAAATAAATACCCTGATATTCTGTTACTGAAAAATTGCTTACTTCAATTGGATCTGTTCCATAAAGCTATTTACACTCTGTGGGCTTGTCTACACTGCCCCCCACCCCCTAATTCAGACTACAGGGGTATGAGTAGCAGTGAGCACCTAAGTGTTGTGCTGTAACTCCCCTGTCTGGACACTGTGGGAGTGAGGGAAAAGGTTCCTGTTCCCACTGATATATCCTTTTCAAACAGGATGATGTTAATCTGAACTGGGAACATTTTAGTTCATGCCTGCAGTATGTACATGGGGGAGTTACAATGTAGTAACTTAGTGCACACTGCTATATATACCCCTGTAGTCCTAACTGCGGGACAGTGTAGACATGGCCAAAGATCCGTGGGACAATGAGTTTTTTACAATGTGTGAGTACAGCATCTAGCAGAATGGAGCTCTGAACCTCTAGATAACACAATACAAATGCTAAAAAATAATTCTGAATCCTACAGTATAACATATTCTCAACCACCCAGATTCAACAGCTAGAAAACTAAAACCAGATGTATAACTTCATAGATTCCAAGGACAGAAGGAACCATTTTGGTCATCTAATCAGACTGCCTGTATAACAGAGGCCATAGAACTTCCCCAATATTATTCCTAGAGCACTGCTTTTAAAAACACAACCAATCTTGATTTTAAAAATGTCAGTAATAGAGAATCCACCACAATCCTTGGTAAATTGTTCCAATGGTTAATTACCCTCACTGTTAAAAATGTAAACCTTATTTCCCGTCTGAATTTGCCTAGCTTCAACTTCCAGCCATTGGATCGAGTTATACCTTTCTCTGCTAGATTGAAGAGCTAATTATTAAATATTTGTTCCCCATGTAGATATTGATAAACTGTAATCTGGTTGCTCCTTAACCTTCTCTTTGTTAAGCTAAATAGATTGAGCTCAGTACTGCTGCAAGTATTGTGTAACAGATTGGAAAAGGAGGGATTTCACTCTTACAAAACATAGTAAGAAAGATACTTTTGCTAAACTTTATGTCATTGACATTCCAGCATATACAATCTGCAAAATTGAAAAGACCTAAAATAAAATACTTCTAGGTGAAGAGTATCTATCTAAAAATCTATGCTGTAAAAGGGAGTGGAAATATAACATGATGTTTATTGATAACCTGACCTCCTACATACAAAAGAAATAGCAAGAAAGATACTGAATAAAAGAAAGAGAGAGAAAGATATTATGTGAAGTTGGAGGTGGTCACGTAAATCTCAGGAGAACTTTATAAGTAAATATTTTCTGAAACTACTGAAAATATGTAATTTGTAGCACAAAGAAACAGACATTTGGAAATAAGTGATGTAAAGTGAATTGTTTTGATATGCTGGTTTAGTATTTCAATACTACTCATGAAAAAGGCTATATAATCTTATACAGCATCCCTCATGAGCCATGAAGAAAACTGTATAGTACAATATAAAACAATGTTTTTCTGAAAATATATTTCACAGACTTAGCAGCCTTCTGAAGTCAGTGGCAAAACTGTGGTAATGTCACAAACCAGCTAAAAATGTTTGTGCTGCTAATGAGGATGTATTTCTAGCTTCTGGGAATAAATAGACATAAGAATCCTATATGAATAGGATAATATTTAGCACTTACATGGATAGCACTTTGTGTGTTTGAAGCACTAGCTAATATATCATGGACTTAACAGTTACTGGAAAGTATATACTTTTGTTTGCAAAATATAACAAACCAAAACAAACACTCTTACTCATCATTTGTTATTTATTTACAAATTTTAATCACCTCACCTCAACATCACTAACATGAAGGATTCTGACACTTGATCTTGTTTAAAATGATCAACCTGATTCCCATATTCTGACACCTTGTTGGAAAATTTTAAGAATAAGACACTGGCTACAGCCAAGGATATCTTTGGAACAACAAAGAAAAAACGGCTTGACTGGTTCGTGGTATCTGAACATCTGCTGCTTCCACTTATAGAAAAGAAAAAACAAGCTCGCCTAAATTTACTTCAACAACCAACTAAGTCCAGAACTCTCAACTTTAAAGAGGCTAAGGCTGCAGTTCAGAAAGCCACCAAAGAATGTGACCAGAAGTATTGGCAAGACCTGTGCAAAAAAATTCAGACCTGCTTTGAAAGAGGGGACCTTCATGATACCTATAATGGAATTAAAGAGCCACTTGGTCCACCTTGTAGAAAGACGGCAAACCTGAAAGTGAAAGATGGTACCACATTGACTGACAGGCAAAAACAACTTGACTGATGGACTGAGTATTACAAAGACTGCTACATAAAGGATGCCATTATCTTTGATACTGAATTAGCTGCCATCCCCCAGCTCCCAGTGATGCAGGAGCTGGACCAAATACCAACTCTCGAAGATGTAGAGAAGGCTATCAAAGATTGCACCTGGGAAAGCAGCAGACAATGATCAGATATCTCTGGAGCTCCTAAAGACAGACGGGAGGAAGCTTGTGAGTGATATCTATGCACTTCTCTGCACCTGTTGGGAAGAAAGCCATATACCCCAGGATCTGAAAGAAGCAAAGATAATTACTCTGTATAAAAATAAAGGAGACAGAGCAGATTGCACAACTATTGAGGGATATCTTTGCTCAGCGTGGTCAGCAAAGTGCTTGCAAGGGTCCTGTTGAAAAGATTCTAAGTCCTTGCTGAGAAAGTCTACCCTGAGAGCCAGTGTGGATTCAGAGCTTGGCGCTCCATGGTTGACATATCCTTCACATTGCACTTGTTTCAAGAAAAAAGCCGTGAACAACAGACACCTCTGTGTGTAGCATTCATTGACCTACAAAAGGCCTAGTAGGGATGGCATCTATAAGATCCTGTTGAAAATTGGCTGTCCACAAAAGGTGCTCTCCCTATTCAAGGAGTTCTAAGAGGGAATAAGGCAACCATCTAGTATGAAAATGAAACATCATCCGAGTTTAGTATTGATACTGATATGAAGCATGACTGTGTCTTAGTTCCCACTGGCTTTGGCATCTTCTCTATTCTTCTTAAGTACACCTTTGGAAATGATCAATCTGGCATACTAATTGATTTGAGGATGGATGGAGGCTTATTTAACATCAGATGATTCCAGAGCAGAAGGCATGTCACCCAGCTTACTATTTGGGATCTGCTTTTTGCAGATGACCCTGCATTCATCTCTAATTCACCTGATGAACTGCAGGTCATGATGAACAAGTTTTCTGATGCATGCACAAAATTTGGCATGATAATCAGTATCAAGAAAACAGTTCTCAAGTCACGAGGTACCAACAGTCCACCTAAAATCCATGTCAATAATGAAGCTCTGGACAATGTGAATCACTTCTATCTCGGCTCAATTGTTACCAGCTCACTTAACCATGATAGGGAACTTGATGCTAGAATCGGCAAAGCTTCTGTTACCTTTGGCAAACTTATCTTACATGTTTTGAATATCAAGTTGCTAACGCTGAACACAAAGGTATCTGTTTATTAGGCTTGTGTCCTTAGTACCCTCCGTTATGGTTGTTAAAGCTGGGTTATTTACTCCAAGCAGGAGCAGAGATTGAACTGTTTCCATCCCTCTGTCTTATAAAAATCCTTGGAGTTACTTGGGACCAATGGATCACCAATAATGAGATCCTTGAGTGAACCAACCTACAATCTATGCAGAGTATGCTGGACATTTGCAGGCTTCGCTGGTTAGGATACATGGAGCACGTGCCTCAAGATTGTCTACTGAAGGCTGTTGTGATGGGTTAGATCACAGAAACCTCTTTGGGAACTGCCACCTGATATGCCTAGACTATCTCTAAGCCCATTTTCCCTGGCAGCTTGGGACTTCAGCGCTCTGCCTGGTTGTGCCAGACACACTAGCCTGCTACAAACAGACCCAGGTCTGAACAACGTCCCCTAAAAGCTGCAGGCTTAACTGAAAACAGCTTAAGAAGTGTTCCTGTCTCCAACACTCAGATGCCCCGCTCCCAGTGGGGTCCAAATCCCAAAGAAATCCGTTTTACCCTGTATAAAGCTTATACAGGATAAACTCATAAATTGTTCACCCTCTATAACACTGATAGAGAGATATGCACAGCTGTTTGCCCCCCCAGGTATTAATACATACTCTGGGTTAATTAATAAGTAAAAAGTTATTTTATTAAATACAAAAAGCAGGATTTAAGTGGTTCCAAGTAATAACAGACAGAACAAAGTGAATTACCAAGCAAAATAAAATAAAACACACAAATCTACGCCTAATACAGTAAGAAGCTGAATACAGATAAAATCTCACCCTCAGAGATGTTCCAATAAGCCTGTTTTACAGACTAGCCTCCTTCTAGTCTGGGTCCAGCAATCACTCATACCCCTGTAGTTACTGTCCTTTGTTCCAGTTTCTTTCAGATATCCTTTGGGGTGGAGAGGCTACCTCTTGAGCCAGCTGAAGACAAAATGGAGGGGTCTCCCAGGGGCTTAAATAGACTTTCTCCTGTGGGTGGAGACCCCTTCCTCTCTCCTATGCAGAATCCACTGCCTGTAGCCACTGTGGGAAGGTTTGCTGATCACGCATCTGGCTCTTTTCCCATACCATTGCTATACACCATTGATGGACTGACTTTGTCATGTCTCCTTTCATCTGTCACGATGTTGGATCACCATATGAATTCTAATCACCACAATTGCACTGGGGTATGATACTCCCAGAACTCAAAAGCTCAACACATTTGTGACTGGACAGTACCCAGATTGGAGACCTCAAATTAAAACTCAGGTGCTATGCTAAATGCGGTTGTTGAGCCATTAAGTGACATTTTTCCTTCTTTGCTAGGCACACAGCATGGTGCTATGAACTGTTGTATTATAAAAAGAGGTCAACTTTAGGTGAGATGTAAAAGTAAGGCATTGGCCACTTGCAGTCATTAATAAAAATCTGATGGTAGTTTTCCCAATACATGGGTATTAACCAAGTCTGGTATGGATTAAAATCCAGTTAAAATATTTATGGTCTACTTACCCACATGTAATACAGATATTAACTGATAGTAGTTCTGCTCCTAAAGTCATTGTTATATAATGGTGCCTTTGACATGATTTATGAATACACTGGGTGAAATTCTGACTGAATTGAAATCAACGGGAGTTTTGGTGCTGATGTCATTGGAGACAGGATTTCCCCCACTGTATTTAATAAATGTTGGGATCCTTTTGGATGAAAGACATTTTGTAAGGTGATTATTGTTTATAAAATAACATATGTAGACTGCAACATACATGAATTTTTTTATTGCATGTCCACAAATAATGAGATACCACAGTCATTGAACTATTAATCAGGGAAAAAAGGAAAGAAAGAAAGAAAGAAAATCCCCACCTCACTCCTCCCCTCCCCCCCCCCCAATTGTTTGGGTTGATCCAAATGTTCTGTTTTAGTAACACTGAAATGTCTCGCTCCAGCTTCATTTTTTAATTTATTTTATAAGATAAAATTTAAAAAATATAACAAAAAAGTCATTTTTAAATAGTACTTCAAAATGTTCCATTCCAAAAACATCAGAATATAGTTGACAAATTCACATTTTGGATGGAAAAATTCCAACCAGCTCTAATAAACTGTGAAATTTAGTGCCACAGAATGGTGTTGAGGCTAAAAGTTTAGCAAGACTCCAAATGGGACTGGAGACTTATGTGGGTAACAAGAATATCTAGAAAAATAGTTAATGCTCACATATATTTTGGAAGAGATAGTAAATCTCATGCTTTGAGTGTTAGGCCAATCTCTAACTATTAGAGATCAAGATGAGACCTAACCTAGGAGACAGGATATCGCACATCTGCCTAGTGTGAGATTTATTCCATCTTCCTCGGAGTCGTTTGGTACTGACCTCTTTCAGAGACAGGATACAGGAGCAGATGGGGAACAGGTATGAGCTAGGATGGTTATTCCTATTCATGAAATCATCCTATAAATTTTGAATTTAGATACAAAACTTGATATAATACCAGTTAAGCAGTAATACCTTGGTATTTACTCCACAAGATGCCTATGGAAATGCTATATATTTTTCTGTTTTTTTTCCTTAGATTTAGTATTCATGGAAGTGGAAGACTAATTACTTAAATAAGAAATGCACCATGCAAGCATCCAAAACACTTTATTCTTGACAAGAATCAACAGGACTGTTATAGTCCCATGACTTCAAGCAGAGACTACAAAATGTGCAGTATTGGTACAATGTGTGTAATGGATACATTGAATTACTACATTAGGATAAGCTCATGGTACAAGACACATTTTCTCTTGTGATCTAAACAAAATATAAATCTATATCACAGTTAGTGTCTGATCCTGCAATATTCAAGTCAATGGGCCCTAAGCACACTAACTCACTGAGCCAATTGGCTTTCACATGAGAGGGTCAAATCATACCATATTTTGAAAAAGGCAACTCAACCTATTTATTTTAACAAGAACCCTGTTGCCTTGGCTCCCTCACAATGTGACCCTTGCTTCCAAAGAACATTTTAAATATTGTAATATGATGATGCAGCAGTTCATGTAACTCTTCATCTCATTATTTTCTGCATTGTTATGGAGTTTATGGGCTAGATTTTCAACTTAATTTTAATGCACACTATTGCATGCTAACCTGCAAATAATGTCATGGGATTGCCACAATAATTGTACTGCAGAGACCAAGAGTAGCGGTGAAAATGAAGATACAGACATGGATTTATTATTTTTATTAGAGAATAAATAATTTACAAAATGCCTAAATTGCTTTTTTAAAATATTCATGATTTGACCATTTAAACTGAAATACTGGGGTGTGTCAGGGATACCTGATGCTTACCACACATCATGTTTCTTAACAGTATTGTCCTGATGTGCCACAAAGTGACTCTCATGGCCCAGGCAGTGTCATCACATTGCAAGCTTGTGTCCCAACAATGATGACGTATGGCAACAAGATGAGATAAACTTCAGGGAACTAGAATAATTCTCTGGTATCTTACAACATTCAGTATACACAGATGGTCTTTATTACTCATTTAGCTGTAGAGTAAGTAACAGAATGAGCTAATGGTGTGGCAACAAACAACAGGCAGTATTTGCATTATGTAATATTTTGTTCTAGGTACTGGGCAATCATTTTCTTGTTCCTGAGTTCTTTTATTAGAGTGATACCCAACTTTTTCTTCATATCTGGTATAATGAGAAGATTCCAGAAGACTTGAGAAATGCTAAAATTTTTACAATCTTTAAGAAAGGAGATAAGTAGGAGTGTGGAAACTATCGAGGCATTGCCTTGCTATATACAGCAGGGAAAATTCTTGCCCGTATCCTCTGAAACCGATTACTTCCCCTTGCTCAGGAAATACTGTTGGAATCTCAGAGTGGTTTTAGACCATCCCATGGGACAACTGACATGATCTTTGTTGCCTGCCAGGAAAAACCAGGAAAAGTCTTGGGAGCAAAATAAGGACCTGTACATGGCTTTCATCGATTTGACAAAGGCCTTTGACTCTGTTAATCGTGAAGCCCTGTGGAAGGTGCTGGCCAGATTTGGCTGCCCTCCAAAATTTATTAAGGTCCTAAGGCTTCTCCATGATCAGATGACTGCCACCGTCCTCTGATATGGCCTTGAGACAGAATCTTTTGTCATCAAAACTGGGGGCAAGGATGCACTATTGCCCCAACCCTATTTTCCATCTGTTTAGCAGTCATTCTGGTCCTCGTTAAAGATCACCTCCCCAATGGAGTTAACATTCAATATAGAATGGATGGGCAGCTCTTTAATCTTCTGCGTCTCCGCTCAAAATCTAAAGTCTTCAGGGCGTCCATTACAGATCTTCAGTATGCTGATGACTGTGTCATCCTCATGCACACTGAGAATGACCTTCAGTCCATACTGGATTTCCTTGCACAAGCTTACCAAAGTCTAGGACTCTCACTCAATACTGAGAAGACTAAAGTGCTATATCAACCTGCTTTAGGCCTTGCACATGACCCACCACAAATCACCATTGAGGATCAGACTTTGGAGACAATTGAGCACTTTTGCTACCTTGGTAGCCAACTTTCTCAAAATGCAAAAATCGACAGTGAGATCCAGCACAGGATCCATTGCGCAAGTGCTTCCTTTGGGAAATTGCTCCGATGCATTTTCACTGCTACAGACTCCCATGCATAGACTAGGGACCGAATGGCTAGGCAGCAGTTCTGCAGAAAAGGATCTAGGGGTTACAGTGGATGAGAAGCTGGATATGAGTCGACAGTGTGCCCTTGTTGCCAAGAAGGCTAACGGCATTTTGGGCTGTATAAGTAGGGGCATTGCCAGCAGATCGAGGGACGTGATCATTCTCCTCTATTCAGCATTGGTGAGGTCTCATCTGGAGTACTGTGTCCAGTTTTGGGCCCCACACTACAAGAAGGATGTGGAAAAATTGGAAAGAGTCCAGCGGAGGGCAACAAAAATGATTAGGGGGCTAGAGCACATGACTTATGAGGAGAGGCTGAGGGAACTGGGATTATTTAGTCTGCAGAAGAGAAGAATGAGGGGGGATTTGATAGCTGCTTTCAACTACCTGAAAGGGGGTTCCAAGGAGGATGGATCTAGACTGTTCTCAGTGGTAGCAGATAATAGAACAAGGAGTAATGGTCTCAAGTTGCAATGGGGGAGGTTTAGGTTGGATATTAGGAAAAGCTTTTTCATTAGGAGGGTGGTGAAGCACTGGAATGGGTTACCTAGGGAGGTGGTGGAATCTCCTTCCTTAGAGATTTTTAAGGTCAGGCTTGACAAAGCCCTGGCAGGGATAATTTAGTTGGGGATTAGTCCTGCTTTGAGCAGGGGGTTGGACTAGATGACCTCCTGAGGTCCATTCCAACCCTGATATTCTATGATTCACGGACCGTGACCTACAGCAGGACACCAAGATCCAGGTTTGTAAGACAATTGTTGTTCCTACACTTCTCTATGGATGTAAAACCTGGATGACCTATCGACACTACCTCAAGAGTTTGGAGAGGTATCACCAATGATGCCTCCAGGAAATCCTTCACCTCAAGTGGCAAGCTCACTGCACTAATGCAAACATCCTCATTGAAGCCAATGTCACCAGCATTGAAGCAATGATCTTCCAGCACCAACTTCACTGGGCTGGACATTGTGTGTGAATGCCAGACTCTCACCTCTCAAAACAAGTCCTGTACTCTCAGCTCACTCATGGTCAGAGATCCTGTGGTGGTCAGAGGAAATAGTTCAAAGAGACACTGAAAGCATATCTTAAGAAAACGGATGTGAATATCACAACCTGGGAGGAACAAGCCACCAACCAATCCCAATGGTGCCATATCCTCCATCAGGGAGTGGCTGAGGAAAAGCGCCTTTCCCTCAACGCTGAAAAGAAGCCACAAAATGTCTGTACCTACTGTGGGCGGATTTGCGGTTCCAGGATCGGACTCCTGAGTCATCTCAAGACCCATACGTAAATCAATGGTAGAGATCATTGTCGAATTGAGGGATCGCCAATCAATCAATCATCACCCCACTTGTTTTCAAATGACAATAGTTATGCAATAACCCCATTGATACTTCAGGATACCTTACATAGATGTCTGAATTATCCATATATACCTCTTGAATCCTAGTACGGTGGATTCTGCTATTACTTCCACAGGAAGAGGATTACCACTATTTACTGGCCTATGATAGAATAAAATCTTTCATATATTTAAACTTCTATTAATAGATGGGCATGTATTTCTATTCCACTTAATTGATAAAGATTTAATGTTTTTTTCCTGTGGACTTTCCCTGAAATATGCATAACTCTAATTAGGGCATGTGTCCAAAATTGTATGCAGTATCCTAGGTGCGGCCTCATAGTGACTTGTTTAACTGTAGAAACCAGTACAATGTGTTCCTGTTTCTATTATTGGTGACGTGAATCTTCTCAGCTGAGACGAGCAATGGCTGTGATATGGACTAAGAAATGGACTGAGACCATCAATTTATGCAATAAAAAACAGACCTTGAGATGGTAAAAAAATCTGTTCAGTGCTGACCTACTGCAATATGAAGCAGTATCCCAGAGTTGAAAGTCTCTTGCTTTCGATTATAAATCCCCTGATACATTCTGTTACCTAGTGTTGTTTTGACAGATAAACGTGTTTGATGAATTCCATTTTTAGTCACAAAGGCTTCACAGCAATCAACAAAAATGGAATTAGTGTGAGATTTTGTAGCACTGTTAAGAAAGAAAAGAAATTTAAAGAGTCACATACTTCTAAAAATATTCAAAAGGGTTAATGCATAAACAAAAACATGGCCAATGAATACGTTATTGGCACCATGTTTTCAATGTCTTATGAGTATTCTTCAGCTCAAAACAGCATAGTTTGATTGACAATAAAAGAAGGATTAAAAGAAAATATCTGGGACCTTATGGGATAACCATATAATTTAAAAGAAATCAGAGAGGCAGGAACATTTCACAAAGGGTAAAGCATCAAACCTAAGAAACCCAAAGACGAGAAATAAAGAGGAAAAAAAGCTTTTAAAAAGGTATTCCAGCACCGGAAACATCAAAATATCATTTCTTTGCACCTTGTCAGGAAATGCTTGATTGAGTTTTACACAATGGGCACATAGGAATTTGTTTCCTGGAGAATAATGCTTTGAGCAATATGTATTAGAAAAACCCTTTCAACCTTACATATCACAGCATTAACTTTGTAATTGACATCCATCTTCACTGTGAATATGTGGAGAGGAAAAAATCCCTTACAAATCTTTTCTAATTTCACATGCTCTCATAACCTATTTTCCATTTCCTCTGATTTGGGGTTTGTTTGTAGCTTTTTGTTAAACCATCAGGTCAAAAAAATTGTTACTAAATAATTGTAATGAAGATATGAGATGAAAATACTTATTTCCATTTCATGTCTCAGTGGTCCATGCTATAACTTCCATCTCCAGATAGAGGTTTTCATGAAGGTTTCGTCTGTACTTCTTTGATATGACCCTTATAAATATAGCACTGATTGTTCTTCCCTTATTAGAATAGTTAATCTATCTTTCAAGATATTGAGGATAATGTGGACCAGCCAGAGCTAGGGTCTGATCCAAAGCCTATGTAAGTTAACAAAAGGAATCCTGTTCACTTCAACAGGCTTTGGATCAAGCACACCCATTGTCCAAACTCACCCTTTTGGCTTCATTAGTAACTAAAAAGAAATTAATAACTTATGATAAACTTCAGCCTGAGCTTATGCTTATGTCCACAAGCACTTTCTCTCAACTCCCTAGGTCTCTCTGTCCCCAAAAGGCTCTCACTCCTTTTACATCTTGAGTGCAATTGACTCCACCTGCCAGCAGTCATAGACTCATAGGACTGGAAGGGATCTCAAAAAGTCATGTAGTCCAGTCCCCTGCATTCATGGCAGGACTAAGTATTATCTAGACCATTCCTGACAGGTGTTTGTCTAACCTGCTCTTAAAAATCTCCAATGATGGAGATTCCACAACCTCCCTAGGAAATTTATTCCAGTGCTTAACCACCCTGACAGTTTGGAAGCTTTTCCTAATGTCCAACCTAAACCTCCCTTGCTGCAGTTTAAGCCCATTGCTTCTTGTCCTATCCTCAGAGGTTAAGAACAATTCTTCTCCCTCCTCCTTGTAACAACCTTTTACGTACTTGAAAACTGTTATCATGTCCCTACTCAGGCTTCTCTTTTCCAGACTAAACAAAACCAAATTTTTAAAATCTTCCCTCGTAGGTCATGTTTTCTAGACCTTTAAGCGGTTTTGTTGCTCTTCTCTGGACTTTCTCCAATTTGTCCACATCTTTCCTGAAATGTGGTGTCCAGAACTGGACACAATACTCCAGTTGAGGCCTAATCAGTGCGGAGTAGGGCGGAAGAATTACTTCTTGTGTCTTGCTTACAACACTCCTGCTAATACATCCCAGAATGATGTTCACTTTTTTCGCAACGGTGTTACACTGTTGACTTATATTTACCTTGTGGTCCACTATGACCCTCCAGATCCCTTTCTGCAATACTCCTTCCTAGGCAGTCATTCCCCATTTTGTATATGTGCAACTAAGTGTTCCTTCCTAAATGGA
>NW_020664393.1:49504620-49674399 GCF_002925995.2 Terrapene triunguis | reverse complement strand
TTGTTTTTGCCGTGGCCTTTCTAATTTTGTCCCTACATACTTGTGTTATTTGTTTATATTCATCCTTTGTAATTTGACCTAGTTTCCACTTTTTGTAGGACTCCTTTTTATTTTTAGATCATTGAAGATCTACTGGTTAAGTCAGGGTGGTCTCTTGCCATATGTAGTGAGTTGGTGTGGCTCCCCGCCGCCCCGGAAGGAGAAGAGCCCATCCGGAGGCTGGAGTGGGTGGAGCTAGGGAGTTCTGAGCCCACCCCTCAGAGGGTCAGGCGACGACCCGGAAGTATAAAGCTGGGCCCTCAGCACTCAGTCAGCCCCCAGCAGCCGGAGAGACCAGACGTCTCCAGCCTAGCTTGGGGCTGGGAAACCTCCGCGGCCCGGAGTGGCCACCAGGAGCCGCCGGGCCTGCCCTGCACCCGCTACCCAGAGGAGCCGCCGGGCCTGCCCTGCGCCCGCTACCCAGAGGAGCCGCCGAGCCTGCCCTGCGCCTCCTATCCGGAGGAGCTCCCGGACTTGCCAAACGATCCCTGGCCGGACGAACCCATGGTCCAGGATCCCCCCGAGGCCGACGCCAGCACCCATGTAGGCCCTGAGGGGGGGTGTGGAAGTAGCCCGGGGGCAGCCGACCCCAGTCTGGCTGCAGCACTGCCAGAGCCGATGTCAGTGTGTTGCGGCCAGGATCCCCACTGACTAAGCAGCAGGTCTTCTGCCGCTGCTAGGGCCCCGGGCTGGGACGCAGTGGAGTGGGAGGGCCTACGTCCCCCCTGCCACCCAATCTGTGGGTGGCAGTCTCCCCCTCTCCCAGGCCTGTTGATGCTTAGGCCTATTACTGGTGCTCAGCCCTGCCTGCGGGCCTGAGCTTTGCCTGCCCCGCCCTGACCTAGGGCCTGGGCTTAAATACTTTATGTACTGTTGCTCGACCCTGACTAAGGGTCTGAGCCCTGACACAACGTTGGTGCCCGCCCTGAGCCAGGGTGGGCTTCCTGTATCTTTCAGGATTGCAAGGGCTGCCAGGCGAGACCCTGCAGCCGGACAAAGCACCCAAGGCCCAACGGGTAGTGAGTCGGTGTGGCTCCCCGCCGCCCCGGAACGGGTCGAGCCCCGGCAAACTCCTGTACACCATATTTCCTATCTTTCCTACACAATGGGACAGTTTGCTCTTGTGCCATGAATAATGTCTCTTTGAATAATGTCTCATGAGCCCACTTGTACTATTTCAGCACGTCTAGTATGACTTTTTCAAGTCATTCAGTCCTGTACAAGCTCTGAGGGTTGGCCACCTTGATGCAGTGCTATAGAAATAATCATCACGACAGGTAATGAATCTGATTAATTTAGCAGCATTTCAAAATAAAATTACATTATGTTCTACTTTTCTTTCCATATCAACCCCAGCTGCATTTAGAGGTGTTGCTGTCCGTCCTTCCCCTCTTCCCCTTTTGTTCTGTTATTAAAAAAGTAAAAGAAACAGGATTTGCTGGTAGGACTCTGTAATGTCACAAGAGAATTCCCAATGAAGCTAAATTATACAAGCTATATTACATGTGTTAAAATGAATGTAACTAAAACTTCCCCAAGTGAATATTTTCGAGACCAATCATTATATTAGATGCAATTTAAAAAAATTCCTTTCCTACTTGTCATACAGTACTTATATAGATAAATTATTATTTATCAAATCCCATAAGTAACCCAGGTGAACAGGCAAAAAAACCCCACCTCATTTGCAATTATTACTGCAAACACAATTGCTGAGTTGCACTCCTTATTATCTGCAGAGTCATATTATTAATTATTAATAATTATTTGGATAAGTACCAAATATCCATGATAACTTTGCAAGTTACGAGAGCTTACTGAATTTTAGCATGCTTAATTATGCATTTGAAAATACATACTGAAGTTTGATTGTTATTTGCTATTCATTATTTTTTCCATTAAAAAAAAATCAGTTAATTCCATGGCCTGATCCAAAGCATACTGACGTCTACGAGAAGTCCATTGACTTCTGTGGATTTTTGGATGAGCCCCCCCAGACCTAGAAACGAGGTGATGTGACTTACATGATGCACCATCAACACAAATGAAAAATAGTAAGTAATGAAAGAGAACAGATCGGGAACAAGGTTTGTCATCGAGTAATTCCATTAACCAAAATGTGGGCTAAATTCATAGGGTATTATTTATACTGAATAGTCTGACCATTCTGGCCCTTCTGTAAGTATACTTAGAAAAAAAAATAAGCCAAAAGGCAAAGCCATCTATATATTGTAGGAAGACTTCACTAGAGAAGTGGGGTTAAAGGAGGGATTTGAAAATGACATTAGTAGACTGGAGGAGAGACTGTCTCAATGATAGGTGGCATGGAAGAAGATTGAAAGACAAAAGTGGGAGAAGGAGACCAACGGAGCATTTGTGTGAGTATAAGATACCAGAATGGGTGTGGGATGAAATGAGAGCAGAATGCAGCAATTCCAACAATCTAACTGAAGCTCCTTGAAACTAACACACGGCTCTAAACTCACTGTGAGACATTCTGCACTTAACCTCTCTGTGCCTCAGTGCTCTCCCTGTAAAATATAGATAAAGACGTCCTTTTTCTTGTCTACTTAGACTATTGGGTAGGGTGTGTCTCTTACTATGTATATTTACTGCAACTAGAGAAATGGAGCCCTTATCTCCACTGGGACCTTTAGGTGTTACGGTTAAGTAAATAATCATCACCATAAAGTTGCTACTGAAGGTACATCTACACTGCACACCACTTGCAGAGGCCTATACAGTGTGAGTAGCTACATGTCGCAGTGAAAAACAAATTGTGTCCACACTGAGATGTGTCAGCAGCTCTGGGTCCTGGTTCGATGGGAAGATCAGTCTGCCTCTCAGACTCAGACTCAGTCTCTCTGCTGTGCCCCTTCCCTTGCAAATACCTTCCCAAACAAGAGTGAGGGTTACTCACAGTTCCTTCACTGCAGGCCCACCTCAGTCATCTCTAGGCACAGCAATAGTCTCTTCCCTGGCTCCAGTGAAGCCATTAACCACCTCTGAAATACCCTGCTTGATCAAAGCTCTCAGCAGCAGCTTCTGGCTTCCTAGAAGCAGCTCCTGGTATGGACAGAGTTTCACACCAGCAATCTCACTCCTCTCCCAAAATGGAGCCAACCGCCTCTTCTCCCTGCACTCCCTGGAAGAAGACGTCTCTCAATCTTTCCTCAAGTCATCATGGGAGTTGTGGTCTCTAAGGCTAGCTTGAAGCACACAGGATCTTCCCAACTGGAACACTCACAATACATTTCAGGGGCCCCTCCTTTTGTTGCTAAATGAGAGAATATATTTAGAAACTTCTACATTGTAACTCACTACCTGCCACCTTCAGATATATGGACAGCTTTGAGAAAACAGCAAGCTAAAACTTTTTTTGTCACTTTCTTAAAGATCCTGTTACTAAGAATCACAAAATGTTGCTCATTTCCATTACCTCAGTTAAGGTCTTGCCAAATTGTTTTCTATCTGTAGTTATGGACTATTTGTAGTGTATGTAAAAATAAAAACTTAGGAACCTAAAAAAAGATTAAGGGGCCTGACTTTAGCCTCTATTGTTTAAAAAAAAAATCTTGACCTTAAGGTGTTCATAACCCATGCATAGCTATAACAAGAAAATTGGTTTTTACCTGTTCAAACACCTATCAATAAAAATGCATCAAAACAATCAAAGGGCAGGTGCAATGAAGCATAAAGTACACTTACTACTGATAATGAAAAAGCACTAAACACAGAGTCATGATTTAATATAGGAAGATGATCAATATTTGAAGAAAGGGCCAGACTCTGTAACTCAGAAGTAACCATGCTCAAGTGAAGGGAATTATAATGCTATAAAACAGATATCAATGAGACTGAAATATGGCCCCCAAATTTGTATAGTACAATGAAACTCTTTAAAGTTGACATTCTGGCATCTTTTTTTACTCCCAAGTGACAGTATTTTCACATCTCTTTAACTTGGAAAAGAACATGAGAGGAATATTCTTTATCTCCCTTCTGTTTAGTCTTAAGGCTCATCCTTAAGCTCGTTGCATTCTGGTAAGGAATTTAACTTACAAGTATATCATATAGCCTGACAAGATACGTAACTTATAATAATGCGGAATCCTGACAGATCCATTCCATATATCTTGAACCTAATCATAATATTTGGACATTTAGCAGGATATAAAATTAACAGGAGCAAACTCAATAAGCCAGACTGCCACAAATTACTCAAAATCCCATTTGAGATATTAGATTTTTTATGGAATTACAAAAAGTTAGTGGTTGTGGAGAATGCAATATATGTAAGATATTTGGGTTTTAGTAAAGCATTTGACACTGTATCTCACAAAATCTAAATTAAAAATTAATTAAAATTGGCTTGGACAGTGACGTTGACACATAGTCTCACTATCAATTAATGATTATGAATCCTTAATGTGCCAAATTGTGAGATGGTATCTAGTGGAGATGCTAAAGGAATACATTAGAGCTTGTTTTATTTAACATCTTCAATAATGATTGGAAAAGGGAAGAAATAACATGTTAATGACATGTCATTTATAAGGCAAGGTCCTCAGCTAGTATAAATCTTCACTGACCCACTTATATAAGAGGGGCTATGTCTGTCCATTAACAGCCGGAAAAGACCATTATGATAATCTAGTCTGACCTCCTGTGTAACACAGGCCATAGAATTTCACCCACAGATTCCTGCATTAAGCTCATAACTTCTGATTGAGCTAGAAAATCTCTTTGGAAAGACATTTACGTGATGCTATTCTGGGAGGAAAATAGTAAGGACAGAGAAATCAAACAACTGGAACTAGAGGAATTAGAAATATGGGCAAAAAATAGCAAAATAAGATTAAATTTAGAAAAAATTAAAGTTAATATATCAGGAGAAAAACAATCTGAAACAGACATTGAGCAATATTTTCAAACCTAGTTGTTTAACATTAGTCTCCTAATTCCATTTAGGAGGTGCCTGATTTTCAGAAGTTGTTCCCATTGACTTCATCTAGTTATGTCTCTTTCTGCCTCCCCCTTTCTCCTCCCCTCCCCCCAGGAATTAATATCAATGTTCTATTCAAGAAAATGTCCCTTAGTCTCACCAGATAGCAACATTAGCTCTTCTTCTTCCTGGTTAGAATAGAAATTGCCATAATTAACTTAACTAAAAGAACAATGTTTCTATCTAGAAGACTTCCTTTTATGATCCCTCCCCATATATTTTACCTTTTGGAAACTGAAGCTGTATTATATCTTTTTAGATATCTATATTTATTTGACAACCAATTTGGAATGCAGAAATGTGTCACTATTCTAAGGGTACGTCTTCACTTACATCCGGGTCCGGATGTAAGCAATCGGTTTTCTGAGTTCGATTTATCGCGTCTGGTTAAGACGCGATAAATCAATCCCGGATCGATCCCGGAAGTGCCCCGGATAGATCCCGGAAGTGCTCGCCGTCGACGCTGGTACTCCAGCTCGGCGAGCGGAGTACGCAGCATCGACGGGGGAGCCTTCCTGCCGCGTCTGGACCGCGGTAACTTCGGACTAAGGTACTTCGAATTCAGCTACGTTATTAACATAGCTGAATTTGCGTACCTTAGTCCGAAGTGGGGGGGTTAGTGTAGACCAGGCCTAAGAGTTAAAAAGCAAGTATATTTTATTTTAAGACCAGATCATTCTGTATAGGTAAGAAGAATAAAGATTGATTATTTTGCTAGACTTATGTATTCATGCTGGTTGGAATGTCGGACTTGCTCTAATGTTTGTGTCTGGCCAGTAAAGGGGTTATATATCACTCATAGCTAACAAGATTCTACTTTATCTCAAGCAGAAGAGACTATTTGCCATGCCACATATTAACAATAATGACCAGGATGCCCATTGTTTAAAGGTTTGTAATTAAGACAAAGTGCATACAAATATACTGCAATCAGAACTAATAGCAGGATAAACAACATTCCAAAGGACCGTCTCATTCTCTACAATATATATAGATAGAGATAGAAACAGAGACAGAGATAGAGATAGAGACAGAAATATATATCACCTGGGAAACTATTAAATATATTGTATTATTTAAATTGTACCTACCTGAAACATTGGAAAACTTGGTGCAAGAGAGAACAGACTTCATTTTATTTTTCAATTCTATTTCTAAAATATTATTAATTAATGCACTGAAGGACACCATTAAAAGTCACAGTGTACTCAGGGAAATGCATATCCTTGAAGTCTTCAATGTCCAACAAAGCTATCTTCTTTAGGGCTTTAGACCGCAGGATAATGAACATATTTCCATTGATGCTCAAAAACTTAAAGACAGACTTACTTTGAAATAGAGTCTGCTTATTTATCTTTGACCATTTATATAAACAACAAGAAAAAATTTTCACCTTCAGAAAGATTTTCTTACTCTTAAACTGGAAACTCCTATTCTGCTATTGACAGAAAACAATGGGTTTATATGAAGGCATGCTGCTAAAGCCAGACACTGCTTTGATACCAGCTGAACCCAGAACAAAGAAATTCTGGGAGGAATATTTCCCAGAGAACCCTGGGAATTGTTGGCTGAGAAGCACTGCATGCCAAGAAAGGGGGCAGGGAAATAAAAGAGCTCTCTGCTATGCAGTGAGAGTGCAGTTATGGATGAAGCAATACCTGCAGTGGTTCTTCCCCCGACAGAGCTGGGAAAGGGGCCAGGGTGTGATAGAGGGCTCAGGGGAGAACCTGGGAAGGAACAGACTTGGCATCTCCACAAAAGGAAGGAGACAAAAGATGGGCAGAAGTTTTGGGTCTCTCAATAGGACCCATGGGATGGGGGAAGTCTTTGTGGCATAGGCAGACACAACAAGGTCTGGTTAGGAACTGCAGAAAACAACCTAGAGAGGCTATGAGAAGAAGACTGAGAAAGGGCTGGGGAAGAGTCCTAGACACAGACAGCAGAAATGGATGAAGAAATGATCAGGTCATTGAAACAGAGCTTGCAGAAAACCTAGGCTAAGCATCTGCTTCCCTTTAGGGCCCCAAAGTCAGAACCCTCCAGAAATAGGAAGGGGAGAAGACCCCTTCTCCCAGTCCTCACTAAGGTCAAGTGTCAGAAACCTTAGGACAGGGGTCTCAAAGTTCCGGCCCGTGGGCCATCTGCGGCCCAAAAACCTCCCCACTGCGGCCCACGGAGGAAAGACCCATGCTGCTGGCTCTGTCTGCTGCAGGCGCCACCCCCAGCAGCTCCCATTGGCTGGGGGAGAGGGACAGAGATACCATCACTAGTCGCCAGGCAGAGTCAGCCATGGAGGAAGCATCATTAGTTGCTGGGCAGAGTCAGCCATGGAGGCAGTGTCACTTTTTTCCACAATGAACATAAACAAGTCAAAATACCGAACACAACTATCTGATGCACACCTTGCTGCAATCCTGAACGTTTCAACTGCTCCTTAATGCTGAGAGCTGTGCAGCTCTCCAGTGCTGCCACCTACAGGTGCTCTATCACCACTTCCAAAGGGAATTGAGAAGCAGGGCTGGAATATAGGAATGGAGCCTTCAGCTCTCTGGAGGTGCAAGTGGATTACAATATCAGTACAAACACCATGCGGAGTGAGGCTCCTCAGTGGTTCCCTTAACCTGTTGTGATTTGAACCTACAAAATAACACAAGACAACTTATCTGAGGTCTCCAACACGAACTTCAAACTGTACTCTAAGAACAATGATGGCGGTGTCTGCTTTGCATAATATTACAGCTAATGATACCCATACCTGTGTAATCAAAAATAACATCGCTAAAGCTATGGGGACATCAAAGTGACAGTTTCCAGCATTGAGAAGATGGTCCACTTACAGCTATTGAACATGAATATTGCATCAAACTCTTTATTGGCTCTTACCCTTTACTGGATGTTTCTACCTTTCAGGTACCTGATGTCTTGTTATGCTTAATCTCCATAAAGAAATGTGCAGAGGAGTTGGACATGAAGGACAAATACCACAGCTGTGGGAAAATTTCAATCTTACTTTCCCTATTGAACTGAGAACTGTCACAATAGCCATGTACAGGCCATAGGGTATATAGTGGGATTCATATGAAGCTGCTGCTGCTTAGTGTGTGCTTTGCTGCTGTTACTGGGTTGGTTTGTTCATAGACATGGATAAGATTAAAAAAATCAGAGATGATGGAATGTTGATTTTTTCTTGCATCTGAGAGGAGACAAATTCCACATGGGTACCTGAATGGATTAATTGGGAAGGAAGAAGATCTAACCAGAGGTGCAGTATATATTTGCTTACCAGGATAACTTAGTGATCAAAACTTTGGTATCTGTCTATGAAGGCTCTATCCATGATTGCAACTGAAAAAAGGATTTGCCACACTGGATCAGATCATTTGTCCCTTGAGTTCAGAATATTAGAATAATATGTAAATACCATATTGTCTTTCTTAAAATAACTTGTAAGATTTGATTATCCATGCTTCTCTTTAGAATTCTGTGTCAGTAAAACAGTGGTTAAAGGTGATAAAAGCCTTGTTGGAACCATAGTTTGTTTGGGCTTTTTGTTTAACTCTCTTATTTTACCTCAGAAGGAATGGAGTCTGAGCAGCCCTAATTTAGCCAGCTGGCTAACTTACACTACCATAGCAATTGAGAGGGAAATTGATTCACAGCTGGGCTAAAAACTCAGGCAATAGTTGTAACTGATAGTCCCTTTACAGGGTTAAATGTGCTAATAAAGTTTGACTGCAATATTTAGTAAAGTGCTAAGAGTGTACCGAAGTCCTTCCACAGTGACTCCAGAAAGACTTTGAGGTAGGCTGTTAGAGAATTTAGATGCTACCTAAATATAATCAATGACAAAACTCCCATTGACTGCAGTGGGGACAGGATTTTACCCTGGGACTGGTATAGCCTGAGCAATTCTTCTTGCACACATATATACCTAAAGGCACAATCTAGTTCTCACTGTAAATAACATACATTAATTGTTATTACATCCCAACAGGCTATCTAGAGTGCCTAGAAAATATTATTATTATTAATAATAAATAATAAATATTTGACTATTGTCCTTATGTAATAGCCTCACATTTCCTATGTTTCATTTGCATTTGTGCAAAACTCTGTGGTATTTATTTGAATCAACATTAGCTCATAATAATATTTTTATTATTTTGAAAAAAGGAACATAACTAAAATCATCCCAATCAATATGAAATGTCATGCTGTTTCCTTACAATTTATGTGGTTTCTGAATTTCAAAAGACTTTCTAGATTATAGTAAAAATAGAAATCAATCTATTTGTTTCTTTAGGTAGCATAATTGTTCAGAATATGTTTAGTGTGGTAGATTTAGAGAAAACAGTGAACATAATTACACTGTAGTAGTTCACCTATAAATGATCAAGTGCAGCATACCAGAACATATGAAGCTCCAACTCCAGATAATATTTTATAGAGAAAATAGACTCTGAATTATTTTAATTCTGGGCCAGAACAGGGAGCTGTCAATTATAACTAAAATAATTTAACAAGAATGGTTTGCATAAACTTTGGGAGCAGAGATCAGAGTTCTTCTGAGCTACTAGATTACATGTTATTCTTGTATGTGGGGAAAAAAAATAACTAAACTCAGCTCCATGAATTGTGTTCAGATTAGTATGAAAAGCAAAGTGTTAAATAATCTATTGTCAGACTTGTGATTTATACTAATATCTTTCAAGTTTTTACTATTTGTAGCAAAAATAGCAATGAGGTGGTGACAGTGCTATGTCATGTTCCCTGCTGCGCTGGTTGCATTACCAGTAAGACCGCCATGAATATTCTATTTCTGGAAATGACCTTTCAGTATAATGATGATTTACTGCTGATTATTTTTACAAATTATTGATAATTTAAGTCAAGGCTATTTGCATTACTTCTGCACCTCTCTGAATTACACAAGAAAATTGATTCAAAATAGTTACTGAGATTAAGGACTATTTGTTTTTTTTAAGCATTACGCTATATAAATATTACCATGGTAAATACACAAGTGGAAGTGCACTGGGTCTTTGTGCTGTGCTGTGCTGTGTGTGTGTGTTCCTGAAGGCTACTCACTCTACCATTATATTCACAATCTCTTATATGGGGAGAAAGACATGGAGAAATTTTACCAAACAGTAAGGAAATGATCTTTATCCTTAAGAGGACAGTTGTTCCTTTGCTTTTTTCCCCCTTGTTTGAAGAAGTTAAATTTATAAGAACTATACTTTATTTAAACTCTGTGGGACAGATATCCAACCGGTGAGAGAACTCACAACTTCAGTGGAGTTGTACTTTTCCATGTCAGTTGCAAATTTGGTCCTGAAGCATTTAGAAAGTATTATTTTTGAGGGCATCTGGGGTCTAGTTGATCCCCCCTCACAAGTTAGAGAGCTCTCTGGCCTGCTTTAACTTACATTAGCTGGTAACAACCCTCTGAGGGGTTGTTAAGCAACCAGAAGTAGCCACAGTTTCTCTAGTTCCCTGCTGCCAGTCCCAGCCAGGGACTTCACTGAAGCAGGTAATTGAAAATCCCTCTGGCATGGGAATTACAATCTTCCCTGTTAGGACAGCCTTCTGTTCCTCTTATGCCATAAGACCAGATCCTCAGCTAGCGTAACTTGGTGTTTCCCCCACTGACTTCAGTGATTCCACCAGCTGAACATCTGACCCTAGCAGTGGTACAAAAGTTGCAGAGCAGGGGTCAGGACCTCACTTAGTCTTTTTATTTGAAATGTTCAGCACATAAGAGCTGAAGTATCGACACTGGTGCCCTAGAGGAGAAATATGGCAATTGAGGTTTTGTAGACTTTCTGCAGAACCCCTCAGTGCTGGCCAACAATATTTTGGGGCTGCCACTTTTTTCCATGCCGCCCCCCCCCCCCCCCCCCCCCGAAGATAATGTCAGTCAGGATACTACAGTTATAAATTCTGTTGTCCTAAAAATCACCAACACACTTAATCAAATATCATTGAAGCACTACTATCTTTGTTTACTCTTTGTTCTAATGATTTTAATGTCTTGGCACCTTTATCTGAAGTATTTTTAAGTCTGTCATTTTTTTTAAAGTGCAAATTGCCATTATATGCTATGTGCCAGTTTCATAGAATCATAGAAGACGATTAGGGTTGGAAGAGACCTCAGGAGGTCTTCTATGCTCAAAGCAGGACCAACCCTAACTAAATCATCCCAGCCAGTGCTTGGTCAAGCCTGACCTTAAAAACCTCTATGGAAGGAGATTCCACCACCTCCCTAGGTAACCCATTCCAGTGCTTCACCACCCTCCTAGTGAAATAGTTTTTCATAATATCCAATCTAGACCTCTCCCACTGCAACTTGAGACCATTGCTTCTTGTTCTGTCATCTGCCACAAGTGAGAACAGCCTAGCTCCATCCTCTTTGGAACCCACATTCAGGTAGTTAAAGTCTGCTATCAAATCCCCCCTCACTCTTCCCTTCTGCAGACTAAATAAGCCCAGTTTCCTCAGCTTCTCCTCATAAGTCATGTGCCCCAGCCCCCTGATAATTTTTGTTGCCCTCTGCTGGACTCTCTCCAATTTGTCCACATCCTTTCTGTAGTGGGGGCCCCAAAACTGGATGCAATTCTCCAGATGTGGCCTCACCAATACCGAATAGAGAGGAATAATCACTTCCCTCTATCTGCTGGTAAGGCTCCTCCTAATGCAGTCCAATATGCCGTTAGCCTTCTTGGCAACAAGAGCACACTGTTGACTCATATCTAGCTTCTCATCCACTGTAATCCCCAGGTCCTTTTCTGCAGAACTGCTGCTTAGCCAGTCAGTCCCCAGCCTGTAGCAGTGCATGGGATTCTTCCATCCTTAGTCCAGGACTCTGCACTTGTCCTTGTTGAACCACATCAGATTTCTTTTGGCCCAATCCTCCAATTTGTCTAGGTCACCCTGGACCCTATCCCTACCCTCCAGTGTATCTACCTCTCCCCCCAGCTTAGTGTCATCTGCAAAGTTGCTGAGGGTGCAGTCCATCCCATCATCCAGATCATTAATGAAGATGTTGAACAAAACCAGCCCCAGGACCAACCCCTGGGGCACTCCACTTGATACCAGCTGCCAATTAGACATCGAGCTGTTGATCACTACCCGTTGAGCCCGACAATCTAGCCAGTTTTCTATCCACCTTTATACTCCAATTCATCCGTTCCATACTTTTTTAACTTGCTAGCAAGAATACTGTGGGAGACCATATCAAAAGCTTTGCTAAAGTCAAGATATATCACGTCAAGATATATTACATCCACCGCTTTCTCCATATCCATGTTTCCTCTTTCTTTCTACACCCAAAAATTACATACACAAAGTGTACTCGGATATTTTTCATTATATATCAAGTGTAAGTCACAGCTGGAGGCAGGATACTGGACTTGACAGGCCAGCCATCTGAGCCTGTATGGAAATCTTAGTTTCCTTCGTTTTTTTAAATGGTAAGCAAGTTGTCATTTTAAAAACTGAATCAAAAAATGTCATTTCCCTCAGAGCAAAGTTGAAATGCCTTGATGCAGCTTCAAGCAGGATCTTTGGCATAGGTAACATCAAAAGAGATTTAACATAAAAGCCATAGATCCATTTTTTTTCTTGTTTCCTGTGAATATTGACAGGAGATTTGTCTTCCCTTCTAAGTTGTGAAAAAGAAGGACAGCTACTTATTATAAGAAAAAAAGACTGATGCAACATTTCTCCCTATTTTCTTAAAAGATCACATTACAGCCTGGGGTGGCATTATAATGAGGTAAGTTACAGTCATGGGAATGAAGTCTCATCTCCTACTAGTAAATCTCAGAGGGATAAATCTCTCTCATTCAACACTATTACTCATCATCTACAGTTCTAGAAAGATTTCCAATGTGTCCCACATCAAAACAATTTTTCACTTACTTTAGAAAAAAATTACATCTTGCCCAGTATGGTGTTGCATTCATTACAGGCAAAATTCTTCTTTGGTGCAGAGCAGACACAGAGCTGCCTGTGTACCCCCTGCACACCACAGAAATGGTCTCCTTAGGGGCAGAGACCAGCACAGAAGGCAACATTGGGATTGAGCCCGGGCAGGAAGCATGAAATCCATGTTTACACAGATCCATTGGCACTAACATCTTGAACTGGTGTAGAAAGGCTGCAGCAGCTATTCTATCTGATGAGTAGTGAGCAGGAGATGATTTTACCTCTGTGTCCAGTGTTGGTGATACACATATATGTTATACTTGGACCCAGCGGAGAAGGAGATTTAAACACAACTGTCTGGTGTGGTGACTTTGGTTTCTGTTTTGCAGAACAATAAAACAAAAACAAGGTAGGTGAGTACAGGTGAAGGTGAGTACAGATCACTCAATCCTTTAAAGAGACAGGATATTACATCCCTCCACTCTACTTTAAAATACTTTCCAAACACATATATACACATACATTAGCCATGTAAAAATTAATGTAACACACTATATAAGCTAATTAAAAGTTGCAGGTGGACTACCTGAGATTCTTAAATTGCTAGAGATTATTTTGCCCTGAAATAGCAACTCACTAGATAAACAATTTGTAAGTTTAGGTGCACCACTGGTTTTCACACTCTCTTGGAATAATGAGGTGATGGGGGTACAGCATTGTCCTGAACAACAGGAACAGTTAATGGTAAAGAATCAATTGGATCTGGTACCAAAGTTTCTTCCAACAAGTCATCAGAATTAGGAGTGGTAACTGAAAGAGGTTTGATTGGAGGAACAGAAAGTCCTATTGGAACATCCCCAGACTCTGGTACTTGTTGAGGCTGAAATGGTCCAAATGTCACTTCTGTAAAGTACCGTCAGATACTTTTACCATGGGGGGTCCTGTGCATTTTACAAGTTCTCCAGGTATCTGTTTCACTCCGCCACTGTAGTTGTGAGTCCACACAGTCTCCTAATTGAATAAAATGATGACAAGTCTCATGTCATTAATCAATTAGTATAGTTTGGGATTTATTTCCACATGAGGTAACATCAGAATGTAGCAGGTCCAGACAGGTACACTAACATCACTTTAAAAAAAGGTCACTTCTGGGTAGTAGCATGTCGTGTGTTCCTCTAAACGAGCAAGAAATTGTCCAATTTCTGCTGATCACTCAAAATGGATTTATTGGCTCTTAAGGTATACTTAAGTGTTTGTAAACGCATTCCACTAGTCCATCTGTAGCAGGATGGTATGGAACAAAACTTATGTGTTCAATTTCATTTGAACCTAGGAACCTCTGAAATTCTTCAGAACAGAATTGAAGTCCATTGTCACTGACCAACTGTCAGTAGACCAAATTGGCTAAACAAGGTAAGAAGATGTCCAATGGTCTTAGGAGAAGTAGAAGTCAGTCTGAAAACTTCTGGCCATTTCAAATGGGCGTCAACTATGACCAAAACCATATAACGTTCTAAAGGCCTGGCAAAGTCCACATGACTGTGTGTCAAAGGAGTCTGAGGCCATGTAACAGGGTTCCCACTCACCATTAGTGCACCTCCTTCTGTCTAGGTCTGGGAAAGTAGCTCTCACAGCATCATGTGCCCCATGTTCATTCTGCAATAGTTTCTCTTCTGGTAACTTGGTCTTCTGGCCAGGTCACCATTTAGTCCACCGCTTCCAGGGTTATGAGGTCCAATAGGACTACTGTCCAAATGCCTTCTCTGGACAGTGTCCAGCCTCAGTTCAGGGCACTGTGTCATTATACCAGTGGCTGGCAGGAGAACCCAGGCCTCCCGCTGCACCGGGTTCCAGTCCAGGGACCCCATATCCAGCAATCCAGGTCTTCTTGGTCCCCATCCCAGTTGCTGTTTCCCTGGGCTCCTTCCTATCCAACCTCTCCAGTTTCCCTTCCCTGTTTCTGGGTTTACCAAAGGAGTGTACTCTACTCCCTGTGGACTACTTCACCCTCCCTGCTTCCTGCACTTGTTGGAGAAGCAGATTCTGTGGATTCATTACATGTGGGGGAAGTGATGAAAGAGGCTAGTGAGTGAGCCTTGACTCCAGCCCCCTAACATGCCCAGTGATGTAGTTATGTCAGCATGTTGGTGAGCATGTGCTGTGTGAAGTATAGACCTGTCACATTTTTACTCCATTATAGGAACAGGAAGGAGTCTGTGAGGGAAACTGTGACTCATCAAGTCGCAATCACTCTCCTAGACTACTGCAAGAGCAGGAGCACAACTTGCTGTCACTCACTATGGACTAGATGGCAAGCTGAAGATCTAGCCCTCTATTAGTACCTTTATTTATTCCACTGAGAACATGTGAATTAACAAAATTATAGCATAACCTATTATGAACTTTGTGAACCACATCCCTTTAGATCTTCTACTGCTATTTACCCGTGAGAGAAGAATGCTTTCAACAAGCCAGATAGGGAACTTCAGTAAAACAAACAAATCTTTTCCAGCCATATTCTAGTCTTGTCTGAACTATTTACAGATAGTATTTACATACACAATTTGCAATGATAGGACCCAATTTTGCTCTTGAAATGATTATGACATCACTATGGCTGTTGTTATTGTTCTTTTCCTTCCCCTAATTTCTGTCCATAGCTTATGAACTCCTCAGAATAGGACCATCCTTCTTGAATGTTTGAAAAGTGCCTAACAGATAGCCCTTGATCCAACAGCCATTAAAATTAGTGAATCACTCCCAGTGACTTCAGTGGTCTCTGGGTAAGGTTCTTTGTGAGTACTATTGTAAATCAATAATATTAGTAGCTCTAGGTTTCCTCTCTAGACTCTCTCAGTTCAGCTGCAAGTTTATTAGTCTCTTTCTATTTCTTCAAATAAATATTTCCAAGTTTCAAAGCTCTCTCTGGGCCTTTTCACAATTTAAATCTCTGCTAACTACTGGAACAGAGAAATATCAAGGGAAAATCCACTGCAAAAAAATGAAGATGAACACATTCATTTAAGAAATATAATGAATGGGGTAATTTGTCATATGAACACTCCATCTCTTCACCATTAATGAGACATATTTTTTGACTTAATGCATGAGTAACTTTTGTTCAAGTAAACAAGTCTATTTTTCTCTTGTGTTTTGTATTTGTGTTAACGTGGAGAGATTTTTAAAAATCATTGTGATTTGCTAGTTTTGACTGGTCACAAGTCCTTACTCAGAAAAAGTCCATTGACTTCATAGAGATTAATATCTAATAGCAAAATATATCACAAAATATTAAAGGTTGGATTATGTCTTGCACCGGGGAGATGCAGAATACATTGTCCCAGTAGAATCTCTGGGAGAATAAAGTTGTCCATTGATGCTGGTAGGAGTCTTTCATTTGAAAAACGTTATACCTGCATCAGAGAGACTTTATATGCCAAATGGCCAAAAGCTTCTGACATAAATCACATTGTGTCCATTTTCCCCTCCCCATCAACCAGTCGTCAATTTCACAATTTCATATATATATTTCTGTTAAAAAACAAAGTAATGTACACAATAATTGAGAGATAGCTCCCTGCTCACTTTGTCAGGTGTGTGGGAGCTGATGCACGTTCTATGCACAAGGGGGCAGAGTTAAGGTAGTGTATGCAACCTTAAATTTGGCATTAGCTGATTTTTAAATCTTTCATGTGCAAAGTTAATACTCCTTTAATGTATTTTGTATAGTATAACAATGAACATTGGGATTTATACTTTTCTCTGTGTATGCACATGCAACAATTTCCACTGGCAATAAGAATGTCAATCACGGGGAAAAGAAGTTACCCTAAAAAAATAAAGCAAAACATATTTTGTCTTGTATCATTTGACCATTACAGCACATCTGTTTCTACAGGGAGACAGAATGGGTGGATAGCATATCCTGCTGTACTACACTAAAATATGCAGATGATGGCAGATAAGACATGCCCAGATGTGACAATTATCTTTGTCCATTTCACCTTACCCTGTATGTGACACTGTTAATGAGATTTTTGAAAAAATGATTTAGCTGTATCTGGCCCAATTTTTTTTAAAAATCCCGTTTAAACTTTAAAATGTCCCAGTACAATTTTCATGTGGATCATTCTGATCAGATGTAATGCTTGGGGCAATAGATATTTTAGTGATTGTAACTCTATTTAACAATGAAAAGCATTTTTCCAACGTTTAGTTCAATCTAATCTATCTAGTTTACATGAATACTGAATATACCAGTTGACATTGGGTTTGAGGGTGCAATCCAGATCAGTGAAGGGTTTAGTCACCACCTGTCCTGTAACCCTGGGTGTCTCAAAGGCTTTGCTACTATAACTCCCTGCCTGGCATGTTCACTGTAAGCATGCAGGTCACCCCCTGAATGTCTGTGTATAACTGCAGCCCTGGTCCAGCAACTCTGACCCCAGCAGCCTGTCAGCAATACACCAGTCACACTCTCTGGTCTCTGCAAGTCTTGGTTACTACTTGCAGGCTGATCTCAACATGCTCCCAGTCCCAATTTCCCCCCAAAATCTATACTCTGTAATGTCCAGCCCTCTCCTGGAAAGTTCGGAGAAATAATATTTGTTTGTTCCTCTAAAGTCACAAAAGCACATCAAAGCTTACTTACTTAACTTGGTAAATGCACCCTTCCATTTAAACACAGCACCAAGTTGGTTTATATTAATAGTAAAAGAGGTTTATTAACAAAAGAAGACAGCATTTTAAGTGAATTCAATTATAAGAGATAAAGTTAGAAAAAGTACTAGCAAATAAAAGTGAAAACATGCATCTAAAAGTCTAAAACTTAATTTAGCAAGATACAGGCTTTATTCAATATGGTTTCTGTGATCAATCTTCCTCATTCCCAGCCACATCTGACTTTCTGTCAGTCAGGACCTTCCACAGAAGAACAAGATGCTGGCTTCCCTTGTCTTCCTGTGTGAAAGATCTTGATCTAAGCAGGTTTCTCACCTGTATTTAGTTTCCAGAGACTTCAACCCTCCTTTGGTTGAAGGATCCATCTTTCTCAGCTTGCAAGAGCTCTGTTCCCTTGTGTTTAATGATGGGTGCCGAAGATGGCTTCTGTTTTTGCTCATAAGTTCCAGAGTTCAATAACTTTGTTTAAAAAGGCAGGATGACCTCATGCTGTTCTTCCCATCCTATGGGCTTCCCATTCCGCTGATTCCACCATGCTTAATTTACATAGCAGACACGTGTCACCTGTCTGGGAGGGAACCTGTTTCTCCCTGTTTAGCTACAGACTTTAAAGCATAATATCAGTGAGTATTCATAACTCCTCTTATAGTGTTAATACATATGTTTTACAATGATATTAATCACTAGTATGTCAAGTGTCTTAAGCATGTCAGGCCTGAAAAGGGCCTCTGTGTCACACCAGTCCAGTACAATGCAAATGCTAAAATATCTTTTCCCCTGCTCAGATATGGAGCTGTAAGAGCTACACACATTCCCTAGTGGAGCAGTGTTTTCTGATACTAGTGGCTAAATCCTTTCTGCTGGGATGGGCTACAGTCTGCCTAGCTATCTGACTTTCAGGGAACAGTCACCTTGTTCCACCTGCAGAAGGCTGGCTTTCCACAAGAAGATGGGTAACTGACTCAAGGGGCTGCAAGAGAGAGAGAGAGGAGCCATGTCAGCACAGAGAATCTTCTATCCCCTGCTCATTTGCCCTATTGTAGTTATCTGCCATTTTGCCTCTGAAATGTTAGAGGGAATAGAGTGCAAAAGTGCCCGCAGTTAGTATTGGTCTCCTCCCCCCCCCACCCCCACTCCCACCAATTCTTCTTTTATGTTCTCTCTCCACAACTGTGTCTTTGTAGCCTTGCCATGCCAAAGGGGCTATTACTTTCCATCTTGGTTACCTGGGAGAAATTGCTGAGTCTTAAACTAACTCTGTATATTGTTGTGGGAGCCAGGAATGAAAGGTCCCACCTGTACTTTGAAGGTTATTGGGGCTTGATTCTACTCCCACTGAGATCAATGGAAGTTTAACCATCAACTTAAATGGGAAACAATTATGGGCACTTAGTGGAGATAGCAGGAGGACTTAGGGAAAGGTCTCTGTCCTATCTATGTGTCCCAGAAGCAGAGAGTACAAGAGAAAAACAGCTTTGTGGAGGAGGAAGGACTAACTGTGTTGCATGAGATTAGTCCATTGTATGTTTGTGATTTCTGTATCCACGCCAGTTGAAGGTTACTGTTTTCATGTTGAACTTTTACAAGAGGTTGTTGTTTTTATTATTTATAAGATGCCATAGGTGTTTTACAGATCAAAGAAAAGACAAGTTACTGCCACGAGGAATTTACAGTATCATTCAAACAGAACACAGCAAGTGATGAGAATGAACAAGGGTGGATGATGTGGGCAAAGACAAGGGCTGTGTGCACATACTGCTAATTCCTTTATTATTCACTATGAACTATAATATGATTTGTCTATGTAAAACTTCTGCCAGGTGTTGTCAGCAGCATGCTCTGGCTCTGACCTGGATTTTCTACACAGTTGTGGGCAAGGAGCTCAATCTCCCCACTTTTAGAGGGAGGATAACAGTTACAATTGTCTACCTCACAGGGCTATTGGGAGGATTAACTAATGTCTGTAAAGTGATTGGTAGACTTAAAGGGCATAGGGTAGTAAAACAAGGACCAGGGGTCTCTCTTAAATCTAAAGAACACCACTAGCTTGAGTCCCCTTCTGGAATTTCTGGGATCACTAAATACCTTTGCTGGATGCCCTCAGTAAGAAATGCTTCCCCACCCACAAGCACTGAGTCTGTATGTGAAACAGGAAAATATCCTACAGGCAAATGTCCCTTCACCATGTCACTTCCTCTTCCCAATCCACTAAGTCCCACTCACGGTTTGGAGTCAGTGGGTAGCATAGTCCCAGAGTTCTAAAGGGCATTCAGGCAGGCCTGTCTCCTGTCCTTTGTGAAGTACTGCCTGGTCCTGTCCTGAGGCTCCAGCACTTAACTCATCTATAGTGATTTCTGTGACTGCATGGGAGAGGCTGCATCAGAGCTTATTCAGCTCTCCTGTTGTCCTCTTCAGCAAAGGGCCTTTTCTATGATGCATCCCACCAAGGAATCACCTTGACATCATCTCCCATGAAAGAGCCCTCCTAATAACACAAGCTCCTCAATGGAGGGGAACCAATAGCATATAGGATTCTTTAACACAACCCTTGCCACAAGATGGGAATCCTTTTCTCCTGCTAGTTCAGTTCCACTACCCAACCAATTCTGCATTTGTGTAAAGTTATGGTGGCTCTCAAAGTGTCAGTAGAGGAATTCTGGGTAGAAAGCTCATACAGGTGAAGCTCTCTCTGTAGCCATACTTCCCCCAGTTCATTAACAGATGGGGGTAGAGACCTCCTTCTCCTCTGGAATCTCTGTCTATCTGCTGTTTAGGATAAATAGCTTATGCAGATGAAGTATCTCTGAAGCCATCCTTCTCCCTGTTTGCCAATAGATGGAAGCAGATTGTGCCTTACTTTCTAGAGCTTCAGGCCACAGGGTTTACTTCTATATAATGATGTATCATAGGGTTATATGTTTGTAAAGTTGATATAGTAAGAAATGAGGGAAGAAAACTGACTAAGAAATTAGAAATAGATGCTAGAGTTGGAAAGTTAACTGCAAGAAGGGAATGTTGAGGCCAGATTATGTTGATTTCAATTAACTTGAACCAGGGATGAATTTGACCAAGAAATTTCTGGAAGACCCAAGACTGTAACCCAGATCTAGTGTTTCCACATGTGGTACATGATTTACAAAACCCATCTTTTCTCTCAATGCCACGAACCTAGATCTGTTTGCAAAGCACCCCTGACTCCATCTATACTATGACAACATGATTCTCTTTTTGTAGCTGGAGGCTTCCAATGGGCTGAGCAGAAACACCAATATGTTCATTCTAACCCTCAGAGAACATTACCCCTGTACAAAAGAGATCAATCATTGAGTGCACTAATGATATTTTTTCTAGGTTCTCTTTTTTGTTCCAGGTGTGTACATATTTACCACCCAGTTGGACTGCAGCTATGGGATCCTGTTAAATAGATCCTTTTCCCTGGCTCAGTTTCCAGGTGTGTCCACTACCATCTATTACTTTAATGTATTGTTTATTTAGTGCAATGTTGCATATTGTTGATAAGCCTGAATTTCTTGTTGTTTAATAAATATATTCACCAAAGTGTCATCCTCTGATTCTGTAACAGACCACAATACATTTGACTGACTGTTCTTTTTGAGTAGCATCAATCAGGTTTCTTACTCTGTTTTCAGCGAGCATGCAGTATTTTTGAGTGTGTGTCTCTAGTTGTGGGTTCAAACCATTTTATGTATTTGACACTCAGTATTACATTATGACCAAGAAATTAGAGTCATCATCTACATTCAAATATGTGTTCTCAGTATAGTGGCCCAGAAATATCTATAGGTGATTAAATATTCTCATACTCCATAATTACTATAATCAAAGTCCAGTGGGAAAATGAATTGCAACTGGCTATGAGACGAGAAGTGGGAATAAGCTTGATTTACAATGTTAAAAACACAGACTTCATCACTCCTCAGGGTTTTCTAGAACAAGATTCTGAATGTATTAGCTATCATTGAAACCTTGAGGTTTTATACCCTGAGTTTGCATCTCTTTTTTAAGATTATTCATTTAAAGGACATTTAACAAAGCATTGCTTTCCAAATTGTATCATTACAAATGATTATAATCATAATAATAATTATTATATGTATACTATTATATCAGTACATGCTCAGATCTTCACAATACTGCTCAGAGCTCCTTGCACAGCTGAAGCACTTACAGATTCCACCTGATACCACATGCATCCGAAGAAGTGGGTATTCACCCACGAAAGCTCATGCTCCTATACGTCTGTTAGTCTATAAAGTGCCACAGGACTCTTTGCTGCTTTCACCTGATGCTAGGTGATTCCAGACCTGACAGATAATAGATACAGCTTTCCTATTTTCAGACCTAATCTTTTCAGGATGAAGCAGCATCCCCAGTTACCTCCGTATATTAATCATTTTAATAATATATAGCAAATTGCTGCTATATAATCCATTTTGAAAATACTGTTGGTGGACATTTTAGCCTGCAGTGTCAACTAGGTTTTCTGTGGTATTTGTGTGGGCCTGCCCTAGATACAGCTACACAGGCATGTGCCCCCTGTCTTTCAAAGCCCCAGAAACTGCTCAGTGTAGAGAGCTTGCATAGCTACTATCCACTACTGCTACTGCTCAGCACACTACAACAATACACATTACTGTGGCTCAGTGTTAATATGCTCCTTAAAGGCCCAGCTGAGTGGAGTATGTTTGCGGCTCCCAGCAGCAAACATAATCCTGCCTGGATTACAGGGGAGGGGGTGGATCTCCTTGGTCTGTGGGGAGAGGAGGCTGTGGGAGAATTTGGAGGGAATCACAAAATCAAAACATTAATGTAGAATCCTGATCTCCCTTGTCATTAGGACCAAGCAGCAGGCAGGCAGGACAGACTGCTGCTGGGGGAGTAGTGGGGAGGGGGCGTGGGGAAGAGATACTTGTGCTGTGCAGAGCCAGGAAGTGAGGTGGGGCCTGATGTCAGGGTGTCCCCCATTCCCTGCCAGTGTACCATTTTCCTCTGAACTAGGGTGGGGGGACAGAGGGACACCAGTTGTCTGTGCACCAGCTTCTGCTTCAGGAGTGGTTGCTTCCAGCTGCTGTCTGAACTTAGAGACAGCATGCCGACACATTCAATCTCCCCCAACACACACACACAGTTTCTCTCTCTCTCTCTCTCACGCACACACACACACACACTTCTGTGGGCTTCTTGTGTTAGTGCTCAGCAATGGTCATATTACTGAGTGCTACTTTAAAAAGTGATTCAAAATGTGTTATTTTTTTGGGCACACACAGCGATTATAAGGTTCATAGCATGGTGCAAAAAAACAATGACAGGCTCAGCACACTACAGCAACACGCATTACTGTCACTCAATTTTAGTATGCTCCTTGAAGGCATCCCTCCAGCTGAATAGCCCCCTGTTGGGCTCCTCTTATAGCCTTGTATTCATAATGCACAGCACAATAGTGAACAGATGTGCAGGATCTATGCTTTCTGACAGATGGCTGGGTTGCAGGTTACCAGGGCAGTTGAAAAGTGGCTGGCAATCTAATAGGATGCCCATGGAATGATGGGATTGAGAAACCTTCATCGTGTGATGCTGTATCTGCCCCAGGAGGCATTGCAAACCCTTCCCAAAGCACTCTGCAGCCAGTTGCACAGTGGAATAGCTACCCACAATGCACTGTTTTGGGTCGATGTAAGAGTTGCTATTAAGGATGCATTCCACCGACACAAGGGGCATAGTGTGGACATGCAACAGTGGTTTAATTACAGCAGTGACGGTATGTCAGTGTAACTTGCATCTGTTGCCCAATCTTTAGATTATGTATTAATAATATTGATTGCTTAAGAATCCCCAGTTATCACTTTGAGGGTTGATAGATTCTTGCCCCAAGATTAGGCCCAGTATTGTTCAAATTATTATATAGTTGTGAACCCCGACATGCACAGTTAGAACACACACACACACACAAACACGGAACTCTTTTATAATTTATAGTCACAAACACCCCAACTCAGTAAGATAGATAGAGATACTACAGAATGTACATTTGCACATCCATATACTCACACCATCTCCTGTAGAACAACCTGAAATGTTAGCCATCATCTTCCTCATCACCATCACCTTTCTTAATATCACCAGTGGCCATCATTCTGGCACCTCCCCAGGACTACATCTCTCTCTCCTACTGCCCCAAGGCTGCGATGCCACTTTAATATTATGTTACGCTGACACCGTTATGTTTGATGCATATTCAGTAGAGGATTTTTCCCCTTTTCCTTATTTGTATTTCCTCATCTTTCTAATGTTGGAGTGTCTTTTTTCTATAGGTTAATATATTAATGATTTCAACTTGTTATCATATACATCAATTTGTTACCACGGCCCTTTTGCGGTTAGGTATCATATTTGTTATTTCTGTCCTAACCAGTTATTTTGGTTCTTTCCAAGTTCCAAGTTGTGATGTACTTGTTAAGTTTAAAAGGGTATGAACTTAGGAAAGCCCCTATGCCAACTTGCTTCAACACATTCTTTATGTATCTATGGTAAAGGTCGCAACCATATATGGACTTTATGCTTTACCTCATCAACACTTAGGTAGGTGAAAGGTCTCAAACATATGTATGTTAACTGTGCCCTAGCTCAACATACAGGATATGGCCTGTAGGTCCCTTGAATTACAGCCAAAATATACTCTAATATAAACCTATAAACCTATTATAATAAAACAAATAATCAACCCCATAAGAAAATAAGTAACTTATAAGAAAAGATATATAGGCAAGCAAGCAGGCTAGCCTTAGATGTATTTTATGTACCTGTTATGTACATCAGTTCATTGCCAGGACACTTATGTGGTTGACTCATGTATATATGATCAGAACTTACCCATAAACTCTATTTTCAGCTCCCCAAATACTTTGGGTTTTCCATTGGGCCGTTTATCTACACAAAGTTTATCTGTTTAAAGTTCATAGGCCTCAAGCCTTATCATAGTATCATAGAAGATTAGGGTTGGAAGAGACCTCAGAAGTCATCTAGTCCAAACCCAACTAAATCATCCCAGCCAGAGCTTTGTTAAGCTGGGCCTTAAAAACCTCAAGAAAGGAGATTCCACCATCTCCCTAGCTAACACATTCCAGTTCTTCACCACCCTCCTAGTGAAATAGTTTTTCCTAATATCCAACCTAGACCTCCGCCACTGCAACTTGAGACCATTGCTTCTTGTTCTGTCATCTGCCACCAGTGAGAACAGCCTAGCTCCATCCTCTTTGGAACCCCCCTTCAGGTAGTTGAAGGCTGCTATCAAATCCCCCCTCACTCTTCTCTTCTGCAGACTAAATAACCCCAGTTCTCTCAGCCTCTTCTCTACAGCCCCCTAATCATTTTCATTGCCCTTAACTGGACTCCCTCCAATTTGTCCACATCCTCTCTGTAGTGGGGGCCCCAAAACTGGATGCAGTTCTCCAGATGTGGCCTCACCAGTGCCGAATAGAGGGGAATAATCACTTCCCTTGATCTGCTGGCAATGCTCCTACTAATGCAGCCTAATATGATATTAGCCTTCTTGGCAACAAGGACACACTTCTGACTCATATCCAGCTTCTCATCCACTGTAATCCCCAGGTCCTTTTCTGCAGAACTTCTGCTTAGCCAGTCGGTCCCCAGCCATGTAGCTGTGCATGGAATTCTTCCATCCTAAGTGCAGGACTGTGCACTTATCCTTGTTGAACCTCATCAGATTTCTTTTGGCCCAATCCTCCAATTTGTCTAGGTCACTCTGGACCCTATCCCTACCCTCCAGCGTATCTACCACTCCCCCCAGCTTAGTGTCATCAGTGAACTTGCTGAGGGTGCAATCCATCCCATCATCCAGATCATTAATGAAGATGGTGAACAAAACCGGCCCCAGGACAGACCCCTGGGGCACTCCGCTTGATACTGGCTGCCAACTAGACATGGAGCCATTGATCACTATCCATTGAGCCCGACAATCTAAGCCTTATGCTAACTTGCTGAAGCTAATGTTTTACAGGATACAGGCCTCTAGGTTTCTTGCATTACTGCTGAATATAATGCAAAGATGTGAATATAATAAAGGCAAACTAGCCCATTGGTATACACATTGACAAAACTTTGTGGGATAGAAAACACCTAAAAGCCATTAATAATTCTGAGGAACTCAAAACTTTGATGATAAGGGCTATATAGGTAGACACATAGCTATTAAGGGTGAAACTGCTTGCTCTGATGTAATTATGCCTCCCACAGAATGAACGTCTCTTTTTGCAACAAGGAAAGAAAAGACCCCTCCATATAGACTCAAAAATGAATTTTTGGAGAGAAAGAGAAACATTTCTCAACACCCTGTTTATTTAAAGCAGGAAGCTGTTACTGTTTTTGATATATCAGAAAATGTAGGGATGCTCTCAAAAGGTCCAAACCTTGTGAGGGCTGCTGAGTGTCTTCATTTCCCATTGACTTCAAAGGGAGCTGAAGTCCCTCAGTTTCTTGCTGACTCCCCAGCTTTTAAATGCCTAATCCTAATCTCATTGAAGTCAGTGGGAATTTGCTACTGGCTTCCTGGGGAACAGAACTGGAATCTTCACTTTCATGGAGAGATTTACAAAGTTCTTTAGATGATTTAATTTGCATGCTTGTGACTGGCAAAATTCCCCAACTGCTAGAAAAAATACATCCAAATATTAATCCCCCCACAAGAAGATGACATCATATTAGATTTTTTTACTGCCTATACTGCAATTGCACTTGAATGACAGAATTAATGTCTGATAACATTAAAAGTGTAAACTAAGTTTCTATCAGACACTGGAAAACACTGATTCCAGGAAATAATGAAAACCTCAATGTTCTTGAGTTTTCAAATGCAAATGCTCTTAAAAATACTGTTGCTCAACAAACAATTCAGCCTAAATTATTGTATAATGTACTGTTGTAATAGACAGTGTAAACCCATTCAAGTCAATAGAGTTCTACCAGAAATTAATTTGACCTATTGCCTGCATGGTTCCAATTTTCTAAAATTTGTATTGTTTGACAGTCTTTTCATAACATGACTTCTAACAAGACTGTATTTCTTGCCTTAAGGCTGAAAGTAGGTTGAACAGTTTAATCTTTTGAAGAACACACCTTGTGCAATAGGTGACTGCTCTTTTTTTTTCATGGCACTTCTTTTTTTTAATATTCTTAATTTATACATTTTCTGATAAGCAGGTATTTTTATTAATTAGAAATATTTTGAATACTGTATAATAAAACCTTCCTTACATTTGCTGTATTTGAAATGTTGCTGGAAGTAGCTATTTTAGTCAGTTGAAAGACTCTCATTGACTCCAACAGGCTTTGGATCAGACCCTAGTTGTGTAGGTGTTAGGACCACTGGATCTGAGTAAACAGGGAGATGTTCCCATCCCTGGCCTGTCCTCATTGTGGCCTTCTACACTGTCCTATGCAAATACTGCTGCAGAAATTGTTTACACATGGCATGGTGCGCATAGCACATTGCACCATTGCACAGCTGCTCCACTCATGACCCTTTTGCAGGGGTTCATTCATGCAAAGCAACTGGTGTTGGCTCCCCAAACCACCAATAATTTCATCCATTTAAAATAACATTTGAGGAATAATTCAATGGACAAAATCTTCAAAAATATAGGTCCAACCCATACAAGATTATCATTGGCTTCCATGGGAGCAGGATTCTGCCTTCTAGTTTTATTATTATCACGGAAAAACAAATTCTGTTTTCAAAAAAGTTACATTATTGTAAATTAACCAGGTTAAGAAATGCCACTTTTTAACCCCCTCCAACTCTCCCCCCCTCCTAAATCACTGGAATTGAGTTTTTCCCCAAAGAGACCCTCCAACTCCTCTATGTTTATGCAAATTTTAATAACATTCTGCACTTCTCTAGTATGTCCTAGCTGAGGATCTCAAAGTACTTTACAAGCAGTAATTGAGTCTCACACATACCTTAAAAAAGTAGGGAAGTGTTATTATATCCATTTCTAGATATGGAAACTGAAGAACAGATAGGTTCAGTCATTGCCCAAATTCATACTGTGAGTGAGTGGTTGTGACATTTTGGGGATCATCCAGACCAGTAAGGTGCTCTCTCACCACCTGCCTTATAACTTTGGATGCCTTAATGCGATGCTGCTATGGCCCAGAGCCTTAACACCAGTTGCCAGTCTGCAAGCATAAAGGTCTCACTCTGACTTCCACCAGCCTAGTTATTTCTTTCAAGGTGCCTTTACCATCGTTTCCTTTCCCAAGTCTCCCCAAATCTCTCTACTCTGAGTTCTTAACTACCAGACACTCAAACTTTTCCTCTTTGGTTCATCACCCCAGAAGGAGTGAAACCTGTCCCAGTTATCAGTTCACTTTGGGACACACACTCACAGTTTTCACAGAGACCTATTAGTAAACAACAAACAAATAAACAAGAGGTTTATTTAACATGAAAAACACAGATTCAAAGATGAAATAGTAAGGGAAAGCAAATACACATCAGTTATACAGAAAATAAAAATAAAGCTGCAATCTCAGGTTTTACACTTATACATTCGATAAAAATCCCTTTAGTCACATAAATTACCCATTGCCTTCAGTTTGCCAGTGGGCCATCTGTCATAAAGGGGACAGCACCCCATCTAAATGCTGGCTCTCAGTTTATGGAGACCATTCACTTCAAATCCCTTTCCTTTTAACAAGATTTGCATATTTTTTTTTTCATTTTTGTTTTTCTCTCTCTCGGACTATGGTGATTCATGGTGGGGGAAATTCCATTCTTTCTTAGTTTTCCAAGACTGAGATTTTCTTTTCAGTTTCACGTTTCAGTTGTTTTAATATTTTCCCATTAACTTTAAAAGAACCATCACTTGTCTTTTCCTGGGTTGTACAATGCAAGGTTTTTGGAGCTAGTCTCGTCTGGTTGGGGAGGCAGCAGCCCCTCCCTGCCTGGCTACCTACCTCCCTGTTATGAGGTGGAGCTGAATATTGCAGCACAAATTATGAGCAATTTATATCTACACAAATACATAAATTCATAACCAGTCTGTGTGCCTATCTCATGATGACCAGCAAGTTCCGAACATCACAAGCTTTCATAAAAGACTTTACTTGATACACATTATAGTACAATAACATTGTATACAATCAGTTGATTGACTTATTTATTCATTGGGGTTCAGACTCCCATTCTTCCTGGGGGTGTCTGGACCCTAATTACCACAGTGGTAGATGTAGGTCTAGGACCATCATTCCTGACGCCCAATCCTGAGCTTTATCCACTAGATCATATTCCCATTAAGTACATGGAGACAAATTCAGCAAAGCTTATACAGGAAGCAATAAACTACATTCGCATTTGCTGGCTAACCTCAGTATGTCTGGGAAATGTTCTGACTTCTGCCTCTCATCGGGGCAGCTTTAAATACTATCAAAGCTCCATAGATGTTTCCCCACTGGAAGTCTCTCTTAGGCAAACCAATTCATCAGTACTGGAATGAACCAGCTACCCTAGTTGCAAAACTGCACTACTGGTGGAGAAGAACCGGGAGCTGCTCAATGACACAGGACACAGAGTACTCATCTGAACCCCATGCTAACCCCATTCTATGAGTTGATGCAGAGAGTGGGATGGGTGGGAACATAGTCACTTCATAACCAGGTTCTTTTGCCAGTGTTTCTACCAGCAATAAACTTAAAATATTAGTTTATTAAAAAGATGTGGCTATTGTAATTGTGATAAATGGTTTGAATGAACTAGGGTAACTCTACTTATACTGGGAAAGGATTTTTGTTTCCCATTTCATTTACTAAGCAAGAGATCCTAACACCAAAATAAACTGTGCTTAGGTTAATTAAAGCCCATGATTCAGAGTTATTTAGCTGAAATAAAGTGTATTATCATTACAGGTATAAATGACAGGTCAGTTGTTTGCTTAGAACTACAGTTGCCATTCTGTAGCCTCTGAAAATAGAGAAAGTGGAAAGAAATAATCCTGTACCATTGAGCTCAATCCTGCAATCATTTTCACAGATGTGTGATTTTATTCATGGAAGTAGCCTCATTGAACTCATGTCAGTAAAGCTGAGCACATACCTATATGTTTGTAGGGTTGGACAACTGTTTGTAGGTGCAAATTATTAAAAACATAAAAATTCTCCACTTCTGATGGGTCTTTCCTCTTGATTTCCTCTACCAAATGGATTGTACATAATGATACTAAACACCAATTTACAGAAGGTTAAGAAAGAAGCTCTTGTTTCATTTGTGTGCTCTTTTTGCTTTTTCTAATAGATTCTAGGGGTCATAGGTTCTATGAACGCTTCACCTTTCTTTTGCCCAGCACAGCTATGACCCTGCTCCTGCAAACTTGATTTTAACTTTACTCACTTCAGTAGTCCCACTGACTTCAACTCAGTAAAATGGTGCAAAAGGGAGTAATTTCAACAAGACTACAAATATGAGTGAAGATAAACATGTGCATAAGTGTTTTCAGGATCAAGACCCAAAGGCTTTTTATTTACTAGCTTATAGAACTACTTACCACATGAAAGACACAGCTTGCTTCAGTAAGTTCCTTTTTATGAGCAGGTGAGAAAGTGCCTATCACTCAATGAAACAGTATGTGGAATGTATTAATTTACTGTAATCAAAGTTTTCATTCTTTTAAAACGGAAATAAAAAGTTTTAAACGCAATTTCCTTTTTAAAAAGAAATCTTTGACAAGGGACTTTTGCCTTTTGTGATATTTGTAGTACATGCTGAAATAAAACACATGCCAGAATGCAGTTATTGTGCTGCTGCAATCGACAATGGCACATTAGCTGCCCTAAATGAGAGGCAATATTATTCTGAGGGCTACAATGTATGAGAGGCAATATTTAGATAGATTAGAAACTTCACAATTCATTTAGCTAGCTGATATTTATGGTTAGATTTCACTAATTAGGACAAGGCTAACATTCCCATGACCAGTTTTTTTGTTTACTTACTTTTCTGATCCCTTCCAGTTGCCAGATAAGGGAGAAAGCAAGTAGAAAACATATTATCTGGGACAACCTGCTTTTATGGTTATTGAAAATAAAAATATGTAGCTACATCTGATCTGTGGGGATTTGTTCAAATCCCAAAACAACCACATATTATCAAAATCTGAATCAATGATGGTAAAGGTAGAATGAGTCTGAAATAGGATCCTCCTTTCTTACCCTTATTTTCCTGTCCTAGACATGCATTTCTGGTTTAGCAGGAAGGGAGTCTGAGGTTCAGACTCATCCAAGCCTTTTGTTTTCTAAAGCTGCCTATTAACCTTCCCTTACAGACAGTTCTACAGCTACCTCTAGATTACTAGGGCACTCCAAGGGTCCCAAAGTTTGGAATGTCTATATGGCCATTAAACAACCCTGCAGCCTGAGCCCCAGCAGCCCAAATCAGCTGGCACCAGCCAGCCACAGGGTGTCTAATTGCGTGTAGGCACACCCTCTAATTACAGTCTCTTTTGTGATTCCTGAAAGTATTATCTGGTCCTGAGAGGAGCTGAGTACCCACAACTTAACTGATGCCCCAAACTGTTAAGAGGAGCATAGGGTTTAACCATACTGTTCACATGCAGCTCTTTGAAACTTGATAGATTTGTCTCATGAGATTTAGCTGACAGAGAATGGAAGGGTTAAAATAGGACCAGAGGCAATTATTCTGCTGAGGGAGGAAAGGACACATTCCATGGTTAGATATAAAGTGCAAGAAGTTTTGAACAAGGAGGGAGCCATAATTACTGGAAATAAAACAGATTTGGTGGTCAAGGAGGCACTTTGTGCACATAGTGTTAAGAATTTTCAGTCACCCTGTATAGGCTCCCAAAACTGCTAGGTTTGTAGCCTATAGGTCAGAAGTAAAAAAGTGAAACAAAAGCTGAAATTCAAAGCATAATTTCCTGTGTCTGTTTTCAGGTAAATAGTCAATTTGTGAGGAGCAAAAAAATGAGGGCATGAAGAAAAATGAGGGGGGGTCTTATTGACAAAGTTTCTTTCATTTGTTGTTGTTGTTAAATAATGAACAGAGAGCCTTGATAAACATGCCAAGATTCTTAGAGCCAGAAACATTCTATCAGGTTATTCCATGAGACCTCAGGTGCTCCTAGGCTCTGGGATATGCAATAAGCTCCACCCACTCTCAATTTTCAAATCGCATAATCAGTAACATGGACACGGTCAGTAGAAGTTGAGTATTTGCAGGGAATCAGGCCTCACCTATACAGCTGTTCTACAGTGGGGAATAGCTCTGATTCAGCAGTGGGTGGCTAGAAAATGGAGTAACTGCACTTGTGCTGACCACTACATATAATCCAATTAGCTCAATTGGTGCAATCCTCAGCTTGCCCTGTACTGAGGAATCAGGATGTGTGCAGCATGGGCAGTGAGTATCAAAGGCCAGGGCAGGCTAAGCCTCCCCTGACCCAGGCTGTGACACCGCCTATGTTCCATCCTGCCTCCCCCTCTACCCTGACTGCCAAAATGAGGTATTTTAAGTGAACACGAGGCCTCAGGTGGAGTTGTGTGTTTTTGCAGGGCAAAGAAGAATTTGTCTTTGGAAAACATAAATTGATCTGAAGCTGAATTCAGGTTCTTCTGAGAACTCTAGTCATTTCACCTGTACTTAGATACCAGTAGCATTAACCATCTTACCTTACCCTATGGTAACACCAACAGTACACACTAATGGAAACAAAAAATTAATAATAGTGTAGTTACATAATACATAGGCCAGATCACACTGTAACCTATGTGAATACTGTACACAGTAACAAATCAGCACAGTTGCCAACTTTCACACAGTAAATAAGGACCCCGACTTTCACAATAAGCCAAAAATCAAGCTAATCCCATTTCAAAACAAGGCCAAAAAAAACCAGTCTCTAAGAACCCCGACACTATGTGACTAGAGCCCCCACAGTGTGCAGTCTGGGACTGTGGTGGGCCCACTGTGCATCCCTGACACTCTTCCCCACTTGCCCCTGGCTGTTTGCTCCCCGTTGCCCCTGCTTGCCTGGAGCCAATCAAAAAAAAAAAAAAAACGCAACAAACTGCAAGCCAAAAACTAGCTAACAAGCAACTCATAAGCCAATTAACCCAAAAACAAGCCCAATTCCTGCAGGGTTTTTTATAGGTTTGACATGTCTGCAAATCAGCTAGTAATGAGAGAGTGAAGAGAGTTCACCCTAGTTCTGATCTTTTCCAGCATCATCCAATTCCACATATCTATGCCGCATAAACTCGTCCAATGTTACCCTAAGACTTTCAGGGATGGAAAAATTCTCCCAGTCATCTTGGCTACTCCATGTACACAAAATATCAGTACAAATTATTTAAGCAGGAGTGCTTGCAGACCAGATTTAGCCCTGGCTTCATGAAAAATCTTACTCTGCTGAATAGGATACACATTTCTATTTCTATCTATTTAGGTTTTTATATTGTGCTCATCCCTCTAGTAACTGCTAACAGTTGATCTTGGCTCTGGTGATGCTTTAGTTTCAGCAAGTCATAATTCAGCCTCAGTCACACTGATATTGTAAGGGCTATTCACATGTCTTGTTCACCACCAGTCATATAACTTTCTCAGAGTACTGGATAGTTTCACAGGGGCAGCACCAGTTACCTATATACAAGATAGTAAAAGAGAGCAGTATGTAAAGAATATACACTTGCATACAATGAGTAATTGGGAGATGGTACTGATATTCAAGAAATGGAAAGTTTACTACAGGTATAGTCAGAATAATCATATGCTGCTTCCTGAACCTGGGAACTCTGCAAGGGTAAAGTAGAGTGCAGGAGAGCTCTCCAAGCTCTCATTAAGTGAACACCAAGTGAGACAATTTTGGATTCCTATGCCAGTACCCTATCAAAGAAACTTTTAAATTGTACTGTAGTAACAATGAAATATAATTATTTCTTCCAGCTGATTTGGCTATTGTTTTCAGCTTTGTAAAAAGGCCCACTTAAAGCACCATCCATTTGTGTGTGACTGTGCATGTATATATTTGTGGCTGGGAATTTATTCTGTTAGCACATAAATATAATAAAGTCATATCGCTTGCACCTAAGCAACCCCTAATTTTCTCTGATCAGTTCCTCTTTAGCTGTCAAGATGAAGTCTAATATAGAATTCCCCCTAGGGGCTGGCAGTGGTTCCCAGGGTGTTGGAACATTGGGTAATGAATAGTGTTAGTCACAAATATATGTAAAAAAAATAGGAAAATTTAAAGGAATCTTTGCTCTTGTATGTATCCCTGCTGATGCAGGATTCCAGAATTTAGCTAAACAAGCTTCAGGGTTGTGTAACCCATGAAAGCTGACTGGTGTTTCTTACTCTGTACAACTTCAGTCTATGTAAATAGCCGGTGAAACAGAGTGTCATAGGGAATTGCTAACTTCAGATGCCCCCCAAGACAAGCTAACAAGCAAAAACCCAAGGGCACAAAAACAGATCAGTAAAATAAAACCAATTAGGGAGACCAGACAGCAAATGTGAAAAATTGGGACGGGGGTGAGGGGTAATAGGAACCTATATAAGAAAAAGACCCAAAAATCGGGACTGTCACTATAAATCGGGACATCTGGTCACCCTAAAACCAATGGATGGAGGCAGTGGGATTAATAGCAGAGACTAATCATAGAAGCAGACAGAAGTTTTAGTAGGGTAAAATGTATTAGTTTAAGTTAGTTATTGTGATTTATGCATAAAAATGTTTTAGCTGGAGGTTTAGAATGGATAGGTGCATAGATAAGGTAAATGAATCTGTGCAAAGTTGCGGAAGAGGGTATAAAAGATAGTAATTGACAATAAGAGCATGGAAAAGAACAGGGGAAGAACATAGCAGAGAGCAGAGATTTGAAAAAAAGTAGCCCTGTACCTAGGAGAGGTAACTTGATCAATAACTTTTCTTGCCTTACCTGTTTCAGCATGTATATGCACTTTATAGGTAATAATTGCATTGTTTTGATTTAAAACATACAAAATAAAGGCTACACGAATCTGTTTAAGCCTAAATTGGAGTGGATCTAACAAATTCTCCAAGGGCAGGGGAGAATTGCCAGAGCATATAATGTTCCACACATATCCACTCTCGCTTTCTTAGTGGAACAGAGAAAATAATATTATCCCTATTTTATAGATTGTGCAGTACTGCAAAGAGAGATTAAGGCACAAATCCACAAAGGTATTTAGGAACTGGGTTTCAATGACTTTCCAAAAGTCACACAATAAGTCTGTGGCAGAGTTGAGTTCTCATATAAAGTTTTCATTGAACAATTATAACTACCACATTAATAAAAGTCAACCCTATTCACAGATACTCTGTGAGCAGAAATAAGGGCTTTATATTTGTCAGTTAAATGTTCACTATGCATACAGCAAGCTTTATTAATGCTAGATTCAGACAGTAGGCACAGCATGAGCATCATCATTGCAAGCTGTTCCTCGGATGTGCCTTATCTCACAAATGTCCATCTCCAAGTTGCCTCAGTATTATTTTCCCAATAGAATGGAACATGACAAATAATCTCTATATTATAATGGTTCAGGATAAAAGAATATCGGGAAGCAAAATGAGGAAAGTATAAAACCCCTACCTTTAAATTATGTAAAAAGATGGGCACCCAAAGTTTAGCTGAAAAGTGATAAACAGTGGGAGGTGGCAAAATTTGAAGATGATACAAAACTACTCAAGATAGTTAAGTCCAAAGCAGACTGCGAAGAGCTACAAAGGGATCTCACAAAACTGGGTGACTGGGCAACAAAATGGCAGATTAAATTCAATGTTGATAAATGCAAAGTAATGCACACTGGAAAACATAATCCCAACTATACATATAAAATGATGGGGTCTAAATTAGCTGCTACCACTCAAGAAAGAGATCTTGGAACATTGTGGATGAAAACATCCACTCAATGTGCAGTGGCAGTCAATAAAGCTAACAGAATGTTGGGAATCGTTAAGAAAGGGATAGATAATAAAACAGAAAATATCACATTGCCTCTATATAAATTCATGGTACGCCCACATCTTGAATACTGTGTGTAGATGTGGTTGTCCCATCTCAAAAAAGATATATTGGAATTGGAAAGGTTCAGAAAAGGGCAAGGGCAAGGGCTAGAGGTCTATAAAATCATGACTGGTGTGGAGAAAGTAAATAAGGAAGTGTTATTTACTCCTTCTCATAACACAAGAGCTAGGGGTCACCAAATGAAATTAATAGGCAGCAGGTTTAAAACAAAGAAAAGGAAGTATTTCTTCACACAACGCACAGTCAACCTGTGGAACTCTTTGCCAGAGAATTTTGTGAAGGCAAGTCTATAACAGAGTTCAAAAAAGAACTAGATAAGTTCATGGGGGATAGATCCATCAGTGGCTATTAGGGATGGTGTCCCTAGCCTCTGTTTGCCAGAAGCTGGGAATGGGTGATAGGGGATGGATCACTTGATGATTGCCTGTTCTGTTCATTCCCTCTGGGTCACCTGGCATTGGCCACTGTCGGAAAACAGGATACTGGGCTAGATGGACCTTTGGTCTGATGCAGTTTGGCCATTTTTATGTTCTTATGTACATCTTTTCTGACATTTTAAAAATGCTTTTGGTGGTGAATGTCAATAATAAAGGTAGAGCAGAGAAAAACTGACTTTCTATTGTATGGAAAATTCCGGTATTTCAACACTTATTTTTGTCCCAAAATGGAATGAAAAGCTGAAATTTTCCATGGAACAGAAATTCTAAGTGTCATAATTAAATGTTTCAATAGAAACTAAACATTTTGACCTTCCCAAGATTGAATGGTTCATTTAGGTTTGTTGAAATAAGAACATATAACAAACATACTGGGTCAGAACCTAGTCCATCTAGCCCAGTATCCAGGTGCTTCAGACATGAAATGAAATGACATGAAATGCTTCATTCTGAGTCATTTCAAAATTCAATTGCAGTATCCTATTGCCTTATTGGAATTGTAGTTCAGGAACTTGTTACCCTAATGGACCTGGCTCCCTGGGCAGGCTAAATCTCCCATAATGCACCACCCAGCTCCATTAGAGGAAATCAGTGCATTGGTTTAGGGAAGGTATAGTCTTCAAGAAGAGCACAGAAGAGAATCAGGGCTGGAATATAAGGCACTACACTATAGGGAAAAGCAGCTTAATGTTTTGCTGAACTCATTTCAAATGAAATGTTTCAGGTCAGTTAAAAAAAATCAGAATAATCTGACTTGGGTTGAACTGACCTGAAAGGAAATCTTTCATTTTGATTGTTATGATGGAAAATCAAAAATTTTGTGTAAAATCCAAATGTAGAACAATTATGATTTTGTAGAAACTGCACTTTGTATTGGAAAACTCCTGATCGGCTCTAATTAAGAGCTCATCTAAATACCTTATGTGGTGATAAGGATGTGAGATAAGGGCAAACTTTGCATTTCCTGGTTCTTGTTAACTTGTGTCTCAACAGTGGTTTTATTCAGAATAGTTTTGTATTTAATGATATATAATCTGATTCTCTGCAATGGCAGCCCCTATTGTTTGACTATTGTACAAGTGGTAGTTATGTGCAAATAGCAGATAATAACATTGGATAAAACAGGCAGGTAGTGTTTTCTTGCTTTGAATCTTTAATGCTGGCTCTTTTTGAGGAAAAAAATCAACCAAGCATTTTAACTGTTTATCTAGTATATGAGAACAAGTTAGAAACAAGCAACAGAGGGTCCTGTGGCACCTTTAAGACTAACAGAAGTATTGGGAGCATAAGCTTTCGTGGGTAAGAACCTCACTTCTTCAGATGCAAGTCAGACTTGCAGAAGAAGTGAGGTTCTTACCCACGAAAGCTTATGCTCCCAATACTTCTGTTAGTCTTAAAGGTGCCACAGGACCCTCTGTTGCTTTTTACAGATTCAGACTGACACGGCTACCCCTCTAAAGTTAGAAACAGATAGTTGTACTGTATGAAATAATCTGGAACATCTGCCATCAGAATAAGTAAATTGACATTCCAGTTCATGTAGCTCAATGCCACATACTACTATCTATTCATTTGGCTACCAATTCAGAAAAACACCTAAGCATGTGCTTAAGTCCATCTCTAGCCAGGATATCACATAAGCAAATGCTTAAGGGTTGTCACGAATGCAGATATATTCCTGAATTGGTACTTTGGTTGGTATTCTGTGAAAGATGATAATGCTTGAAGGGCCTGATCCGAAGAGGATTGATTCCAATGAGAGTCCTTTCATTGATGTCACTGGGCTTTGAATTAGATCTTTGGAGAAGGTTTCAGTCAGAAGTTTGAATTACAATAATTGAACCAAGATAAAACTGAAGGAAAAAATAATTTTTAGCCATTTGATAGAATGAGATTAAACCTGTAACATCCCTAGTTGACATGTCTTGAAAAATGCTTGCAAAAATGGAAGGAGGAAATAGTTTATTTGTCAGAGTTTCAGCTTATCTGCTTAGATAATTGTATGGCCCTCATCACATGAGTACCTAAGCCCCTATGAAATTTTACACCAAAGAGTTCTAAGGAAGCCATATATACATAGCCAGTTGTTTATGCTTAGGGAAAATCTCCGTAAATTGTGCCTGGGAGTTTAAATAGACTTTGGGACAGACTTTTAAATACACTATGGCCCCTTTCTACTACTCTGGCAATGCAAAGAGGACTTGAAGTGGGCAGAAATTGTCTCCTTAACTCTCCTTGAATATTCATTTGAATTTGAAAATAAATCTCAACTCAGCCGCATTTGTGAACCTTTCAGATTTGCTTTTCACACACCTCCAAATAGCTGACCTTTACTGGCATGAATAGGTACAAAGCGCAAGGGTTCAGTTCAAATGCTTGAATACTCACAAAAATCATTCAATGCAGAGACCATAAGAAATACCATGAGACCTATGTCACTAAGCAAAAGAGTACACACTTCAAAAGTGCTCATATCAGATATTAACAATGCACTCTTCATACAGAAAACAAATTCACAAAGAAATTACAAATGTCCAGTATCGAATACATTTATGAACTTAGTAAACCACCCTGAACATTCTGCAAACAGAAAGTGTCAAACGGGACTAATAAATTATTCTGTGAATTGTTTGCTCAGCTCATAAGGATGGACTGTGACTGTGGCATTCTACAGCTGCCAAAAAAGGAAATAGGCTTTCCTAAGGAAAAAGGGATTTGCTTTCATGACTGAAGAGGCTTCGCCATCAGTTTCATGGTGATTTGCTCTCTTTTTTCTTTTTAATTAAATCATCTTATCCACACTTTTGATGAAATATTCTTTTGAGAAGGATTTTGATACTTTGCCAGATGTAGCCTATATAAAGATCTTCACTGATAACAGTAACACCAACCATTTAGTTACTTAGCAACACAGATTTATGTTCTTACTAATCATCCTGGAGCACTTTTAACTGCTTGTGAAACACATAGCACAGTGATAAAAAGTCAGTGATCTTTAAACATTTTTGACTATTATTCACTACTGCAAGAGGATTAACATCTGTTATTAAATTTAATTGATTAAACATCCTGTTGTAAAATTATCCACATATTTCAAAAATTAATTAATTTGAGCAGCCTCTGTAACAATTCACAAGTGCTGTGTTGTATGTTCAATTTCCTTTTCTTTCTGTTTCAAAATGGGAAAGGGTCCAACACAGGCTTTACTGCATGTTCAATAAAAGGATAAATAATGATATTCGGGATCCTAGAAAGAACAGGCCACAGGCCATCTTCTTGCTCCTAAGACAACCAATCTCATTAACTGTCATACAGAACTTTGTTTTCAGTTTTTTTAATACAGTATTTCTCTTTCTTGTTGTATAATGAAAAAGATTCCATTTTCTGTTTAAACTGTTTCCATTATTTTCCCTACAAATATTTAAAAATCAGCTAGCATCATATGATCTGAAATTAAAATGGTTGGATGAAGGGATGGAGCTGTGGTCCAAATTTATGTCTCAGTTTAGCTACCACTAGTATATGGTCCATACCCACATCTGCCCAGTTCCTGCTACTTGTATGTACATCTTCTAAAGTTCTTTTCCATTTGCACTAAATTGTGAGATGATCAGTTTGGTTCTCTACTCTGTGATCTGGTGACCTCCAAGTTATCTTATGAATAGTGTGGTAAGGGAAGATAGTTTGTCCATTCAGATTCATAGATTCCAAGGCCAGAAGAAGCCATTGTGGTAATGTAGTCTGACCTCCTGCATAGCACAGGGCATAAATAATGCTTAGAGCATATCTTTTAGAAAAACATCCAGTCTTGATTTTAAAATTATCAGTGATGAAGAATCCACCATGACACTTGTTAAATTGTTCCAATGGTTAATTACTCTTACAGTTAACAATTTACATCTTAATTTTACAGTCTTAATTTGTCTAGCTTCAACTTCCAGCATTTGGATTGTGTTATATTTTTCTGCTAGATTGAAGAGTCCATTATTAGATATTTGTTCCCCATGCTGGTACTTACAGATTGTAGTGAAGTCATCCCTTAACCTTCTATTAGTTAGGTTATATAGTTTGAGCCCCTGAAGTTTATCACTATAAAGCATATTTGCTAATCCTTTAATTATTCTTATGGCTCTTCTCTGAACCTTCTCCAATTTAACAACATCCTTCTTGAATTGTGGGCACCAAAATTGTGTACAATATGTCAGCAACAGTCAAAACAGTGCCAAATATAGAGGTAAAATAATCGGTGTACTCCTACTTGTGATTCCCCTGTTTATGCCTCCCAGGACTGGATTAATCCTTTTGGCTACAGCATCACACTGGAACCTCATGTTCAGCTGATTATCCACCATGACCCCCAAGTCTTTTTAAGAGTTGCTACTTCCCAGAATAGAGTCCCCCATCCTGTAAGTATAGCCTACGTTCTTTGTTCTCAGATGTATACATTTACATTTAGCCATATTAAAATGCATTTTGTTTGCTTGGGGTAAGTTTACCAAATGATCTAGATCAATCTGAATCAGTGACCTATTCTCTTCATTATTTACTACTCCCCTAATTTGTATGCCATCCACAAACTTTATCAGTGATGATTTTATGTTTTCTTCCAGGTCATTGATAAAAATGTTAAAATAGTGTAGGGTTAAGAACCAATCCCTGTGGTACCTCACTGGAAACAGACTGACTCGATGACGTTTCCCCATTTACAGTTACATTTTGAGATCTTTCTGTTAGGTAATTTTTTCATCCATTTAATGAGTGCCATATTAATTTTTTATCTAGTTTTTTAATCAAAATATCATGCAGTACCAAGTCAAATGTCTTATAAAAGTGTAAATATAATCCTTCAACACTATTACCTTTATCAAGCAAATTTGTAATCTCATCATAAAAAGATATCAAGTTAGTTTGACAGGATCTATTTTACATAAACCCATGTTGATTTGCATTAATTACATTATCCTCCTTTAGTTCTTTGTTAATCAAGTCCCATATCAGCCAATCCATTATTTTGCCTGGGATCTATGTGAGGCTGACAGGCCTATAAGTAGAATAATCCTGTTCACCATTTTTTTAAAAATTAGCACAACATTAGCTTTCTTCCAGACTTCTGGAACTTGCTTAGTGTTCCGAGATTCATTGAAAATCAAGGTCTTCAGACAGCTCTTTTAAAACTATTTCATGTAAATTATCTGGACCTGCTGATTTTAAAATGTCTACTTTTAGTAGCTTCTGTTTAACATCCTCCAGAGATACTAGTGGACTGGAAAGAGTATTATCACCATATGATGAGACTACATCATCAGTTTTTCCCCAAATATAGAACAAATATTTATTGAACTCTTCTGCCTTTTCTGCATCATTATTAATAATTATTAATATTATTAGCCATTGCCATCTAACAATAGACCAAACCATTGTCAGGATTCTTTTTGTACTTAACATATTTTTAAAAATTCCTTATGGTCTGTTGACTATAGATGTCTCCTTGTGTCCCTTGGCTTCCCTTATCAATTTTCTACAATCCTAACTTCTGATTTATATTCATTACTATCAACTCCCCCTTGCTTCCATTTGTTGTATACATTTTTAAAAAACATTTTTTACAGCTGCCCTCACTTCCCCTGTAAACGAGGTTATTTTTTTAATCAGTGTGGCCTTCTTCCTCAATTGTGGGATTGTGTCTTTTTGGTCATCTGGTAAGGTATTCTTAAGTGATTCCCAATTATCATTTACATTTTCTGATTAAATTCTTCCTCCCAGCTGATTTGTCTCATAATTGTTTTCAGCTTTTTTTTCTTTTTCTTTTTCTTTTTTTTGCCATTGGCCTTATTAAAGCTTTAAATATATACATTACTGGTCTAGATTTTATTCTGCTTGCACATTACAAATATGATCAAGTCATGATCAATTGTACCTAAGCGACCATTAACTTTTAGTTCTGTCACCAGTTCCTCTTTATCTGTTAGAAAAAATATCTAATATAGAATTCCCCATGTTTGCTGCAACACTTTTTGAGTTAGGTTATCATCTATAATTAGGAATTCCAATGATGTTTTAGTACTGACACCATGAAACCTCCAGCATATGTCACTCAACCTGAAGTTCCCCATGGTCACACAGGTTTTTTTCCCCTATATATCATAGATAGGTGTGTAAGGAGGAGGTCACCCTGTTCTCTAGAGTGATTTGGTGGTCTGTAGTAGACATCAACTAATACCCCTGTTAGAACATTGATCCATAAGCATTCAAGATCATTTTATTCTGAGTTATCAGTGACTCAGAAACAGGTAATGCTATTTTTGACTTAGAGTGCCACTTACCCTCCCCTTTTGCCCACTCAGTCATTCATAAATAAGTTATAACTATTTCTTTTAACATTCCGATGGCACAAATCATCCCACCAGGTTTCAGTAATACCAACTACGTCAAATTTATGCTCATAAATGAGCAATTCCAATTCCTCTTGTTTGTTACCCAGGGTCCTAGGTATAGGTAATTCAGTAATTTCTTCTCTTCATGTTGCTTCGTTTCTTGATTTATTTTGTTTTCAACATCTCAATTTGGTGTAATTGAGTGCTCATATCTTCCTTCTTTTTGCCTTCCCCTTTTGCTATTAGTTAAATCCCCTTTCTCACTACGTGAGCCAGCCTGTCCCCAAGCAGATTGGTCCATCTTCTGCTGAGGTGGAAACCATCCAAACTATACAGACACCTCTCCCCATAGAAGGTGGAGTAATGTACCACAAAACTAAAGCCCTCCACCCTACAACACTTATGTATCCAGTGATTCACTTTCAGAATCTTCTACTTTATGTGCTCATGGAAAGGATCTTGGAGAAGATTGCTTCAACATTCTTCATCTTCAGCATGCTTCTAATTTCCCTGAAGGCCAACTACTAACTGTGGGTATGTTGACAGAACAGTTAGCCCTGGTCTACACTACAGGGTTAGGTCAAATTTAGCCGTGTTAGGTTGATTTAAAAATGACCACGTCCACACAACCAACCCCGTTCCGGCGACCTAAAGGGCTCTTAAAATTGACTTCTGTACTCCTCCCTGGCGAGGGGAGTAGCGCTAAAATTGTCCCTGCTGGGTCAAATTTGGGGTAGTGCGGACGAAAATTGATGGTATTGGCCTCCGGGAGCTATCCCAGAGTGCTCCATTGTGACCGCTCTGGACAGCACTTTGAACTCCGATGCACTAGCAAGATACACAGGAAAAGCCCTGGGAACTTTTGAATTTCATTTCCTGTTTGGTCAGCGTGGCGAGCTCAGCAGCACAGGTGACCATGCAGTCCCCCTAGAATTGCAAATGAGCTCCAGCATGGACCAAAAGGGAGACACTGGATCTGATTGCTGTATGGGGAGAAGAATCTGTGCAGGCAGAACTCCGATCCAAAAGAAGAAATGCAAATATAATTGCCAAAATCTCACAGGGCATGTTGGACAGAGGCTACACCAGGGACACAGCAGTGCCACGTGAAAGTTAAGGAGCTCAGGCAAGCCTACCAAAAGACAAATGAGCCAAATGGTCGCTCCCAGTCAGAGCCTCACACATGCCACTTCTATGAACAGCTGCATGGCATTCTAGGTGGGGACCCTACCACTATCCCACCACTGTCCGTGGACACCTGCAAGGGGGGAGTCTCAAAGAACACGGAGGAGGATTTTGTGGATAAGGAAGAGGAGGAGGAGGAGAATGTGCAGCAGGCAAGCGGTGAATCTGTTCTCCCCAGCAGCCAGGAACTTTTCATCACCCTGGAGCCAATACCCTCCCAAGGCGGGATCCCCGACCCTGAAGCCAGAGAAGGCACCTCTGGTGACTGCACATTTGTGACTACAGTACCAGGTTTAAAAGCAATAGTGTTCATGGTCACCTGGTTGAAATAGGGGAATTTTTGTAAGGGAACTGTAAAAGGACCCCGTTCATGCTGGGCTGTTTGCATTTGGCTAAAAGGGATCGTCCCGGAGAATAGCCATGTGGCAGGGGGATGAGGGAAGGGATCATCCCAGAGAATAGCCATGCGATGGGATGGGGGTAGGTGTGTGTTGAACATCTACCCGAATACTGCAGCCCCTCCTTTTAAATGTGAAACCCAACCCATTGCTTGCTCTGGGAAAGGGGGGCGCTGCAGTTTGAAAACATTCCCACATGTTATGAAGGTGTAAGAAGCCAACCCAATTTTACCCTCCCTTTTTATCTCCCCGCAGGTGCAAATGTTTCTACGCTCCTCCTATCATCTCCATCTCTGCGGTTATCACAGATTAAAAGGTGAAAAAACCACACTTGCGATGACATGTTTTCTGAGCTGATGCAGTCCTCCCACACTGATAGGGCACAGCTCAATGCATGGAGGCATTCAGTGGCAGAGGCCAGGAAAGAATTGAGTGAGCACGAAGAGTGGAGGCAGGACGCAATGCTGAGGCTAATGGGGGAGCAAACGGATATGCTGAAGCATCTGTTGGGGGAGCAAATGGACATGATGAAGCATGTGTTGGAGCTGCAGGAAAGCCAACAAGAGCACAGACCACCACTGCATCCACTGTATAACCACCAACCCTCCTCCCCATGTTCCCTGGCCTCCTCACCCAGACGCCCAAGAACGTGGGGGGGAGGCTCCAGGCACCCAGCCACTCCACTCCAGAGGATGGCCCAAGCAACAGAAGGCTGTCATTCAAGCAGTTTGATTTGCAGTGTGGCTACAATAAACAACGTGGCCTTGTCTTTCCCTCCTCCCCCACTCCACCCGGTCTACCTTGTCCGTTATCTAATTTTTTTTTAATTATTAAAGAAAGAATGCATGGTTTCAAAACAATAGCTACTTTATTTTGAATTGGGGAGGGTGGTTGGCTTACAGGGAATTAAAATCAACAAAGGGGATGGGTTTGCATCAAGGAGAAACACACACAATTGTCACACCGAAGCCTGGCCACTCATGAAACTGGTTTTCAAAGCCTCTCTGATGTGCAGTACAGCTAGCTGTGCTCTTCTAATCGCCCTGGTGTCTGGCTGCTCATAATCAGATGTCAGGCAATTTGCCTCAACCTCCCACCCCGCCATAAACGTCTCCTACTTACTCTCACAGATATTATGGAGCACACAACAAGCAGCAATAACAATGGGAATGTTGGTTGCGCTGAGGTCTAACCGAGTCAGTAAACAGCGCCAGCGCACTTTTAAACTTCCAAATGGCTTCTCTAAGGCCCGATTGTGATAACTTTACTCATGCTGCATAATACCTTACTCTGGGGAGCTGCAAAGTGAGACCTATGTTCCAATCCAGGGGATGGGTGGGGGGTGTCCAGGAATTGTAGCTGGCCATTTTCCTCTACCAGTTACATGCATGGGTCAGCATGAAGCTGCACAAAGTACAGTGCCACAGTTTGAGCATCCATTGGAACTATAAGTCTCTACCACTCCAGATGGCCTTTTTACGTGTGTAGTGAGGCAGAGAGAAGTGGGGAAAAGAAGTGGGCAAAGCTTGGACAGGCATTACATTTTGCTTCTGGAACTGGAAAATCATCTTCCAGGTCTGAATGTCCCTGAACTCAAGGAATGTTTGGATCCAAGGTTCTCTTTTAGGCCTTCTTTTACATGTGTGTGTGTATTGTTGTTCTATCTTGTAATTTTCTGTTTTAACTTACATTTTAATATTATTTAAAAGTAGTGAAGATTTTCAAATCTCCTGTCCATCATAAATAATACTGAATACAATAAAATTGCAGAGATCTTGTAATGTTTTAATTTAAAATATCTCAGGATAATTAATTGGGGATCAAAGGAAGTAATAATAATGGATCACCTATTGTAGGTTTGGTTATAAAGTTAATCCTGAACTTTTATTACTTAATCATCAGTTTCTCTCTTTCACATAATTTAGGGCTATATAAAAATGACAACTGAACTATGTTGCTTCCCTCTCGAAGCGAGGCATCAAGAAGCTGGGAGGTTGTGTGGCCATTCCGCAGTCCATTCCACAGAAGCCGGGAGTGGGTATGTGTACACAGGCAGGTGGAATGAAGCAGATCTGACCATAGATCTTTGAACTGCATAGATTTAATGATCACAAGTCCTGGATGCGGTTGCTATTATAGGCTATTGGCTGTCACATAGGATGCAAAGTGACTAGTTTGGATTGGGCACAGAGGATTGCATTCCCACCCCAACAAAACCTGCATACCTATTTTTTAAAATTTTAATCAGCAAGGCATTGTCTACACTGCAAAGAAATACCTGCAGCACCAAATCTCAGAGTCAGGTCAATTAGCTTGGGCTCAAGGGGTTTGGGCTGCAGGGCTAAAAATAGAAGTGTAGATATTCCCATTTGGGCTGAAGCCCAGGCTCTGAGACCCTTGCCAATTGCCGGGTTTCAAAGCCCAGGGCCAGCCGGAGTGGGAATGTTCACAATGCTATATTTAGCCCCGCAGCCCAAAACTTGCAAGCCCAAATCAATTGACCTGGGCTCTGAGACTTGGCGCCACAAGTTTTTCTTTACAGTGTAGATATATCCTAAGGCACTTCAGCCCTTAGGCTTATCAGTCTTGCATCTTGATAGAGGTGAATAAATTTGTAGAGGAAAATACCAATATTGTATTACCTTGTTTCAAGAGTCCAGAAACTATTCATTCTTCTCCCTTTAAACAGCTTAAGGATAGTTTCCTAAATAAGGCCCGATTGTGATACCTTTACTCATGCTGCATAGTACCTTACTTTGAGACTGGTCCCATTAAAACCAATCAATGAAACCACAGTCTAGCCCAGGGATCGGCAACCTTTGGCATGTGGCTCGCCAGGGTAAGCACCCTAGTGGTCCGGGCTGGTTTGTTTACCTGCCGCGTCCACAGGTTCGGCTGATCGCGGCTCCCGCTGGCCGCCGTTCACCGCTCCAGGCCAATGGGGGTGGCAGGAAGCGGCAGACAGCACATCCCTCGTCCCACGCCACTTCCTGGAGCCCCCATTGGCCTGGAGCGGTGAACTGCGACCAGTGGGAGCCGTGATCACCCGAACCTGCAGGCACGGCAGGTAAACAAACCGGCCCAGCCTGGCGGGCCGCATGCCAAAGGTTGCCGATCCCTGGTCTAGCCCTAAATAACTCCTGCTTACAGACAATTAGCAATCTGTCTCATGCAGGGTGATCACTGTTATATAATTGTGTATTTTCTATGCTGAAATTGTTTGAAACTTACTGTAGGCTTTTTCATATATACTTAAGATATAAGCAACATTCAAATAGGTCTCTTTAGCAATAGAAAGATGGCAAAAGCCGAGCATTCATTAGATTATAGAAGGACACTGGGAGTTTGGTGGTGGGATATGCTGAAAAGTTCCACATAATTATATGATGTTTCTTTATTTAATTGCTGTGATTATACACTCTGTTAGATTGCTATATTATTGTGAGTAAATTAGGTGTCCCTTACTTATTTTTAGCAGTATGTATGAAATGTTTTGTTCTTTCTTCATGTAGCAAGTTCCACTGTAATTGAAGTTTCCAAATTTAAATTTATCTGAAGCAGAATGGAAGAGCTGAATTGGTTCAGTTACAGGAAGAAACAACCTGACACTCCCTGGGGATATACATGCATATGAGCTTCTGGTTGGGTCAAAATACCAGGAGAAGCACTATTTGTGCATTTTTCTCACCCTATAATAAATAGGAATAGGTAGCTGTTATATGTCATTTTTCATCAGTAGATCACAAAGTTATTTAACAAAGAGGTAGGTCAATATCATTATTCTTATCTTACAGATGGGTAAACTGAGGCACAAAGAGGGCTATGACTTGCCCAAACTTTCCAGCAGATCAGTGTTAGAGATGAAAATTGAACTCTAGTCCCCAGTGTCCTAGGCTATATTGTCTCCCTAGAACCAGGAGGCTTGAAATGTCATGGGAAAAGCTTGTTCCTATGAGAATTTGAGCCCCTTGCTCAATTCAATGAACTAGATTTTTAAAGATATTTTGGCACTTAACAGAAAAGATAGGCCCCTAGTGAGTTTTTCAAAAGTGTCTGGGAGCCTAACTTCCACTGAAACCAAAGGAAGATAGGTTCCTAGGCATTTTTGAAAATCCCACTAGACACTTATCTGAATCTTACAGTGCCTAAATACCTTTAAAAATCTAAACCCAAAAGCCTAATCCTGCTGAGCACCTCCATGATAAGCTCCTTCAACTCTCATTGCTGTAATGTTGCTAAGCCCCAGCTGCACTACAATTGCATGTCATGAGCCAGCCCAGCTAGGACCAGCTACTGACCTGCTCCCTGACTAACTTTGCTGCTAGGCAACCAATGAGCCCAATGCACTGCCTTGGAACTGACAGAGTGGCCACAGCCCCTGATTGGCTGCTAGTTTAGCAGTCCTGCTTAGAAGCCTGACCCTCACAGCAGATCAGTGGCTGCTGGATGCATACCACACACACAGCTGTACTTGCCTGGTTTCCAATTGTTGTTCAAGCTCTTGTTCCAACTCTGTTCCTGCTTTTGTTAACTAACATACACTGGCTAGTGTTTGTTTGTGTATATAATATACTGATAATAACTACCTGCAATATACATGTAAGGAGACCCTCTCCCCGACATCTAGTGATGAACTGGTGGGGGGGAGACTTCAGAAACTGACCTTGTTTGCATAAACATACCTACTCTGCCTAGGAGCGCAGCATGATGAAGCTAATTTGTTCTAATGATCACTTTTGGCTGGTGTTGGATTGCAAGTCACTTTGGTGTAAGGGTGATGAAAGGTTGTTGTCCTTGTTGTGTGAATGGGGCAGTAGAACTCTGCTTGGCATGCTCTAATTGAGGACAGTCACCCTCAACTGAACTGAACTTGCTAAGCAGGGGTTAGGAGTGCTGTAGTGGGGTGGTTACCCTGCTCCGGTCATGAAGGGCTTAAAACAGTCCTGGGAGAGGGCTGTGGCAGGGAAAGCAGCGAATAGGCTGATTGGGGAAGCAGCCATAGCTGGGCTCTGCCCCAATCAGGCCAAAGCTGTCTCTATATAAGAGGCTGGGAGCCAGGAGCTCAGCAGTCTCTCTTTAGCTGTAGAGGGAGACGGACCTGGCTGTAGGGACCTGAGTGGAGCAGTGCTGGGGCAAGGCAGAGGAGCTGGGGAAACTCCAGCCTGGAAAGCCCCAGGCTGTGGCCTAGCAGAAGGCCAATGGGTATGGGGGGGTTGCAGAGGGCAGTCCATGGGTAGGTAGAGGCAGCAGGTCCAAACCCCCCTTGCCTATGATGAGTGGCTTTTATACTGCAGTCTGCCCCAGTGAGCAGGGGCTAGTTGGTGACTGGCAGTAGCCCACGACTGAGGCAAGGTGGGGATAGAGGGTTGGGGATTCCCTGGGGAGGGGAGACCCTGAGAGTGAGAGGTTTCTTCCAGGGGGCAGCACCCCAGATAATGGGACACGGGGGCCAAGCGGCAGCGGGACACTGGCCTGCAGAAGGCGCTCCAGAGGCTGGATGAGCTAATTCCCAGAGACAACCAGCAGGAGGCACCGCAGGGGTGAGTCCCGCATCGCTACAGGTGCCAAATCCCTGTGGAGAGGAGAGTGGGTGGGGACAGGTACTTGTACCTGGTGGTGTGGTCTCTGCCTAAAGAGTCCTGGACACCATTTGACCCTTCCCTGCTCCACTGTTTAATGACAGAGCTGATTAGACTCAACTGGGAATCTTGTTTTGTTATGGATCACTGAGCTGAAATAACTGATAACCAGGTTTAAGTACCAATCCAGGTTTAAGTGCTGTGGGGCAGTGTCTCCTGGGAAAGGGACTGACCAGTCTGCCCTAATAGTGAAACGCTCACACTAACTGTTGAAATCACTGAGAGCTCTGTTAAGTTGGAGGACCTCAAGACGTCACAGATGTTAGTACAGCACTTTGGGATGAAAGGCACTATTATAAATGTAAGGTCATATCAATCACAAGGAGCAATGGCTGTCAGGAACTGAAATGCAAAAGACAAATAGCAACACTCAAGTCCTGCAAGATTTAAAAAATGGGAGGAGAGAAAGCAAATGAAGTGAACTAGAAGAAACAGTATGGTACTATATCAGTTATATGTGATTCAGTTAATATTCCATAAGCATGGAGTGATTAAGTGGGCTTGGATGTTTTCCTAAGTTATTCATTTGACCCTATTAAACAATAATCCATTGAGCCAGCCAAGGTCTGTCCAATGACAGATTATTACTGGCTTGGCATTTTGGGGTTTTGTCTATCATGAAAATTTGAAGATGGAACAGAATCCAGAGCATTTTTAATGAATAAGAAATGAATAAAGTTCTTGATATTCCAGTGCCATACAAGTTCTGTAGTCAATATTACATACCAAAAACTACATAAAAAAAGTAAAGTTTGTGAAGTCAAGCATCTACAAGTAGGGAAATGGAAGAAGTAAAGTTGCCCGGGAATCCTGGAAGCCAGACCACAGCTGGACATTCCACCAGGTGGCAAGGTGGGGACCCAGCTAGACAACACATTGGGAAACACGTTGGCAGATAGGAGGGCCACCAAGTCAGGCAGCTGCAAACCATGTGTGCAGCTGGGGAGCCAGGCAGCTGTGGAGCCGGGAAGCTGCAAGCTGGACAGCTTGGGAGCCAGCTGCCCAGGTAGCCAGAGCAGCCTGCCCATCACATGAGCAGCTGGGAAGGCAGCAAGCCAGCATCCAGGAAGCCAGGCAGCCAGGGGATCCTGCCCACCTGCCCTGTAGGCATCTGGAGAGCCAGTAAGCTAGGCAGTCTGAGGAGACAGGCAGCCCCTCACATCCCTGAGGGTCAAATGGGGAGGTGGAATGTTGGCAAACTGAGCAGCCTGGGGAGTCGAGCATCCAGGCAGCCTGTAAGACTGAGAACCTGGGCAGCTAGAAAGCCAGCAAGCCAGGCAGGTTGGTGAGCTGTCACCCCAGGGCAGCAGGCAACACACCTGCCAGAAATCTAGCAAGATGGATAGCCAGCGGGTGCCAGCAAGACAGGCATCCCAAAGAGCAGGGCAACCTATCCATTCATCAGGCAGGCAGACAGGAAGCTGGCCCAGCAAGGCAGCCTGACAGACTGGTTTCCATCAAAAGTTTTAATGTAATTGGCATGTTCACACAGAACATTTTGATCCCATTGAATCAGCATTTTTCCAACAGAAAATGATTCTGCCAGAAAATGTTCAACCAGCTCTAGTTTTATCCTGTTTATTCTGTCCTCATTGTTTGATATTTGACCCTGTCCCTTATTTACTGCACACTATTCAAACTCTGTTCTGAATGCAGAATTATTAATTTTTTACCTCCTGGGCTTTTCTATGGCGCTCATCCTGTTGCTCTGAGTGCTTAAGAAATATTTAATGAATTTATCTTCACAACACTCTTGTGAAGCTGGTTGTATATTTTACAGACACAGAACTGAGGCACAAAGAATTTAATTTTCAAAGCTTCCACTAATTTTTGGTAACTAACTTGAAACATCCAGGGCCTAATTTTTTTATATATATAAATTAATACTTATACCACTTTTCAAAGCACAGCTCTCATTGACTTTAGTTGCAGCTCAGCTCTGTTGCAAATCAGACCTGAGGTGTCTCAAGTTGGGTACAAAGGTGTTATGCTCATACAAAGCACACGGGATCTTTATAGAGGAAGGCAAATACGCAACATTTATTGAAAATACAACAGTTAGCATACGCTTTTCAGTCACACACAAAAACACACACACACAGAGTCCTGCCAGTGATGTTTATAGTTACCAATCTGTTGTAGCTCTGTAATGGCCAGTTAGATTGAGCAGGAGTGTGGAGCTGGGCTCTTGTTGGTCGTGATCTGATGCTCTGAGGCTTTGTAGGACTGAACCCAGAGTTCCATGGCAAGACACCCCAGCTTTATAGGTGTAAATTCCCATTTGAGTCCATGCATTTTGCAATGTCATCCTGTAATCATTAGTCCTTAAGTGGTGTTATCATTCGATGGTTATTGTCGTTATCTCCTATTTGTTGTCTTGCCTTCGGGGGTGCCTGCCTCACCTCTGAGGTCGTCAGTGCTGCTGCTGCTAACATGTTTAGTACAGGATACAATAGATGTTTTCTAATTGTCTCCTGGTCTTTCCAAGTCTCACTTTTTCTTGACCATCTGGACATTTGTGATGGCTTTGACACCTTATCTTTTCCTGATGCATGTATTTCTCATTCACCCAAACAATCTCTTACAGAAACCTTCAAAGGTATACAGACAGCAGTATTGTATATTTAGCAGAATACACTGTAAATCAACCCTTGCTAAATCTTATAACTAAAACAATTCACACTGGGGCTTCAGGCCCTCAACATTCCTCTAATCTCCTTAACATAGATTCAATACAAGATCCTTTCTCTTACTTACTAAAACCTTAAAACAAAGAAATGTATATTTAACTAGAGTGCCTAATTTGTAATACATATAGGAAACCATAGTAGACATTATAACTTATCCTAAAACAAAAAGGTGACCATAATCAGTCATAAGGATTGTTCTGGTCTGTCATTCCGTTCTGCTATTCAAAAAGGGTGGCTGACAGGATGAAATCAAATCATACATTAATTCTTATGGGACATTATAAAATCCTGCTCCTACAAAGGAAATGAGAAACACACAGTTAGTGGCCACCTATGAAAAGTATCATTTTAATGAATTTCAGCATCACACAGGAACTCTGTGGCAGAGGCAGGGATAGAATCCACTTCTCCAGAGCAGCATTCAACTAACTAAACCATAAGACCTTTCTTGCTTGTCCTGCAACCCCCTGCCTTTTTCACCACCCACCTTACAAAATCTGCAACAATGAGATAGAGCCCTACAGGTAGCAGCCTCATTAACTGCACAGCCCTAATTTATTTCCTGAGCACCATCCATCCTGTGTACTGATGAGAACCATCTATCCAAAGTAGTCATACAATGATGGTTGCATGTGCTTAAATTTACTACCATGAGAAATTTTCCACACATGTGAAAGTCTTTGCAGGAATGAAGTCTGATTGAGACAGTGATCCTGCAAAAGTAGGAAGCGATCATGTAATTAAAGACTATATCATGATGAGAGCTGGTCAGGAATTTCACAGGGTTTTTTTGGGTCAGAAAATGATGATTCATCAAAACAACAACTTTTTTGTGGAAAAGGGTTGTTTTAGATTAATTTCCTATAATGGATAAAATTTTCAGTGTTTCTGTTCAAAATGACTCTTAACATTTAAATGTATATAGAAAAGTAAAGAAATAAATCAAAACACAACAATTTTAATTATTAAAACAAGGTTTGATTGACCTGATCTGAAATTTTGAGAGTTTTCAGTTTATAATTTATTTTTGAGATTGAGTTTTCATCCCCATTTGGGATGTGAAAAAAATTGAAAATCTTTAAAATTCTCACAGGATAAGGTCCATTTCCTGCCCAACTCCTAGTCATACTGCATACCTCAAACGGGAGCCAAATCATAGTGGCACGGGCAACCTTAATTCTGGCATTTCTTAACTTTTGTGTGCTTGACTTTGTGTGTCTGTGTGTGTGTGTGTAATTTCAACGACTTTTAAAAAAATATATACTGGAAAAACAGAAGTTGCATCCTGTGGAACCATACTGCCTGGATTGACATGGCTCATCTGTAGGATTAGAACATTCACATCCACAGACCTCTGCTACAGAGTAGCTGATACGAATAGTAGGTTATCATGCTCTGTGTGAGCTATCCGCCAGAAGGAGATGAAGCACACATTTTGCAGTGGTTTTACAGCTATTTACAGCAAAGGAATGCAGAAACTCAGGAATCCTGTGCTATACAAGCTATAGAGACTATTCTGCCTCTGCCCTGCACCAAGCTGAGTCCTTCTGCCCATGGCCCTTCAGCCTGTCCTTGTTTCAGTCTCTGTAACTTCTGAGTTCCTCATGCCAATGCCTGTCCCTACTACTACAACTCAACGTTCCAGCCCTAGTCCCTGTGTCCTCGCTGCCACTCTCCATTGCTGGCTCCTCATCCCATTCTCCATCCCCAGGCATGGCACATCCTTCCTCAGCTCACCTGCAAAACCCTTACTCAGTTTATATTAGGGCTTGTCTACACTACAATTTATGTCGGCATAATTTACATTGCTCAGGGGTGTGAGTAAGCCACCTCCCTGAGTGATGTAAGTTATACCAACCTAAGTGTCAGTGTGGACAGCAACATAGCTACCGCCTCTTGGGGAGGTGATTTTATTATGCCAATGGGAAAGCGTCTTCACCAGATGCACTACAGCATCACAGTGGTAGCTCTTCTAGTGTAGACTAACCCTTAAAGAACTACTTCTGTGGTGCTGCCTACAGTGAATCAAACTGACGTGTATATAAATTGCCTATTGTTGCCATTCCTCTAAACTCTGTCTAGGTATCAATTTGTCCTTAGATTGAGAGCTCATTCAGAGAAGGGACTGCTCCTTCTTGAATGACTGGAACGGGTATTACCATAAACAAATATTTTCAAGAGCTGAATGCTCTTAAATCGTATTGAAGTTGAAGGCATTCAGCACTTCCTAGAAGGTGTTCAGACCCTAGCAGAATCCATCTCTTTTATTTTTAAGGAGTATCTCAGAAGTGGATTATATCAGAAGACCTCTGCTGTCATTTGCCATGGAAATAATCTGTTGCCTCCTTAGTTTTCTGTTGGAAAAAGTCATTGTTTCTCCTAGAAAAAGTTTTCTTTAAAGAAAAGATCACTTTTAAAATGTAACGTTTTAATTAAAGCTTTTTTTATTGTGCTATTAGATACTGTACCACCTAAAATCCTTTTTCATATCACATTAAGTGTTCATTACAATACATAAAATCAATTTAAAAATGAAGACTCTGATCCTGCAAAGACTTGTGTGTGTTTAACGTCACACTTTGTGAGTAGTTCCACTTAACGTCAATGGAACTAGTCTCCATGTATAAAGTTAAGCATGTATGTATATCAGTCTTGTAGAACTGGAGATATAGTTTTTTGTTTTTTGTTTGTTTTTAAGAGGCTTTGACTCTCCAGGATCCTGAAGCCTCTCTATTGTTAGGATTCTACTGGCTTTAGCTCAATCCATTCTCAATTTTGTCGTGAACTGCTTGAAACTGACATAGCTTGAGGTGCAGAAATATTCATAAAAGCCAGCAGTTCTACAAAAAAGCATTTTGTTTTTCTCTCAGCTCACTTTGAAGATGTTGCATCAAATCTGCCCTCATTTACAGTGATTTAAACCTAAATTAACTTAATTGAAGACATTGGAGCTACTCTGGATTTTCAAGATGGTGATGAAGGGCAGAATTTGGCCCTCTGTTTTATTAGTCTAATCAAATTGATTCCTCTGTGCACTGTAACCAAAATAAACATGTCAGAAACTATCAACATATTCTCTGTGTTTTTCATACCTATATTTACTGCAGTGCAATTTAACTGCTTTTTAAGCATACACAAAAATATTGCTGTCATTTTCTGAATGTCAGTTAATAAAAATCATTCTTGAGAAGTGCCTGCATTTCTTCAAGCACAAATTCAAAATGCCTGTTCTCAAATGACTGTTGTGCTTGAGTAGTTACGGGGATCAGAAAACCTCATTTCTGTGATAAACCAAAATCACGTTTTTCTGTTAGAGCATGACTCTGATTTCATAGAAGGCATTAGACTAGGAGACAACTCATCTTGCTAGAAGAAGGAGAATAGCAGACATTCTAAAAGAAAAAAGACTATTGATTTGTTTTCCAGTAGTTTTATACATAATTGATATGGGGCACCAGAAATCAGCCATCATTAGACAGTTATATACAAATATACTTGTCTTGAAGAGCTCAATGGGAATTTACATTAAAGTAACAGGTGAATACAAATAATTACACACAATTTACATGTTTTTTGTTACTTTAACTTTTTGTCAGATTATCATAACAAAATAATGATTCAAGATGTCTTCCACTCTATCATTTCAAACTATGAATATTTCTATGTTTGTGTTCATAAAAGACAAGAGAAACAGATTCCACAATCCCTTCTTCAAAAATAGGAGTTAACACCCAAAGCTTCTTCAGGTCAGAACTCCCTGAATTGCTGGCAAAGAGTGGGTTTACTAATAAACTAACTGGGACATAGATTCTGATACACTTAGTCCAGTTTAAGTCAGTGGCATCTTTTGTGGAGTAAGATATTACTCCAGAATCTGGATGTGATGCTGGTTGACTAAATATGACTATATCATCGATATTACCACTGTTATACAATTGCGACAAATTTTGTACAAAATAGATCATGTAAGGTGTCAATGGAAACAATGATTTTTTAAGTATGATTATCTTGTTTATATGCATGTATCTTTTTTGTATCTGAAGTTATAAATATTGACTATGTACTGGCATCATACATATGTGTTATATTCCTGGGTAACCCCCACCAGGTAAAATGTATATGAAGGCCAGGCACCGTTGGACACTTAGTTCTCACAATGGGCCAGAGAAGAAACTCATTCCTCCCAGATAGCTCTTCCAGTGGACACCTCAGCAAGAATATGGGCAATGTCTGCCCCTGTGAGTCATCAAAGCACGTAAGGCATATGATATGCTCATGTGACCCCGGACTCCATCTTAGGCTAGTAACTTTCCACAAACAGAGACAGCAAATTTCCAGGCACATGGCAAAGGATATAAAAGACCACCGAGATATCTTCATTTAGCCTCTTTCCTGCCCTGATTCTCTGGACTGTGGATTTACAACTAGAAAGAGCATTTTGAACTATGGACAGAGGACCTTCCAATCTTTTGTAAGTTAAAAGAGAGCCTTTACAAGCCAGCAGTCTATTGCATCACTGCTACAAACCTGATATAAGGCCTTTGCAATTATTTCTATATATATGATCTCTTAACCATTATTAGAGGGGTAGCCGTGTTAGTCTGGATCTGTAAAAGCAGCAAAGAGTCCTGTGGCACCTTATAGACTAACAGACTTATTGGAGCATGAGCTTTCGTGGGTGAATACGTCCGATGAAGTGGGTATTTACTCATGAAAGCTCATGCTAGGACACTTTGTGATACCTTTGAAAATGAAGCTCGCTAGAATGGAGTCTTGGAAGATGCAGAAATGGATATAATTAAATTTCAGTGTAGTCAGCCCAAGGCTTTATTGGTCCCAGCATGAAATAAGTTGTGTGAGAGCCTCTAAAGACTTCCACAAACAGCTTAGTGTGTGAAAGAACATACACTGGCAACTAGAGAAGGGAAGCTCAGAGTATTTCAGGCCTGATCTAGTGACCATTGAAATGAATAGAAAGTCTCCCATTGGATTAAATAGGAGACAATGAGGACATTTACCAGAGTGATATTGCCTTAAAAATTGATTAGTGCATTCGTTTAAGGAGATGCTTTAGGTCATCAATCAATTTGTCAAGATGTGTGGGACGGGTTAATCTGAGCCAATAAGTGGTGGTAAGAAGTGGTCAAAGAGGGAAGTGCTGATAGTGTACAGCAGGGGTAGGCAACCTATGGCACGGTGCCAAAGGTGGCACACGAGCTGATTTTCAGCAGCACTCACACTGCCTAGGTCCTGGCCACCGATTCGGGGAGCTCTGCATTTTAATTTAATTTTAAATGAAGCTTCTTAAACATTTTAAAAAACGTATTTACTTTACATACAACAATAGTTTAGTTATATATTATAGACTTATAGAAAGACCTTCTAAAAACGTTAAAATGTGTTACTGGCATGCAAAACCTTAAATCAGAGTGAATAAATGAAGACTCGGCACACCACTTCCGAAAGGTTGCCGACCCCTGGTATATAGCCTACCACATATTCAAGGCTTGTGCAACCACACGTTTGCAAATAACTAGGATCATCCCTGAATTTCAAATGCTTTTGACAATTATGGGTTCAAAATATAGCTAGAGAACTGAAGACTACATGATAAAAATCAAATATGACATCATTTGATTAAACATAAAAAGATGTTTACTGTAAACATCAGCCAACAGTATAAATACATAAACTTAGATAATGCCATGTTAGTGATTTAAATCTTGGGAGACATGAAGATAAATGACCTCCAAAGTCAAAGCTATACAAAGAAGAGAACATTTCAACTGGAAAAGGTAAAGAATTGCCCCGAGGAGACCTCTCAATCAAGATCTAAGTGGGAATTCAAAAGAAACAATGACACTGCAATAAGTTGCTGAATTGGCCTTGTCAACACTGGCTCTCCACTTGTAAGGTAACTCCCTTCCTTTCTCTTCATGTTCCAGTATATTTATGCCTATATCTGTAATTTTCACTCCATGCATCTGAAGAAGTGGGGTTTTTACCGACAAAAGCTTATGCCCAAATAAAACTGTTAGTCTTTAAGGTGCCACCGGACTCCTCATTGTTTTTGCAATAAGTTGGTAAAAGTCCAGAACATGAAGACCTGGTGAAGAGTGGGAATCTGGGGGGAAGGTGGACAATCATAGTGAGTACAAAGGCGAGACAAGAGGGAATATAGAGGGGAAATCTAATGAATATCTTAGATATCTGTATACTAATGCAAGAAGTATGGTGAATAAATAGGAAGAACTAGAGATAGTAGTGAATAATCATAATTATGACATAATTGGTAACACAGAGACTGGGTGGGATAATTCACATGATTGGAATATTAGTATAGAGGTGTCCAACTTGTTCAGGAAGGACAGGCAGGGAAAAATGGAGGAAGTGTTGACTTGCATATCAAATATGTACACATTTGTGCTGAGGTTGAGATAGAAGTGGGCGGCAGACGGGTAAAAAAATCCCAAAGGTGATGTCATGCTAGGGGTTTACTGTAGACCACCTAGCCAGGAAGAAGAGGTGGAAAAGGCTTTTTTTTTAAACAGCTAACAAAATTATCCAAAGCATAGGACTTGGTGGTGATGGGGGAAATTCAACTACCCATAAAAAATGAGGAGTCCTTGTGGCACCTTAGAGACTAACAAATTTATTTGGGCATAAGCTTTCATGGGCTAGAACCTGATGAACAAGCCCCTGATGGCATGGCTGATGTGATTAGGTCCTATGATGATGTCACTTGAATAGATATGTGGGCAGAGTTGGCATTTGTTGCAAGGATAGGTTCCTGGGTCAGTGTTTTTGTTCAGGGGCTCGTTCACCTGCACATCTACCAATGTGATATATGCCATCATGTGCCAGCAATGTCCCTTTGCCATGTATATTGGCTAAACTGGACAGTCTCTACGCAAAAGAATTAATGGACACAAATCTGACATCAGGAATCATAACATTCAAAAACCAGTAGCAGAACATTTTAACCTATCTGGTCATTCAATGACAGACCTGCGGGTGGCAATTTTGCAACAAAAAAGCTTCAAAAACAGACTCCAACGAGAAACTGCTGAGCTTGAATTGATATGCAAATTAGATACAATCAATTTAGGCTTAAATAGAGACTGGGAATGGCTGAGCCATTACACACATTGAATCTATCTCTCCATGTAAGTACTCTCACACTTCTTATCAAACTGTCTGTATTGGGCTATCTTGATTATCACTTCAAAAGCTTTTTTTCTCTTACTTAATTGGCCTCTCAGAGTTGGTAAGACAACTCCCACCTGTTCATGCTCTCTGTATGTGTGTATATATATCTCCTCAATATATGTTCCATTCTATGCATCCGAAGAAGTGGGCTGTAGCCCACGAAAGCTTATGCTCAAATAAATTTTAGTCTCTAAGGTGCCACAAGTGCTCCTGTTCTTTTTGCAGATACAGACTAACATGGCTGCTACTCTGAAATTAGTCTCTAAGGTGCCACAAGGACTCCTCGCTGTTTTTGCTAATACAGACTAACACGGCTACCACTCTGAAACCTGTCAACTACCCAGACATCTGTTGGAAAATAATACAATAGGCACAAATTATCCAACAAGTTATTGGAATGCATTGGAAACCATTTTTTTTTTTTATTTCAGAAGGTGGAGAAAGCTACTAGGGGACAGTTTATTTTAGATTTGATTCTAACAAATGGGGAGAAACTGGTGGGAATTTGAAGCTGGAAGGCAGGTTGTGTGAAAGTGATCATGAAATGAGGAGTTTATGATTCTAAAGAATGGTAGAAGGGAAAACAGCAGAACAGCAGACAATGGATTTCAAGAAGGCAGACTTTAGCGAACGCAGAGAATTAGTAGGGGAAAAAAGAGTTCAGGAGAGTGAGTTCAGGAGAGTTGGCAGTTTTTCAAAGAAATATCATTAAGGGCATAAAAAGAAATTATACCATTATGTCAGAAAGATAGGCAATATGAAAAGAGGACAGGAGAGACCCCAGAGGACAGGAAAAGGACAAATATGATGCCTATCTATAAAAAGGGGAATAAGGAGAACCCAGGGAACTGTAGACCAGTCAGCTTAACTTTAGTACCCAGCTTGTCCCTAGCTTAACCAGGAGATCTTCAATGACCTGAAACTCAAAAAAAGAATTATACAAAAAGAGGAAACTAAGTTAAATTATAAAGAATAAATATAGGAAAATACCATAAGCATGTAGGGACAAAATTAGAAAGCCAAGGCACAAAACAAGATTAAACTAGTTAGAGACATAAAGGACAACAAGACAACATTTTACAAATACATGATAAGCAAGAACATGACCAAGGACAGAGTAGGTCCATTACTCAATGAAGCAGGAAACCCCATAGCAGAAACTGAAGAAATGACAGAAGTGTCAAATGCCTTTTTTGTTTCAGTTTCCCGCCCCCCCAAATTAACAGTGATTGGATGACTAACATAGTGAACATCAGTGTAAATGGGGTAGGATTTGAAGTTAAAATTAGGAAAGAACAAGCTAAGAATTACTTAGACAAGTTAGATGTCTTCAAGTCAGCAGGGCCTGACAAAATACAGCGTAGAATACTTAAGAAACTGGCTGAAGAGATCTCTGAGCCATTAGCTATTATCTTTGAGAACTCGTGAAGGACAGGAGAGATCCCAGAGGACAGGAAAAGAGCAAATATAATATCTATCTATAAAAGGGGAAGAAGGACAACCCAGGGAATTGTAGACCCGTCAGCTTAATTTCACTACCCAGAAAGATAATGCAGGAAACAATGAAACAACCATTTTGTAAGCACCTAGAAGATAAGGTGGTAAGTAACAGTCGACATGGATTTGTTAAGAACAAATCATGTCAAACCAACCTAATATCCTTCCTTGACAGGGCAACAAGTCTTGTGAATAGGAGGAAAGTATTAGATGTGATATATCTTGACTTTAGTAAGGCTTTTGATACTTCGCATAACCTTCTCATAAGCAAACTAGGGAATTATAGCATAAGCGAATCTACTATAAATTGGGTGGAACAACTGATTGGAAAATTATACCTAGAGTATAGTTATCAGTGATTTATGGTCAAGCTGGAATGGCATATAGAGTGGGGTCCCACAGGGATCTGTCCTGGGTCTAGTTCTATTCAAAAATCTTCATAAATGATTTGGATAATGGCATAGAGAGTACACTTATAAAGTTTTTGGACAATACCAAGCTGGGAGGGGTTGCAAGTGTTTTGGAGGACAGTATTAGAACTCAAAATAGTCTTGAGAAACTGGAGAAATGTTCTGAGAGAAACATGATGAAATTCAATAAGGACAAATGCAAAGTACTGCACTTAGGAAGAACAAATATCAACTGGGAAATGACTGCCTAGGAAGGAGTACTGCAGAAAAGGATCTGGAGGTTATAGTGGATCACAAACTAAATGTGTGTCAACAAAGTGATATTGTAGCAAAAATAGCAAACATCATTCTGGGATGATTATTAGCACCAGAGGTGAAAGTAAGCCGGTACGGTCCAGTACGGCGTACCGGCAAGAGCTGGTACGCTGTGCGAGACTGGACCGGCTTCTCCGGCGGTGATTTAAAGGGCCCAGGGTTCCAGTCACTGCGGGGAGCTCCAGGCCCTTAAAATCACCGCCGGAGCTCCGGCAGCCGGGCTCAGGTGGAGATTTATAGGTCCTGGAGCTCCAGCTCCTGCGGGGAAACCTGGGCTCCTTAAAGCGCCGCCCAAGCCCCGCTGCCGGAGCTCCGGCAGTGCTTTAAAGGGCCCGGGTTCCTCGCAGCGGCTGGAGCCCTGGGCCCTTTAAAATATGGCCAGAGCCCTGCCGCCGCTACCCCAGCCCTAGCCCTAGCCCTGCCTCCCAGGGGTAGTGGCAGCAGGGCTCCCGCGGTGATTTAAAGGGCCCGGAGCTCCATGGCAGCCAGAGCCCCAGTCCCTTTAATTCGCCCCTGAGCTCCCAGCCGTCTCTGCAGCTGGTAGCTCTGGGGTAATTTAAAGGCCCTGGGACTCCCAGCCACAGATGGAGCCCCAGGGCCTTTAAATCTTGAAAGGCCCCGCCTCTTCTGGTTGAGGCCACAACCCGTTCAGGACTCCGGCATGTACCAGTAAGTCCTTTAAGTTACTTTCAGCCCTGATTAGCACGAGTGTTGTAAGCATGACACAATAAGTGATTCTTTCACTCTACTCAGCACTGGTAAAGCCTCAACTGGAATACTGTGTCCAATTTTGGGCACCACACTTCAGGAAAGATGTGGACTAATTGGAAAAATTCCAGACCTAAGAAAACATGACCTATGACAGAAGATTGAAAAAAACTGGGTTTGTTTAGTCTGGAGAAGAGAAGACTGAGTCTTCAAGTACATAAAAGGCAATGTAACAGAGTCCTTGGTGGTCACTCCCCCTGCGGGGTGGCGGAACCTGATCATACCCAGTTAGATACTCTGGGTGGTCACAACCCAGGCTCCACATTCCCACTATTTGCAGGGGGTGGGATTTGACCCTTTTTGGACCTCCTTAAGTCTCAGCAGCTGGAGGATCAAAATGAAAGCCAGAACCACCCACACATTCAGGGATATTCTTTCCCTGTGGGCCCAGCAAAGGGGACGTAGGTAGCAAGTCTATGGTGCTGCCAATGATCCACTTCCAGTGCAGTGGGTTTAGGGACATCACTCTGGCTGGGTCTCTGAGACAGGCTCAGCCTGTCTCTTACCCTGGGAATTCACTGTACTCTCCTCAAGGTTGGAGTGAAGGTTTTCTGCCTAGCAGTTCCCTCCACAGCTTCAGGAGTTACTCCAAAGTGGACTGCTTAAGGCAATCCCACTCCTCCTCCTGCCCTCCCTCCCCCAATGATTGCATCTTCCTCCCTTTTAAATGCCTCCACCCTATCATGCATGATTGACAGTGCCAGAGGGGTGGGGCTAGCCCTGCACCCCATCACAGGTTGTAATAAAGCGGAGAGTGATAAATTGTTCTCCTTATCCACTAAGGACAAGACAAGAGGTAATGGGCTTAAATTGTAGCAAAGGAAATTTAGGTTAGATATTAGGGAAAACTTCCTAACTGGAAGGGTAGTTTAGAAATGGAACAAATTATTTAGGGGGATTGTGGAATCTCCGTCACTGGAGGTTTTTAAGAACAGTTCAGGGGACTGGACTAGATGACCTATTGAGGTCCTTTCCAGTCCTACTTTTCTATGATTCTGTGAAATACAAATCCCTATGAAAATTAATTAAGGTGATTACTGATGTAAAAGGTATTTGACTAATGATTGTATTATAAATGGTCTACTTTCCAATAGCATAAGATAATCCTGTAGGCACATTTTTTCACAAGCTCAAGGTGCTCAGTGGAAGACCAGAGGAAGAGGAGCAACAGCAAAGGTAACTTTAGCCTTTCTTATGTTCCCCTGATCATGGTGCCAGCCTTGCTCTGGACCAGTCCCTAGAATATAAGTAAAATCTGCTCTAATTTGCATCCATCTGCCTGCACCCCTAAGGAGCAGTACCAGCACCCGGGGATTACTGGGGCATAGAATCACTTTAACAACACTCTTTTACGTTCAGGAATGCCCCCTATTATGGGGGCTGAACCCGAGCAAGCCCTCTGTTACAAAATTCCAAGACCAGGCAGCTTTCTGGGTGCTTTGTACTGCCAGAGAAAACTGGGATGAAAAAAAGAGAGAGAGAGATCACAGTGTGATGCGTTGGGTCACAGAAACCCCCTTGGGACTGCCAACTGATGTGCTGAGACTACCTCTGAGCCCATTTTCCCTGTCACCTTGGGACTTCAGAACCTTGCCCAGTTTGAGCCAGACATGCTAGCCTGCTACCCAGGTCTGAACCATGTCCCACAAAAGCTGCAGGCTTAACTGAAAACACTTAAGAAGTGTTCCTGGCTCCAACACTCAGATGCTCAGCTTCCAATGGGGACCAAACCCCAAATAAATCCGTTTGACCCTGTATAAAGCTTATACCGGGTAAATGCATAAATTGTTCACCCTCTATGACACTGATAAAGAGATATGCACAGCTATTTGCCTCCCCCCCCAGGTATTAATACATACTCTGGGTTAATTAATAAGTAAAATGTGATTTTATTAAATACAAAAAGTAGGATTTAAGTGATTCCAAGTAATAACAGATAGAACAAAGTGAATTACCAAGCAAAATAAAATAAAACATACAAGTCTAAACCTAATACAGTAAGAAAGTGATTACAGATGAAACCTCACCCTCAGAGATGTTTCAGTAAGCTTCTTTTACAGACTAGCCTCCTTCTAGTCTGGGTCCAGCAATCACTCACACCCCTGTGGTTACTGTCCTTTGTTCCTTTCAAGTATCCTTTGGGGGTGGAGAGGCTATCTCTTGAGCCAGCTGAAGGCAAAATGGAGGGGTCTCCCAGGGGTTTAAATAGATGTTCTCTTGTGGGTGGACACCCCTCCCTCCCCTTGTGTAGAATCCAGCTACAAAATGGAGTTTTGGAGTCACATGGGCAAGTCACATGTCCATGCATGACTCAGAACTTACAGGTAGTAGCCATTGTTCACATGCTACCTTGAACATCCTCAGGTAGACTTCTTATGTGGATTGGAGTCTTCCAAGATCCATTGTCAATTAAGTATTTCTTGATTGAGCACTTAACTTGCAAATTCCTTTCTAAAAAAGCTAAACAAATGCCTTACTAAGGCTACTTAAAATCAAAGAAGTACACAGCCAATATTCATAACTTCGAAAAATGATACATGCATACAAATAGGATGAATATATTCAGTAGATCATAACCTTTGCATAGATATGTTACATGGAATATGTAGCATAAAACATATTCCAGTTATGTCATATTTACATTCATATGCATATTTCCATAAAGCATTATGGAGCAACATCACACACAGTAAAAGGTGAATGAAAAGACACAAAAAAGAATTATATATATATATATATATATATTTATTTATTTCTTAACAAAAATTGATTAGATGATATCTCTGGGGTCATGCAATTTTCAGGAAATAATATAGTACAAGATAAAACCATTGTCTGATGCTAAAACAGTTTAAGGCTTGTTATATAACGGAAAACAAAATGAAACTGAGAAAGTTTCTAGTCAGTAATATGTATTACAAAATGTGTACAAAAGTTTGTATTTACTCAGTAGCACAAATATTAAGTTAATGATGTTAATGTTTTAAAAACAAACAATTCTTCCAGTTTACATTGTATCTCAATGAACAGTACTGAATGGCAAAATTTACGCAAAACCACAAAAGACACCATATGACTGTATATCTCCATCTAACACCATGGTGAGAGAAAGAACTGGAATTCAATTAGATGCCTTCTGAAGCACTCTCCAATGATAAATCAAGCATTTCTTATTAATTCATAGTCAGCAGCATAATACAGTTAGAAAAAAGTTTTATGCATGACTTGAATGAGCAAAGGGCAATCCTAGCTACCTGTGGAAAGGGTTTCCTGAAGATTTTCCTTGTCACTACACGTTGCGAGCAAGGTCCAAGGCCCACAGTGGAAGCGTTCACAGGAGAACTATTGCCAGAACTGATTTCCAGGCTTGATTACCTACTAATCATCCAGACTGTGCATAAAACCTTCTTCTAGAGACCAGAAAAACTGACTTCATGCAATTTCCCAAAGCCTCCCCACTCCACAGAGAAAATCATAACAATAAATGCAGCCTTATTTCCTGATGAGTCCCTCCTAATGAGTGAGGAGTCCCTTCCTGAGGTTGGTGAGTGTACAGCAAGGAGCTTCTCCTCTTTCTGAGCACCTGAGATGCCATGGTAAAGAGCCCAGCAAGTACTCCTAACTGATCCACTCAGAGCAAGAGCAGCAGCTTGAATAATCAGGCAGAGAAAACACCAACATGGAGTGCAAAATAAAAAACAGGGAGAAGCAAAGAGCTTGTGTCCTACCACAGCAAAGAATGTTGATTGAGCAGCTTCAAGGGAAGTATGGTCCTGTACCTGGTACACTAGATAATGGAATTGCTTAAACTTCACGGCAAGCCACCACATGGTGCTATTGCAGATAGTCTTATTTATTAATCAATTATTATTGTTATTCATAGTCTATTCATTATAGTCTGATTAGTTCGGTTTTTCTGAATGTTAAACAACTAGCTCCTGCAAGAAAACAATACAATTAGATGTGGTGCAACTCATCTTTGATACTGAGAAATACAGTCTGCTCTGCCTAAATCTCTCTCTGATTAAGAATGATTCTTAGGGGTAGCTGCTGCCTAAAGTTATAGCTACATAAGCGAGCACAAACTAAATCATTACAGGTAAGTGAGGGAGCATGGGCCTGATGAGCTATTTATGAGCATGAAGGGAAGGTTTGGGCTGCATATTTGTTTTGTACCCCAGTCACTCAGCTATAAGGTTGATTTTTTCATAATTCCTATTATATTATGCAAATCACTGTTCCCCTTGAAAAAATTTTCTGCTAAAGAATGTTAATTTCTATTCAGTTAGCTAAACTGTGTGTTTTATATGAGTCCATATGCTTCTGCTAATGTACTCTTCCAAAAACCACTTGTATAGTTTAGCACTCTGAAAATAAATATAATCATTTCCAACATTCATTTTCAGTGTAATTAGTTGCCTGAAGGCATCGGTAGATAAGTTTTCAGTGGAAGAAATGTAAAAATGGATAGCCATGCTGGTTCTCAAGGAAATATTCTCTCTACGTGTGACATGTCTGGATAGCTCTTTAGGAAAAATCCTTGCTGGAACCAGTCTTGATCGGTAAATGTTCCTCATTTATTAAACTAACAAACCAATGAAGAAAGTAATTCACATCATAAACTCATAATTTGGATTGTAAATTCTTCAGACAGGAACACCGGGATTAATTCTGATCTCTTTTACACAGGCTTTACAGTCATGTAACTCCATTATATTTACTCTGGATTTACACCTCTGCAAGAGCGGAGAATCAGATAAATTGTCTTTTATCTTTAAAATTCCACATATTTATGCAGCTGTATAAATAAACTAAAACAATCATCACCATAATAAAATCAGGAGGATGTATCTAGCAGTTTTTGTCAGGGTATGTGTGAGGGGCAAATTATAGTCAGAATATAGTTCTGAGCGTAGCTCCTCCTACAGTCATAATTACTTTCTCCCCCACGTTTTGTAGAACTTTTTCACTCCTCGTTTCACCAATTGATTCACTCACTTTAAGGGGAAAAAACACCACATTATATGTAGGGACGCATAGCTCCCGAATCGCCAGCCCACAGATGCGGCACACTGTGTCTGTGGCAACGAGGCAGGAGTGACCTTCACCCCAGCGTCTGTGATTAGGAAACTTACTGGCTGACTTGATCATCACCCTCGCAGCTTGCTTTCACGTGCACACGATATGGGTTTGTTATCTTATGTTGTTGTACACTGTACACTCCTTTTATGCGCAAGAATTTAACCACTTAGAAGTGTTGTAAGGAGGGAAGCAGGAAGAATAAAAACCCCAGGAAAGATTTCCTGGGAGGCTTTGAGGCTTTTTGGCTTTTCGGCTACCACAGACCAGGCGTTCTGTTTCCTTTCCTTTCTCGTCACCACAGTTATAATATCAGCATGAGTGCTATTCTGCAGAGCTTTCCCTAGCAAATTTATCATGAATGCACAATACCTTTCAAATGTACGAAAAACGTGCAATCCCTTTTAAAAATGCATAGGCGTGCCTGATCTCAGTTACAGCCTTGTAAAATCCAAAATAACTGCACCGAAATTAATGGAGATTCACACTGGTGTAAGTAAGTCAGAACAGAATCTGGCCTGTTGGCCACTGCTTTATTGCAAAGTAGTGCACAACCCTGTATACATTTTAAAAAAAGAAATACAGAGAGAGAGAGTGGCTAGTCAATTCATAAACAGCTATGTCTTTATTAATTTGATTTATTTTACTAAATAAAACAGCACCCATCCAGCATTCTGGGCACCCCACAAAATCTTTTAAAGATACACTTATCAATAACCAGATTCATAAGTTACCCTGATCAAATTTTTCAAAACACCCAATGACAATATAAATGTAAAATTAATCAACCTCTTTATATTGAATGAATTGCTTTTTTAAACTTTTTTATATATATTATACACTATTTTTGTATTCCTGAAAGAGGGGAAGAGAGAGCATAATGTACATATAAATGGACAAAAGCAAGGTAAAGAGCATCGCTAGCAAATACAGATGGAGTCAATTGCTTTCAGTAAAATTGGAAATCTAGACACTTTCAAGAATCGTTATTTGAATATTTTTCACTACTAGCTTCCATCCCAATTAATTTCTCTAATAACTCATTTTGCAGAGAGAAATCAAATAATTTTGGTTATACAAAGGAAGGTAATAATTAGAGTAAAAATATATATATGCCTCTCTGTGAAGTCAGGAACAATAAGTTACTTTCTCTGTGATACTTTGCTAAATCTATAATGATAATGAATGAATCTTTTTACGGTGGCATAGATGTATATGGTGCTTTGTAAATATACAAGACCTTTGCCAAGAGGAGTTTAGGTTCTATTATAGCTAGATGACATTAATTAAGACAGCAAAGCACAGGAAGAGGGAGTCTAGTGGGGTGACAAAACTGCGGAATTTGAGGAAGTGCAATTGGACAAGGAGTTGCAATGGTGAGAACCTGAGCAGGATAAAACAGTCAGCACATTTTCAGTAAATTCTGATAGAAGGTAGTAAAAGTGCTCGATTTTAGTCAATGATGTACAGTGTACATCTACTTCATATGTATTAGAATATGTGAAAAGGAGAGGAAAGATATTTCAGGCAGGTATGATATTTTCATGGTATCAAGCAGAAAAACCTGCTACTAACAGCTGAATAATTGTGTCATTTAAGCATTTTGTATCTATCTTTAGAATACTTTAAATTTTCAAAGTATGAGGGGTCATGCTGTGAGCAACCAAATCAGGTTCCCAGCAGGAATATCATTTTTATTCGACAAGCACATATCAGTCAACTAATGGGAATCTTGTAGGTATGCCAGTCTCCTATGTAACACTTCATAGAGCAGTCAACAACTGAATTGATTTTCTTAGCTTCCTCATTACCTTGGATTTCTGACAAGCCAACTGTAGTGAAAAATATTCAAATAACAATTCTTGAAAATGTCTAGATTTCCAATTTTACTGAAAGCAATTGACTCCATCTGTATTTGCTAGCGATGCTCTTTACCTTGCTTTTGCCCATTTTTCTACAGCCAATAATCTTTCTTGATACAAATTTCAATGAGTGGATGCTGGCAACTGTAGAGCTATTTTGTCCCAAAGAGACTGCTGGTTGAAAGGACATAGTGGATTATAGTGGAACCAGCCTGTTTTTGTGTATAGTTAAATTACTCAATTTTCATTGCATTGTATGGAAACACATGATATTTTAGGGTAGGAAGATGCAAGGGTATACACTAAGGTTTGAGGTCTCCCTAAGGTCAGTTATGAACTTGGATTTTTCATCTCTCTCTCACACCACACTCATTACCAGGTATTTGAGTGCCTGCATAGCACAAGAGCTATCACATGGGTTTCATGCTGCCAACAAGTTACTGAAGAACCTGGCTGGGTGCCTCCAAGTAATAAAAGACTGAGCTAGTCTAGTCTCCTCATTATTTCCTCTCTGGATGTTTCTGAGATGTTAATGGGTCTGATCTCTTTTTAGATTAGGACAGCAAGTTTCATATATCTGAGCATCTTCTTTAGAATATACTATAATTGAACACATTCTTCTCTTGGGGTGCTCTGATTTCATGTCAGTAGCAGACAATGAGATCATCCTTTGTGGGCACTCTCTTGCTTCAAAAAATCATCAGCAAATAACTACCTCTGTTAAGAAACTACTTTTGTAAGTTCACTGAGTGATCACTTAAGGCAAGTTTCCCTTCATAACTAGTTAACAGATAACCCTTTTTGTCTTGCCAGGCTCCAAGACTTGTGGGCCACAAATACGTGCAGAGGGAATACAGGCTTTAAACCACAAGCAGGGATGAGGGGACAGTTTCGGGAAGTATAGATTCTCCTCCTCTGCTGAAAGCAGAAGGGACCTCCCTTCTCCCTGGCTCGGGTTAGTAGAGGTCTGCACAGCTCCTGCTCCTCCTTTACTGATTTGATGAGAGCTCCCCTTCCTGGTGCAATCTTGATTGACTACTCACCACAAAAATCCTATCCAAAAGGATCATCTTTATTTGGTAGGTTTCATCGTCTTGTGGCAGATGTCTCCTCCCTTTAGGAAGGACCTCTTGGTGTCTCCCTGACACTGGAACTCTGGATCTCCACCTGTTCAGTCATGTCTATCGCATTGGATATATAGCACCCTTTTTCTGTGTGGTGACTGCAACCCATCTGAGTATCTCAGAGCAATGGTTCAGCTTCTCATCACTGTGCCACATGCCTTGCTGTTCCCAATATAAGAATATACCTAAGTGACAAGTATTCTTTTATCACCCTCAGCTACCCACAAATACACAGTGTCCATGAATAAGTCTAAATAAGCTTCAGAGTCTCAGCCGTGTTAGTTTGTATCCGCAAAAAGAACAGGAGTACTTGTGGCATCTTAGAGACTAACAAATTTATTTGAGCATAAGCCTTTCGTGGGCTACAGCCCACTTCATCGGATGTATGGAATGGAACACACAGAAAGAAGATATTTATACATCCCACCTTTTCATGTTCTCTGTATGTATAAATATCTTCTTTCTGTGTGTTCTAAATAAGCTGATATTCAAACTCTTACCTAAGAAACTGAAAAACCTAGATCAGAAATACACATCTTTTGAGCAGCTTCAAATTATGTATGTGCAATTGGCTTGTAGGTGTTGTCAGCACTAACATTTGCTCTCCTTTGTTAGGCTAGTTTGAGGGAGATGATTTGTTGCCTCGTAAAACCTCAGCATAAACATATGGGGGTGGTTTTATGCATTATAGGAAATGGTTCCATTATGGCAAGAGGTTTTATGAATATTAGGCACCAAATATCTAAGCTGAACATTCGTGGGGCTGGTGGCCCACTAGAAGAGAAACTGCATTTGTAGTATCTGTGGATCACACTTATTTCCATAAATGCTGCTGCTTTTTATTTGCTTTGCAAAAGCATATTGAACTAATAATATTGGAGAGGCAACTGTAAAGGATAAACCTGTAAAATACACTAGCTGTGAGCTTGGCAAACAAAAATGTATTACTTGAAGCAGCAAGTTCTGTCTCATGTTTAATGTTTTGTTGCACTGCAGCTATGCTCTTCTAATAGCTTTAGTTCTTTACTTAGTATTTATATTTCTTTAGCATGGAAATTTATTTAAAAATTTGTAAATGTTGCATTAGAACACCAACAATAAATTAAACAAATCTAATCCTCTATTATAGGGTCTTGAATTTTTTTCATAATGTCGACTAATATTCCCTCTTTTATATAGTCACTTTATCCCCCCGCCCCCGGTAGTGCTGGAACAATAATTATAGCAGGGGTGCCGAAGGCGAAAACCAAGTATTTGGATTGTTATTACTATTTCAAGCCAGGGGATTATTACTATTTCAAGCCCCAGCACCCTAGTTCCAGCACCGATGCCCTCCCCCCAGATACTGACAAATGCTTTGGACCAAATTTGAACTTTTTTTTTTTCATTTCAGAAGTTTACTTATATCAAGCAAAGATTTACAGTTGTATAGACTTGCAGTAAATTTTTCAAAAATGTCTATGTGACTTAGGAGCCTAAATCTCATCGAATCATAGGGTACGTCTATACTTACCTGCTGGTTCGGCGGCAAGTAATCAAACTTCTGGGTTCGATTTATCGCGTCTTGTCTGGACGCGATAAATCGAACCCAGAAGTGCTCGCCATCGACTCCAGTACTCCTGCTCGGCGAGAGGAGTACGCGGAGTCGACGGGGGAGCCTGCCTGCCGCGTCTGGACCGCGGTAAGTTCGAACTAAGGTACGTCGACTTCAGCTACGTTATTCACGTAGCTGAAGTTGCGTATCTTAGTTCGAACTGGGGGGTTAGTGTAGACAAGCCCTATAGACTTCAAGATCAGAAGGGACCGTTATGATCGTTTAGTCTGACCTCCTGCACAACACAGGCCACAGAATCTCACTCACCACTCCTGTATCAAACCCCTAACCTATGTCTGAGCTATTGAAGTCCTCACATCATGGTTTAAAGACTTCAAGGTGCAGAAAATTCTCCAGCAAGTGACCCAGGCCCCACGCCGCAGAGGAAGGCGAACCCCCACCCCAGGGCCTCTGCCAATCTGCCCTGGAGGAAAATTCCTTCCTGACCCCAAATATGGCGATCAGCTAAACTCTGAGGCAAGACTTACCAGCCAGACACCCAGGAAAGAATTCTCTGTAGTAACTCAGATCCCACCCCATCTAACATCCCATCACAGACCATTGGGCATATTTACCGCTAATAGTCAAAGATCAATTAATTGCCAAAATTAGGCTATCCCATCATACCGTCCCCTCCATAAACTTATCAAGCTTAGGGTACGTCTATACTTACCCGCTGGTTCGGCGGCAAGCAATCGATCTTCTGGGATCGATTTATCGCGTCTTGTCTAGACGTCGGTAATCCTGCTCCGCGAGAGGAGTAGGCGGAGTCGACGGGGGAGCCTGCCTGCCGCATGTGGAACCGCGGTAAGTACCTTTAAGTTCGAACTAAGATACTTCGACTTCAGCTACGTTATTCACGTAGCTGAAGTTGCGTATCTTAGTTCGAACTGGGGGCTTAGTGTGGACCAGCCCTCAGTCTTGAAGCCAGATATGTCTTTTGCCCCCACTGCTCCCTTTGGAAGGCTGTTCCAGAACTTCACTCCTCTGATGATTAGAAACGTTTGTCTAATTTCAAGTCTAAACTTCCTGATGGCCAGTTTATATCCATTTGTTCTTGTGTCCACATTGGTACTGAGCTTAAATAATTCCTCTCCCTCCCTGGTATTTATCCCTCTAATATATTTATAGAGAGCAATCATATCTCCCCTCAGCCTTCTTTTGGTTAGGCTAAACAAGCTGAGCTCTTTGAGTCTCCTTTCAGAAGACAGGTTTTCCATTCCTCAGATCATCCTACTAGCCCTTCTCTGTACCTGTTCCAGTTTGAATTCATCCTTCTTAAACACAGGAGACCAGAACTGCACACAGTATTCCAGATGAGGTCTCAACAGTGCCCTGTATAACGGTACTAACACCTCCTTATCTCAACTGGAAATACTTCGCCTGATGCATCCCAAGACCGCATTAGCTTTTTTCACGGCCATATCACATTGGTGGATCATCGTCATCCTGTGATCAACCAATACTCCTAGGTCCTTCTCCTCCTCTCTTACTTCCAACTGATGCGTCCCCATCTTATAACAAAAATTCTTGTTATTAATCCCTAAATGCATGACCTTGCACTTTTCACTATTAAATTTCATCCTATTACTATTACTCCAGTTTACCTTGTGCCAAGGTCAGTAATAAAAAGATTAAATAAGATTGGTCCCAAAACCGATCCCTGAGGAACTCCACTAGTAACCTTCCTTCAGCCTCATAGTTCACCTTTCAGTATGACCCATTGTAGTCTCCCCTTTAACCTCTTCCTTATCCACCTTTTAGTTTTCATATTGATCGCCATCTTTTCCAATTTAGCTAATAATTCCCCATGTGGAACTATATCAAATGCCTTACTGTCTCTTTTCAAAAGGGACTCTGAAATCAATTCATTGCTTTTGAAAATGGTACCTTTTTTTTCAACCTGCCTTTCCTGTATGTTTGTATATTGTATGTTTATGAAAAAATTCTTTATGCAAAAATAAAAAATCAGGACAATTACGGTATACTTGGAGTAATAGTAAATAAGGATTAAATTCTATTGATCAGCTACATGGGTGTAAATTAGCAGAATTTAGCCTAGCAATCCTGGGGCAAATTAGAAAGTGAACTGTGGTCTTTAACATTAAATTAGATGGTGCCTTTCCTGAATCTACTTCATTGGAAACAAATACTTAACAAACAAACAAACAAACATCACACTGCCTTTGCTACTGGATAGTGGGCAGAGATCTGGATGTTAATTAGCAATAACATGCAGAGCACAAGGTCTGATTCCAGCCAACAACTACATATACTACAAGTATCAGAGGAGTAGCCGTCTTAGTCTGGATCTGTAAAAAGCAACAAAGAGTCCTGTGGCACCTTATAGACTAACAGATGTATTGGAGCATAAGCTTTCGTGGGAGAATATCCACTTCGTCAGACGCATGCAATGGAAATTTCCAGAGGCAGGTATAAATATGCAAGCAAGAATCAGTCTAGAGATAATGAGGTTAGTTCAATCAGGGAGGATGAGGCCCTCTTCTAGCAGTTGAGGTGTGAACACCAAGGAAGGAGAAACTGCTTTTGTAGTTGGCTAGCCATTCACAGTCTTTGTTTAATCCTGAGAGGATGGTGTCAAATTTGGAAATGAACTGAAGCTCAGCAGTTTCTTTTTGAAGTTTTTTTGCTGTAGGATGGCTACCTTTAAATCTGCTGTTGTGTGTCCAAGGAGGTTGAAGTGTTCTCCTACAGGCTTTTGTATATTTCCATTCCTAATATCTGAAATATCTTCAGTTCATTTGCAAATTTGACACCATCAGCTCAGGATTAAACAAAGACTGTGGAGCAGTTTCTCCTCCCTTGGTGTTCACACCTCAACAAGTTCTCTGAGTTTATTAAAATCTGCTTTTTTAAAGTCCGCTGTCCTTATACTGCTGCGCTCACTCCTTCCATTCCTTAGAATCATGATGCCTGTCATTTCAGGATCACTTTCACCCAAGTTACCTTCCACTTTCAGATTTGCAGCCAATTCCTTTCTGTTAGACTCAAATCTAAAATGGCTGTCTCCCTAGTGACTTCCTTCACTTCCTGAAACAAGAAGTTATTCCCAACACATTCTAAGAACTTATTGGACATTTTGTGATTTGCCATATTATTTTTTCCAACATATATCTAGGAAATTAAAGTCCCCCATTACTACCAGCTCTTGTTTATTATTACTTTTAATATTTTATATCATATTTAATATTTCAGAATGAAATAATCAAAATGTCAAAATTTCCCATCGAACAGAAATTCTATTGCCCAACCAGCTGTAATTATTCATAATATTTGAGATCTTAAGTATTTTCTCAAGTTGAGATTTTCAAAGAGACCTAAGGACACCCCAGGTAAGTATTAATGGGAGTTGAGCACCCAAGGTAATTTTCAAAAGTGCCTATGGGACAGATTGTTAAAAATATTTAAATGCATAAAGATTCAGCTAGGCACCTACTGGGATTTTCAAAAGTACCTATGTGTCTAATTCCTATTGAAATCACTGGGGGATTAGACATCTAGGTATTTTTGAAATCCCACACCTTTGAAAATCTGGTCCTAAGAGACTTCCCAATGCCAAAGTTGTATGTGGCAGAGCAAGAATTGTACCCTGGTCTCTTCACCACAAGCCCTGCAGTCCTCCCTCTGATGGCCAATTTCTCTGAACTAAATTCAATGGTGAGATAAAAAATGATCGAAAGTGGTCATAAAATTGGTGTAAGTGGCAAAGAAGTGCATAACTTCCAACAAAGTGGCATTCAGTGGGTGTGCATGATGAGTGTAATTTACACCAAGTGTATGTCTACATAGCACAATGAACCCAGACTCTGCCTCAGGTTAAACCCTAAGCCCCCATCTCATCCACACAAAAACTAGTCTACTTCAGGCCAGGTACCCTTCTTGACTTGGGCCCATAGACGCTGCCAGAGGGGTCAGTCAGAGCTGAGTCCTGCTGTGACACAGGTCAGGGCCCAGCCATTTTGGAGTGTGAATGCAGTTGGGAGTGGAGAGTCTGCCAGCACTATTCCACAATCTCCAGAGGTGGTTCTTCACAGCCCTTCAATTCCAAAGTTTGCCACTCACCTCCCAGGAACTGGAAACCATATCCTGGTTCAAATGCAGCTGCTCAGCATTTAATCCTACCTTTCCACATGGACTGCTCAACTGGAAACAATACAGTCAATACTGACATGTATTAACTATGGCCCACAATATGATGAAGACCTGCATCAAGCACACGGCTAACTGGCCAGACGAACACAGCTGGAGTCTAATTAACTTCTGGTGTGAGATGAGCAAGATGTTCAACTTCAGCAAGAGAAAGAAAAATGATCATGTACTCAAGATTACCCGAGAGGCTGGCAGGCATTGGTGACTGACTGGCAGCAGAACAATGCACAGAGTGGATCAGCTAAAAGTTGTACCAAGGATCAAGCCAGATTCAGTAACTGGAGTCAAAGGAGCAGGAACCAGGCAAAGAGGCAGAAACTTGGTCTTTGGGGTCCAGTCAGCTGCAAGCCTAGCAACTAGTTGCTCAGACAAAGGTGTGGCATGAACAGAAAGCTTTATGCTAGGAGGTGACCAATCAGCATTGGTTGCTAGTCAGCTGATACTGCTGAGTCTGTGGGTGTAGCCTCTGTTTGCAGGGTATTATCTGTGGTTTCCCTATCTTGCCTTGCAGTGCAGTGATACAAAGAATAAAGCTCCTGTTTGGCAACCCTCCTGGCCTAGATTTGAGACCTGCAGTACTTGATATCTGTCCAGGTGCAGTGCACATGTGAGGTGTATACATACTCAAAACCACCTTCACCAAACAAGGACCTTCCACCAGAGAAGTAGATTGTGTTGTGAAATGGGCCACCCAAATACCCTAAGAAAATCTGCTTTAGTACAGAAATAAACCTCCCTCTGACTGCACATCCCTGGTTGTCACCTACCACCCCCTACTGGAACCTCTAAGGGGGTATCATCAAACAACTATGACCCATATTTAATGGGTCTTCCCTCTTCTGGTCTTCAAACAACTCCTCCAAGCTCATCATCAGAAGCAATCTCCCAACAGACCAGGACACACCAACTCAGAGCAGCACCAGACCCTGCCTGACCTCAACTGCTACAATGATCAACACACCTGTCAAGATCCATGGGCGCTACACATGCCTATCACAACACGTTGTGTCCTTTATCCAGTGACACAATAGCAATTATGTGGGTGAAACCAATCACTACATTCTTGAATGAACTCACAGAAGAAAATTAGAAAAGACAAAAACACAGTATTACGTGTGGTTGAGCACTTTTCACACAGTGATCACTCTATATCTGATCTATCAGCCCTCATCCTCAAAGGAAACCTGCATAAAAAAAAAAAAGATGAGCCTGGGAGCTTAAATTCATAACTTTGCTAGACATTAAAAAAATCATGGACTGAATAGAAACACTGACTTATTATAACAATCTATAAGGTTTCCCCCGGTCCTTGCAGATATTGTGCAGAACACAGCAAGCCACAAATAATGCAGACTGCATCAATGCCACTGGCATCCAAATGGTTTTGAAGACAGCAGCAATGGGATTTCAATCTGCCAAATAGACCCTCCACCACTCTCCTATAGCTATAGAATGTGTAGTTGAACTTTTGCCAGGTCCTCTAAAATCAGTGTACGGTTTCATAAACCATGGCAACAAATGGTAAGCAGGATCCTCTAGAATAACACTGCGACAGTGACTCCATTTATAACAATGTCATTCAGTGGGAATAATGTGCCAGTTGTCCATGAAGGTAAAGTCCTGACCTTCCATTATGCACCCTGCCAGTGCATCTTTCATTAGGGTCCATGTATCTACTCCTATGGTCCACCAGGCCTGCATAATGATGGAGTAGTATCCTTTGTTGTTTATGTACTCAGGTGCTCCTAGTGGTGGGCAAAGTATAGGCACATGAGTCCCATAAAAGGCCCTAATGCAGTTTGGAAAGTCAGCAATTATCTCAGAAACATTTGTAATCCCCACCATCTTTAAGTACACCACAGTGCTCATTGCCACAGCAACCCCACAGTTGATTTGCCACCTCCAAACTAGTTGGCCACAGACCTGTAGTCTGGGGTAGCCAGCTACCAGATAACTATAGCGACCCACTTCTGCACCACCATGGCCACTCTCATATGGGTGTCCTGGTGCTAGAGGGTAAGGGCAAGCTGATCACAAACCTCCAGGAATGTATGCTTCTTCATGGGAAAGTTCTGGACTCATTGTTGGTCATCCCAGGTCCACATGACGATGTGATCCCTCCAGTCTGTGCTTGTGGCCCTGCTCCTGTAGCACTAGTCCACATTGTGGGATTTGTGGCTAAAGCAACAACAGGCAGGAGCAGCATCAGCTGGGTCACAGCTTGCATGTCAGTATCCTCCTCCAAGAGGTACCTTCAGCAGTTCAAACACTGCGGCTGAGACGTCCGCCATTATCTCACAGATGCTACACCTGTGTTCTGAAATAGGACAGAGCATGAGGAAAAGAAGTTCTTCCACCAGGGCAGGATCCATGTTGGCGCTGGCTGCTGAGAATTGCTTGGCTAGATGTGTTCGCAGGCTAAAGCCACCCAAAACACTTGTGGTCAACTCCCACCAGACAAATTCTCCCACAACCCAGTATGAAAAAAAAACCCAGAGTGGCTTCAGCTGGGAAGGGCACTAGGAAACCTGAGATACAACAGTATATGTCCACAGAAGATGCAGTTCTGGCTCAGCTTCTGGTCTGCATACTGCATGATGCACATGCCAGCACAGTTTTGAAGCCCAGATTTCCATTGCAGTGTGGGCCTAGAAATACGAGTCTGCAGACACAGTTTAGTATGCTGTGTAGAAATACCCCAAGGGAGCAGAATAGATTGTAGCAGGCCTGTGTGGTGAATATAATAGCTGAGGCCCAAGCCCTGGCCCCACCCATGCTCCCTCCTCTCCCCCAAGCCGGCAGGAGCTCAGCTCAGGTCAGAGGCCAATGGCCCGTCGCTGGGGCCAGCCGTTGGCCTGGCACTGGGGCCAATGCTGAGGCCAGCCAGCGGCCTGGTGCTGTGTCCGGTGTTGCAGGCAGCCCAGCGGCCCAGCACTGGGGCAGGTGCTGAGGGCGGCTGGTGGCCTGGTGCTGAGAACGACACTGAAGGCAACCGGCGGCCCGGCCCTGGGGCTAGTGCTGAGGGCGGCCAGCAGCCCAGAGCGGCTCGGCCAGGGCTCCTCCAGCTGCGGGGGTGTGTGCGGTTGGGGCTCTGGTGGCTTCTTTCCCCCAACCTTTATTTCCTGCTTTTTCCTTCTCCTCCCCCACCTCAACAAGGACCCAATCCAGTACACACTCAAGCAGATTTTAAGCACATGAGTAGTTTTACTGAACTGATTCCCTTATTCACTGGGCTTACTCCAGGGGTGAAAGTAACTTAAAGGATTTACTGGTTCAGCGGAGTCCTGAGCTGGGGGTGGGGCCTCAACTGGGAGGGGCACAGCCTCAACCAGAAGAGGTGGGGCTTTTAAATCAAGGTTTAAAGGGCCCGGGGCTCCCTTGGGGTAGCAGCGGCCAGGACCCCCAGGCCCTTTAAATCACCACCAGAGCCCTGGCTGCCGCTGCTACCCTGGGGGCTCCGGCAGCAGGGCTCGGGCGGTGATTTAAAGGGCCTAGATCTCCGACCATAGCAGGGAGCCCCCGGCCCTTTAAGTCACAGCTGGAGCCCCGCTGCCGGAGCCCTGGGGTAGCGGTGGCGGCCGAGGACTCTGGCGATGATTTAAAGGGCCTGGGGCAGGAGCGGTGGCTGGAGCCCCAGACCCTTTAAATTGCCATCTGAGCCCCACTGCTGGAACCCTGGGGTAGCAGCGGTGGGGTTCTGGCGGTGATTTAAAGGGCCAGGGGCTCCCAGCCGCCGCTACTGCAGTGGAGCCCCAGGCCCTTTAAATCGCCGCCCGAACCCCAGGGCTCCTGGCCGCCTCCACTACCCAGAGACTCTGGCAGTTGGGCTCTGCCGGAAATTTAAAGGGCCCGGGGCTCCGGACGCTGCTGGGAGCCCCAGGCCCTTTAAATCGCGGGCCTGGAGAAGCCGGTACAGTACGGTACTCCAGTTCTTGCCAGTATGCTGGACCGGACCGGACCAGCTTACTTTCACTTCTGGTTTACTCAGGTACTTAGCTGAATTGTATGAATGTATGAACAAGTATTCCTATTTATTTACTCTGCCCAAATATACGGAGCCAAATTTTTGTTTGTGTAAATTGATGCAGCTTTATTCACTTTAATGGAGCCGCATCAGTTTACATCAGTGAACAATTTGGCCCACATTATTTCATTAAATCAGCTCTGTTTCTCTCTACTCCTAGATTTCCTCTTCCTAATTATCCCTTATTAGTGTGTAGATCAGAATATATGGACATAGGATTTTTTTTTAAAGAATCAGAATGTATTTGGAATAATTGAACAGTGAAAAGAATCAGTAAAAGTTACTATATAATACATTGTGCTGGAAAAGGCAGTGAAAAGAGTCAGAGGTTCAGAGCTAATTTGTTTTATATAATCTCCACTCCTTGGGAAAAGCTTTGGGTGAAATCATTCTGGGGCAGAGTCAGTAGCTTAACATGTCTGTTAATTGAGGATCATTAAGTAACCTAAATCTCAGAGTGTCACAAATCTCCTGTGGATAACTGACTTTATTTTCAAAAACTATGTACTTTATAACTGAATGCTAATGGAAGAAAGATCAATAAAAGAACCACCATAAACTAGCCTTTCAAGCAATTCTTTGAAGTTTGTTTTTTAAACAACTGAGATCTCCATGTGATATTGAATAACCTTGAAGTTGATACTTTTACTAAGAATAACAGAATTATACACATCATTGTGACCGTTAGTGAAAATTATAATTATAGTAAAGAGAGAAGAGGGCTAACTCTGAAATGATGAAATTTATAAGCATTATAGCTATTGACACATTTCAGTATATTATGAAGTGATTTTGCTATGTATCTTAGTGTTTTATACTGTTGGCCATCTCTGTAGTACATGACTGCCTACAAATTATACTAATTTACTACAAAATATATCTTTTAATTTACAGGATATATGTATTTTCAATATATTTTGTATTCGTTTTAGACCAGTGTTTCTTAGTCTTTTCAGGTTAGCGATTCCTGATTTGAAGTCAATTTTTCCCAACCTTAAATTTACTATAAAAGTAAAAGTGAAAAATATCACTGATAACAATGCTAAGCCTATATAATTTTTGTGTGTGTTTTGAGAGGCTGACAGAATACTTGACCTTGAAAAGTAAGGGCATGTGGGGAGAGGGAGCAGAAGAATTTATTTGCTTTAGAGTGTAACATGATTTTCAATGCCTCACAACCTCCTGATTGTCTTTCATGACCTCTCTGGGGGTCATGTCCCACTGGCTGAGTAAAGTGTAGTGCAATCTACAACTGTTTCCTACATTATATATTCATGCAATTTTTTTCCAAAATTAAAGCCCAGATGTAATATGTTTAGACCTCAGTAAAACATTTTGATATTGTTCCTCATGACATCTCACCTGAAAAATTAATTCAAATTGATTTGGATATGAGCAATGTTACAGGGACAGAAAATTTACTTACGTACCATAAACAAAGCACACTGCTACATGGGCATTCAGTGGGCCTGATTCTCCTTTCACTTACACCAGTTTTACTTCAGTGCAATTCTAGTGACTTCAATAGAGTTTCTTCTCATTTACACCAGTGTAAATTAGAGGTCAGCTGGGCTCAGTGTGGCCTAATCATCCTCAGGAATAGCCCTGATTTGGCAACCAATGGCCAGCAGTTGGTATAGCTGTGTAAGTGAGGCCATACAGGGTTTGCACTGTCTGAGATGAAATCAAGGTTTATTCCTGCTTGAACCCTCTGGAAATTAGTGCAGTTACGCCACATAAGACTGGAGTTACATGGTAGTGAATCAGGCCCATGACTGCCATTGGGAGGCAAACTGCATCTTTGCTGGATTTATATTTGAATGATTTGCTGCAGTTATTCTGGTTCATAAATTCTCTTTTTTCCAGTTTATTTCCAGCCAGGCTCAATTCTTTATCTGATCTCATATATATTCAGCTTATTTTTCCCTCTTGTGAACAGCTGGGACATTATGTTTAAATTCATGCTTCAGTTCCATTCAGTGTTTGAGCAAGAATCCATCATATTTACAGGCTAACACTTCTGTAGAGGGTACACAAATGTCTCTTATTAACAGTACTTTATTGCAGTTTTCATTCCTTAGTCCTCTTAAAGATGTAGATAGTAAATGTTAGGTAGGTGTAATGATAGACCAGATAAGCTATACAATCGTTCACATAACACTGCCATTACACTATCTCTAATATTAATTATGTGAGCTGCATATGTACAGAATTTGGTCCAATAGAAGATATTACCTCACCCACCTCTCTCTCTAATCTCCTGGGACCAACACAGTTACAACACTACAAACTGTATATGAAATATCTTCTTACATTTATTACATACAGATACTAATATGTCTACCAGTGAAAGAAACTGGCCATGCCTATGCGGAACACTCTTGACTTCGCGCCCCCCCCCCCCCCCCCCGCAACACTTTCGCCCCCCAACAAGCTTTCGCACCAGGAAGACAAACCTCAGGATGAGCAAAATCAGATCTAAGTTCCCAAATTCAATGATCTCTCTCCTCATTCACAAAGCTGTACACAAGGCCTATACCTCAAAATACTAATGGACTTAGACATGATGTAATCCGCAAAACAAGGTAAAGAAAAAGATTCAGGAGAGCCTGACTCCCACCGCATAAAGCAGATAAAGCTGTCTGGCTTTACAGGCAGAAAATACCATTTTTTGAGAGCTTTTATGAGAACTGATTAATTTTATCCTGAAAAAAAAAAATCCTTATATGCTAGTGTGTGCATCAGCTTGTAGAGAAAGGAAGGTCAAAGCTGCAGCTATGGAGTGCATTATAAGTCTTCATGCCCATTAATTTACCCCAAGAAAAAAAAATCAGTTGACACCTCAATACCTGGCATTTGTTTTCCTTGAAATTCCTCCTCCACCTCAGGACCACAGGGTTGCCCATTCCCCTATCAGTCAGACTCAACTACCTCCCACCCTGCACACTCCCCCCACCCCCCCATGATGAGGTTGGTGGGACATTCCACGCAGAATGCACACAGCATCATATAAATCCTGTTAGTGAAGACTCTTTAAAAACAACAAAAACAAACAGAGAAAACCAAATCAAAATATTCATGAGGACAAGAAAAAGTCCCCAGTGCACCAAAATCTTTTAGAGCCATATCTTACTGTTCACTCATAGTCAATTTCCTTATAACTAGGAACTCAGCATGAAAGACATGGATCTGGCCTCATCACCCAAATCCAAAAGACAACATTAATTATTCTTTGGATCCACATTCAGAGCTCCCTGAAACAGTTATTTTTAAGTGTTGTCACAGATTGATGGTACTATAATTTTAGAGTAGCAGGAGAAAGAAATTCTTTGACTGTATTTTTCCTAGAGTCCCCCCTAAATACATCTTAATGATGACTAGTCAATAATTCAGAAAAAAAAACAAGATTCTTATAACTGAAAACTACACATAAATATCTACTGAAGGAACAGGCTAACTGAGAAATCTGTGAACCTAATTATAAATGTAAGTCTGGGTAAAATATTTCTTTGCTGCTCAAGAAAACTATATTACTTCTCAACTGCTATACACTTTTTCAAATTATAACTCACTCCACTCATCAGTTCTGAACCTTTCGATTCTACCAATTTTGCAAGGAATTCTTGAAAGGTGATTTCCACTAGAAAACAATGTTTCTGTTAAAAAGATATTTCCTTCTTAAAAAGACAGTTGGGATTTTAAGGCTCCAGAACTGTTATATGTTTTTTCCCAATTTAAAAAGTTTTCCTTTTTTCCATTATGTACTGAACCATATCACCTAGTTAAAAACAAATGTCTTCCCCCATTTAGTCATTTTAGTTACTATTCAGTAATGTACTTTAACTTTGCTTTCTTTGTATTTGTTACACAGGTAGAGTTAGCCTTTTCCGTTGATTCTTATGTGGTTAGACCAGATATATCTATTGCATATTATATTGTTCAGCTTTGACAAGTCAAGAGGCTATATTAAATTATTTTGATGGCCTATCATTCTTTTCCAGTAACACTGCCATGCTTTCTATGAATGTTGCCTGCTTTGCTGTGGGTACTGATATATTTCCTTCCCCTACAGTGTGAATGAGGATCTATGAATAACATGGTTTTCATCTTTATAATGATGGTCTGCAAAAGCAGATTTTACAAACCCTACACTTCTAAATTCTGCCAGATCATTGTACTCTCCTCATATGGCCTCTTGCATAGGGCAACCGAAAATTTTGCTTAAGAAAAAGTAACTTGAAATGAAGATTATTTCCCCTTAGTGAAAAAGGTATAGGCATTCATAGATCTGCTCATCAGGGTACAACAGAGGAAAAAACCTCCTGAAAGAAGGTACATTCAGGTGTGAAGTCCTATCTTTAATAACAAAAGATTTTTGCAGGATTTAGGTTATGAAAACATTGGTAAATACATTACAGCAATAGATGTATTAATGCATAATGCAGTTAGTGATCCACATATATCCTATATGTAACTCCATAAAAAACAGTGGAGTTTTTCCTGGAGTGGCCTGGTCTATTCTTTCCAACTTACTACTAACCAATGGGCAGACAGTGACTAATCAAAGAGTATAAATCACAGATTAATACAACACCATACAGAAAACAGGAAGGAAGGCTATATGGTAGCAAAGCTATTCTAGAGAAATCCCTTTGCAGCTCAATTCACTCCTAACTAACTCTCAGAATCTAATTTTTTTATATACCATAGTTGTTTTCAAAGAGACAAAAATCCCTTTTCCCCACCAGCTAGTTACTTGTGGAATTTCCTTTACAGTATCTCAGTTTACAGGAAACTTAAGTCATTAATATTACACAAAACATCTGTGACAACAGGGAATTCCTGATGAGTTGAACCCCTTTCTCACTGGTTCATTATTTTATCAATCACAGAACACATTTGCTAATAAGTATCCCTAATCAATCACAAATGGCTCCTCCCTGGACAGGAGTCAAAGTCAAAGATTACACACATTCCATCATTTATTACATACATTCCATCATTTCGTCACCCACCAAGGTACTACCTAAATAAAGAACACTTTAGATTTATGGGTATAAAACATTAGCACTTGGGTTTTACAGAAAGGGTTCTGGGAAATTTATATGCAAAGCATTGTGGGAATTTTAGTCTCTGCTAACATATTTATAGGCTATAAATCTTCATTGTTCACGCATAAGCTAACCATTAACTGATGATGGATAGGAAGAAACTGGCCCAGTGGACAAATTAGTCCACAGTTATTGAAAAAAATATTAACAAATCAGAGGGCGATTAGAAATTTAAACTTCCACCTAATGTAACTATGTCTGTTCTCATTCTCCAAATAAATAACTGAACTTCCTGCAATTTGTGAATATCTGGTAATGAGTTGCCCATAGCTGAATGCAGTATATCAGGTGCAGCTGCTGCACCTGGGAAAGAGATTACCACCTTGCTATATAGCATAATGCCTCTCTGTATGTGGTTCAAAAATGCACTGGTGTTTTTAATCTGCCATATTTCACACATCTAGCTTGTTGTCTTCCATCTTCGCTATGTCTCTCCCAGAATTACTGCTTTCTAGGTTTTTCCTTTCCACTGAATATCTCTGATTAGGATTATTTTTCACCAGATGCATTAGTTTGTATTTTTTCCCAACCTCCATTCTTAACTGAGCTGACCTTTTCCTGTTCCAAGAACTGATCACTGCGAATGTTTTACTTTGGATATCATTGCAGCAGATTCGCCTTCTAACCCTTCCTCAGAATAGAAAGTTAAACTGTCCCATTTTCTCTTTAAGTTCTTTTAACCAAGTGGCTTGTTTAATTCCTGTAAATGGGGATTTGTTTCCTTGAGTGGAGTGACATTAAATCTTTTTACCAAGGTTTGTAGTTTAGGCCCTGACTGAACTCTCCAGGTCCTTGAGGATTAAAAGCCTGGAGAGCTTAGATCCGTAAGTAGCTGAGACTGCTGTCTGCTTGTTTAGTTTAAAATCAGAATATTTGTTCACTGTTCCTGTTTATAAACCCTTGTATATTCCTGTATCTAAGCATAAGATGCTTCATGTGGTGACCTTCAGGATGAAATTCTATTGTCTTCCTCTGACCTGATCTGGTGAGAATCTCAGCTTTCATTTACATATGAAGTAAGTTCCTAGCCCTTGGAAAACCGACACTGTTATCCAAGATTTGAAACCAAAAGGCAAATAAAAGAACCCAAAATGCATTCAAAAATCTCATGATTTTTTGTTTGGCTTGACTCAGGATATTTAATACTAGGTGTTGGCAATACTGCTACCATTCTCTATACCAAAGAGGCAGGCTAGCTCCTGACCAGTGTTTCTGATAACTCTCTGATTTTTTGTCTCAGAGATATTGTAAACTGATCCTTCTTTTACTTAATCTTTTTCTTATTTATATAATTTACTGCTGTTATCTTGAATTATTGTACACACAAGCTTAATCCAAGTGATAAAACTGATTAAATTTGACAGCTATTGTGATGGGGGCACTTAGCACTACCTAGCCCCTGGGTGTTGTACTACAGTCTTTTTTTGAACCTCTCTCCCTCCCCTCCCCTCCCCCCCCCCAGGCTGCTGGCCGACTGGGTCTTCCGTGTCTTGGAACATTGGCCAAGTCACAATGTCCAAATGAACCACTTCCATGGTATTAAAGACTCCAATAAATGAACAGTCTCTTTGCCCTGGCTAGGTCTTCTGCCCTGGCTCTGGGACCTTTGAATTTAGCCCTTTGTTCTGGCTTTTAAATAAGCCTGGACCCTTCCTTGGGGTTTATATTACTGTGGGTGGTAGGGGAACCTGGGCTTGCCCACTATTCTGGGTTCCAACCTAAGGATCCTATTAACAGCAGCTATGCACTGCTCAGTTTCAGTTCATTGCTGCTTTTTCCCTGGGCCTCTTCCCACCTGGCCCCTTTATATTCACCCTTAGCTCAGGGTTAAGGTTCTTAGGTCTCCTCTCTCCCTGCAAATCCAGCTTAAGCAAATGCAGCCAGAACCCTCAAGCTCTTGTGCCCAGAGAGGCATACCCTTCCTCACCCCTCTGGTCCCAGCCAGGAACTGACCTACTAAAACCAGGCATCTCCTTTTATCTGGGCCTGCTGGGCTGTGATTAGCTGTCACTAGCCCTTGGGGGACTAGATATCTCTGGCTTCCAAGATGGCTGCCCCAGTGAGGCATCACTAGGTAAGTCTGGGGGACCCACCTTTGCTGCTCTTTTCTTCCTACCTTGCTGCTTCCTGGGGCAGGCTGTAGTAGAGCAGCGGCGCCTCCAGCAGCATCCACAAAAACCTGATACACCCTTGCACAGCTATCCAGAATGCAGAAGTGGAATATCAACATGAACTTAATTGTATTTATTCCCACAGTTATTCAAATATGAAATTCCTTTATCATAAAAGAAATTTCATTACTCTGAGCCACAGTTATGAACATTTCAAGAAGGACACTATTAAAAGCTAGATTACAGGAAAATAGAATACCCATGGTTGTGTTTTCTAAATAAAGAAATTGCAAACTATAATTTTCTCAGGCATTTCACCAATTATTTTTGTGTTTTTCTAGTTATGTTTATTGCATCATTGCCATTATAACTGGATAAATTTTTACAACAGAATCAGAAACCATGCAACACACTGCTGGTTTCATATCACATACAAACTCTAATGTAGGATTATGTACCTTTGCAAACTATTCATTAAATACAAATCTTTAAGAAAACCACTGGATATGTGTGATGCTCTGTACCTCGAGGGAACACCCTACTTCCCCATGTTCATTTTTATAAAATAATTGTGTGGTATCCAATGCAAAATTTGTCATGTTGTGTGTCTTTGGAAGGCTTATGATGCACTGAGCATGGTTGTTATAGTGATGTTATACTAATTGTTACAATAATGTTATAGTCATGTTATAGGTTATCATTTCATGTCTATAGTTATGAGACTGAAAATGTATCCTCATGGCTTAAAGCAAGCCCAGGCAAAAACTCTCCAAGAACAGAGAGGCAGTTCACACCTCATCAGGGCATGTATGGGACAAACCCAGTCCAGCCATACAGGAACAAAGGACGCTGGCCTAGTCAACAACAACAGGATCTGTTAGACTCTGAGTGAGTCACCCCCCTTCCTTTGGTCAGTTTGGGACTGCAATGAGGTAATGCTCACCTCGTTCTGAAGGGGGGTAGGAAGCAAAGAGGGAAGAAAGGACATGATAAAAGGGAGAGACATTTGCCATGCTCTTCCTCTCTCTTCTACCTACATCTACACACACAACACCAAGTGACTGAAGCGCCGATCAAAGGGGAGAGCCTGACCGAAGAGCAACCCGCCAGCCTGTGGTGAGAAGTATCTAAGGGACAAGAAGTATCTTTGTAAGGGCATTGAAAGTATTAATATCAGCTTAGAATGCTTTTTGCTTTTATTTCATTTGACCAAATCTGACTTTTTATGTTTTGACTTATAATCACTTAAAATCTATCTTTATAGTTAATACATTTGTTTTTTTATTCTACCTGAAGCAGTGCGTTTGGTTTGAAGTGTGTCAGAGACTCCCCTTGGAATAACAAGCCTGGTACATATCAATTTTTTTGTTAAATTGATGAACTCATATAAGCTTGCAGTGTCCAGGGGGCATAACTGGGCACTGCAAGATGGAGGTTCCTAGGGTTGTGTCTGGGACCGGAGATATTAGCTAGTGTCATTCGGTTACACAATCCAAGGAGCAGTTTGAGGCTGTGCATGAACAGCCCAGGAGTGGGGGTTCTCACAGCAGAGCAGAGTAAGGCTGGCTCCCAGAGTCCAGGATTGGAGTGACCTAGCAGATCACAGGTCCAGATAACACCAGAGGGGAACGTCACAATATTTATCTCAAAATCATGCAAAATTCATTTTCACTTTGGCATAGAAGTGAAACTTGGCAGGCTGGTCTGGACTTCATTGTCAATTTGTGTTCACTTTAATGTGAAATTCAGAAGCAAGAACAAAGGAAATGCTTGCATGAAACCACTCACAGCAAAATTGGTAGGTTTTGTTCAACTGTGTTTACCATACGTGACAAACAGCACTGCAATATGACCACAGCTTTCTACCTATGAAGTCCCACTTTACAACATGGCATATTGGATTCTGGAAATAGAATTTTTTTCATTGTTGTTACTTACAATTTATTTTATTAGGAAATAAATGAAGCTGTGCAAAATTAAACATGGTTAGTTATACTGGGAGTAAACCAGGAGTAGCCCCATTGACGGCAATTAATTTTCACCAGTGCAAATCCAGTATAAATATCAGACCTGAACTACAGAACTCATCCTTCAGTATGAAATTTTCCTTTGTGCCAGCACAAAATCTATGCACCATTTAAGTCCTGAGTAAGAGCTTAATTGGGGCTTAAGTTGTGCATAGAGGAGGTAGATGTGTGTCAGGGGAGCACATGGGTCTGCAATAGTGCGGGAAGGTGGATTCTGTCTGGAGGCACCTCTTCAGCTTGCCGAGTTGGGGACACCATCACCCTACAAGCCTTCAGTTATGCCCCTTCTACAGCAGGGTTGCCTGCATTTCATAGATTTCCACTTCCATAAGGGATCATTGTGATCACAGAGTCTGACCTCCTGTATAACACAGGCAATAGAACTTCCCCAAAATAACTCCTGATTGGAACCATGGTGCTCATAGTGCAGATGCCAGTCCCATCCATTGGCTCACCACTTCTGCCCTCTGAGTGCTTATTTGATGCTGAGTGTGTGCAGAACATCTCTGCTACAGGAGGCCATGTGTATATAGGTCTCCATACTTGGGGCAAGTTAGGATAGGCACTGGTGGCATCGCTGTGATATGCTCTGCATTATTGCAGATCCCATCCAGATGGGAGCACTACCTCTTGGACCAATGGCAGGATTAAGCCTTGGTGAACATAACGGAAAATAAGAATTGACCTCCAAACCACAGCAAATCTCCAGTGTGGGAATGAGAGATCCCGGGGTACGGCATCACAGACTATAAAGGCACAGAATGAATCCCTTTCTATACTATGGACAGGAAAGTCCCGTGTAAATGTTAGAAACCTCTTGTCATTAAAATTGTAAAACATGAAATTGTTTTTAAACTAAAAACATTTTAAAGCTCACGTGAAGAGATACCAGATACAACTGTAACATTATTGATAGAGACATTGTAAAAAATATTTCAGGCTGCTTTCAATATGAAAGAATCTGTCATTCATGGTAATGCAATAATAGACTCCCTGACTCACTCCATTTGCTTCAAAGCAGATAGAGCTTCATATCATACATGCTCCTAATAGTTGATTAGTCAAATTCCCAGAAGAATATGAAGAACAGGAGGTGCTCTGAACAATGTAAGATTTGTATCTGTATGATTAGCATCAATATTTTTGTTTGTCAATACTCACCATCTGTTTTATAAGCAATTTTATATATGCAGTCCGAACACAATGGTGGTGTTGTTGGTGGGGAATTATCAGTTAACATGAGCCACTGGAGAATATTATTTTTGGCAAGAGGATGGTTAGGCAGGATCGTGGTGGATATGTTCTTTTCCTTTCCAGCCCTCAGTTGTCAGGGTGGGTGAGCATGGTAAAAAAGATAGTAGGAAACTTGTGACTTATGAAGATGAAAGCCTTTTTCAGTGTAGTCTCATGATGCTTTCCCAGTTTTTTTTAACAACATAAATTCTATCATAACCACAATGGTTGATGTGTGTACTGCTGTGCTTCTGACAGTAGTGTAGTCATGATCCACTCAAACTTATTACTAACATCATTTATAGTCCATGCATGAAATATACAGACAGAGCAAAGGGATTAAAAAAATCCAAGGAGCTGTCCCAAGGAGCTTACCAAGAAATAAGATGAGTCATAAAAATGAGGCTAGATAGGGAACAGAAGTTCAGGTAAAGGAGGGTGTGTTAGCTGCACAAAATTCCCTGTTACTCACACACTCTAGGGACACCCACCTTTACTCAGTTCCTGGGGCTCAAGGCGTAACCCTCTTAATTTAGGCACCCACCCTTACCCCATTCCTAGGGCTCAGGCGTATCCCTGTTAATTAAGGCACTCACCCATACCCTTCCATGGGCTCAGGGCATAACTGTACACTCTGTGGGTTTGTGGGGTCTTTTACCAGTGAAAGAGCCTTACACAGTAATATCCTATTTAACCTCTATTTATTAACAATCACCAAAACAAAATGCACACGCTAAGCATACAATACTCACCACTCCCAATAAGGCAGATGAACTTTTCTTGATGGCCAGTCAGGATCAGGTCATCTGGGGAACTCCAGCTTCTGCACGGGTCATTAACAGAGTATTGGGGTCTGGCAGCTCTGATCTTGGGGCTGTGTCATGGAGTTGGTTCCAAAGAACTTCCTTTTGGACCCCAGTTTATATAGTAAAACTTGAGTCTTGCTTAGCTGTACCTTAACCAATCATTTTACTAAACTATTACTATACAATTTTCTAACCAATCCTAACATATTGTAAAACAATCCTTTAATCAATTATACCCCACCACCTTAACTGATTTACAGCTTACAAAATTAGTTAAGCAACAGACAGAAACAATCAAATAACCAGACAGAGACCATACAGATAAACAATAGAGAAGTAGGGACCATAAAGGCAAAACAATAGAAGTATAGATTTTACAATCATAACTGTTGATAAGTGATTTCTTGCCAGACAGAATGATATCAAACAAAGTTGTCTTTAGCCATCTGAAGATCTATTTCTTTATCGGGTGATGGTGGGTACTATTAGGACAGGATCACCTTCTTAACAACTCAATATTACATTGTTTTAGGGTAATTTAGATGGAATGTGAGGATGTGACTTTCTGCTTCTCAGCTCATGGCTGCTGCTCTCCTCTAGGTGCAGACAAAGGCCTCAGACCTTACAATATGGCTACAGGAAAAGGCCTTAATTCGTACAGGTGAAGGAATTACTGAAGAAAAGGAGGATAGGATGCAATACCTGAAGAGGTGTCTTTTAAGATGGGATTTGAAGAAGGAAGGGACACTGTCTGGCACCTGATGAGAACTGATGGGAGACTGTTCCAAAGATGGGAGACAATTATGGCATTACATCAAGTAGGTGAAAGAGATGAATGGAGCAGTAAGGCAAAAGGGTTAGGAAAAGAATAGGCAGAAAGTGCAAATAAGAGCAAAGATGTAGGTGAAGGCAAAATTACGTAGGTGCTTGTCAGTGAGATGAGACAACTATAAAACTCACATTATGATTACAGAGAAAACAACTGATAATCATTTTATCCAGTAAACTTGAACAATGAAAACTTTAGAGGAAATTGCAATCAGCTCACCAATTCTCTGCGTGAAATTCACCCCATGCAGAGGGTCACTGCAAGGGTTATTCACCACTTAAGTCTCATTTTGAGGGTGTAAGTAGGATAATAGTGGTGCACAGATATGGCATTGCCCTTCTGCGTAGGAGTGGATTTTCCTTCTGAATAGCAAATGAAGCTGCCTTCTATCCTTCTACCTTCTAGTTCAGTAAATTATTCACTGCAAATTTGCTAAGCACTATTCTTACTATTACTGCTGCTGTTAAAAATTCTAATAATCCAAACTGTATCCTGTATAACTTGGCCACAGAAATGGTCCCTGCTGGAACATTCTACTAACAGACTATTTTGCCTACTCTTCTTCCCCACACCCAATATTGCTCTTTTAACCTAAACTCTTACATTTTGTGTTATTTAGTAATAATATAATGTTAGGTTTAGACTTTACTTATCCAGTTAGTAAAAAAGGAGAAAGGGATATTGTGATATTCCCCTGGTGTTATCTGGAATGCTGATCTGCTAGGTCACTCCAATACTCGACTCTGGGAGCCAGCCTTACCCTGCTCTGCTGTGAGAACCCCCACTCCCGGGCTGTTCCCACACAGACTCTAGCATGTAAACTGCTCCCAGCTACGTGAGTGGGCACTCCTGGCCAGCTGCTGCTTGGATTGTGCAACCAAATGACACTAGCCAATATCTCCGATCCCAAACACAACCCTAGGAACCTCCGTCTTGCAGTGTCCAGTTATGCCTGCTGAACACTGCATGCTTATATGAGTTTGTCAATTTAACAAAAAAATTGATATGTACCAGGCTTGTTATCCCAAGGGGAGTCTCTGACATGCTTCAAACCAACTGTACTGCTTTAGATAGAATAAACAAATGTATTAACTACAAAAGATAGATTTTAAGTGATTATAAGTCAAAGCACAACAAGTCAGATTTGGTCAAATGAAATAAAAGCAAAACACATTCTAAGATGATCTTAACACTTTCAGTGCCCTTACAAACTTAGATGCTTCTCACCACAGGCTGCCTGGTTGCCCTTCAGCCAGGCTCTCCAGCACTTCAGTTGCTTGGTGACGGTGTCTGTAGAGGGAAGTGGATGAGAGAGAGCATGGCAAACATCTCTCCCTTTAATCATGTTCGCTCTTTCCTCTTGGCTTTGCCCCCTCCCTTCAGAGTGAGGTGAGCATTACCTCATCATAGTCCCAAACTGCCCAAAGGAAGGGGGATGACTCACTCAGAGTCTAACAGATCCTTTTGTTATTGACTAGGCCAGCGTCCTTTGTTCCTGTGAGACTGGGCTGGGTTTGTCCCATACATGCCCTGATGAGGTGTGAACTGCCCCTCTGCTCCTGGAGATTTTTGCCTGGGCTTGTTTTAAACCATGAGGACACATTTTCAGCCTCATAACTATATACATGAAATTACAACCTATAACATTAGTATAACAAAATTCTCAGTGCATCATGAGCCTTCCAAAGACACCTGACATGACAAACGTTGCATTGGATACCACACAATCATATTATAAGGATTAACGGGGGGGGGGGGGGGAGAGGGGCCAGGGTGTTCCTCTGAGGTCGACTGTCACAGATATTAATATTATTTTTAAATGTACAGGGATCTAAACCCATTGCCATCTGTAAAAAAGTGAATGTTTTCTATTAGTCTACAATCTGTTATCCAAATATCAAGAATGTTCTGGTATTAAATCAGCCACAAGAGTGAGACAGTACTTTCCACAAATATAACAATTTGGCAAAGAAAAATTAATTTTGAAAAAATAATAAATTGTATAAAGTGAACCTGATCACACTGAAATTAATGTTAGTTTTGCTACTGACTCCAGTGGGGCCAGGATATCACCCATAGAATTTAAGCAAAGTGCAGAGGTTAGCTCATTTAATATTAAACTATATATGCATACAAATTTAATTGAAAATTAAATTTAATTCATAGTATAGTATGTTTCACTGCTTATATAACAGATATTATTATACTGTACTAGATTTGATCAAATTGTCTACCATGTTGTTCTCCATAACTACCTCATCTATTAACAATAATTTCCTTTTTTAAATGTTTATTGTCATATTTTTAATAACACAAGCGTGTATAGGTAGTCAGTACATAGCTACCAAGAGCATCATGATAATCAAAACCTGACATATTTGAGTACTGCATATCAGTAACAACCATACTGAAGTATCAGGAGGTAGCCGTGTTAGTCTGTATCTACAAAAACAACAAGGAGTCTGGTGGCACCTTAAAGACTAACAGATTTATTTGGGCATAAGCTTTCGTGAGTAAAAACCTCACTTCTTCGGATGCATAGAGTGAAAGTTACAGATGCAGGCATTATATACTGACACATGGAGAGCAGGGAGTTACTTCGCAAGTGGAGAACCAGTGTTGACAGGGCCAATTCAATCAGGGTGGATGTAGTCCCCTCCCAATAACAGATGAGGAGGTGTCAATTCCAGGAGAGGAAAAGCTGCTTTTGTAATGAGCCAGCCACTCCCAGTCCCTATTCAAGCCCAGATTAATAGTGTTGAATTTGCAAATGAATTGTAGTTCTGCTGTTTCTCTTTGCAGTCTGTTTCTGAACCATACTGAAGTGAATATGAAACAAAGACAACCTTTAGCCAGTTCCAGAAAGAACTGCATGTAAAAGTAAAACCAAGATCTAGAGTCAGGGCCCAACATTTGGGCATTTGACAATATTCATGCATTGGTTATGAGTGCAGTTCAGTGTGTTTAACCCCTACATTCAGTCAGGATGTGAAAATAGATTGTTATTAGCATTCAGATAATATATGTTACTCAGCTGAGGGTCAAGGCAAACAGCAATGATAAGGACACTTTTAGGGTTACACTTATTCCATAGCGTATTTTGCAGTAAATTACTTAGAGTAGATATCACTGGCCATCAGGTAAAAACCAAACAGTTAAATGCACATGTCAACAGGTCAAACAGTGTTAACTGAAGGATTCTTTGCTGTTGCTTTTTTTATTATTTCTCTGCCTTCCCAACTTGTAGGAGCTTACAGACATCAGAGTATTGATCCAGAACCATTTGGAGTCAATGAAAGACTCCCATTGACTTCAATAAGCTTTGGATCAGGACCTTTCAATTTCACTGTTAGGAGCGTGCAGCCTCTATCTCATCTTCCTGCTGCTTTGGAACAATCACCTAGGCCAGCTGTCAGTCAACACAAAGCAACAAAACCACGGAAAAGGCCAAATGCATCAGGGCAGTTCATGACTCCCATCAAACAATCCACCAAAAAGAAAGATTCAGAAGATTCTGAGGGCCCAATTCTCCATTTCACAATGGCCTCTTATGCTGCTTTAGAAGTAAAAAAGGGGCGGGAATCCTAATGAATCTGGACACCATAGATTTTCCCCAGCATGAGGAAATCCACATGTGATATAGATCTGGCGTAATGGCAATACTCTTTGCAACTGGAATCATGTCTGTATAGCCCAGATACTCCTAGCTATCAGAACAGCCCCTTTTGGCCATAAGCAGCTGTTATGTGGATTAGAATACCCTTGAGATGGCTTTAATTCATTCTGGAAGCTGGCTCAAGAATAGGGGATGTGCAAAGATGGCTATAGACACATTCCTGTACTAGACATAGCTACACCAGAAGAGAGAATTGAGCTCTGCCAGTTTAAATATTTACTGGTGTCACTATTGGGAAAGTCAGTTCTTCCCTTCTTTTAATTTCAAAATAATGAAATGATGAGAATGTGTTTCTGTGTCTAACATGGGAAGGAAAACAGATATTAATTGAATTTTTAATAAAAAACACAGCCACCATGAGATTCAATACCTCAGACTTCATATATCTATGTCAGTCACCTTATCCTTTGGGTATACCAGTAACAAGCTATTCAGGTGTTCAATAAGCCATCAAAGAACATGCATAAGAGTAATAAAAACAGGCTAAAATTGACAAAGGAAAAATAATTAAAATTGTTATATAAGACACAGTTCAAATAACATGTATCTTCTGCTTTTTATCAAGATATATGCCACATGCTCTGTCATGAAAATCTGTCTTAACCTTATATAGGCCATATTCAGCCCCTGGCCACACATGCACAACTTACAAATTCATCAAACTCATTGAACTCTCATTGAACTAGAGTTGTGCACATGTAACCAACGGCAGAATTTGGTTGCTAGGAGGAGAATACTGTAACAGACATCATCCTAAACATCAAGGGGCTCTGTGCCTCAATATTATGATGATGCTCTAACAATGGGAAGAAGGCGAGTCAGACTAGATACAGTCATTGGAACCACAAAGGTGAAGCTTGAGCAGCTTGTGATGTCATCAGAAAACAAATACATGTACAACCTTCAGTGTTTCTGCAGTTTCTAGCTATGAAAGAGAGAAGTTTTAATAATAGACATGTATACAAGTATATGTCACACACAGTAGTTACACTTAAAGTCCCAGACCCTCAACTGCAGGGACTCAGTGTAGTTAAGGAAGGGTTGTGGAAGTGGCCATTGCACTCCTCTGATCTAGAGGCTGCTCAGTTTTAGCCTGAACCCCCCTGGTGTAACTTAGAGCAGCCTGAAAACTACCATAATTTACGCTGGCTGCCAGCAGCCTCAAAGGGCTAATTGAGCAGCTTAGGGCATAAGGAAACCTTAGCCATGCTCGCTTTCCCCAGCTGTGTCCCCTCCCCTGACTACAGCAAGGGAGATGAACTAAGAGTTGATCCTCCTGCAGCCTGCTACACAAACTATAGGGATTCTATGCCCTGGTGCTGTGGAGTAATGCAGTCAAACTGCAGCACAGAACCTGCATCATTCCATCTTGAAAGACAGTGTCAGTTATGGCCATAGTCCCTGTGCTTACAAAGGGAATGCCACTCTAAGGGTACGTCTACACTACGAGATTAATTCGAATTTAGATAATTCGAATTTGGGAAACAGATTGTATAAATTCGATTGTGCGCGGCCACACTAAGCACATTAATTCGGTTTTTAACCACATTAATTCGGTGGTGTGCGGCCACACAACCCCATTAATTTTAACCACATTAATTCGGTGGTGTGCGGCCACACTACCCCTAATTCGAATTAACAAAATCGATTTTGGTGCTACTCCGCTCGTCGGGGTGGAGTACAGAAATCGATTTTAAGTGCCCTTTAATTCGAAGTAACTGGCTCCGTTGTGTGGACGGGTTAAGGATTAATTCGGATTAACGCAGCTAAATCCGAATTAAAGTCGTAGTGTAGACCAGGCCTAAAGGTGGAATTAACTTTGTGTCACCACTCTATGTGAAATTGATACCCTTATCATAAATTGTATCTATTATATATTTCTGACCATCTCACCTGCTCACTGCTCCCAAATATCTATTCCCTCCGATCACCCCTAATATTCCAACCCTCTGAGCAGATTCAAACGCCCATTATCATTTAAATACAACCTGTTATAATTTCTCCTAGTTTTCAATATCTGGAATTTGCCCCTAAAATAACAATGATCCGAGTCCCAGAACAGGTCAAATTACATCCTGAATGAGTGACAAAATTTTGGTTTGATAGCTTGTAACCTTGCAGGGCTAGCAATGGGAGTTTTATACCATTTGAAAAGTGTGGCCCATGCTCTGCAATGGAACACATCACATGTATTTCTAGCCCTGACAACAGCACATTGTTACATATGCAAATTCTATCTTAGAGCATTTTTAGAAGTGTTTTAAATGTTTTTGTTTTAATTATTTTTCCATCTTAGCCCTGTATAGTTGGACCGATGATGACAATCTATATAATTCACCGATGGAGGGATCCAATAATAGTCTCAATGAACATTTTTAGGACTCTCCAATGCATTTTTGAAATGTCTTTTCTATTAAATATGTGCCATTTACAGAATACCACTAAAGGATTTATTAGCATTTAAACAACCTGAAGAGATGAAGGAAATATTGGCCCCTTTCACTGTGGAGATTTGCCTGCTTTTGTTTTTTAAATAAAGTTTGCAACTTGGAGTTGTTGTTGATTGCTCAGATGTTCCTGTGAAAGTGGGTGTGGAGTTTTCCCATTGGGAGAGAAGGTGGAGTTTAATGTTCTTGGAGAGATCTTTTTTCTGTTGCTATTGTGTTCATTTAGTTCAGTAAATTATGTGGATTTGTTACTATTTGTGTGCCTGTATGTTTTTGACTGGGACATTTTATGCATAAATACATTTTCCAGATCAGTTATTAACGGCAACTCACTTCTAGAAATAACTGTGCATCTATCGTGTAATATATTTTATAGGCTTCAATATGATTACATAATGAAAAAATGTGTTTAAGTTTCTTTCACTGCATGAAAGGTTACACCAGTTTTCTTTTACATAGATTTAAAACTCATAAATCTCCTTCTCCTTTGTGTGTAATTGGATACTCTGTAGTTAAAACCTCACAAAATGCCTCTGAATCCTGATTATTGGAACTCCCACTATCAGAACCTGTCTTTCTAACAAACTGTTTGAATGTATCCCTGTTCTATTGGCTTATTAACTATTCGCTCCCATTCATCCCAATGGATTTGGTGTTACCCATGTGGTTTGAATAATCAGGATTCTACAGCTCTAGTATAATGAAATTGGACTTCTAGGTCTGTTCTGATGTGAAACACAAAGCAAAAGTTCCCAGTTAAAAACACATTCTATTAAAAGATAAATGCACTGTGTATCATTTCAATCTATCATGAAAGGATTAATACAAAACCCTTCATAATAAACCTGCAGTAAATCCTAAACTTATAACAATATTTACAAAGCAAACAAAAATATATAACTCATGCTAATTACTAGGCCCAGTGGCTGAAAAAATATTAGTATAGGATAGATTTTGCCTGTTAACATGGCTTGTACACTCTTTGAGTAGTATAAAATATCTGCAAATTTTAACTACAGTAAGTGCTCGAATTTCATTATTTGCTACACTACCAAGGAAAAAGAGCACGTACTACCTTTAAAACGTTATCTGATGTATAGAAGAAACTTTTTTTTAAAAAAGAACAGACAACTACATGTCTTAATTGTTATCAGTATGTTAGATAATACAATTCCACACTGAAAACATTAGTTCAAATACTCAGCACTCATATATAAAGTCATTGGAAAGCTGAGTTAATTTAAGGCTATCATAGAACCACAGATGGAAAAGACCTAGTTCAAAACAAAGCCATCTAGTCCATGTCCCTGCAAAGTGCAGTATTGTTCCCTACAGTACTATTTCTGGGATTTTGTCCGGTCTAATTTTTTGAGTCCTAAATGATACAGATTCTACCATTTCTCTCCAGAGACGATTACCACCACTTCTGAAAAGAAAGATGCCAGAGAACCAGGCGAAAGAGAGTAAGAAATAGAGAAATAAAAAGCCTACAGTTATTTTATGGTAAATCAAAGTAAGGTCTAATAAAAGCCTTGACAATATCTTTTTAAGTAGGAGATTTTAAGATTCAGCAGCCTCCTATTTCCATGCATGTCATAAGCTGTACAAAAACCCAAAGGAAATAAACTGTGCTAGCCTCCCACTCACTCACTGCTAAGTATAAGATATAAAACTTATAAAAGTAGTTAGAATGTTGCAGAAAAGCCGGTAACTTAATTAGCTGCAGTTCCCAAAGCAAAGAATATTTTTTAAATCATTTTTTTAGGGGAGGAGCACAGAGGGAGGCTCTACTTTCATTTATTCATTCCAGACACATTTCCATGTCAACTTAAATGTAATATCATGTTACAAAACAGCAGCATTTATAGCAATGTTGGCCCCACTGATGTCAATGGCAAAACTCCCATTGACTTCAGTGAGAGCAGGATTGAACGTCAAGTTAAGTCTTGCAAACAGTGTTCTTGAGCAAGTAACTCTGATTTCCTCAATGTTCTCTATAGGATTCCTTTTCACATTTCTTTGGGAACACAGAGGGAGTAATTCTTACCCGCCCCTAAGCACGCGGTCTGCAGTTGCTCCAGGCCATTGTCAGGAGCATTCACTGGTTTCTTGTTCCCTCCCTGTCAGTGCAATTGTGACAGCTGCCATTTTGGCCAACACACCAGAGATTGAACTGGGAACCTCCAACTCTCAAGATGCTTAAGCTAAAGAACCAAGATTCTCTAGCTTGTGCTGTAACAAACTATTATTATCTGTAGATTGGGTGCAGAGAGGGATCTGTAATACACATTCACCAGTAGGTTACACCCAGACACAAAGGTCAGGGATCATCTGGCCCTATATCCACTGGCAATATTTTCACAGAAAAAATGTAACACTACACTAATTGGTCTTCATAAAAGTTATCTTGTTCTCCCTTATCTATAAATATTAAATAAAGAGTAAAGAATGATGCACTATGTATTGCTGCTGCTATGAAAATACAAGGAATTTAAATATTTAATTGAATAAAGGTTTAAGTAAAAGCTAGCTAAGCCCTTCCATGAAATCCCATAGAATCTAGTTTATCCTTGTAACTTTTAGAGCATATGAAAGTTGGTAGAATTACCAATATATTTATTATACACATATTTAAAATTAAGAGGGTTTTGCTGTGACCAGTTAGCAGATTTTAAACACAGGCTAAAATTGGTTCTCCAGGTCACTGATATAAATCTGGAAGCTGGATTTTTCACATGCATCATTATTATTACTTTTTATTTTACAGCATCCAGGAGTATGCTAGGTAGAGTTAGTTGAAAAATTGTCGAAAACAATTCTAATGAAATGAAAACGGTTTTGTTTGTTTGAAATTTTTGCTGAATGTTTCGGTTTTTCAACTAAATGTAACCCCGCAAAAGTTTGTCCCCTCGCCCTGCTCCCCACCCTTTCTCAATCCACTGGAAAATGAGAAATAGAAGGGAGAGGAGTGGGGAAACCAAAACATTTTAAATTTTCCAATTTTGATTAAAAATCTAGAAAATGTCAACCAAAATTAAAATTTTCCACACAAAATAAGTTTAGTTTCAAAGGCCATTTTATGTCAAAATAAAAAGTTTTCAGTTAAAAAAATATTCTAGTAGCTCTAATGGTAGATGCCTCACAGTGCAGATACAGAGCACATGGGCCCTGCTCCAGAGAGTTTACACTTTAATATCACAAATGACGCAACAAGGAGGCAAAACAGTTGGGTGGGGACAGGATATATAACTTATACAAAATTATCTTGATCTGCATTTTGTTATTAAGCTAACATTTTTTTAGCAATGTATTGGCACGACTCCTATTTTTTCCCCCTCAGCATTCTGCACATTTGGAGGCAGATGAGGATGGGCAGGCTGTGGTCACTAAAGAGAAGGGGACAAGAAGAAATTCCACATAGCTAGGAGTTTTTAATCATAGAAACTGGAAGATCTCTCAAGATCCAGTTTGTCCAAGAGTATGGACAGACATATGGGACACACTTGAGGATGGCAGCTCAGACCAACCTGAAAAAAAAAAAATCAAGCTTACCCACAAAGAGTTCTTCAACTGTCCAAGGCAGACAGATGATCCTTGGTTGGATTCAGTACTGAGAAGAATCAAAAGAACAGTCTGCAAGGGACAGGCAGACAACAAGACCATGTTCTGCTTTCTCCTGTATAGGAGATATTACTCTAAGGCCTGGTCTACACCAGTGGGGAGGAGGGGAGGGCAATTGATTTAAGTTACGCAACTTCAGCTACGTGAATAGCTGAATAACGTAGCTGAAGTCGACGTACTTAGACCTACTCACCGCGGTGTCTTCACTGCGGTGAGTCGACTGCTGCCACTCCCCTGTCGACTCTGCCTGTGCCTCTCACAGCGGTGGCGTACAGGAGTCGACAGGAGAGCGCTCGGGGGTCGATTTATTGCGTCTAGACTAGACACGATAAATCGACCCCCGCTGGCTCAATCGCTGCAGGTAGTGTAGACATACCCTAAGATTGGAAAGGTTTCTGAAATCAACAGGTGATGAATCCACTGGTAACAGTTCCTTTCTGCACTAAGGACACTGCATTGTGGACTACCTTACAGATAGAGGATGACTTCAGGGAACTTGGAAGTGTGATGCAAAAAAAAGAATGTCTAAATAATATTCTCTGTGATGCTTCTGGCCCCACAAGTGAAGGAAGGCAGAAGATTCTGGAAGTGAAGCACTTTCTAGGTAAGTGAGAAGGGCTGGGGGTGGGGGTTGGTTTTCTGGAACATTGATCTATCTTCTATGGGGAAAATGGATTGTATAGTTTGTATGGCCTCCACCTCAGAAGTCACTGATAACTCAGAAGAAAATTATCTTGAATGCATGTGTATCAACATTCCAGCAGAGAGAGTACAAGATGGTGTATTAGTTGGTGTCTGCTACAGACAAATCACACTAGGGAACTAGAACTAGGTGGCTTCTTGCACACCTATCTATAATATGTAGGGAGGAAAAGCTTCATGATCTTGGAGGACTTCAATTTGAGTCACATATGCTGGAGTTTTCATGCAGTCACTATTAAAACATACTTGGGATTTCTAAATAATATAGATCGGGGTAGGCAACCTATGGTACGCGTGCCGAAGGCGGCATGCAAGCTGATTTTCAGTGGCACTCACACTGCCCGGGTCCTGGCCGCCGGTCCGGGGAGCTCTTCATTTTAATTTAATTTTAAATAAAGCTTCTTAAACATTTTAAAAACCTTATTTGCTTTACATACAACAATAGTTTAGTTATATATTATAGACTTATAAAAAGAGACCTTCTAAAAATGTTAAACTGTATTACTGGCATGCAAAACCTTAAATTCGAGTGACTAAATGAAGACTCGGCACACTACTTCTGAAAGGTTGCCGACCCCTGATATAGATGATAACTACCTACCTCAAAAAACGTTCTATATTAGACCTCACCTTGACAGAAAAAGAGGAACGATCACAGAAATTAAAATGAAAGGTAGCTCAGCAACAAGTGAGCATTATTTGATAATAAAGTCCAGACCACTCATGTGGTGCTTTAAAATGGCCAATTTCACAAAGATTAAAACAATTAGAAGCCAAATCAATTAGGAGGAAGCATTTAATCAGAAAAAAATGAATGATAGTTGATTAAGAACACTTTACTAAAGGCCTCAAAAGACACAATCCCACAATTGAGGGAAAAGATTGTATTGGTTAAGAAAAGAATTTTAAATTATCTGACTTAAAAGGGAAGTGAAGGCTGCTATAAAAATAATATAGTAGACGTGGAAGAAATGGGAAATTGATTGTAATGAATAGAAATCAGAAGCTAGGAACTGTAGAAAATTGATAAGAGAAGCAAAGGGACACAAGGAGAAATCTATGGACAGTAGTTGAGGAAAATAAGGAGTTTTTAAAGTTTATTAGGAACAAATGTAATCCTAACAATGGTATTATAATAATGCAGAAAAGGCAGAAGTGTTCAATAAATATTTCTGTCCTGTATTTGTAAAAAAAGATAAAGAAAAGGTTAAGGGGTGACTTGATTACAGTCTATACATACCTATGTGAACAGATATTCACTAATAGGCTCTTCAGTCTAACAGAGCAGGGTATAATATCATCCAACAACTGGAAGCTGAAGCTAGACAAATTCAGACTGGAAATAAGGCATAACTTTTTCACAGTGAGGGTAAATGACCATTGGAACAATTTACCAAGGGTTGTGGTGGATTCTTCATCCCTAACAATTTTTAAATCAAGATTGGATGTTTTTCTAAAAAAATATGCTGTAGGAATTATTTTGGTGAAGTTCTATGGTCTGTGTTATACAGGAGGCCAAACTAGATGATCACAATGGTCCCTTTCTGACCTTAGAATCTATGAAGTTTCCTGCACGTTTAATATATATGAAAGGTTTAAATTATTTTTACCACTGTGCATTATTGTAACTTTCATGTGTAGTTAAATTTAATCTGCCCTTATGCAGTTTAATCCCCTGCTGCAAACAGTTTAATGCCACCAGCAAACCTCACCAACCACTGTCCACTTCCTCCTCCAGATCATTAATACATATAGATATCTTAAATGTCTAACTTTTTTTTTTTTTTTTTGCAGATCTCAAACTAGTTGGAGGAAAAGGGACACCATCCAGTCAGAGACATGCTGCAATTCAGTTTCTGAAATAGAATACATTTAGATAAATCATAAGTATGTAATAGCATTGAGTCTGATTATGAAAAAAGCCCTCTCTCTATCATAGTCATCATCTAAATCTGGCATTGTGTATAAGAGAAAGCTACTGATGTCTCTAACTGTGCTTGAAAATCTAGGATTGTATAACTATTATATTTTTCTGAAACCTATTGGTTGAAAGGTTACTGTAATTCTATAAAATGCAGAAAGTGATCAGGAACATTATTATTGGCATTTTAATAATGTTTTATTGAAAGAGAAAATCTTATACACAACAGGACCAATGTCCTGCTTTACTTATTGTTCTAGGCATTACTCATTATGTTGTTCAAATTCAAAGAAACACAGACAAGTCCTATTTATCTTAATAATAAAGCTGTCCCTTAGATAGTTATAAACTACTCTGAATAGAATCTGCACAAGGTCAGAGAAGAACAGAATGGGTAAAAAACAAAAGGAGTTAGAATGAACTGGGAGTGGATTCCCAGGTGGCATTTTTCCTTTGGGTCTTTGTCCACCGTGCAGTAAACTGTAAGAACCTGTTACTCAGCCTGACAAACACCTTTGAGCTCCATTGATTATTTTTTGTTGTTTCTCCTGTCTCTCTGTACCATATATAATCTGATAGCAACAAGAAATGGTTGAGTTTAGGAACAAACTATTACTCAAGTCACTTTCCAGTTTTTAGATTGTTTGACTTACTAGTTCACATAAATGACACATGATAATTCAAATGAACCTCACAGCAAAATGGTAGATGATGCTGATCTGCCAGTAACACTTTCTCTTGCCTCTGTCTCTTTTTTCCTGGAGAATGCATAGACAGTGTAGGTAAATGTTTTGTCACAAACTTTGTCTTGTTCTCTTGGTTTGGGTGAGAGTGTGTAACTTGCCAGGAATCCTTTGTAAATCCCTCACAACACAAAAAGAAAACGTCTATTGAAGAGAATTCATTTCTATGTATGGGCTGATGTATTCCCTGTCATGTTAGTCATTTCTCAGTCTGAGCTTAATGGTGTTCTCAGGCTGATATATTACTCATTACTAAGACATTAGCTTTCAATCAAGAAACTATTTAAAAATACAATATTAATTCCAGTGAGGTATTAGGTGAATTAATTAATCATTCAACCTGCTCATTTACTAGACTAATTAAGGGTCTCTTTCTGAATACTGCCCAAATGTTACAAATATAGGCACCATGAGGTAATTAAAGCAAAAAGCTATCGTGCAAATATATCTATTTATCTTAGATACTTATCTGCCCCCCCATTACCATAATATCTGAGCACCTCAGCGTCTTCAATTTATTTGTCCCCACAACAGCCCTGTGAGGTAAGGAAGTACTATTAATCCCCATTTTACAGATGGAGAGGCACACAGAGGCTAAGGGTGGAATCCATGAAGGGACTTAGGAGTTGCAATGCTGAGTGTCACAGCACCTAAATTTTAGGTACCTAGACAATCATAGGAATGACACTGATCCACAGACAACTGAGTTAGGTGCTTAGGCTCCCTATACAATGCATAGAGAGAGCGAAGCACCTTAGATTGCGCTCCACAATAGTCGTTACACTTGGCAGGAGAAGGGTGCCACCTAAGCTACCCAAAGGGAGATGCTGACCAGAACAGTGTGTGTTAAGCCCCACCCCTTTTTCAGAGATAGGTGCCTAAGTCTAGGCTGCACAGAGGTACCTGCCTCTGCTAGTGATCCATGAACTGAGGGAAGATAGGTGCTTGGCTTAGCAGAGGATGCCTACCCAATTGGGCCTGCCCCTGTGTTTCCTGGTTTGTGAATCGCTCTGAGGCTTAGGCAGGAGATAGGTGTCTGGATGCCTACCATGAGGCAGTAGTTCACATGCTCAGGCAGGAGATAGGCACCTAAGAGCCTATAGTGAGGCTGCAGTATGCATTCCCAGAGGAAAAAACTTAGGCACCAAGTGAATTTTGCTTCCTACAGGGTTAGGCAGCAGACAAACAGAAGGTTTGTAGATCAGAGAGGTGCCTAAAAATGGGACTTAGGTGTTGGGTCTAGTGGCCAGGTCAGGGAATGGGAGCAAGAGTCAGAGCCAGAGTCAACTGCCAAATACAAGAGCCAGGTATAGAGCGAGAATCAGGATCAGGAACCGAAGCTGAGGATTGTAGCCAGCATCAGATACCAAATCCCAGAGCCTAGGCAGAGTCAGAAATCAGAGTCAGGGGTCAGAACCAGGACTGTAGCTGGTGGTCAGGAGTAAGGTGAAAAGGCAGGAACTGGAAAGAGGCAGGGATCAGGCATGGAGCAGGAGCATGGTGGGAGCTAGGAGTGAGGAGCAGGTCAGGAGCGGAGCAGGGATTAGAAACAGAGTTGGATATGGATTGCAGTAGGCAGACAACAGCAGGAAGTCTGCTCAGTTGCTCAGATAACCACCCATGTCACTTCCTGGCTTCAGTAGTGGATGTGATAAGCTGGCCACAGGCTTTGGGTGCTCTGATACAACTTCCTATAGGGCCTGAAGTTCCAGGTTTAGCAAGATGCTGCTTCACCCATCTCCCTCAGTTACGATGAGGGGGTGTCAGAGATCCAGGGCCCCAGAGCTGTACCCTTGGATCTTTAAATTAATGGTTATATAAGAAACACGTGGCTGAGCAAGGAAGTGAATCTTTGTTTCTTGAGTTATAGGCTAGCATCTGAATCGGTGGATTATCCTACACCCCAAACATATAGCTTCTGTTTCAGAGAGCTTCGGGGTTAATATTTGGTAACTTGAATAATCTCAATGCCTGAGGTTCAATTGTGAGAAACTAAAGAAAGGGAGTAATAATGATGCCCTCCATTGTTTGCTCAAAGGGTGACCCTATAGCTTTTGGGCCTCCAGCCATCACCTCTTTCTGGGCAGGGACCTACATTCCTTTCCCTCCTGATAATGAATTTAGGCTGCAGCCCACTTGTATTTCACTGTAATTATCCCAGCAGGTCTGACCTATCTCAGCACCTATAGTTTCAGTCTCTCCAGGGATGACAGCGGTTTACCAGTGACTAGAGAGCATTCACAGAATACAGTACATTTATTACAGGACAAAAGTGTTAGAGAAAACACACAATAAAAGTTCTAAACACATATTTAAATTTACCAGAAGTCCTTCATCTTTCCTATGGAGACCTAGGCAGGTTCCAATTGTTTGAAACCTCTGAGTACCGTTTTGCCCCCTTCGTTAAAAGCTGATCAGGTGAATTTGTTGGTTCAAAATGAGAGTCCCTGAGTCCATTGAAACTCAGCCTCTCTTTATTTTCCAGGCCTCCTAAAACAGGTAAAACTAATCACCACCTCTTTCCCCAGAGGGTGAAGCATCAAAGGCTGGGTATCTGTATAACCCGCACTGGGATTTTGCATTAATAGCCCCCCTAGTGATTCCAGATTGCACAAGAAACCCACCCACCAAGCTGGGAACACACAAATACATACAACACTTAGTAATACAAAGGACTATGAATATTCCATGGGCCCATATCATTGGGCACATCTCAGCATAATGGTTTTTGAAGTTTTCATGATTCCGAGGTATAGCTCTCAAAAATGCAGATAACATTTACAAAGATGATACAATAGCCTCAAGATAGACTTGTGCTAGTCATATCTGTCATGCTGTGCACATGTCTAGATGCTATTAGTGATTAGTAGTGTTGGTTTTCTTTTACTTGTATTGCAGTAGTACCTAAAAGCCCCCCCATCAGAATTGAGCCCCCATAAGCTGGTCACAGTACAAATACGCAGGTGGACATATGACCAGACACAAAGAGCTTTGTTATGATTCACAGCATACAAAGAAACGATGAAAACTCGTTGCAAAGTAACAATGCTTTATTTCTGAGAACGCAGAACAATAATACCAGAATCTAAAAGCAGAGCAAAACAAAGCAGGCTGATCCATAAAAACAGAGAGGCACAACTCCATGCTCCTTACTGTAGGCTGTCTGTTTGCAAATGGGCTCTGCTGGTATGTGTTGCTACAGAGCCCTCTAGCCTGCAAGCAAGACCCAGAACACTCACCACCACCACTCTTAAATCAATAGCTCACAACTCCAATACAGTCCTCGCTGCACCACAAGCTAAATTGTAATGTCAGATAAGATGCCATAATAGTAGATGGAAGAGGGGAGAGAGAATGAGAGTAGCAGCTCTAAGAACACACTTACACAGTCTAGCTCTGGGCCAGATGCTGCCCTGCCCTGCATTTCAATGGGGCTACTCGGAGTAAGGAGCTGCTCAGTGTGAATCAGAGTGGAAGAGTCTGGCCCCACGTGCACAACCTGTTTGCACATAAAATAACAATGTTATATCAAGTACCCACCATGGAGCTGGGAGGTAAAGATGAAGTTGCCTACAATATCCCCCTGTGAGTGAAGAACAGAGAGATCTCAGCATGCTGCTTCCTATTCTTGCCCGTCTCTGCGATGAACCAGCAGCATCTCATGACTGACAATACCAAATGTCCATGACTAGGAGGAACTAATCTATCATAGTTTACCTTCCCTCACTTTCCATATCCTCTCCCGCAGCCAATTGGTCAATCTTCTTTCCTGTGACCTCAGAAACACCTATTGATCTACTGTTCACCTCTCCCAAATTCCCTTCCTAGATGCTAATTAAAACCAGGAGGGATCATCAAAAGCATTATTGCCTTCTGAGGAGATTGGAGAAAGGACAGAGGTGTCCATGGGGCTTGTTGAAAGTTCATTGTAAAAGAGAGTACTGGTGCTGCGAGAGTATAGGGCTAGGTCATTTCTTAACCAGTTTATGCATTCTTGATATGTGCTGGATTGGTTTAATAGTTTGGAATGAAAGAAATGTCAATGATCTCACGCTTCTGCTCCAGGGACCCTAAAAGCTGCTGTTTTTATATTCTCTGCCACTAATTTCATTCAGACTCTCACATGGCGGGATCTGAGGCACACTAGGGATCATCACACTGAGGCCATCATGATATGCAAAATGCTAAGAGAAGGAAAATCTATTTCAATTAGAGATGAGCCAGCTGGCAATTTAATGCCTGTTTACTGTAGGTATCCCCAGAACACCTGCCCTACTCATAGTTACTGTGAACAGCTGTGTTTTCATGTTTATCAGCATTCTCCCTGCCTCTTGTACTTGGGAATCTCCAGCGCTTACCTGATTATATTACAACTAGCCCATGTTAATGAAGTCCAACTTCATCAATGTTACACAAAGAATTCATATTTCACAGGTTTATTAAGAACACAAACATTTATACAAAAACGTACATTATGGGAATATATTGTGAAAACTAAAAAACTTGACAATGGCTAGGCTGTTGGTATGTTGAAACCACTGCTTGTCATGCTGATCACTATTGTGTCATTGTTCCTTATACTCCCCAATCTGTCTGTATTCATTCTTTGTCTCTTGTCTTATATTTAGATTGTAAGATATTTGGGGGAGAGACCATCTTTTTTGTTCTGCATTTGTACAGAGCCTAGCACAATGGGGTCCTGGTCGGTGACTAGGTGTTGTGGTAATACAAATAATTAATAATAATTGTATAATACTGGCCTTAATATTTATGAGATATTATACCAGCTTCTTGAAGTCTTCATTGTTAAGGTTATTATGCAATATGTGGACATTAGTGACTAGGGTAATTAATATTTTGTTCCCTTGATTTATATCACAAACATTTACTGTGGAGAGGCAGTAAGGTTGCAGCTAGCTTCCTTTACAAAGCCCTCTTTTTGCCTCTTGATGATGGTGGCTTAGAAAATTGATAACCTGAAAATGTCTACCTTTAGCTTGAAGGCAAAGGAAATTGTTTATGAAAAGTTTGAGGGAAATTTGTCAGACTGATTTTGATTTAAGAACAATTATTTTCTTTTGAAATATATGTTTTTGCCTCCTTTTAGCTCAAGAACATGTTGTTACTCCTTAAAATTTCCACATCGGATAGTTTCATTTCTCTTGAAATAATTCTTACCCCAGATATAACTGAAGATGTAATTAAGCAGTGTGTGTGTGTGTGTGTGTGTGTGTGTGTGTGTGTGTGTGTGTGTGTGTGTGAGAGTGAGTGAGAGAGAGAGAGTGCACAAAATTGCCCTTGATTCGCTTGTTGCAGGTCGGATAGAACATAACTAAGGGTACTTTTATAGTTGGAAGGTAACAGATCACCATATGTAGCTCAAATGAATATGTAGCTCATGAGAATGACCATATTGGTCAGACCAGTAGCCCATTATCCTGTCTTCTGACAGTGAACTGTGCCAGATGCTTCAGAGAAAGTGAACAGAATAGAACAATTATTGAGTGATCCATTCCTGGTCATCCAGTCCCAACTTCTGTCCAGAGGAAGCTTAGGGACATCTGGAGCATTGGGTTGTGCCCCTGACCATCTGGCTAATAGCCACTGATGGATCTATCCTCCATTAACGTACCTAAGTGATCAAGTGATAGAGGTCTCTGATTTTTAAGATATGGGACCACAATTATAGTCCTGGCTCTGCAAGTGCATGAGATTTATTATGTGATAAGCCATTGCATAGTTAAGGTTGCAACCATGGTCCCATTATAAGACTGATTGTGATTACTCTGTAACTCCAAATAAAGAGAGAGGAATCCTCCTGCTTTGACATTTTTGGGGGTTTGGGGATAAATGTGTTCTGAAAATTTAGAGTAAAATGACTAAGTATTTTTAAGATTACAAGAATTTACAATGGCTCCTTTCTTACGTTTTTATAGTGTCTCATTTATTTCTGTTCCTCAACACTCCCAAAGAAATCACACTACAAAAACCGAAACAGACAGATTTTTATATTGATTCCATCAAGAAGCAGTTTTCCAGGATAAGTATAATAAAATATTTAAGAAATTGCTGCTTACGTGAAAACTGGACCCTATTTCTCTACTAGCACAGCTGATGGAGAATAAAATGTGGTGCTAGAATATTTTAATTGTCAACTTATGAACCATCCAGGGCTTTTCAGAATTGAAAGGACACTCTAGAGAGCCCCACCATTCTCCCATCTAAAGCTTTGCCTCTAGCTCATCCCCTGAAGCCGGCAGCAGCTGCTGTTGTTTCTACAGCAGCCACAAACTAGATACCTCTCTTCCCCTGTTCAGTCTCCCTGGAGCATCCCACAATGTGGTCCCACCACTCACTTATTAATAATTATGACAGTACCAACAGTGTGCTTAGTGTTATAAACAAAAAATAAAGACCAAGCCTGCACCAAAGAATTTGCAGTCAAAAAGAAAGACACAAAAGACAGGTTGCATTGCGTAACCCAGAATAAGTTATATGATGGAGTGTTTGTTTATTTTTAATGTTACTTACTGCATTGTAATACAGTGGTTCAATCACAACTACTGCACCTATTGGGAATCCAGGGATGGGCAGGCACAAGCGTGTCCACAGCTAAAGGCCCCTCCCCTCAGCCAAAGGGAAGTCAGTGGCAAGGCTTCCCTCACCTCCTGGAGTATGCACCGGGGGCATGTAAGGGATGCAGAGCCGCATGTGTTGGTCATAGTCCAGGAGGTCTCTGATCCTGTCGGTACCTGCCAGGACCAACATCCAGTGCACCGAGGGAGACTTCGCCACCTGCACACCAAGTTGGGTGTTGTGTAGCAGGGGTTCTGTGAGGAGATCTTCCCCCTCATCAGCTGCCACAGACCTGATGGCCAAGACCAGCTTCCGGATCCAGAGGAGGTCCTAGTAGAAGACCAGAAGCTCGGAGAAGTCTCACAGAAGACCCCCTCAGATGAAGATAAAAGAGCTGCCAGTCATATCAGAGCCCTTGGAGGTGGCAGAGAAAGACATGCGTCAGCACGCTCCATGACAGACTACCTGCACTGTAAAGGAGTCTCTGCAGAGCCTGGAGACAGAAGACATGGACCTGACTGTGGAGGCAGAGCAGGCCTTGTCCCCACCTCCTCCAAGGGAGACGCAAACCCCCCCAAAGAGACCCAGTGCAGCCCCGGCCAAAAGAACTCCAGAGTTAGCCTCTGGAGGTGGGCCAGGGTTTCCAGGCCTGGGCTCAGGGTTTTGGGATGGTGCCAGAGCATGGGCAGGACCAGCTGCTTAAGCACCAGTGCCCTACCCCACAGAGAAAGGCACTGGAGCAGTCCCATTCATCTCCACAGCCACTCAGCTGGCCTGCCCTCCAAGTCATGCCAGTTCTCTAGAGGGGAGAGATGGGTGGTGGAAAGGTATATGCCCAGATAGAGCAGCAGACCCATGCTCCACCTGCTGGTCTGGAGCATAAGTGAGGAAGGAGATCGCCTGCCACCTGTCCCTGACCACCCAAAACTCTGGCTCATGGAGCAACAACTCCATCAACCTCTTGCAGAGGAGAGGGAGGAAGGGCTTGATGACCAGAGTGTACAGTTGGCCTGACAGTGAGCAGCCTTGATGCACTCCTAAACCAAAGATGATGGGTTCATTCAGGGTCCAGTTGAGCTTAACTAAACACTCCATAGAAGCGTACAGCACCTGGAGAAAGTCCACAAAGTGGGTCCCAAAGCCAAATGCCTGCAACATGCTCAGGAGAGACCCATGGTCCACCCTGTCGAACACATTCTCCTGGTCCAGGGACAGGAGGACGAACCTCAGACCATCCCTACACCCGAGCTGAAGGAGGTCCCAGACCAGATAAAGATTATCAAAGATGGTACAGCCTGGGACGGTGCAGGTCTGGTCGGGATGGACCATGTCCGCTAGCACGGACCCCAGTGGCAGCGAGATTGCCTTTGCTATGACTTTGTAGTCTGTGCTAAGGAGCAACCACTGCAGCATAGACTAGTTCAAAGAAGCAGTTTTATTTGTACGTGTATAGAGAAATAAACTACATTAAGGAGTATTAAATAAGGTCTACAGTATCATTTTCTGTTGTGTCAAGTCTCTTGCATTCATGCTTCAGATACTTATGATAATGGTCACATGGAAGTGTCTATGTGAACTACACTATATGAACCATATTTTTGGACTCCATTTGGTAAAATCAGATGCATGTGTTTAACTATATTAATTTGAAACAAGATATGTTATTTTTTTCTTGTTGGAAAAGAAAAAAGATAATTACTAATCACTGCCATAATTAATAGCCATTGATGTCATTTTTTACTTTTTTCCTAAATGGAAATTGTTCTTATAAAAATTGTTCATGAAACAAAGAACATCAGAATAAGTGGCACTATGCAGCCAAAATATTAACATATTGCCTGGGAAACTCATATTGTAGGGCAGGTAAACTAAAATCCCAGGTTTAGGACAGAATTTAATTAACCATTCCAGCAGGCACTTCAGTGATTAGAATCTGTCTGAAATGGGACTCAATCAACATCTGTGTGTTTCAAATGTCAGCAGAATTAATTCCAATGACATGTATTGGTGTTTTCATTCTCACGATCCCTGTCTTGCCATTTTATTTCAGACAAGAAGTAAAATATTGGGATTCAGTCTCCGTCACATTCTTGTACACTTTCTGCACTCATTTATGCTGGTGCAATATCCTGAGTTACACAGGAGTCACTGAGGGTAGCAATGGACTGTAATAAAGAATAATGCTGGTATAGGGTGGAACTACAACTTAAAGCCTATCTGATCCTTCCCCCTTCCCTGCTTCTCTGAAAGATATTTGCTGAAATACCTAGAAAATCATGCTCATTTTCACTTTGTCACTGCAGAACTGTTTTACATATTTTTAATAAACATTATTCATTCCACTTATAAAAAATCTTCCAGGCCAAAAGATCAAAAAGCACTTTGCAAATATTTAATTATGTATCTCACTGCCCCATAGTCTAAAGAAAATATTATCATTTTCATTTTACAAATGGGAAACTGGAACACAAAGAGGTTAAGGGCGTGGAGTGCTTTTTAAGGCAATGGGCATTTTGTCACTGACTTCAAGGAAGCCAAGTTTTGTCCCTAGATATCTTCGCCACAGACACCCAGAGTCTATGGCAGGACCAAGAAAAAGGATGAATATCTTCTGATGCTTATTTCCTATGTTTTATCCGCTTGCCCATCATTTCCTCTGCAGTCAGAGGAATCGCTCTATGTATTGTACATGAAACTGCTGAATAATCAGAGCACAGAAGAATAAATCCTGACGTGATTTACCCTGGTGTAAATGAGATCAGAATTTGGCCCAGATTAAAGTTCTCTTAAAGTATATGGATATATTTCTGTCCCATTTTCACAGGCATGCAGCGTGTTCAACTTTTAAATTTATTAATTATATGTTAGAATGTTTGTGAACAAAAGCTAAATATTTTGTGAAAATTGACACTCTTGTAAGCCTTTTTAAAGAGGCTTGAATATGGGTCTGTTGACTGAATCTTGTGGAATGCTGATAAAGAAACATCCTCTTCTGTTCACTGCCATGTTAACTTTTGCTGCTTATTGATTAAGAAGTCATGATGTTACTTTAGAAACTCATTTTATCTGTAACCTCCTGTCACTGAAACTCAGTCTTTCTATCTGCTAAGGATATGTCAGGAATCAGGATCTGTAGCAGAGCTAAGCCTCATCAATACAGCTGGCCTGCAGCAGGCTACATGATTGGCCAGGCCACCTGATTGGCTACAGGGACCAGTAGGCCTGCTCTTAAACCAGCATCAGTGTCTTGCTGCCTTGCTCATGCTCACCACTGTGCCTACCCCTCTCCATCCCCATTCCTTGAACCCCTTTTGCCTACTACTCTGTTCGCTCCAGTTCCTGAGCTCCGGCTAGACCTGTGGCTTTGGCTTCTGACTACTGACTTCAGCTTGACCCTTGGTTCTAGCATTCAGTTCCTGCCCTCTGGTTTGACCCTTGGCTCTGATTTCTGATTGCCAACTCTGGCTCTGACTCTAGTCCTTGATTTCTGATGCCTGTTCCAAACACTAGACAAGACTGCCCTCATCCCAATTGGCTGACAGGGGATGAGTTTGTTACCTAAATTATTTAGTCAATGTTATCTTTTTTAAGTGAACCATTTCCCCACCATCCTCTATACTGAAATACATTAAAAACTGTGTAAGCTTTTGTGCTTGGTACACACAGGGAGGAGATAGTATTTTGCTGAGGGTTGTGAAAATAAGCAACTGATATAATTGTTGCTAGAAACTAGATACAAAAACAACCTTAGTAGGAAGTACAGACTGCATGGGAAGGGAAATATTCAAGTAAGAATGATGCAAACTAATCTGGGGGATTTTGTGCCCATGGTAACAACCTAAGGTGTGTACATATACTCCTCAGCAGTGAGTTATATTTCCAGAACAGTCCATGCTGCTGGTCATATATATTCCCAGACTGATGGAGTGGGAAAGTATTTAACCCTTATCTTTCTGTATTTGTGCTGACTGATCTTTGACTAATACTCATGGGTTAATAAACTTGGTTAACTGTGATTATTTGACATGATATTGATTAAAGGACCAAACTTTTAACCAAGTCTATATCCTAAAATATGAAATTCTAGGACAAGTGTTTCTAGTTAAAATGGGCTGTTACATTGCTTCATTCGTTCTGCGGAAGAAGAGCAAGAACTGACAGGGATTTGAAGAGGATTTCAATGCATACAGTCTCTTCTGTGAGCAAGAGTCAGGCTAGCTGTAACCCTAATAACGCGAGATTTGTAGAAGCGAGGATTGTGTGAGGCGAGTGGGAAAGAACTGTGTGAGAAGTTGTTGCGACCTTGTGTAGATAAATATGGAATTTAGACTAGAGTCTAAATAGATGTGAAAAATAAGATATCAGGATGACCTATGTATAAACAAAATGCAGCTGTTGCTCATTATTGTATGTAACAAAAGGTATAAATGCTTGCTGTAATTGTTTACCTAGAGAGAGACCTGCCTAGGAGGGGGAAACCCTGTGTCCTAGTGCACTCTCTCCCTCTATGCAATTGCTTGAGGATAAAGTATCTGACTTTGCTGAATGCAACCAAAGAGAGTAAGAACTCTGTTTTTCTCTGACAAACTCAAATTTTAAAAATAAATTCTCAAATTTTATTTCTACTAGAAAAACCATCACAATTTTTACTGATCTCTTATAATAACAGAAAAATTGAGAAAATAGCTGATAATTGAAAATTAATTTTTCATTAGAGCACTTCTGCTGTCAATCTTTTATTAATTAGTGTCAGACCAATAAAACTGGTGGTTGATGGCAGTATGCTTAATTTGTCTAATTTGAATCCCATTTTGCATATTCAGAGAACAATGAGCTTAGCCAGTAAAATCTGGAGAAGGGAATTGGGACATTATTCTAAAGAAATTTATACAATAAAAATGGAGTTCTGTGATTACATGGCATGGATTCAAGACAAACAATCCATGAGGCACCAGATTTTCTAAGATATGTAAGTGCTAAAGCTTTTAAAGATCCCACTAGGCACCTTTTGCAACTTTAGGTACCTAAATATATTTGAAAATCTAGCCCCAACGCCTATTAGAGTTTACAAATCTGGCAAGTACTTAGGCAAAAATCCCATTCATTTTACGAGGCCCTTTATAAGCCATTTCCTAAACCCCTTAATTATTATCCTCACTACCAGCCCAATAGACAGTTAGGAATTATTCTAAGAAAATAATAGTCACCTCCAGTGGAAAATAAGAAGACCGTGGACAGATAAGAAAAGCAGCTGTAAAAAGCTGAGTTTAGTAACTACTTCAAAATTACTCAAACTAATTTTTTTGCAGTAATCAAATTTAAAAAAAAAAAAAAAATCTTTCTTCTGGACCAAATTTTGTCCTCAGTGCAGAGCCCACGTTGGCCAGGCTAGTTGCTCCATGGATGTTGGGCGGGAGTGAGGAATTGAAAGGTAATTGTTGTCTGCATCTATAAAGCAAAACTGGAAGCACACTGGAGCCAGTAATGCTGTCCCACATGTGTTTGCACCCTTCCTGACACTCATGGTGAGAATAGTGTATGTTGATATACATAATAGTAGCTCCCACTCTCCCATTCCCACTCACACCTTAGGTTGGTCCCACCATTCCCCTGTTCAGTGCATGCAGAGAGAGCTTTCCTATACAATAAAAAGAACAGGAGTACTTGTGGCACCTTAGAGACTAACAAATTTATTAGAGCATAAGCTTTCGTGGGCTACAACCCACTTCTTCGGATGCATATAGAGTGAAACATATATTGAGGAGATATATATGTTTCACTCTATATGCATCCGAAGAAGTGGGTTGTAGCCCACGAAAGCTTATGCTCTAATAAATTTGTTAGTCTCTAAGGTGCCACAAGTACTCCTGGTTTTTTTGCGGATACAGACTAACACGGCTGCTACTCTTATTCCTATACAATAGACACTCTTCCCTCACCACACACTGATGGTGGGATGAAACACCAGTAGGGAGGGTGAACAGAATTTATCCCTCTGTGATTATCTCATTCTGAACCTTTATTTCTAGTATAACAACTTTGTTACAACCCTGTCTTGTGGGTGGTCACCCATCTACTGTATTGGACGCTAGTCTACTGTATATGGACCTAGTTAAGTTTACACTCAAAATAAAGGCTGAAATACTACATAGTTTTCACAAAAATCAGACTGGAGACACAGATATAACCCCCAAACTTCCACAACACAGTCCATTAAAGATACATTTGCTTGGGAAGTAGGTCCTTTTCAAAGCCACTCAACTTCTATTGACTGCAGACAGCTCATCGGATAGCAATAGAACAAGTATTAAAAATTGCCCTATAATTCCCTTGCTACAGCACAAACTGCCAGCATTGCTTTATTCCACTAAATCCTTTGTTCCCTTTCTGCTTCCAGAATTGCAGTATGAATACAATGCAATGCATAATCTACTTAAAATGAACTGCTTTTCTTGACCTGGAACATGCATTTTTCATCTTGTTTCAGTACCATCCTACATTATTAAATTTTGGACATCTTTTTCTTATCAAGATAGCAAAATAGCTAGAATATCTTCAACTAGAATCACAACTGAGCAGATTTCTGTAAAAGAACATTTTCCTTTCTTGGAAAATAGTTTTCTATCTGACAAAATAGAAAGAACAAATCCTGTGTTATGTGAAGTGGAAGAAAACAAATTACAAAACAAACTGAATCTATTTTACCACTGAGCAATCAGAAAGTCCATAAGGTAAAACATTTCTCACTCTGAAATAATAATGGGAAGTATAATTGATAATAGAATTTTAATGGCAATTGACATTTCTCAGCATCTCGCTGGTGGCAGCAATTTGCTAAAAACCCTGACATAATTTGTGACACTAGTACAGTGGGAGTTTCAGCTGGAAAGACTAAACCATGTTCCAACCCGCTGTAACCCTGATTTAACAATTGGAAAAAATGCCACTGTTTAATATTTAAACAAAATGTTTAATTTTTAAACACTAAAGGTATTTTTATGATCATTAAACCAGCAATGGATCCGAATGGAGACTCTTTTGTATACTGTATGACTTTCATCCTGGCCATGTCTTCAATTAGATGTGGGTTAAATGGAGGTGTTTTGACAAAAAACTCAGTCGTTATGTTTTGGTTTTGCAAGCCAAAAACCAAAAGCGACACTGATTCTGGTTCCAATTCGGTATTTATGGCCTACTTAAAGTAGCAAAAGATCAAAATCCTTCTATACTGATGTTATGTGGAATAGCACTTAACATAAGGGTTTGTAGGTACAGAGTTTTGAATAAGGAAGAGTGTAGATTCAAAAGTGTGAATTAGCTGCTGTCAGGAAAAAAGAAGGAAACATTTGGAGAAGTGCTTGCCAAGATGCTTTTGAGCAACAGGGGTCCACAATGAGGTAGAGGCCCAGAGAGCAGCAGGAGGGGCATCAGCAATCTTTAGCTTACTCATCCCCATTAGGCCTAAGAACTCCACTTTCAGGAGTTTATTTCCTAGCTACAAAAGCTGCAGCCACTGCTCCCACACAGAAGGCTGAATAAACAGGATGGATAACAAATTTTGTATCCCACTTAATGTTCCATGCCCTGAAAAGACCTGAAATGGACCTGCTTTCATTGTTAAAAATCCCAGTACACAGGGAAGGAACAATAGGAGAAACAGTGATACATCAACATCGTAAACTGAAACACAGGTAAGCCAGCCTGCTCGTCTCTTGATTTCCACCACCACAACCACCTCTCAAACATACCCAGCTGTTGAAGTACATTATTGTGGTAACATAATGAGAAGACTAATTAATATCATGAAATAATTCAAAAGAAAATAATGGTCCATTCCCCTCCCTTCCATTCACCCATTCAAAAATAGATTGTACATGTTTGAAAAGCAATTGGATATACATCAAACACAATGTGAGTGACAGTGAAGAATGTCAACTGAGTAACTGGCGCTGAAGCTGGAGGACATACCAATAGCTTCTCTTTCTGGCCCCGTAGTGAGGACAGACTATGCTGGCCACTTCATATGTATGCAAGGGGGAAGACCACAGAGAAATTCCCATAGAAAGAGTAAAGATCCCAGGTAGTAACCAGACCCCAAGTCTTTAAAGGTATTGTGGGAGGTTAAAGCATTTATTTTGTCTAGCAGTTGAAGCTCTGGGGGTCCTTTGTATTGCAACGCAGCTGCACAAAAGAAGTGATACTTACAAGTGCACTAACAGGCAAAGTGTTATTTGAAATTGCATAGGGGTAAGTAGGCAAACATGAAGGAACTGATGAGCATTTTCCACCCAATACTTTTGAAAAGCACCACTAAGTTTCCATAAACTTTTCAAACTTTGAATTTCCTTGCATACAATCATGGACATAAGGCCCTGTCTCCCATTGACTTCAATGGTGTAGGATCAGGCCATAAAAGAACCGGACTTGTTCACTAGTGAATGCCCTTGATCTACATTATGTATATCTATTTTGAATATTTTCCATACATTGTTTAATTATTTCCAAATCATCCTATCACTCTGTTACTGGAATAATAAACCAGTTATATACATCAAAAATGCAAATAAGTAGTAATTATATTTATATTCTGTTTATATGTTGTCCTGAGAAAGAAGGGGAAGGAGCTGTAGGTCTGTGAAACATATTCTTTTTAGAACTGGCAAATATAATTATACTAGAATTTGGAAGCTGCTCTGATTATCAGCCTGTCATCTATTGCAGGGGATGTAGTGGTGGAACTATCTGAATCTGTAACTGTTTTGCTCTGGAGCACCTCAGACTCTGGTGGGGCTCCCTCTATGCTGTCACATGGCAGGAGGTCAATTGGGAGTGGGTAAGTGGTAGGTCAGGTGCAGTCAACCATTATGTTGAGCATGTGTCACAGAAGCTTCTGCAACCTCAAGGGTGTAGCAGTCAATGGGTATTCCTCTCCCACTGCCTCCATGATCTCGAAAATCCAACCCCCATGCCATGAAACTGTACTAAGCTTTATGTTGGCACAGTCCTGTGTCCACACAGAGTTCTTCAGTGCTAGAATGGGGCATTATCAGCTTCAAAGGCTAGGTATGTTATTTGAAGTACCTATTTAAATTTGAGTTTTGACTGAATCAGAAATGCAGAAAACACAGACTTTAGACTCAGATAGCATTTCAGACCTTGATCAGCTTGTAACAAGAGAGTGACTTGAGTCGGTCTGGGAAAGGGAAACATGACAAATGAGAAAGTGGTGGATGTTTTGTATTGTTCAAGAATTCATTGTCCCAAATTTACTCAAGTTCTGTGACTCATTCATGATTGAAGAATTTTATCTACATAAATACCCAAATCTTATCGATTTTAGCAAAGCTCACTGAGTAATGAAATATTTAAAGCTTGCACAAAGAGGGTAGTTATAACTGCTGCCTTTAAACAATGCAACATACAAAAAAAAAATCACATTATAAAGAATATATTTATATATTTTGTCTCAAAAGAAATAGTCATTTTTAGCTAGATTATACATCGCATTAGGACATAAAGTGAGTATGAGTACATTATTACCATGCAGTTTATTAGGTGCAATCAACTGTACAAGCAGAAGGGACATCCTGACGAGAAGTCAGAAGTCTTGAGAAATTACTATCATTGTGCCTGTAACTGAGGTCATGCCTCCAGAGAGGCTTGGATTAATGATCTGTCACTTCCTGCAAAAAACACATTTCAAACCCCATGAACCCTCTACGACTGCATGAAAATTACATTAAATAGGGACTGCATTTAATGTTTGTTGGCATTATGGCTAAAAATACCAATGGGTTTGTTAAAAAAGCTGCCACTGAAATATTGACCTTTTTATGTAAAATATATAGCCCCTGTTAAACGGCTAATTTACTTTTGTCCAGAAAGTAAATATCAGTAGTAATATAAACTAACAAAAGCAATTATAAAGATGTTTCTTGATGAGAGATTTGCTTGTAAAGTCATTATACAGCCAAAGCTGTTACAATCCTCATTCAGCACTCAATCCAGCACACCATAAAGCCACACTGGTACTTTTTTCCATAGACTTCCCTGGGTTGTGAATTGGGCCCCAGACCTGCCAAGAGATGTCCAAAATCCTCTTTGTAAACCACTTGCAAATTTAACACCATTAATCTGGGCTTGAATAGGGACAGGGAGTGGCTGGCTCATTGCAAAAGCAGCTTTGCCTCTCCTGGAATTGACACCTCCTCATCTATTATTGGGAGTGGACTACATCCACCCTGATCAAATTGGCCCTTTCAACACTGGTTCTCCACTTGTGAGGTAACTCCCTTCTCTTCATGTGTCATTATATAATGCCTGCATCTGTAACTTTCACTTCATGCATCTGAAGAAGTGAGGTTTTTTACCCACAAAAGCTTATGCCCAAATAAATCTGTTAGTCTTTAAGGTACCACCCAACTCCTTGTTGTTTTTGTGGATACAGACTAACACAGCTAACCCTGATACTTAGGACCAGGAATGTGATATGTCACTGATAGGAGAACTTTGGGTAGAGACAACAAGGAGATGAGAACAGTAATGGCAGTGGAATCTGTTATGACTGATGACTAGGTTTGGAAGGATTAGATTTTTATCGGTAAATGTCAGCAAACATCAATTTCCCCGTAAACACACAATCCAACAAAAACATTTGAATTAATAATAGTCAAAATTTATAGATAGGCAAAGTAAGAAAAATACTGCTTGAGAATTTATTAGAGTTTGATTTAAGGATATTTACTTGGTATATTTTGACTTGTGATGTTGACAATTTGTGTTTTAATGGTTATAAAACTTTAACTTTTTGAATCTCACAATCTACTGTCTTTATTATCTAATCCCTGCAATACTCTAATCCTCTCATAATTTCACGCAATTGTGAAAAAATTAAAGTAAAAATCTTTAAAAATGCTTAAAATAAATATTAATATTAGCTGTCCAAATTTTAAAAAATTGAATTCTGCCAAACCTACTCACAACTCACCCCCTCCGTACCGTAAAGCACAATATCGTGATTATGCATATGAAGCTTAAATAGTCATTTATGCTTCATATTACTAGCCAAAATGTCATGTCTTGCACCCTTAATTTAATGATCCCCACTGCATACATTCCTAGCTGTAATCTAGCCAAAAAACAGTATTCTCCACCAAAAATACTTTTAGCCTGCTAATGACAATAAAAAACGGTCTTACATAACAGGTAAATAGTCTATATATTTAGCACCTTGGATGCCTTTCACTCATACTTCCTTGTCAGTTTGCAGCAATATTCCCTGCTGCACTGAAATGTGCTCAGAATAAACTGTAGTGGAACAGCAGTTTAGATGTTTTTTTGAGTAGTTCGGGATTTTGTTGATGATGCTATACTCTCCTTTCTCTCCCCGCTCTGAGACTCTGATACAATTGTCAGCCTAGCTTCAGTTGCCAGCCTTTCTTTCTGCATGGGATTATGTTCTGAATGGGCCAACCCTGTAGTGAGGTCATAAAAGTATGGTAAATTGTGACAAGAGGCACACCATAGTGATTTTTAATATCATTAAGATAAGTTGGTATTCTGCAATAACAGACCAATTAAGGGATAAATCAGCTATAAAACCTGGGTTTGGCTGGTAAGCCAAGTGGAAAAATAGGTCTGACTGGCTAGGTATAGTCTCCAATTAATCTAGAAGTAGTAATCAGTACAATAGCAGCACACAGCAATTGTGACAGGCAAGCAACAAACCAAAAGCAACCAAGGGTATGTCTACACTACGAGAGTAGTTCGATTTTACTTAAATCGAATATGTGGAATCGATATTGCGAAGTCGAACGTGTGTGTCCACACTAAGGACAGTAATTCGACTTTGTGAGTCCACACTAACGGGGCAAGCGTCGACATTGGAAGCGGTGCACTGTGGGCAGCTATCCCACAGTTCCCGCAGTCCCCGCTGCCCATTGGAATTATGGGTCGAGCCGCCAATGCCTTCTGGGTAAAAAAATGTGTCGAGGGTGCTTTTGGGTCACTGTCGTCATCCGTCCGTCACTACCGCCATCCCTCCCTCCCTGAAAGCGCCGGCGGGAAATCAGTTCGCGCACTTTTCTGGTCAGTGACAGCGCGGACGCCACAGCACTGTGATCATGGATCACGCTGCGACCATCGCTGCAGTTGTGGCCGTTCTCAACACCTCACAGCTTATCATACACCTTTCCCTGAGGCAGATGCAGAGAAATCGGGCGAGGAGGCTATGGCACCGCCGTGAGGGCCTGAAGTCGGAGAGTAGCACAGAGCTGTCAGAAACCACGAGACCCAGCGCCCAGGACATCACGGTGGCAATGGGTCATGTGGATATTGTGGAACGGCGATTCTGGGCCCGGGAAACAAGCACGGACTGGTGGGACCGGATAGTGCTGCAGGTCTGGGACGAATCCCAGTGGCTGCGAAACTTTCGCATGCGGAAGGGGACTTTCCTCGAACTTTGTGAGTTGCTGTCCCCTGCCCTGAAGCGCAAGGACACCCGGATGCGAGCAGCCCTGACTGTCCAGAAGCGAGTGGCCATAGCTCTCTGGAAGCTTGCAACGCCAGACAGCTACCGGTCAGTCGCGAACCACTTTGGTGTGGGCAAATCTACCGTGGGGGTTGTTGTCATGCAAGTAGCCAACGCAATCGTTAAGGTACTGCTCTCAAAGGGAGTGACCCTGGGAAACGTGGAGGTCATCATAGATGGCTTCGCTGCGATGGGATTCCCAAACTGCGGTGGGGCTATAGATGGGACTCACATCCCTATCCTGGGACCGGACCACCAGGCCAGCCAGTACATTAACAGAAAGGGCTACTTTTCAATGGTGCTGCAAGCACTGGTGGACCATAGGGGACGTTTTACCAACATCAACATCGGATGGCCGGGCAAGGTTCATGACGCTCGCGTGTTCAGGAACTCTGGTCTGTTTAGACGGCTGCAGGAAGGTATTTACTTCCCGGACCACAAAATAACTCTTGGGGATGTGGAGATGCCTACAGTGATCCTCGGGGACCCAGCCTACCTGCTAATGCCCTGGCTCATGAAGCCTTATACTGGCGCCCTGGACACAGAAAAAGAACTGTTCAACTACCGTCTGAGCAAGTGCAGAATGGTGGTGGAGTGTGCTTTTGGCCGTCTCAAAGGGAGATGGAGAAGCTTACTGACTCGCTGTGATCTCAGCGAAACCAATATCCCCATTGTTATAGCAGCTTGCTGTGTGCTCCACAATCTCTGTGAGAGCAAGGGGGAGACCTTTATGGCGGGGTGGGAGGTTGAGGCAAATAGCCTCGCTGCTGATTACGCCCAGCCAGACAGCCGGGCGATTAGAAGATCCCAGCGGGACGCGCTGTGCATCCGGGAGGCTTTGAAAGCAAGGTTCCAGACTGAGCAGGGTAACCAGTGACTGTTAAGTTTGTGGACACAGAAGCTGAACCTCCAGTTACATATCCCCTTCACCCCCTTCCCAAAAAATAAAATCAGTTCTATTTTGTCAATGAACACCGTTGTCTTTATTACTGTTTTCGCGGGAATGTTTTAAACCGGGGGCGCAGACTGTGGCGGGGGGCGGGTTTAGTGTTCTGATGCAAATGATGCTTCTAAACTCCAGGAATGACAGTCTCCGCAGTGGTGGACTGGTTGTTTCAACGGAGCCTGCCAGCTCTCCTGGGTGGAACTGCGTGTATGTGTCAGCTATGTGAGTTTCTGCCTGGGGGAGGAGGGTTACAGATCCCCTGCTGCGTGGCTCTGTGATCCAGGATAAGGACCGCAGCATAAGATCTGTAACTGCCCTCCCCCGCCACAAAGTCACAGAGCAACCCCCCCCTCCCCCCCAGGACATGAAAACCACCTCCCAGACTGACCAGGGTCACTAGTGACTGCACTGTGTATGTGTCCTGATGCTGGACCTGACCCCGCCTCTGTACCCTGCTAAAGGTGACTGTCCTGTCCAATTACCAAGCCCCTTCCCCCCCTTCAGACAGACTCTCCTCCAAAAGAAAGTCATGGAAACAGTAATTAACAGAAACGAATATTTTATTATGAACCACACATGAAACGTGGGGGGTGAAACTTGCACGGGGACTTCTGTGAGGTGGGTAGGAAAGGACTTTTCAAATTTGGGGGAATGAGAGCCTTCTAGTGCTAGAGCAGTCTGCAGGGGTTGACTGAAAGTTTTAACGGCCCTTGCCGCCCCTCCTTCTTTGTACTTTGGGTGAGGGGGGTGTGGGACTTGGTGGCGGGGGAGGGCGGTTAGAGATAGACTGCAGCGGGGCTCTGTCCTCCTGCCTCCGGTCTTGCAGAACATCCACAAGGCACCGGAGCGTGTCCGTTTGCTCCCTCATTAGTCCAAGCAGCTTTTAAGTAGCCTGCTGGTCCTCCTGACGCCACCTCTCCTCCCGTTCCATGACTGCTCGGTGCATTTGTGACAAGTTCTCCCTCCACTGTGTCTGCTGGGCTGCCTGGGCTCGGGAGCAGTCCATTAGTTCTGAGAACATGTCTTCACGCGTCTTCTTCTTCCTCCGCCTAATCTGCGCTAGCCTCTGGGAGTGTGCTGACAGGCTGGGTTGGGAGACAGTCGCAGATGTGTCTGTGGGAATGGGAAAAAGGGAGTGAATTCCTGAGACAGATAAATGAAGTTGTGTACAAAGAACCTAGTCTTTCTCTGTGAACAAGACCATGCACTCCACCTCTCACATGCGCACTCAGGACAAGGTCGAATTTTCGGCCCTCGCCTTCAGTGCCTGGGGTCTTGCAGTGGTCTTTGCAGTAGTCTTGCAGTGATCTGAGAAGCGTGGCAGGACACCTGAACTTCTGTAGCAGGCAATCATGGTAAGCCCTAGACTTGTGGCTGCTTAAAACTTTAATAGGAGCACTGGCCTCCTGTCACATTGAAAGCAATGCCAGTCTCAATGCCAGCAATCAGGCAAGCATGAACTCTGCCCCTGTCCCATCCCCTCGCAGCTGTCCCAGGGAAAGATCCCTGTATGCTGCCCCTCTCCCTCCACCGCGTGGCTGTAAAGCAGTCCCAATACTAACATTCCCCTCCCTAATTCAAAGCAGGGCATCATGAGCGACATCACCCTCATGAGGATCTCGGACAGCAAGAAGGAACGCATGCTGAGGGAAAGCATGCAAAAAACCAGGGCCGTATGCCGCTATGCTCTGCCGTGCGATGATCCCTGAATACTTGATTGTGTCGTGGCGGGGCAACGTGTGCTACCACGGAGGGCCCAATAAGATCGCCCTACCCAGGAACCTGATGAACAGGCTGGAACTGTACCTCCATGAGACCTACGAGGAGTTCTCCTATGAGGATTTCGCGTCTATCCCCGGCCATATTGACCGGATTTTCGCGTAGGTGCACTGGGACTAAAGAGTGGAGCGTCTTGGGCTGCATAATCATGAATAACCGGACATTGTAAAAAAAATTTTAAATAGTTGGGACTAAATAGTGAAGAGCCCAAGGCAGAGAAATCATGACAAACCCTTTGTTGATATTGTAAATATTCCAGTTTTGTTGCAGATAAATGTTTACATGTTTAAAGCACTTTAGGAAATAAGCCATTGTTAATATTGTAAATAATTCAGTTCTGTTAAAAATAAATGTTTAGATGTTTAAAGCACTTACTGCTTGATCCTTCCCCTGATTCTGTGTCCGGGGTAAGGGATGGGGACGGTTGGTAGGGGATCTCGGTAAGGGTGATGAAGAGCTCCTGGCTGTCGGGGAAATCAGCGGTGCCAGCGTTGTCGACTGCATCGTCCTCCTCATCTCCTTCTTCATCTTCCCCGTCCGCTAACATGTCCGACGAGGAACCGGCCGCGGACAATATCCCATCCTCAGAGTCCACGGTCACTGGTGGGGTAGTGGTGGCGGCCGCACCTAGGATGGAATGCAGTGCCTCGTAGAAACGAGATGTGTGGGGCTGGGATCCGGAGCGTCCGTTTGCCTCTTTGGTTTTTTGGTAGCCTTGTCTCAGCTCCTTGATTTTCACGCGGCACTGCGTTGCATCCCGGCTGTAGCCTCTCTCTGCCATGGTTTTAGAGATCTTCTCTTAGATCTTAGCATTCCTTCTTTTGGAGCGCAGCTCTGAAAGCACGGACTCATCGCCCCACACAGCGATGAGATCCAAGACTTCCCGATCAGTCCATGCTGGGGCCCTCTTTCTATTAGATTGCACGGCCATCTCTGCTGGAGAGCTCTGCATCGTTGCCACTGCTGCTGAGCTCGCCACGATGTCCAAACAGGAACTGAGATTCAAACTGCCCAGACAGGAAAAGGAATTCAAATTTTCCCAGGGCTTTTCCTGTGTGGCTGGTCAGAGCATCCGAGCTCGGACTGCTGTCCAGAGCGTCAACAGAGTGGTGCACTGTGGGATAGCTCCCGGAGCTATTAGCATCGATTTCCATCCACACCTAGCCTAATTCGACATGGCCATTTCGAATTTAGCGCTACTCCTCTCGTTGGGGAGGAGTACAGAAGTCGAATTTAAGAGAGCTCTATGTCGAACTAAATAGCTTCGTGGTGTGGACGGGTGCAGGGTTAATTCGATGTAACGGCGCTAAATTCGACAAAAAAGCCTAGTGTAGACCAGGCCCAAGAAAAAAAAAAAAAAAAGCAACCCTCACATTTACTCAGACCACCAGTGAAATCATCCAGAGGAGTGCGCATATAAGATAGTAAGCTATAAATGGCATAAACATATATTTTATATTATATTGTCAACATTAAAAGTATATTTTAATAGTATAATGGTAAAATTGGGGCCTTTTTATAACACTTAAAATAGAATACATTATATCATCATTATATTTTTTCATATATTTAGAGGTATAGCTTGTATTTTATAAAATACAAGATGAACTATGTGTGTGTATTTGGGTATACACATGCACATTTTGATTTTTACTATATATATATATGGATGTCAAGGCTACATAAATAACATATATATTATATAGTAAACTCATGGGATCATAAAGATGTGTTATCCGGCACTTTATCAACTAGAAATTTCTATTAACCGGCATAACCAATGCAAATCTTCAATCGAGTAACCGGGACCAGTATACTGCCCAGGAGGTTATGCAATTGCACATTCTGGACTCTACTATTATGCAAAAAAGGCAGAAGACAAGTAAGCAAGCTGATATCAGGGATTTATTCAAAAAAGCAGCTTCCAGGGTGTATCATAGGGTCATTACAGATTCAGCCCAATCTCCTACACCTTCTACATCTACAATAATAATTGATGTTGATAATGATGACCCTGAGACACTGCAAGCTCCTGAAGTGCCTTCTGAATAATCAAAAAAGATTAAATTATGTTCCGTATAGTTTTAGTGTTAAGTGTATTTTTAGTGATCTGGGTGTAAGCCGTGCACTGCCCATAGCGATACTGTATGTAGTGTCATAAGATAACCTACTGTATAGAAAACTTTACCTGTATACACCTAAGTGCTTCAAGAAACCAACCACTCTGCAGTGCAGTACTACTACTGGATTGGTGAGTACCTGTATAGTATTTTATACTTTATTCATTTTATTGTATTCTAATGCTTTGAAAATCGGTATTTCATTAGTAAGTATAACTCTTAGTTAACTGGAATTTTTGATGAACCAGCACCCCCATTTCCCCAACATGCTGGATAACAAAGCTTTTAGTGTATTATAAATCATGTACATATTTAACACTCTCTCGCAGGAATATATGGCATCTGCAGATCCAGTCAACATTCTATAGATGCAAGCTTATTTTGTTGCTCTTTTGGCCTGGAGGTTGACAGTCAATGTTCAGTCACTGGTTTGATTACGTTAATCATGGTTTCACAGTTAATAGGGTGGGCCACATGAAGGTTGTCCTCTTCCATCCTATATTTAACACTATGATACTATCCATCCATCCCTGATATAATCTAGATACAATAAGACAGATAGATGGGCAACACACTGTCAGCAAATTCAAGTAAAGGAAAACAAGCAGTAACATATTATAGTATCAGTATATGGTTAATATATACAAATCATACATTTATAATACACAGTATCATTTATTTAATTATGAAAAGGTACCATTTTCCTGATACATGCAATATTTCCAAAACTACATTTTCCCTTCAAGCAGGCATTCCAATTTACACTAGAAATTAAGTGAGCCTCTCATGATGGCACCAGTGATGAGTGCTTGTGATGGGTAAGACCTGGTATATTATTCCCTCCATTTAAGATGTTTTTAGCAGCTTAAATATGAATACTTGTTTCTTTATATAGGACTTCTCATCCATGGATCTTAAAGTGTGTACACCAGATCATGAATGCATTAGTGATATTTTTTCTTGAATTTTTTTCCCCGCACCGCATCCCATCCCCACTTTTTTGTAGCCACCCTCTCTTTTCCAGTTATAAAACCTCCTGCAGCCTTGGGACATCCACATGACATACAAGCTCTTGCCTTCTCTTTAATAGCACTGTCCAATCCAGGCCACCAAAAATAGCTTCGTGAAATTTCCTTCATGCACACTATTCCACAGTGACCGGAATGGAGCTGTTCTAACATCTGTGATCTCAGTGGTGGTGGGATAATCACAAGTCTCCCCCACAACAAACAACCAGATTGGATTGATAACTCCGTCCTCCTGGATATGTAGGTAGCAAGGTCGGGTGAGACCAGAGAGGTTCGTCGAGATGTTCCATGCATCACCAGGTCCATAACTTGGGACAATACTGGGTCAACTCGAGTTGCCTTCTTTACCCGAGTAGCGGTGATGGGTGTATTCTGTACCTGTTCAAAGTAAAAGATTTCCTTCTGAGCAATATCTCAACAGTTGACTGGCAAAGGCAGCCTTGAGAGACCATCCGCATTGCCGTGTAGAGTGGATTTCCGATATTTGATTTCATATGTGTGCGCGGAAAGCAACAATGCCCACCGTTGCATACGACTAGCAGCTAATGGAGAAATGCCTGTGTGGGGTCCAAAAATTTAAGTCAGGGGGTCGATGGTCTGTGAGAAGAGTAAACTTCTGTCCGAACAGGTACTGATGAAACTTCCGAATTCCAAAAACGATTCCCAAAGCCTCACGTTCGATTTGGGCATAGTTAGTTTCTGCTTTGCTTAGAGTGCGTGAAGCAAAAGCAATAGGTCTCTCTTCTCCCGAAGGCATAATGTGTGACATGACTGCTCCCACTCCATAAGGGGATGCCTCGCAGGCCAACTGTAGGGGGTAAGGATGGATCAAAATGCATCAGAACTTCAGAATTTAGCAATGCATCCTTAGCTTTGTTAAATGCAACATCACAGGCTTCAGTCCACTTCCAGGCCTTGTTCTGCCCAAGGAGTTCGTGAAGTGGTTTTAGCAACGTGGCTAACTGTGAGATGATGAACTTTCCATAGTAGTTCAATAATCCTAGAAATGAGCAAAGCTGGCTAACATTTTGAGGAGGGGAGCCGCCACAATAGCCTTAACTTTGGCAGGGGCCTTACGAAGACCTGTAGCATCAATGATGTGTCCCAAATATTCAACAGAGGGCTGGAAGAATTCACACTTGTCTTTGCGGACTCGCAGTCCATACTCTTCCAGTCTTTGTAGGGTAGCCTCTAAATTCTTTAGGTGATCTTCCTCATTCCTTCCAGTGACCAGGATGTCATCCAGATAGCACTGGACTCCTGGCAAGCCACACAAGATCTGGTCCATAGCCCTCTGGAACAGGGCAGGAGCAGATGTTATTCCGAAGGGTAGGCGACAGTATCGATAAAGCCCCTTATGCGTCACAATAGTCATCAGCTCTTGGGACTTTTCATCAACATGCATCTGTAAATACACTTGACTCAGATCAATCTTACTGAACTTTTGTCCCCCAGCCAGGCCTGCGAAGAGGTCATTGATGCGGGGCAGCGGGTATTGCTCTGCACACAACACTGGATTGACAGTGACTTTAAAATCACCACAGATCCGGAGGGAGCCATCTTTCTTCACGATTGGAACAATAGGAGTTGCCCATGGGCTATGGGTAACTGGTATTAGGACTCCATTTGTGACCATGTGCTCCAGGTCCGCTTCAACCTTCGACCTGATGGCATGAGGCACAGTTCTGGCTTTCAGATATTTTGGTTGACTGTCAGGTTTAGTGTTCAATGTCACAGTGATTCCCTTCCTACTTCCCAGATCCTCTCCAAAAACAGCAGCATGCTTCCTTAGTATAGTGGTCAGACCGGTTTCTTCTTTAGTCACTTGGTGCACTTCTGCTCAATTCAGCTGGATCTTCCTAAGCCAAGACCTACCCATTAAGGCTGGGTAATTACCTCTCACCACAAACAGTGGCAATTTAGCAGCTTGTCCATTGAGCTCCACCTTAACATCAGTAATGCCCAACATGGGCACAGCTTCTCCCGTATGTCTTCAGCACTGTTTTTGTTGCTTTAAGCAGAAGATGCTGTAGCTTTTCTTTATACACAGTCTCTGAGACCAGCGAAACGGCTGCACTGGTGTCCAGTTCCATGCGTATAGGTTTGCCGTCCAACAACGGGGTTACCCAGTATTCATGTGAGCCCACTGCCAAAGACAAAACGTGGAGTGGCTCTTCTTCTTGTGAGGAGGTATCTCCTTGGTCATCCTGGGTCTGCTCTAGGGTATGCAGATTTCCCTTTTTGGTCGGCCAGACCACAGGCCTCCTTTTCTTTTGTTTACAGGCACACGCAATGTGTCCCTTTTTGCCACAGTGTCAACACACCAGGTCCTTACACCAGCATTCTGATGCATGGTGACCCAGCTTACCACAGCGGTAACATTCCTGACTCCCCACAGTTTTGTGGGTAGGTTCTTGTGACACCTTATGCACCCTAGGGGATGCACCGATGGATTATGCCTCCTTTGTAGCCAGTTCCATGGAGACAGCAATATCAACGGCCTTCTGTAAGGTAAGCTGAGCCTCTGTCAATAGGCGCTTCCATATAGCTTCACTGTACAGGCCACACACTAACCTGTCACATAGGGCATCATTTAACATCTCCTTAAATTCACAGTGTTCTGCAAGCTCTCAAAGTTGCTACAAATTGTACAACTGTTTCGTCTTCTTTCTGGTCTCTTTTGTGGAACCTATATCTTTCAGCAATTACCAGTGGTTTTGGAGAAAAATGGGACCCCAGGATTTCCACAATGTCACTGTAAGATTTAGTCTCTGGCTTAACAGGGTGTAGTAAGCTGTGTAGCAGGGAATAGGTCTTAGAATATTGGCACCTTCTTCTCTTCTGTAATGTCATTTGCAATAACAAAAAGCTCAAAACACTCAGTATATACATGCCATTGCACTATAGTCTCCTCGAAAGGTTCCAGTGGCCCTGTAAGTGTAGCCATGATTTTAGTTTCAGTTTGCACAGTCAGTGCAAACAAGCCAGTTCTGACCCCCTTCCAGCAGCAAAAAAAGGTTTGGGGTTTTTTTTGTACCTTAACTTCTACTTCCTTCTGTTGCTGGGGCAGCACAGAGATCCCAGCCTTGTCACCACGTTGTTATATCCTTGGAGTCAACTGTTTTAGGAAGAAATCACTGGAGACACAGACAGCTGTAAACCTTGAAGCAGCCATTTATTGATATACTCAGAACTAACCAACAGCCAGCCAAAACTGGCTGGGCTATCCCCTAATAATCTAACTCAGTTGCCATAGCAACACAAGATTCTATTACCACGACAACCAAATGCACAACACTTCCTGGCTAGGTATGCTCGTCCACCCTTACTTTTGTTTATGGGCTCACTCTTCATGGCAAGCTAAAGGGATGCATCTAGAGTCAACAGTGCTAAATGCAAAATTAGAGTTTATTCACATGTCAGGGGCCATTTAACTTTTTTTCTTTCACAGACAGAATTGAAATGTTGGAACAAGAAGTTTCCTGGCCAACTGAGAAGGACATTTATGTGAGTTGCTACTACAGCAGGCAGTAAGAGTATGATTGGAAAACTCACCAATCTGTCTGGGAGCAGCATACTGTAAAAGTGCTAATAAAGATTTTTTCTATTTATTTGTGTCTGTGAGAGAGATTGTTCTAACCTACTGTGTCTCTAGAGAATCAGGCAAGAGAGATACAAACAAACTTGAAAAATAACGTTGCTACATGAATGGCAGAAAATTCATGGACTTTGAAAGTCATGTTTGTCTGGGTTTGTTAGCTAGGAGTGAGAAAATTACAACTGATCCAATTACTAACTGGTGTGAATGTGGTTTACTCAAAATATAAAGTGGAAACTTGATACCCTTTGCAAAGAGGTGTTTAGGGCATAAACTGAAAAGTACAGGTTTCAATACCAAAATGTGCAGTAGCTATTTAACAAGCTACAACGCATTATTGAGAGGGGAACAATCTTGAGGAAAAATATTGGGGGGGGAAAATACAATTGAATGCAAAGAGAACTAATTTACACCGAGAACCTGGAAATCCATACTAAATACCCTGGGAAGCTAGCAGCCAGAGAGTAAAAGCAAAGGTGATAACAGGAGGATAAAGGAAATGAGGACAACATTTTTAACTGAATAGCCTAAACTGGTGGTGATGTTAATGGGTGTTTTTCAGGATCTAGCTTACTGAGCCAGATTCAGGCCTGGAGTAAGTGGCTGCCACCAAAAAAGGAGGTTTAGCAAAAATTTGTTGTTCAGCTACATTCATGATACAGACACAACATGATTAGACATTCTAACTACAGCCTTCATCAGTCTCCTAGCTGCAGTTGCTCCCATTCCTCTTTGGTATGCGTGCCACCATTAGGGTTACCATACGTCTGGATTTTCCCGGACATGTCCAGCTTTTTGGGACTCAAATCCCCGTCCGGGGGGAAATCCCAAAAACCAGAACATGTCCGGGAAAATCCGGCACCACTGGGTGCTGGGCCAGGGGCTGGCCCGGGGCCGGGGGCCGTCGGTGCTGGGCCGGGGGCCGGGGCCGCGGCCGCGCTGGGCCACCGGCTGGGGCCGGGCCAGGGGTCGGCAGTGCTGGGCCGGGGGACGGCGGTGCTGGCCTGGGGCTGATCGGCCGGGGGCTGGCCCGGGGCCGGCACCCCAGGGCCCGAGCCGAGCCAGGCTGGAGACGCTGGGGCCGGGGCCGGCCGCCGGAGGGGGCCAGACTGGGCCGCGCCTCCTCCCCCCACCCCCTCCCCACAGCTTACCTGCTGCCTGCTTCAGGCTTCCCGCGAATCAAATGTTCGCGAGAAGCAGGGGAGGGAGCGGAGTTGGGGCGGGGGCGTGGGTGGGGCTGGGGGCGGGGCCGGGGCCCCGTGGAGTGTCCTCTTTTTGGACACTCAAAATATGGTAACCCTAGCCACCATGCCTTTCTGTCCCTTTGCTTCTCCTGGCAGTTATCCTGATGTTGACTCTCCTTCGAGATACTAATCCTACAAACCATCTGAGAAATCCTTTACTTCTCTTTCGGACTGCTCTTCTGGGCATCTGACTCCCACTTCATGGGCACCCAAATAGCTATTTGTTTCTGAGTTATCTTTTGTGTAGCCAATGATCTTAGTTTATTATCCATTTATTGTGTGATGTTATGATTAATGAATATGTTATCTCATATATATTCATTGTATGTTAATTAGAATGAGTTTGTAGGATTATAAAAATATATGATTGATGGGTATTTAGAGGAAACAAGTATTGGGCATGAGTAAGACAAGCTGAAATGTAAGAACCTGTAGGTTGAGGCCTGCAAGATTTTAGCTTAGCTATTTTAGGCCTTGGAGACAAGAAATGATGACATAAGTGACCAGAAAATAACTCAATGCCCTAAGATTATGGGAAAAGAGGTACCAACTGGTAAGATTATGAAAAATTACCCAGAAGATTAATATTAGATCATAAAAATACTGTAAAGGCGCATCTGTCTCCAACATGTGTCTTAACCACAGGGTACAGGTTGTGCATCAATATTAATGAGAATAAAGGGAACTTACATAGCCTATAGAAAATTGGAATCCCTTAAGTTTCCTGGGGACACAGACCAATAAGAGAAAAGAGGGTTGACACTTTTATGGACATGCGACAAATGTAGGTATAGACAGAATCACATTATAAAAGGGGATGCCCAGAATGGGAAAATTGAGCTCCCTATAGGAGACTCCAGCAGGAACCATCCCTCAGCTGATGATCAAGCCATGAGAGACTCATAAGACCCTAGCACTGTTGTTAAGGATGTGAGTATAACTATATTTGTAACTTGTGCATAGGTCCGTATAGAATTTCTATATGCTTGGGTAATCATAACTTTCATTGTAATTTTAATAAAACTTGTAAAACAGTCTGGACCTTGTACTTGTGAAGGTCTTTGTGGTCACTACCTTTGGTTTTATGTGCTCCTAGAGACTCTAACTCTAAAGCAAGTACAAGAGGCGACTTTCATTCTGTTAAGCTTGAAACTGTAGCCACAGAGCCGAACCCAGGGTGGTGTAATACCACATTACAAAATTCACCTTATATAAACTAAAAGGCTACATTTGAAATAATATTGACCTTAATAGCTGCTTTAAATAAGCCAGCTGTGCTTTCTTTAACAAGACCAACATCATTCAAGAGGATTTATAGATTTTAAAGCCAGAAGGGACCATTAGATCACCTAGTCTAATCTCCTGTATAACATAACACTCTCACATCTTCCAGTACTCATGAGCCTAATGACTTGTGTCTGGCTAAAGGATATCCTTCAGAAAGACATTCAGTCTTGATCTGAAGACATTACAAGGTGGAGAATCCACCACTTCTCTTAATAGTTTGTTCTAATCAACTTTACCGTTAAAAACATGGGTCTTATTTCTAATTTGAATCTGTCTGACTTATATAAGGATATATGTATAGACTTTAAAAAAGATAGACCTGCATTTTAGGTCCTGTGTTTTTCCTTCAATTAGCTGATATGAGTAAGACCACTTAATTACATACACTTTAAGGCAAGCTACCTAATGCTTGCTACTCTTTTTTAAGTTATCTATAAGGCCCTACTTAATTTGTGATATTGCAGAAATTGAAGATCCTGCAATATTAGGCTTACACCACAATTTTGGCAGCCGAGTAGCTGATTGTGGGAGCCCCAGCCACCAGCTGCCCGGGACACCCACCATCCGCCCCACACATTAATGACTGTAATGTAGTTGCAGCAAAATGTCTGATTATCAAAAACTTAGCAGGAATGGCATAATGCTTGAGGGTTTACATTGTTTCCACAATTTTTTTTAAAGAAATAGGTCTTCTCTTGCTTTTACTACAATTCATAAAGGCTAGTTATTACTTTTCCACGATTTTTCATGTCTTGTTCACAACTCAGACATAATTATTTGACAATCATCCCACGATTCAAATAGGGCCTTAGTTATGCACTACAAAGAAAAGCCAGAACCAAGGTTTTGACAGGAAATGAAGTAAGTTTGATTTTAAAATATTTTGTCTTAAAGGGGGTTTATAATTTTAAGCCTGCACATAAATACACTCAGTAATTTGAGTGATTTGGCATCTTATTTTTTTTTTCTTCCCAATCCCCTCCCACCTCCCAAATGTACCGCCATCCACCTTTAAGATACAATAGAACCAGCTGTCTTGCTCATGGTTGGATCCACCACTAGGTCATTAAAAAAGATTTCTAGCTGTGCAATTGTTCAGATTATTCATGTGTTTTATCTGTTCCTAACTAACATTGAATCAGATCTAAAAGACTATTGCATATTTTGCTAAAAGAAAACATCTTTACGTTGTGGTTACTTTCTTTCAAATTGTTCGATTAACATTTGTCATGACACCAAAGGCATAGAATAATGGATTTAGCTGTAAATCGGGCCCATAATAATTTAATGCATAAACAAAACATTTTTTTAATTCTACATATATTTCATTACTTTTTTTCCCCTCAACTATTTCTTTTCATTTGGTTCAGATTGTGATGGTGCTAACCAGCTCTGTAATGCTAACAGGCCAGTCCAGGTCAGCTCAGGTCAGAGTCTCAGAACAATTCACTTGGACATGAATCTCAAAGAACTGTTACCTGTACCAATTCACTCAAATGTTAGAATAGTTCAAAGTAATGTAGTGATATTGTTCTCCTTATTTGTTTGCTATGGTTGATATCCTTGTATTTAGTTAGCATTAGATCAAAAGAATGAAGATGAGGAGGTGTTTGATGTGTAAACTGCATGAAAACTAATCAAGGATTGTTTCTGGCTCTCCCATTGTTCAAATCATTGTCTGTAACTAAATGCCATATGTATAAATTGCCCATCAAATGGCATCTGAGCTTTGGAACTGTAAATGAAGAAGCATGTTAACTTCGAAGCATGGGTCACTGTGTTCAACAATGGAAAATCCACAATCTTTGTCTGTGTTTAGTCACAGAGGGAGGGCTCATGCTGTGGTGGGAACACTTACTAGCTTGCCTTTCAGGAAAAGCAGTTATAAAAAGAAACCCTGGTAGCGATCTGGTATTTCTGGAGGGATGGATTCTGACGGGGAATTCTGAGCGATTGGACAGAGGTACCCAAAGCCCCTTTGGGTAACCCTGAGAGAAAACTAGCAGATACTATGTCTCTGCTATCATTTGGACTACAAACTTGGACTCACCTGTAATGTATTTTACCTGCTTTAACCTCGCAATAACTCAATTATTTTTATTAGCTAATAAATCTTTAGTTAATTTATTAGAGAAATTGGCTACAGCATTGTATTTGGTGTGAGATCAAGAATATTGATCCAAGCTGGGGTAAGTAATTGTCCCTTTGGGGTCAGGAGTGACCTAATGGGTAGTGATTTTTGGTTTTAAGAACCTTTCATCACTTAGTCCAATTTGTCTGGGTGACAAGATGTACTGGAGAGCCTGAGCGAGACGGTCTGTGACTCCATGGTAAGACTAATATAGTAATCCAGCAGTGCACAGCTGTTACTGGCTTGGTGAAAGGTTCAGGAAAGGAAGTTCTATGAGGCACTGACTGATATTAAGCCTCCAAATGTCTGCCTGCCTCCTACCTGCCCATGGGTAGGAATATCTGGTTTTGATAGTAGAGGGGGGGAAAAAAAACCCTTTCTACTATACCCCTAGCTTATGAATATCCCAAAGAGTAATTTCAGCGCAGACTCTAGGGTTTAAGGTTTCTACTCACCACTATTGATCTCAGCCAGAGATTAGGCTGTTCAATGATTTAAGAACGATCAGGAAATACATATATTAATACAGTTGATTTTAGAAGTGTAGGTGGATGAAGAAAACAAATAGGAAAGTGAGCACCCTGCAGGAGACTTACCCAGTATTTAGAAACTGCTTTTACCATGCCTCTAAATTAAATTGTATAGGGAAAGGGATGGAGCAAGTCAGAGAGATGGGGGAGAGAGAGAAGGGTTACCTCGTCAAATATTTAACACAATTTTTCAGTGTTTTGATTTAATCTTTTTCTGTCACATACTGAGCAAGATGCTTTAGGAGAGAGAGAGAGAGAGAGAGAGATGAATAAAGTGAAGATTAATATTTTAAGAAAACATGCTTTCTTTAATATTTTCAAACAGATTGATCTTCAGACAGAAGATCAAGTGATTTGATATGATTGAGAAATGTGCACTGGAAGTTTGTATTTGGTGATCTGCCTTGGACAGCTATCAGAAAATTGTTTCAATCTAGTCCCCATCACAGCTGCTGTCAAAACTCCCATTGACAAGATGGGTGTAAGACTGGGCCCTTACAAAGGAAGTGGGAAATATTTAGACATTCAAAACTATATCATTACGTTTTTTTTTAGAGTCACACCTTAACATGATGTTCCAGACTTGAGTTAGATTAAAGCACTTCATTCCTCAGGAAACTAAACTGTGTACCACAGGCAGTGAACAAAAGAGACCAAGCAAGGACCAGCCCAGGGCTTCTCAGGAGCTGAGGCCACTAGAACAAAAAGGGAAAATGGTGGCCAGGGGGTTGCAAACAGATGCTATGTTTGCCAGCACTAAATGAAGTGATGTAGGACTTGTGGGGTCCTATGCAGAGGCTTTGAAACAAATGGGAGATTCATAGAGTTTAAGCTTAGAAGGGCCCATTAGATCATCTAGTCTGACTTCCTGTATATCACATGCCATCACATTTCACCCAAATACCCCTATGTTGAGCCCTATGACTTCAGTTAAACTAAAGCTTTTCTGTTCTCAAGAGACTAAACTGTTACATGCCACAGGCAGAGAACAAGATGTAACCAAGGCTCCACCAGTGCTTGAGGCCCTTGCCATGGCAGGGAAATGATTAGGTGAGACATGACCAGGAAATTCTAGACGATGATCCGCCCCTCATGCTGCAGATGAAGGCAACCCTCACTCCAGTATCCCAGCCAATCTGACCTGGGGGGAAATTCCTTCCCAACTCCAAATCGGGCACTTAGTTATATCCTGAGCATGTGAGTAGGACACATCAGCCAGGCAGCTAAAACGGAGGTGGTAAATAATTCTTTGAGCATTGGTCCATTACAGCTAGTAGCCCAGCTCCAGCAGTGGCCAATCCCTAATGCTTCAGAGCAAAATAACAATAAAAATCCCCAAGAACACATGTAATCAATTGTGCATCAGGGAAAAAACAAAATTGCTGAGCCGTGCAGGCAACCAGCCATCCTAAAGCATGAGATTCCCCATTCATTCATCCCCATCATGATATGGGAATGATTGACAATGTCATATGGAAACCTCCTGTAGATTTTGGGGGGCAATACTGCAGCAGTTCTACAGAGTGTAAAATCCTGATCTAGAGAAGACACCATGAGGGCACAGTCTGGTTCTTAATTATTATGGCATTCAAAAACCAGTTGGAGAACACTTCAATCTCCCTGGCCACTCGATTACAGACCTAAAAGTCGCAATATTACAACAAAAAAAACTTCAAAAACAGACTCCAATGAGAGACTGCTGAATTGGAATTAATTTGCGAATTGGACACCATTAAATTAGGCTTGAACAAAGACTGGGAGTGGATGGGCCATTACACAAAGTAAAACTATTTCCCCATGCTTATTTCCCCCCCGCCCCACACACACACCCTGTTCCTCATATCTCCTTGTCAGTTGCTGGAAATGGGCCATTTTCATTACCACTACAAACAGTTTTTTTTTCTCTCCTGCTGATAAAAGCTCAACTTAACTGATCACTCTCCTTATAGTGTGTATAGTAACACCAATTGTTTCATGTTCTCTGTGTGTATATATCTTCCTACTGTATTTTCCACTACGTGCATCCAATGTAGTAGGCTGTAGCCCACGAAAGCTTATGCTCAAATAAATTTGTTAGTCTCTAAGGTGCCACAAGTACTCCTGTTCTACTAACACGGCTGCTACTCTGAAACATTCCATTAATAGCAACAGAGGGTCCTGTGGCACCTTTAAGACTAACAGAAGTATTGGGAGCATAAGCTTTCGTGGGTAAGAACCTCACTTCTTCTATTAATAGTTACTCTTTGTTTGCAGTTGTATCACTTGTAGTTCCACCAAGCCTGCATTTCTCCAGCTTACTTATCAGAATTTCATGTGGGACTGTGTCAAAAGCCTTGCTGAAGTCCTGGTAGTTTATGTCCACCACATTCCCCCATGCTCCAAACAAGTTACCCGATCAAAGAAGGAAATCAAATTGGTTTGGCATGATTTCTTCTTAATAGATCCATGTTGGGTGCTAGTGATTGCCCCTTCATCCTCCCAGTATTTTCAAATTGAATGTTTTATATATTGCTCTAGTACATAATACAGTTTTTCACACTGCTATAGAAAATAAGCACCTCACACCATTTGGCCAACAGAAAACATTTCTTTCCTACCATCTGAATGTCTGGCACAATTCCATGTGCAGATATGCTTCAGTTATATTCAGAATCAAACTGTTTCCAGTTGTAAGGGATTTACTGAGAGTCTCTGAGATAATGTCTTGTGCTTCCAGCAGCACTCCTTTATCAGCTTACATTTCCAGCCGTTTTAAGTAGCAGTAAATAAAACAAGACAATAAGCTCCAATGCAGATACTATGGCTGAAGAAAGGCTAGAAAATAAAAAGGGTAAATTGCATGAAGAGCTTTATGGACAAAAAAGCCCAGTTTAGGGTGACCAGATGTCCCAATTTTATAGGGACAGTCCCAATATTCAGGGCTTTTTCTTATATAGGTGCCTACTACCCCCCACCTCCTGTCCCGATTTTTCACACTTTCTATCTGGTCACCCTCGCCCAGTTTCTCTCTACTGTATATTAAAAATAGGAAGTCCTAGTTCATTGGATTTACAAAATTGTAAATGAGTAGAATTTTCTCCAGTGCTTTTAAAATATTACCTGATGCAGCTAAGGAGATGTTGGCAATGAAATATGGAGCATTTCACTCTGGGTCACTGGATCAAGTGCAGATCAAACTTAGAAGTCGACACCACCAAGTGTTAGTATCTGACAGATATGTGATCTGCATGAAATGAGTCAGCGGCCTTAGTCCAATCCTAGAGCAGTGGTGCTTAACCAGGGGTCCGGGACCCCCTGGGAGGTCGCAAACAGGATTCAGGGGGTCTGCCAAGCATGGCCGGCATTAGACTCGCTAGGTCCAGGGCAGAAAGCCAAAGCCCCACTGTGCAGAACTTTGGCCCAGGGCCCTGAGCCCCACCATCCAGGACTGAAGCCAAAGCCTGAGCCACTTAGCTTCATGGTGCCCCCTGCAGTGAGGCAATTGCCCTCCTTGCTACCCCCAACACTGGCCCTGGCTTTTATATGCAGAAAAACAGTTGTGCCACAGCTGGACCATGGAGTTTTTATAGCATGTTGGGGGCTTGGGGTGAGGGGGGGGAGTCAGAAAGAAAAAGGTTGAGAACCCCTGTCCTAGAGGACATCTGACTATGTAACAAAAACCTGTCATTACCAATGAAACTCTTATTGGCATACGCAGCAAACACCAATGTCTGAGGTACTGTGTAGAATGAACAACCTTCTTATCTCTAGCCACGGTCTGTCCAACAAGGTTGAGAAATGTTGGTGTAGCAGAGGAGAAACTGACACTGCTGCTATAGTGCTCATGCTGTACTGTACCAGTTCTCGGACTAAGGGATTTTGTTTCCATGGGTCTCATTCTGGGTCCTTGCTCAAGAATGCATTCTTTTTTTAAAAGAGTCCTCTGACCCTACACCAAAGTTGGCTCTTAGGTTGCTTCTTCTATCATGTTAACATTTAAATGAGGATTTGGAATTAACACCACTCTGGATTCTATTAAAAGAGGAACAAGAGTTTATACAAATAAATATAGATGTGGCAATTTTATCCTGAAAAACTGAGGGTCTGAGTGCAGGGAAATTAACACATACTTATATGTCAACTAACAGAGCATTGCAGAATGTTAGTGAGGTCTTAGGGAGAAATTAATCTCTATGCATAAAGGCGAACACAAAGCTCATGTCCCACATAAGTTTTCAAAATAGGGCCTAAGTGGTCTTTGTACTAGGGCAAGTTTCGCCCTTCCTGCATAAGAAATCTGAACTGGACAATGAAGATGGAAACTTTAATGACAAGTTATTTTACATTGGTCCCCCCTCCTTCATGGCAGTGTGTATTTTCCTGTGAAAGTAGCAATAGACACCTATATTTATTCAATAGCTGCCCAAACAGCAGCTCAAACTTTTAGGCACTGAAACAAGCCTTTCATAGTCAGGAATTGATGACTCCTTTAATATATTGCATGTTTGTTCATGTTTAAAAGTCTCCCTCTTTAGTGAAGTAATGAAAAAAAAAAAATCAAACTTTCTAACTTGTAAAAGTCAAAATAAATAATAAAAATAGTGAGCGACTAGGCTAATACATGTACCCGTGTAAAGTTCACAAGCTTACTGATGTTACTGTGGCAAGAGAAAGTTTTCTGCAAGAATGGTTTTTCATCAAACGAGACAGCAGTGCTTTAGTTTACAATTTGGAGGTTATCTTCACAATGAAAAAGACACCAGTGTCACACATTTTCTCTTCCTTAACACGAAGATTTTAGATTCTTTGGAAAGCAGCAACGTTCCAGAAATGTATCAAATTAGAGAATCTAAAATTGTTTTTTTCCCCCCAGCTTGTTTCCACTCTCTCACTCATAAGTCAAAATACTTACCCAACCCTTATAAACATAGGCGCCGACTCCGAGGGTGCTCCGGGGCTCAAGCACCCATGGAAAAAAAAATAGTGGGTGCTCAGCATGCAGGAGTCAGAGCTTGAGTGTGGAATGTGATGAGTTCTGTGCTGCTAACATCTTCTGCCCTTGGAGCAGGGAGTTTGTTTATAAACAGAGGCAAGGTGATTAAGATAAGAAAAGGCTTGTCATTAAATTAAAATAAGGATCATTAGATTTTAATGCTTTCAATTCCCAGGCATTTCAGTCAAAAGATTGGAAACAAAGGATAGGAATAAATGGTCCATTTTCAGAATAGAGAGAAGTAAATAGAGGTGTCCCCCTCTCCCCTCCGAGGGGCTTGTACTGGTCTGGGATCAGTGCTGTTAGACATATTCATAAATGATCTGCAAAAAGGGGTAAACAGTGAGGTTGCAAAGTTTGCAGATGATACAAAATTATTCAAGATAGTTAAGTCCAAAACAGACTGCAAAGAGTTACAAAGGGATCTCAGAAAACTTGGTGATTTGGCAACAAAATGGCAGATGAAATTCAATGTTAAATGCAAAGTCATGCACATGGCAAAATATAATCCCAACAATACATACAAAATGATGGTGCCTAAATCAAGAAAGATCTTGGAGTCATTTGCAGTACTGTGGAAGCACTGTGTTTCCAGAGTACTGCAAATTCATAAGAATCCTTCTCACTGTGCCTGTATCATCCTGAACTGTGGAATGCTTATTCTCCTGCTTCAGATGGCTTAAACATTATCTCCAGTCATCAATGGGACAGACGCAACTGAATAATGTAGCAGTCCTTAACATGCATCAAAATAATACCAGGGAACCTAGATGCAAATAAGATTGTTGACAGTTTCATCCAGAAAGCTACAGTGAGACATAATGTCTTTAAACTGGGATGTTAGTGAAGACCGCTTATAGGTGATTGCAATGATCTTAATATACTGTAATTCATGATAATGTAATTATGTAGTTCATAACAATTGAATCATTATTACAATAGTAAAGATACCAATGATAAACACATTCAATAACTAGAATATGAAAGAACTGTATAAATATGCTGAAAATAGCCTCTCCCAAAAACTGGCAGAGTGCCCCCCCAATCACATATACCTCTTCAAAAGCACCCACCAGCAAAAACAAAAGTTAGCACCTATGCTTATAAACACTCTTTGGAGTCAGAGATTACTCTGCTGCTAAGAGAGACAGAGGGTGGCAATTTGGCTTTTTCTTGAACCCAAGATGAGAAATATACTTATTTCTATTATTTCTATTTCTACTATTATACTTGCACTCTGGATTTTAAAAGCTGTGTGTTGTGGCCCTATATTTTCCACACTCAGTTTTGATGGAGGCATACCACACCTCTTTGTTTCTGCAGTTTGTTTGCTTTTCATTTATTTGAACCACTGAAATAGCATTCCTCAAAGAGTCACTCATGAGAACCAACCACAAATATTGTATTGAGAACAGCTGTTACTACAGAGAAAGTGACTGATGTGCTCCCCTGGACCACATAATATGGCATTCTGGTGTTTTTAGCCTGCATCAGTACAACACTGAGGACCACATTAGAAGATTTCTCATGGGCAGCCATATGCCATTTCCAAAAGGTAGCAGAGGAGTGTGTGTGTAATTACTAACTTCCATCCACTGAGTGTTTTTTTTTTTGTTTTATTTTGTTTTGTTTTTTGGCACCTTGAGTTTGTGGTAAGCTGGACAAGAAAAGGGCATCACAAAACAAAAATGGGAAAAATGAGAGAGCAAAACAGTGTGGGATGAACAAAATGGATAGACAGGTGAAGAGCCATCAACTAGAAACACTGAAATGCATCACCTAGAAAGCAAATCCTTATTGGAGCCCATACACTGATGTTTTAGCCTCCAAATGAGCACAAAAAACTTTTTTTTTTAAAAGGGAAAAGTCTATAATGAGTATACGATTTGACTGAATTTAATAGAAATAAACGTGAAATTAAAACATGAGCAAGAGAACCTTAGGCCAAAATAATGAGTTGAGTTCAAATGCACCATACTTATTCTTTTTAATAAGCATAAGGATTACTATTTCAGAATTGATTCCACCATGAATAGTTTGCAACCTCAGCAGAACATAAAGAAATGCTTTACATTTAAAATTTAGCTAAATACCTATATACGTGACTTTCTGCTGAGTAACTTTATTTTGTTTAATTTTAGAAATGGAAAGGTTAACTTACACAAGTAAACTGAAAGATTTAAAATATCGTCTGCAAATTTAATAAAGTAAATTTTGACAGCAATTATAAAACAAAAACTGGTATGCAAAACAAAATAAGAACATTCCTGTAGAAGTAGAATTTAGGACTTTTTGAAAGAAGGTAGAAGATATTGATCAGGGTGTAGTAATAGTGTGCTGGTCCTGCAATCAGCTCCACTTGAATGGACCAGAGTGTTATTGTGCTGCACCGTTTATTTCAGTGGGACCTCATGCAAGTGAAGGAATCCACCCAGGTGGAACTCATTGCAGGACTGGGGCCTTTGAAAATACTGTAAACTGTCTACTTCTATTCATGACATCCCTGTATTTCTAACACTCTTTGGTTACAAAATGAACTGCAAGTATTTTGGGTTGCCATCCGTCTACAGGTACCGTCTACCTTTCAGGTAGTTGTCATCCAACTACCTGAAAGGGGGTTCCAAAGAGGATGGATCTAGACTGTTCTCAGAACAGAACAAGGAGTAATGGTCTCAAGTTGCAGTGGGGGGAGGTTTAGGTTGGATATTAGGAAACACTTTCACTCTAGGAGGGTGATGAAGCACTGGAATGGGTTACCTAGAGAGGTGGTGGAATCTCCTTCCTTAGAGGTTTTTAAGGTCAGGCTTGACAAAGCCCTGGCTGGGATGGTTTAGTTGGGGCTTGGTCCTGCTTTGAGCAGGGGGTTGGACTAGGTGACCTCCTGAGGTCCCTTCCAACCCTGATATTCTATGATTCTATGATACAGGGAGGGGAAATGTAGATGTCACACAGCCTTTTCAGAAAGGAGGTATTTATCCATCCCAGACACACAACATAATATATATATATATTCATATTGCGATCCACAGCCAAAAAACTAGAAGGATGCCTCAAAAAGGTGACAGTTTCAGTACAATCCCAAATCCTCCAATTTGGCTGACACCAAACTACAGAATTATCTGGCTACTCACAAGGCTATCAAGCTGCCTAAATAAAAAACAGACTTTATTTATGATTGTAAGAAAAAATGTTCTTAATTTCTCATCATGCTGCCTTTTAGCCTCCCAAGATGCAACTTAAAATATCTATGTTATAAAATGTTTATATGTTTGAATTCTGACCTACTGACATTTATATGGCACATTCCAGTGAAAGATTTCAATACACTTTACAAACTCGGTACTAATTACATTTGTAGGGATCACTTCACTCATCACTGAAATTCTTACAACTCTGGGATGTGAAGCTGTAGGGATATTAAAGAAGGTACTAACAGTGATTCCCCCAAGTGACAGTGACCCCCTCATAATTTGTCCCCCACACTTTAAAATCCAGTTTCACCAAGTACAAAAATCTCTTGGGTCTTCTGTTAAAACTTGTAAGCTATTGTCTGTAGAAACCATTGATTAGATCTATCCTGTGAAAGATACTTTACTACTATGTAAAACTTACAAACAAGTTAACTGACTTTGTTCTTGAAGTAATTGATACAATGTAAACAAACACTGTAAGCTGTTAAGTGACTTTCACTTCATTCAAGGGCTCCTAGGACAGACCCCCCTCCCCCCACCCTCTGTGATTAAAGGGCCGGGAGCCTCAAATGAATTAGCACACACTCTGAAAGTGGTGGAGACAGTAAATTAAAATATGGTTAAGGTATGGAATGTATGCTGATGAATGCTTGATATACATGGATGGTTAGGGAGGTGCCAGCCTAGAAAGAAAGTATCCATCGGCCGAAGAATGTGTCAAGTGGATAACCAGAAACCCCCGGAGGGTAAACTGGAATCCACCCCATCACCTGGAAGGATGAGAAACACAAACTTTGGACAATGTGGAGCCACCAGGAATGTGCCACTTTGGACAGGAATGTGTGCCATCTGCTGATTGAGTCAGCAACAGCAGGATGAAACAGCTCCCATAAACTAACATAGGAATTAATTCCTATAAAAATGGACTCTAAAGACTGATGACTTTGAGTCTCTCTGCCAGCCTCCAGGAGCATCAGATGCATCTGACACAGACTCTGCTCCATCCTCATGACCAAGCTACCTGGCCAGTAACTTGGCATGAGCAACTTCTAGGCTGGTAACTATAACACCTATACAGAACTTGAATGAATGATTGTGTGAATGAATCTCTCTCTATCTATATATCTATATATCTATATGTGTGTGTATAAGTAATAAGTAGTCAAACAACGTTGTTTACTTTTATCTTTTGCTTTATCATTATATTTACAATAAATGTGGCATCTTTGCCTTATCCCTCTTAATAAGATCCTGCTGGTTTTTATTTTATAGGTATAACAAAGCAGTAGCCTTTAAAACAATTGTGCACAGAAAGAATACAAAACAGCTCAAGACAGAAAGTGATGAATATCAGAAGCCAGGGGAAATTGATGTAGCCAGAATGTAAAAACCCAAGTGGAATATCTCAAACTAGGGAAATTTATATAGCCAGAATGTAAAAACCTAAGTGAAATTTAGCCAGGACACCAAGGTGAATACTGAAAAGAAAGGCCACAGCAGTTGGTGTTCAAGACATATGATGACAATAAATCTAAAAGAATAATCATAGATGCCTGATTTTCATCCATTGCTAGGAATTCACTGATCAATAAAACCACTACGGTCTCCGTACCATCATATCTTGACTTACAGTTGTATTGAGAGAGGAAAGGGAGTGTGAAGCCTCCTGGTATTCTCAGAATTGCTTCAAAAGCAGCAGGACTCAGTCAGTGGAGTGTTTTGACATCCCACTGCTTGTGCAGAATATCTTTCTCCAACCCTTCCTCCCTGAAGATCCCAGCCCCAGGGATTTTAGGGAAAGTAGACTTATTGGTTGCTGTACTCGGATGTTGTAGAACACAGTGTTGATGTCTAGGATGTCAAGACAAAGTCTTTTAGCTGCCCACTGAAGGTGGTTATTTATCATCTTGGTTAGTTCCAAAAAACCCAGAAGCAGATGCATGTGTGGCATGTTTCCCATGGAGTAGCAGGACTACACTTTATCTTTTCAAGATCCCAGAAGTGATACCAAGCTTTCAAGTCCTTTCCTTGTAGGGGCTGGTTCAGACCAGTTGATAGTAGTGGGGGAAGGAAATAGAGTAGGCCTTCAACAAACACATTTAAACCTCAAAAATTGTTCCATTCAGTTTAGGGATGAAGATATATGCAGCAGGAAGATTGGGATTTCCCACACATGAGACAATCTTTGCCTATCCCTATTTATGAACATAAGTTCTGAAGTCTTTCAGACTGCACCCTTCTCGAATACATTGCACATAAATGGCTCAGAGAAGATCATTATAGTCCATTTAGCTGACCTGTGTGAATAATGACTTTTCTAACCATTAATATGATTTCTAAATAGTATTTATTTATAGCATATATATTTAATTTAGGACTTCAATAAATTCTCAATATGAGATTGTAATTTCCTAAATACAATTTTAATTTCATTTAACCCTAATTTAGATTCTTCCTTTTATTCTCTTTAAAAACAAAGAACTTTATCATGTTCCCTTGTCATCATGTCAGTAATTTCCTCCACGGCTTGGTTTTACAAAACGGTATTCAGGAGGGCACTGGAGGATGAATGTGTTAAGATCCAATAAACACAATTATTGTATTACAAATTACATGGAATAAATTGCTTTATGCAGCAGGGTAAGAGAAAACAAACTATTTTGGAAATTAAAAGTCTGACAATGTGTTGCACAATTCTTCTGTGTATTACAAGATTAATTAAATGCATTTAAAAAAAAAAAACCCAAAGTAAATGTCACAGCACAATTGCTGAAAGAAAAGAATATAGAATAAGTCTATTACAACTGTGGCAAAGAGCTAGACAAAATCATTTAAAGTCTTATGTTATATGATGCATAATAGTGCATATAAACATATCCCTCTTCCTTTCAGGTCCCAGCAGCAGGCACATATTGATAATAATGATGACTTGTTAAGTAATGAATTATCCAAGGGTTACAATTGGGGACTATGCTTTCATATTATATATAGTAACCATTTGAAATCTGCAAATAAAATGCAGGACCTTATTTATATAAAGGTTTCCAACTGATGACATTGTAGTAGATTTTCTTTTCTAAATAAAGTTGCAAGAGTCATGAATTATTTAAAAGTGGAATGGTATTGGGTGAAATCCTAATCTCAAAGTCAACACTGGAGTCAATGGCAAAACTCCTGGTGTTAGGATTTCACCCATCACTTTTACAAAATACATGTCACTATACTGTAGGTTAGTGCCATAATTCTGAACTGTTAATTTACGAGGACCCTCCTTGGACTTCGCTCCCATCCAGCCAGGATCAAGCTGGGGTCCCACTCCCATTTAGAAATACGAAAAGAGCAAGATAGTAGTGACCTTCAGAAATCTGCTCCAATCCCATCCACTGTAGAGAATTCTTGGGGTAGTATAAACAAATTAAGATGGTTTGTGTAAAAGTTAGACATTATAAATGAGCATTTTCCTACCAAATAATTAGCCACAGGGGCGGGCTATTGACTACAGAGGAATTTCTGCACCTTTAACAGCTCCAAGACCAGGCACATATTGCTAAAAGAAGATGGGGTTTCCTTCCCTCTCTCATTTGAGTTTTGGTAGATGAGTGACAATGAGTGGAATGATAATAGGTGAAAAGAATGTGACAGTAGGTATAACCATTTACAGGGAACACTGAAAAAAGAAAAAGGAAAGAAGAGGGATCTGTGGTCCTCTTCTATTCTTTTTACCACCAGCTTTTCTCTCTCCATCTTTTAGTCTGCTCTCCATTCATTCTTTTCCTCTTTCTTGTTACTCCCCAATGCATTTCTTTATGCCCCATCTCCTCTTTCTTCTTTTCGTCCCTCTCTTCCCTCATCCCTATAGAGATACGTTTGTGCAAGATTGTAATTTTGAGAAGCTCCCTCATAAGGGACAGGGTGATGTAAATGGGAATTCTGAGAGGTGCCCTGGAAGTAGGGATGGGGAACACAGTGTAGCTATGTACAGCAGTTGACCACAGTTTTATTAAAAGTTTTGTTCCTTTTTCAGTCACTCATTGAGGAATATCATGATCTATGTCAGGGGATTGGTTGCTTGCAGGATGAACATACAGTCCAGATAAACAAACAGGTCCCTCCAGTTATCCATTTATGTAGAAAGGTGTCATTTGCACTCTGTGATAAACGCAAGGCTGAGCTTGCAAGAATGGAAGCAATGCAAGTAATACAAAACATTGAGGAGCCAACAGAATGGGTGAGTTTCCTCATCATTGTGGAGAAAAGTAGTGGCAAGCTACAATAACTGATACAAGAGCCAGTGTTGAAGGTCTATGCACCAGGAAGGCCTATGAAAATCTCAGCAGATGCTTCACAGTCTGGATTAGGCACAGTGATTTTACAGAAACATGAAGATTGGCAACCAGTGGTGTATACATCCAAATAACTGACTGAGGCATAAACCAGATATGCACAGATTGAGAAGAAGCTTTTAGGAATATTGTTTGCCTGTGAGAGATTCGATCAGTATATTCATAGCCAGACAGTGGACCACAAGCCCCTGATGGCATTATTTGGTAAAGAGTCAAATAACTGTACCTTAAGGATTCAAAGAATGATGATAGAGCTGCAATAGTATGATTTGGTTGTGACCTACACACCCAGTAAATTCATGTTCACTGGAGATGCAGTTTCCAGAGCAATGACTTCCATTATAAAACCAGAGATGACCTTAGAGCTAGAGAGGCAAGCCTATGTAGATCAGATTGTAAAGTCAATTTCCATAGCTAACAGGAAACTGCAACAAATAGGAGAGGAAACAAAGAACAAAGAAAAAACAAAGAAAGATGAATCGTTGGGAATCCTTTAAAAAAAAAAAAAAAGTGATAATGGAAGGATGGCTTGAAGAAACAAGCAGTTGCTGTCCAAATATAAGAGACTATTGGAACTGCAGACATGAACTTACTGTGGTAGATAGGGTGATTTTAAAGGGCAGTAAGGTTGTAATACCAATGAGCCCCTGGAAAGAAGCAGGTCCACGAGGGTCATTTAGGAATTGAGAAATGCAAACAGTGAGCATGAGAGGTGCTGTACTGGCCAAGGATCAATCACAACGTTACTAATGTGGCAGGAAACTGGTTTTCATGCTTGAAGTACAAGCCAGGTCAACAGGCAGAGCCACTGAGACCTCACCCGGTTTCATAAAGGCATTATGAGAAGGTAGGCACGGATTTATTTACCTGGCAATCAAAAGATTATTTAAATAGTCACAGATTATTATTCTCTGTATCCAAAAGTTTGCACACTGCACAGTACTAATAGTAAATCAATGATAGCATGAATGGAAACTTATCCTGACATGGAATTTCAGATGAAGTCTGAATATAGAATAAGTGTATAGCTTTAATAGGCCACAATTTTTCCAGAGCAGATTTTAGGCAATTTGCCATAGATTAGGATTTTCATCACAAAACATCAAGTCCAAATTACTCCCAATCAAATGCATTTGTGAAAAGGTCTATATAGATGGTAAAGAGCCTTATGAAAAAGACTTTTGACAGTGTGGCTGATTTGTGTGACGCTTTATTGGTTTACTGAAGTACACATCTGAAGAATGGCTTTTCTCCAGCTCAGTTGTTAACGGAAGAAAGGTCAGATCTAATTTACCAATAACTGACAACTTGCTGCAATCTCATGACAATGAAACTATACAGAAGATGAAAGAAAATCATAAGTGGAAGCAGAAATATTATTTTGACAAAAGGGCCCATGATCTCCTATATCTTAACTGAGGTGATCAAATGAGCCTGAGGAATTACGCCTCTAATACTTGTGTCTAAAGAGCTACCATTGAAGAACCGCTGTATCCAAGGTCTTATGTAGTCCAGACAGATCAGGGGGACATATTTCAGCATAATCAAAGGGATCTTACAGTAATCCCAGAAAGTTCCAAAACATTGACAGTAGATGTGGACTCCAGCATCTCCCAACCTACTGTTTGTTTATCATCAACAGAGAAAGGACAAACTAGCAAGGAACAAGAGAACAACTTAAACTCTAATGAAAGGCTGATACTGAGAAGATCAGAGATGGAGATTAAACATCCTGAAAGACTCAGAGACTTGTTTACCTGCCTGGAGAAGGGGTATTTGAGGAAAGTGAGTGGTAAGGACTCACTGGAGAGTAATATGCTAGTAACTTCTGCTCTCTAGGTAGGTGACATGTTGGGTTTATGGAAATGTATTAGACCAGCCTGTGTTAAGGTCTGTGAAATGCCCACAGTGATCCACATGCACCTAGAGAAACATTGAGAAATACCCCTTCTGATTAATGTACTCAGTGGCTAGGTGATCTGGTGCAGAATTGGAATATGTGTGCCATCTATCTCCCCTCCACAGTTAGGGAAGTCCATTTGTGCAAAGCCATCCACAATATCACACATGTTGCCCAGAGTAACGCTCTTTTGGAGCATGATGCGATTAATGGCCCTGCACACTTCCATCAAAACGAGTCCAAGGGTCGATTTTCCCACTCTGATCTGGTTAGCGACCTATCGGTAACAGTCTGAAGTAGCCAGCTTCCACAGTGCAATTGCCACGTGCTTCTTCAATGGTAGGGCAGCTCTCATTCTCGTGTCCTTGCACCGCAGGGCTGGGGCGAGCTCATCACACAGTCCCATGAATGTGGCTTTCCTCATCCAAAAGTTATGCAGCCACTGCTCGTCATCCCAGACATGCATCACAATGTGATCCCACCACTGAGCACTTGTTTCCCAAGCCCAAAAGCAGCGATCCACTGTGGTCAGCACCTCCATGAATGCCACAAGCAATCTCATGTTGTAGCTACTACGCGTGGTGAGATAAATGTCACGCTCCTCTGGCCTTTGTAGTTTAAGGAATAACTCCACTGCCACTCATGACATGTTGGTCAGAGTGAGCAGCATACTGGTCAACAGTTCGGGATCCGTTCCTGCAGCCCGAAGAGGCAGGGCGTGCAGTAAACAAACCATTGAAAGATGGCGCCAAATGAGGACAGAAGCACAGGGATTGCTGAGATGTGAAGCAATGCATTGCAGGGCATTGGGACAGGACCCAGGATGCCCCATGACCCCCTCCACCATCCCACAACTCTTAGCGGCAAAAGAGAAAGAGGTGCTTTGTGGGATAGCTGCCCAGAATGCACCACTCCAAATACTGCTGCAAGTGCCACAAGTATGAACACATTATTGTGTAAGCAGCTGACAGTTTGAACACACAACAGTGGTTTCCCTTCAACGCTCTACAGCAGCGCTGTAACTCCTGGCGCTGTAACTCTGCCAGTGTAGACATGCCTTAAGTCTAGTTATCTCCATCTCTGAGCTGGGAGAGACAGAGTGCCTCTGCAGCATTCTTTGCCTCTTCTCAGGCCTCATCTACACTGACCATGGCATGTAGGGTAACAGTCACTGTGGGTTATGTCTCATTGATGGCCCATTCATGTCAACTCTCTGTGTTTAGACAATTAGGCAATGCAAGGTTCAATTGTCTAACGTTGGTCCCTCTCAAGACTATCAATGGAAAACTGTCAGACAACTGCAAACAATCAAAACCACTTGGAGGTAAAAACAGCATATTACAACAGACAGAGGTTCACTCTGTGGATGAACAATGACAAAAGACTGTTTCAGTATATCAGAGCCGGAAAGTCCCTCTGCATTCTTTCACTGAAGAAACATCTTGGGGTTCAGGGGTGTTCAAGAAAAATTGTATTCTGATTCCTGTGAAACCAGCCAGCTCTGCAACAGACTGAGCTTTGTGGGTGGATGGGGGGAACCTTATTTATTAGTTAGAAAAGGTAACTATTAATAAGTGAAGACCCAGGTTTGTGTTTTATGATTTTGTTTTGTACTGTAACCATTCATTTCTACCACTGTCTCCTGTTTCTCGTTAACTCTCAATTGTTTCTTAAATAAACCTACTTTAGTATTATTGTTAAGTGCTCATAAATGCTGTGTGATTTCACAGGAGCTGTGATTTAAGATAAAATTAGTAAACTGGGATAGATTGCTGCTCCTTTGAGGGCAGAAAAATCAGATTTCTGTGAGTAAGCAGTGGCAGTGGCAGGACTTCACAGAGGAATGCTTCAGAGGGACTTGAGAGCACCTATTGTTAACCTCCAAGGCAAGAACAGGGCTGGCATAGCCCAGAGGAGAGTGTTTGAATGGCTGAAAGGCTGTATGTGTCAGAGAAGTGAGACTCCTTCATGCGGGAAGCAGGGGATTACAAACTGATTCACAGTCCCGGGACCCCTGAAAACCGCCACACACTGCTGGAGACTTTCCCTGTGGTAAGGAAAGGCTCCAGCAGTGGAATACTGCTAAAAATATCAATGTAGACAGGGGAGGTACTGCTGGGGGGTGGGGTGGGGGGGGAGTAGAGAGCTGTGTAGGGCACATAACCTAAGGTTCTGGAGTGTCTTTTCCCTATTTGCCTAAGCAGTCCATCACCGTCTACACTGCTATCGATACTCATGCTGGGGTGTGTGCATGTATGTACTCTACATGCTACTGTAAATGTAAACATAGCCTCAGTGTCTTGCCCAAGCAGCTGTTGCTCACTCACCCTTCATATGTAGGCTCTGGTCTCAGCAAAACAGCTGTGTAACTGCTGGAATCCAGAAGTAGCATCTTCCCCATTTAATACCCTAGCTGCTGTTATGTTAGCTCCCTCAAAATTGTTTATTCCAAATGTCTTGTTTCTATCTTCGTTCTGTTTCCTGTTCCATATGAACAGCCTTTTGCTTTAACTTTGGGGATGGATAGCTCAGTGGTTTGATCATTAGCCTACTAACCCCAGGGTTATGAGATCAATCCTTCAGGGGGCCATTTAGGGAACTGGGGTAAAAATCTGTCTGGGGATTGGTCCTGCTTTGAGCATGGGGTTGGACTAGATGACCTCCTGAGGTCCCTTCCAACCCTGATATTCTATGTGTCAACTAATTGTTTGGTCAGACAGAATAATATCAAGAACTGAGGAACATACCACATTCATACAAAACACTGATCCCCCTCTTGCTCACCACAGATTAGAATGACTCCCAAACAAATGTCTACTGATTCTTTCCTGTAGAATATAAAGTAAAAACCAACACAGTTTAAGGAGAGCAGCAATGAATTATGCTTGACATAAATCAGGGCAGAGTAAAAAAAATAAAAAAATAAAAATAAAAATCTGTGACTACTGCATCCAAAAACACAAAACATATTTTACCAGAACTACAGTTGAATTAAAGATTTTAATCTCATTGAACTCACTCTTTGAAGAGTCTGAAACAGTAGGGAGCTTTGCTTAGAACATAGGCAAGCAGAAAATGGGTAAATCAGATGATACATTGAGTTGCATTGATTAGAATCTATTTTTTCTTGGGCTTCTAAAGAAATTGTATATATTCATATATTCAGCCTGGTATGTAAATCAGATTTACTTAGGACACGTTCTCAGGACTCCAAATTTCACTGTGAATTTTTATCCTCTCAGTTCTCTCTCTCTATATATATATGGACACTCATGAATATACATTTCAACAGTATGCAAGACTGAACTATAAACAAATAAAATCTATTTTAGGTAGTATTCTCAAGCTTTGAGGGGTTAAAACATTTTCAGAAAAGCAAACCCCCTTCTTGCCATATATTTTATAGCACCCAAAGATGTGCTAGATAAAAGAGAGAGAGCTTACAATGATGTGGCTCAATAACCAAAGGCAATAAGTAAACAAAGAGAAAGGATTAGTGTTATATTAATCAAGTCAAATGGTCACACAGATTGGATACATGCACATATCAGTGGGCCTGTTAAATGTATAATTTTTTGGTAAGTTTTGTGAATTAAGTTTTGCAGGCCACTATGCAGAAGTGAATTTTGAGGATGGATTTGAATGCAAAGGCTAGTAGCTTGTCAAAGAGTGTCTCATCAGATATGCCATGCATAGGGGCAGCATGGAAAGAAGTTTTAATATTTGTGTTTTCTTAAGCACTCAATCTGTCCTTTTGTATTGGCAGGAGAATAGAAAGTTTGAGTGACAAGAACTAGTTTTTCAAAATGGGGGAGGGCCAGAGGAGAAGAAAGGAAAGGAGGAAAATTGCCTGGGTGGTGCACGCACCCCCTGTTCTGGGAGGCAAAACTCCTGCCCTGCCTCTTGTGACTGAGGCCGTACCCCACTCCGCCCCCCTCCTCGCCAGCTGGTCCACTGGAGCAGCCCTGAACCCCGGTCTGGTCCGCCAGCACCCGAAGCAGCCCCAAGCCCAGGCTGACCCACCAGTCCCCAGAGCAGCCCCGAACCCCAGCCAGCCCACCGGTGCCCAGAGCAGTCCGGAGGAGCCCCAAGCCTAGGCCACCCAGAGGAGCGCTGAGCCTCACTGTAACCCCAGCCTAGGCCTGTGGCAGGGAGCATTAGTGGAGGTTTGGGGAGGCTTAGTCTCCCACCAGCCCTCCATTACCCACCATCCTTGGATCATTGACAGTTCTGGCTGTATTTCTAGATCTGTCATCTATAAGGCACCATTAATACACCTGCAAAACTTGGCAGGGGAAGTGGAAATCACCTGGGGCTGGCTCCATTTATTTATTTTTGAGTTATCTCAGAGGGTAGTATTGAGCAATTGCTCTTCCTTTCCATGGGGGGTTTACAGGATTTCTCTTGTAAAAACTCCTGTTCATTGTATATGTGGGGCTGATCAGGTGGCTTGGCGGGAGGATACGAGTTGTGATGTCTTCAGGATGCAGATGATACGCTTCTCTTCATCTTCAACTTATTTGACCCATCCAGTGCAGTTACATGACTTGGATAAGGCCAAATAGGGTTTAGGACAAGGACAAAGGTTAGTTGGCTGAAACTCAACCCAGATAAAACTGAAATAACATTGATAGGATGAGGGAAGAAGCCAGAAAAGATGACAGATCATTTCAATGTCCCCTCACTCAGTGAAGCATGGCTATCATTCATTGTTCAGTTTGCACTAAGTGGCCTGAATTCTCAGTTACACTGATGTCCCTTTCCTGATTCTGGCAGTGTAATGGGGCCTTAAGGTGGGTGTAAATGTAACGTATGGGACTATCATTGCAAAGAATGGTGTTAGTAGTATTATGCATTGCACAGGTTGGTACCATACAAAAATTGCTATCAATTGTTCAGCACTCCATGAACTCTTTTTTTCATAGTCTTAGTCTTGCTGCTAGTGTTCAGATGTCCACATTTCAGAAACACTATCCCAGATAACACCTTGGTTGATAGCATCCACGGAAAGCCATTACAAACATGTGAGACATTCAAAACAATAAGATTTAAGTATGTACTTAACAGTTTTTGTGTACTGGGGCCTGAATGAACATGGAAAGTTAAGTGACCTATATCTTCATCTCTAGGGGTTGCAGAAGTAGCGTTGGTGGGGATGAAGAGGAAGCTTGTCTTGCTGCTGCTCAAAATGTATCATTCTTTGGCTATGAAAAGATTTCAAGTTCTAAGGCTGTCAGTCCAATTGTCTTTGATAAACAGTAAAATATTAATTTCAATATTTAAAGTAAACGAAAACACTAATGATGGGTGAGCCTCAGAAAGTCTGGAGGCAATGTTGAGTTACTTGTAGAAATATATTTGAACCAATTGGGGCTGGAAGTAAAGTTGGCAAGTCCACAAATTTACTTTCACAAGTTTTCCAGTACTTTTTGTGGGGGTCAGAAATACTGAGCATTTTGCACGATATTTCCACTTGCTTTCTCAACCAAATCTAGGGAAGGGTACAAAGCTGCAAATAATGTGAAAATATTATTGAAATTTTCTGAACCTCAAAAAAATTCAAGTCTTTTCCTGCAGAGATTTAGTGCAAAGGTTCAGGTTCCTTCTCGCTCAACCCTAACGAGTTCACCCAACCCTATTTCTCAGTAGCGGACCTGATCCAGTATGCATTGAAGTTAATCAGAATAATTCTTTTGATTTCAGTAAGCACCGGATCAGTACCTAGGCAGATTTTCAAAACCTTAAATATGCATCTCTATGTTCAGAAAGGTATTTCTATGTTGTTCTTTTTAGTTTATAACTCATCCCTATCAGTTACACCAAATTGTTTTTCCTATAGTGGATTGAATTGGGGCTATGGGTACTACAAGAAGAAGGTGCTTAAAAGAAAATCCACTGAATACCTATGTTTCCTTTCCTTCTCCCACTCCCTTCCCCCCCCACCCCAGTTGTCCTACCTGAAATATAGATAGGAACTAAACAGTTAATGCAACCTATCATCAGTACAAATAGTTATTTCATGAATGCATAAGTGACAGATTCAAGTTTTGTTTTCTCCACACACACAAGAATAAGTCAATCTACCCTTTAGAGGTCAGGCTGTCAGCTTCACCTCTGTAATTTGGTGACAGCACTTCCTACCATTTTATGAAAGGGTAGATTTCAGGTCCACAACATTCTTTATACATAATTGCTAGTTTTCCATAAACTCTTTTCATAATAGCATTTAATAGCCACAAGAATTAATTCATTTGTTTAGAAAGAAACCTCAACACCTCCTTGCTTCAAAGTCTAAATAATTAATGCTGTATATGAAAGGGAAAAAATTCAGAATTAAGATTTCCCTACCACATACTTTAGTTGTGCATATGTTATAGAACACTGATCTTGATGCCATTTCTTTCACAAACATGGCCACAACAGGTTAACATTATTTACTTAGAGACAGGTTTAAAAAGATCTTTAGGCATCTTAGTACCTTTTAAACTCTTTTCATACTAAATTCATTTCTGGTAGAACTCCATTGATATCAGTGGAGTTACACCAGGGATAAATTGGTCTCTGTAATATGAGGCATTGTCTGTTAGCTCCCCATTCTGTTTCAACAGGGGAGCTATATCAACCACCCTCCCTTCTGCTGTTACGCTGAATTATGTGTTCACCCAATCCACTGGCTGGGCTATTAATAGTCTCTGTCCCCTTCAGGTTAATAGAGAACAGGAAATCCCATGGCTCTAATGAGGGTAGACATACCTCAGCTGTCTTGGATTTAGAAACTTCTGCTCCAGATTCCTGGCTGAAGTAGGTAGGGAAACCCAGCCCTTCCCACTCCACTGGGCTCCAACTTAAGGCCCTTGCTTAGAACAGCCAGAACCAAGCCTTCTCAGTCCCTTGCTGCTCCCTGAGCTACTTTCTACCTTCCCTCCTCTGTAGGCTACCCAGCCGCCTACCCTGCTTCTTCCTCTTTGGAGTGTTGGCTTCTTCACAGTCTGCTGGAGAAATTCTCTCTATGCAGTCCTTCTGCCTCTCTAGAAGCTTCCTTTCTCCTCAGGAGTTCTCTCCTCTATCTGAGCTCCTTAGCCTTTTATCATGCCCAGGTGCTTCCCTGCCTAATTAACTACCTTACCTCCCAATTACTAATTGAGTAACTTGCAGGTAAACCTGAACTGTCTCAGTGCCCCTTGTGGAGCTTGTCAGAGGTAGGTTGTGCCCTTCACCCCTTCGGAGGGATAGCTGTGGACTTTGGTGAGAGGAGCAAGAAGGCTGCTGAATAAGCAGGGCATGTAGTTGCTCTGCAGCTCCAGGGTGGAGACCCAGGGGATTTGCAGGGAAGTTCTGATTCCCGCATGCAAGACTTTCATTCAAGGGAAGGGTGGAGGAGGAAGAGGACAAACGGATGCATTGAGAGGGTTGCAATGGAAAGACACAGGGAGGAGGTTATGGGGGTAGGGAGAAGGGCTTTTCTGGCAAGCCTGCCCCACCAACCAGTAAACCAAAAGACTTCTGAGAGCAGTGAACAGGTCAGGGGACTTGGGAGGATGTTGGGGTTCAGGAGGGTCAGTAGGTTGGGGAAGATGATCCAGGAGAAGGCAAAGAGCTCTACAGCAGTAACATCCATGGGATTTGGGCAGGCATCATTGAGTCTGGTGGCTGTAGTAAATTCCACAGTGGAACAGGAAGAGCAACAGAATCAGGTAGAGTTAGGGAATTTGGAAGGGGCATGAGCTGGGTCCCCCTCTCTCACACCTGGCAGTGGAGATTGCGTCACGAGATCTGGCAGTAGTAATTCATGTGGATGATGGAAGAAGCAGCAGGTGTGGCGGGGGCAGAGGAGACCAGATTGCAGTGCCAGAGGAACAGCTGAGGCCTGGAGTGCAGTAAGCAGCACCCCAGGTGCCCAGAGGGTCACCAGTGATTAGAGGAGAGCCTAGTATGGGGGTGGTGGTGAAGGTAGTCACTAGTCATACAGAGCTTGCATTGAGGACTGTACCAAGGAGAGATGGGGATATGGACATGGAGCAGAGGAAAGAGAGTGGGTTGGGATGAACCTGAGTGGAAATATAAGTGGAGGAGTAGGAAGGAATGGGATTGGAGGAGGTAGATCAGCTAGACAAACAGAGGATAAGCTCCCTGACTGGGGAACAAGAGTCTCCCAATCAAAACTAGAGAATTACTGAAAAACTGAGGATGCAGGAAGATGAGGATGAGATGGTAATTATACTGCTCAGGCTCTCTGGGGCAGTGGGACAGCTGCAGAGGTCAGTATGCTATGGACGCAGCAGAGTAAGGAACTGCCTGGGTCTTCTCAGGAGCTGAGGCCCCTAGGCAGAAAAGTATAAGGATAACTAAAGGGTTGCAATCAGACACTGTGTTTGCCACTACTAAGTGAGGTACTTTGGAGTCAGTGATATCTTATGCAGAGGCCTGGAAGAAACCAGGACGAAGGAATGGTGGCCAACATTTAGGGCAGGCGGCCAAGTTTGGGAGGTGGGATGGGGGAATGGAAGTGCAGATACAAGGACAATTAATTGGAGATGGACCACATACCTCCTTGCCTATTTGCTACACATTTCCCTAACAACCCCAATGCCAGAAAGAGACCTCCTAATAAAGAATCTGATATTGAAAGGCATAGGGTTTGTGACTTCGGTTCCCGCCAGTCAACTGTCAGGGTCGAGGGAGTCTGACCTTTGCTTTTGTAGTAAAAGTCTCAGATTGAGAGTTTTTGGAAGCACTATGGGAAGGCATAATGTAAAAAAGGATTGGCAGCATGTGACGGTTGTTACTTTCTTTATGTTAGGAGCTGTTAAAGAAACAGGTTTTTTTAGAAACAATACAATTTCTTATGAATACATTGAGGATTGGTTAAGGCGGAAACAATACTTGTAAGGGGGGAAAATAGCCAGCTGGGAATTTGGAGAGGGGAATATGTTTTTTCTGGTTAAATTGAGGAGGAGCTTGGTAGATAATACATTAGTACACCTGTCCAGTTTGGTGGAGATGGGAGGGGGTTATGTAAACTATGTGGTGCAGCCCCACACCTGTTCTAGGTGTGGGTCTTAAGAACACTTTGCAGGTGGTTTCTCTAAAGTGTAGTGTTTCAGATGTTGGGAATATGGACAAAGGGCAACTCTGCGCCCCGGAAGGGACAAATGCTTACAATGTGGCACATCTGAGCTGTGGGGGCACATCTGAGCTGGGACCCTGTTTCAGAATCAGGACCATCTGGGGCTCTGTGTCCAGATTCAGCTGTCTCAGTTGTGCCTGGGGAGGGCTTTGAGGCGGAGAGCTCCAGCCTATTGGGAGAGAGAATGGGTGGGAGAAAGGTGGGGGAGGGTTGCGGAGGCAAAGCACAGAGGGATGGTTGCAGGGAGGGAAGATGCTCAGTGCCCAGTCAGGGAGATTGTGGGTTGGCAGAGAACATCAATTTTGAGCAGGGATCATGAATGTCCTGTAGGACCATGAGGGAGGAAGCTGAGAAGTGAGGTAGAGAAGCAGAACTCCAGCGAGTCCTTAAAAGGGGAGGGGGAGAAAAGGAAGGTGGAAGTACCTGCAGCGACAGATGGGGAGGAGGAGTGTTTGGTGCTGGAGTAAAAGGGATGGCGCTTGCTGGGTCCCATGGTGAGAGTTCTTCTGGTAGAACCCCAGCAGCAGCGCCAGATGACTGGTGGGGCTGATGGGGAGGGAGAGGCTTCCTCTCCTCGGTCGCCCTCTGGGCTGCTCTCTCCATATCTTTCCCTGTCAGTTATTCCCCCAACAGTGTTAGCCCTTTTCCTCAGGGGCAGGCAATGCCATTTTCTGTTCTGGATGAGGGGCAGCACCCCTACGCCCTTATCATACAGATGTGCTTTGAAAGGGGGTGAGGGAGTGGTGGGGTATCTGGGGTCTCTAGCTTGGGTGAATGAGATTCTCTGGGTCTGGGGAGCCGTATTTGTTTCTCCTTTCCTCTTCATCTAGTACCTGCTCCATTATCTATAGAGTTGGCAACACATTTTCCCCTCTGGCCAATTGGGCAGAGGAGATGGAGGTCCAGGAGTTAGCCAGGGAGGCAGCCTCCTCACAGAAATAGAGGCTTTGGAATCGGTGGATTTTGGGTTAGGGGCTAGAAATGCAGATGTATTAGTTTGTCAGCATGAGGGGAATGGAAAGGAGACGGAGAAGACTGGGGATGATCTGGTCAAGTGGGACTGGTCAAGATATCTGACTTGGTCATTGCAGATTAGTCATGTCCAGTGGTGGAGTTACACCAGTTGACTCTGATTCCCAGCCATTGGCCGGAATGCGGGAGGAGAAGGGGGGGGGGGGTCAGTATCACTGGCACAGTCTTCCCTTGTGTGCCCAGGTTATCCACAAACCATGGGGACAGGGAAACAAACAGTTGAAAAGTGCTAATAAGAAAGCACAAAAGTAAGAAGGGGGGTGGGTTTGGAAGGAACTCTGGGGGAAAGGAAGGAGATTTGAGGCACTTAGGCTGAGGCATTGAAAAGTGCCATTTTAGGGGGAGGCCTATCAAACATCCTCTGAGCACTCCTGATGGCATCTTCTGACAGTGCAGGAAGAACCCATAACCTGCAGAGAAGTAATGGGTAGGGTCAGGTGGGGAGTCAAACCCGCTGATGGTGGGGATGTTGAATATGAATAGTATTAGAGCCTTGAGGACACAAGTATGGAAGATGGCAATGTCAAGACCTGCACGACTTGGACATGTTAATGATTTAGGAAACTCAATTACCCTCTAAAATGGATTGTGAAAAGCCTAGATCTCATTGAAGAAGGGGGTGGTCTGTATAGTTAGTGGGTGCAAGTGAAACTGATGGTGTGGGTGTATTATTCTACACCTTCAAAATCCCTCAGATGCAGCTTTGGGAGATCATGCCCTGGGAGAGCTGGGGTGTTGAGGCATGCAGACAGGTTGTGCAGCCTGAAGGAAGGAAGTGGTGAACACCCATACAAGTTTAACATGGTTTGAGTTTGTTTGGCCTTTCTCCTTAAAGGGTGGGATAGGAGCCCAGTCTATAGGCCCAGTGGTCTTTGGGAGTAAGTTCAGGGAAAAAGCGTGATAGAGTAAGAGGATGTTGGGGCATGGTTTAGCTCATAATGTGCTGCGAGTTGGAAAGAGACTATTATATTGGGTGAGGGAAATGATGCTGGACCAAGAGTACGGTTCATTGATTAGTATGTCGGGGCACAAAGTATCAGTATTATGTAATAACTGAGAATTTTGCTATCGTTGTAGATGATGATTGTTTTGCTTCTTTTGTTTTCCAGGAGAGAGTCATTTCTGTGTATTGAGAAGCCAGGCTTGTGTCCATGTATTGGGAGAATCCCAGAAGCAGTATCTTCGGCATATCTAATGGGCTCACTATGGGGTGATGGAACACCTGTTATGGGACTGAACAAGGACAACTAGTCATGGCTGATGTATTTGGAAGATGGGCAAGTCTTTAGTGCCAGGGTTATCCTGTCCAGGGAAGATGTTGGAAAGAAGGAGAAGGTTGTGTTGTCTTGCATCCATATGGTCTGTTTTGGACGTTATGTTTTTTGTTGTGCTGTCTGGACTTTATTGTTGTTAGAGTGATGGGAGTGTTCAAAAAAGTTCTCACAGGGCCACCTACCCTGACAGGTTCTTACACTTTCTGCTTTAGTTTCCTCATCTCTTACATTAATACAATAATGCCTGTGTCACAGGGATATTATTAGGCTTAAGTAATTCATTACTCTTAGTAAAATATTTTGAGATACTCAGATGAAAGATGCTGCCACAGAATTGGCAGGTCATCTTCTTATTATATGTAATTTCGTGACATCAAAGTAAGGATTAGAGCTATTGTGTAGTCTGGGTGATCGCAAGGTTCCTGGATGTCAATTACCTCTTATATCTTAGACTAGACTGTCCTGGAAGAATCTGTATGTACTGGATAGTAAATTGGCTACAGTGTGCTTGATCCTAATTAACTATGAAAATATCCAGGGTAACATGGTGTGTGTTTTATTTTAGGTGATAACTAGTGACAAATAGCTCTTGCACTTCCAGTGATTTACATATCAAAGGGCCTGGATCCTGCTCTGATTGAAGTCAGTCAATGGCAAAATTCCTTTTGACTTCATTAGTCAAGAAGTCTCGAACACCTTAGGCAATATTAACTGATCTCCTGTCTTTCAGGGCATTCTAGTAATCCATTATTGAGTGCAGATTGTATACAAAATTCAGTGGCTTTATTTCACCCTCTGTATCTATGTAGCTTGCCGCTTATGCACAATGTGCTATTAGCTATATTTCTTCCCATGGAGAATGAATATGGGGCAACTGTCCATTAGGGAGCAAAAGGGAAGAACGAAGCTCACAAATGCCATGAGAGCACTAGAAGACAAACCAAATCATGCTCTTGTTCATACACCAGAACCCACAGAAGGCATAAAATGCAGATTTGGGTAATGACTCCCCAGACAGCTAGTAATTATAATACAGTACCTTTCACCAAAGGATCTCAAAGTACTTCAAAAAATGATATCTATTATTATTCCCATGTGCAACAATGGGGGAAGTAAGATATGAAGACCTTACATATCTGTGCTCCAGGGTCACACAGCAAGTCCCTGGCAGAGTGAGGAATAGAAATCAGGCCTTGAGATTCTCATTACCTTGCTCCATCTGCTAGACTATACTGCTTCCAGTCAGTAGTAGCAGTGACTCAAAGAAGCAACATTACCACAACAGTGCAGTGCTGCCCCTGTAATCAGCAAGGAATCTTTTAATGTAAGTAGTGGCTCCTCTCTTTCATAGCAACTGGTAAGATCAGGATTTGACCCACAATTCTCTGTGCTTTGGCCAAAGTGAAAAGGTTTGTTTCAGTAAGTCTTGCCCCTGACAACTTTCAGTAGATAAGTGAAAATAATCAAATTAAATCCTTTTGAATATTTGCTTAGGTAAAACTTCCCAGAAATTAACATCTGGTCAGAGCCTAACAGCTACTGATAAAAATGAAAACATCGGTATTTCAACCTATGTACATATCATTCTGTTCTTATCCCAGTAGGTGTAATAGAATGATATTGCAGGAGGATAAAGGCTATACTAGAGCATTTGCTGCTACACGGGGTATCCTGACTGTCCACTCTTTTACTTTAATTGCACAGGATGCAGGCCACTTCCTAAGGAAATTTGCAAAATGTAACAGTTTGTGCAAACTATCTTTTTTTTTATTTGTGTGTATGTTATTTTAGTAATCCAAAGTTCTTCATTAGTGCATATGGATAATATAACCCTCTTAAGTTACTGAGGAACATGCTGTAGCTGAAACCCACTTCATTTAGAATAGGCTTGATCCCATGTGAATAGTGGTTGGTGCATACTTGCTAGCAATGGCAGCCATGAAACATGCACAATTAACTTGAAAGCAAGTACTGTACTACTCTGCATATGCCCCATCTTGCCTAACTCTGCAGAATCTGTAAATAAATGCACTCCTGTAAGATAGAGGTGGCTTATTTAAAGTTTGGCAGAGAGCAAAAAAGATCTAGGAGCTGAGCAGCATGCAACACTGTTCAACCCAGTAAAATTGCACAAGGTTTAATACAGTGTTTTAGGCAGTTTTACTGCATAATTGTAGTGATATTTGGTGCTTCAAGAGGGTTAATTTCCAAAATCTGAGGAAAGTTGAGTGAAACAGGATTGGGAGGAAAAAATTAAATGTAAATAAATGAGAATGAAAATTGGGAGTTCTTTAAGAGTTTATTAAATATCCAAACCCCCATGATTCTACAATCAGGAAAAAGGACACTTAATTTTGATAGTACTCATTGATAGGTGGGGAAGCCACTCTTCCAGTCTGAGTTCACAAGCTCAGAGCAGGCATTTTTACAATTATAAAAAAAGATATATTTTACCTTGTAGTATGGAATCTAGACAATACAAGTAAGATTTATGCATTCAGCATTGTATGTGTATTTTAGAGTCTCTAAACACATCCTTACAAGTCTAACACCTATCCTGAATAATAGTAACACGGGTGAGCTGGTCTGATTTCCAGCTATGAATTGGTCAGTGCTCAGGTGACACCTACAGACTTAGTAAGAGCAGTTTACCAGCATCACAGAAATACTTACCATTCCATTAGTAATGGACACAGATATTAGACAACATCTACTAGGGATAAACATTTTTAAATCAGCAGGCCTAGATAACTAGCTAACATCATTTTTTAATGACTATTGGCATACCAAGGAAATTCCAGAATACTGGAAGAATGCTAATATTTTCCCAGTGTTCTAAAAGGGCAAATAGAATGACCCTGGTAATTATAGGTCAGTTAGCTGGACTTCAATCCCAAGCAAGCTAATGGAAAAGCTGATACAGGCTTCAATTAACAAGTAATAGACTAGGAATATAATGAATGCCACTCACTATGTTTTATGGAGAATAGGTCTTGTCGAGCAAACCTAATTTTATTCTTTGATGAGATTATGAGTTTGCTTGATAAAGATAACCACATAAATGTAACATACTTAGACTTTTGTAAGGCATTTGACTTTGTATTGCACGTTTAGCTTAAAAATAGCACTACACAATTTCAATAAAGCACACATGAAATGGATTCAGAACTGGCTAATGGACAGATCTCAAAACATAGTTGTCTGTGGAGAACCATCATCAAATGGGGTGTTTTAATGGGGTTCAGCAGGGATCTGTACTATGTCCTACACTGTTCAAAGTTTTCATCGGTGATCCAGAAGTAAATGTAAAATCATGACTGATAAAATTTGCAGATAATACAAAGATTCAGTGAGTGCTATACATGATAAAGACAGTATAGTGATACAGAGCGATCTGGGTCACTCAGTAAGATGCTGTGGAAAAAAACCCAATACTAATGTGATCCTTGGATGTATAAAAAGGGGAGTGGTGAATAAGAGTAGGAAGATGAATTTTACATTTGAATATGGCATTGATGTGATGGATACTGGAAGGTTGCATCCAGTTCTAGTGTCTTCATTTTTAAAAGAATGCTGAAAAGTTAGAGAGCATAGAAAAGAGCCCCCAAAATTAAAAAATGATTCAAGGTCTGGAGAAAATGCCTTATGTTAAAAGACTAAAGAGCTTTGTTTAGCTGATCCAAAAGAAGTTTGAGAGGTGACTTGATTATGGTCTATGAATTTTCCTCTTCATGGAGAGAAAATATCAAACACTGAAGAAATCTTTAATCTACCAATGAAAGGCATAACAATAAACAACTAGTGGAAGCTGAAGCCAGACAAATTGAAATGTGAAACAGGCATATTTTTTTAAACAACGGGGGTGATTGGCCACAGGAACAAATTACCAAAGGAAGTGGTGGAGTCGCCATCTCTTGCTATCTTCAAATCGAGACTGAATGCCTTTCTGGAAGGCATTGTTTAGCCAAGGACCACAAAAACACAAGTTACTGGGCTCAATACAGGGGTAACTGGGTGAAAAATATTACCTCCTGTATACAGGTCTGTCGCATCTTACGCTGGGGTTACGTTCCGCAGTCAACGCATAAAGCGAAAATCGCATATAGTCAAAATTACATTGAGTGTAATGGCGGGTGGAATTGCCCGCACTACAGGTACAGTATTAAAATTGTTATTTTTCTCTTTTTTTGTTTTTGTTTTTGCTTTTGCCAACCGCGTAAAGCTGAAATCGCACATGTTAAATGCGTGTAAGATGCTACAGACCCGTATCACAGGTCATGATTAGATGACCTAATGGTCCCTTCTTGACTTATACTCTATGCTAGGGTTACCATATCTAACAAATAAAAAAAGAGGACCCTCCACAGGGCCCTGGCCCCGCCCATTTCCCCACCCCCAGCCCTGCCCCAACTCCGCCC
>NW_020664393.1:49424303-49504220 GCF_002925995.2 Terrapene triunguis | reverse complement strand
GGGAAGTGCCCGGCCGGCAGCTGGGGTCCGGAGGCAAGGGGGCTGCCTGAAGCCCATAGCGCTCGGGCAGCTCGGCTCTTAAACAGAGCCGAAGAGTCAGGAGAGGAGCAGAGCCGCCATTTTCCCGGACATGTTCGGCTTTTTGGCAATTCCCCCCGGACGGGGGTTTGAGTGCCGAAAAGCCGGACATGTCCGGGAAAAAGAGGACGTATGGTAACCCTACTCTATGCATCTGTGAAAACTATGATTTCAAAAGGTTTCTTAATCTTATCCTTACTATAGGCCAGGCATTATACCCAATGCATAATCCACAGGGAATACAAATACACACCCATAAAAGTCTGTCCCACTTGGGTTCCAACACTGTTCGATTTATCTTGTTCTGGCAGACAACTACTGAACCTGGTCATATTTGGCCTTATGTGAACTGGCTCCTCACCTCAGTTTCTGGACATCTAGCACACTCTTGCATTCTTGGTAAGCTGTGTGAATGATGAGTCTTAAAGTGACAGCTCTTTTTTATATACTTAATGGCCAATCTAATAATGGGCAGAGGCTGATCTGTGGATATCTACGTTTCCCAACTTATTAAAATGAGTGTCTATTCATTGGACCTACAAATGCTGTTGTGTTCAGTTCCCATTATTATTTATTTATGTACATCACTTTGTAAACACTGAAAGAAAGGTACCTGCTTCCATCACTTTGTAAACACTGAAAGAAAGTTACCTGCTTCATGGAATGTGCAGTCTAAGGAAAGGCCAACAGACAGACAGAAGCAAAGAGAAAGGAGAAAGTGAATAGGTAATATATTAATAAATCAACTCAATTCATTCTAAATAGCATAGTAGAAGTGGGCCTTTAAGAGGGATTTAAACATGGATGAGGTAGATGCTGGGCAGAGTTGCTCAGGAAGGTTGTAACATGCATACAGGGTCTTGTGGAAGAAGGCAAGTAGGTGACTGTGAAGGAAGCTGACAAACAGGAGAACAAGGCTGGAGCATTGGTGAAGTGGAAGGGGTGGGGCAACGCAATGCTTTACAAAGGCAGTGTCAGAATTACGTAGAGCCTTTAAACTTAAATTTGGTATAACAGATGAAGAGCTGTGGTTGGATTATAGAAAGTTACACATTCAAATCATTGAGCAAGGATGAGGAGTTTAGCTGCTGCATTTTGTTTGGACAGATGGGGCAGTGTGTGTGTGTGTGTGTGTATGTATTTGGGAGGCTAGGTATTGCATTAGTTTATATTGTAGTGGTCACATGGAATATCACGAGTGCTTGAACAAGCCATTTGTCCTTTTCTTTGCATCCTTGATGTCAAATCTTCGAGATAGTGAGATGAAAGTGGTGGCAAAATTTGGGTACAGTGTGATATGTGAAATGAAGGAGAGAGAAGTAAAAAATGATCTTGAGTTTATGGGACTAAAAACGGGGAGGCTAGTAGTGTAATCAGCAGTGATAATGGAGTTGGGAGGTTCCTTAATTCCCATAACTACAGATTAAAGAGTACAGTTTCTTTGTGTGTGTGTGTGTTCTTATTGTGTTTTTATTATTGTTGGGCATAAAGTTCCTATCACTTAAGAACACAAAGCCCAACACTGTTAATCTTCAGAAGCCTTAGCAGTTTCTCCTGGTCTCTAATCAATACATGAATATACTTGTATAGCCTAGTGAGACTTTCTTTACTTCTTACATAATTGACCCATGTCATGGTTGGCCAGACCTTTCATTGCTTCTATGTAAAACTATCATTCTTACTCTAATCTAGATATTAGTTATCCAAAAACCCTATATAAAATTATAGGGTTTTGTACATGCAATTTTTGTTTTTTTCAAAAACCAAAACTAAAAAGTCAGAAATTTAATCATGTGGAATCATAGTGATAATCACAGGGGGACATCAGTGGAGCTGGAAATTTTAGTTTCACGGCACAGACCTCAGTCACTTGAGCTCATGGAGAAACCAATAGTCATGCCGTAGGTGGACTATCACTAGAAGAGAATGACACACATTTGGCCAGTGGGTTTCCCAGATATTTGCTGACAATAGAGGAATGTTCTGACTTGGCAGTCTTGGGTTCCATTCCAGTAGTGCAGTGTGCTTTAGTGGTGACTGACCCACCTGATCCCTGTCTCTTCCAGCTTAGCTCTGTCTCAATCCTACCGTCCTCCTCACCTCAGCTTCTCATCCCAATCTCTTTATGAAATCCGTCTCCTCAAACTCACTTCCCTTCCAGTCTCAGTCATAGAATATCAGGGTTGGAAGGGACATAAGGAGGTCATCTAGTTCAACCCCCTGCTCAAAGCAGGACCAATCCCCAACTAAATCATCCCAGCCAGGGCTTTGTCAAGCCTGACCTTAAAAACTTCTAAGGAAGGAGATTCCACCACCTCCCTAGGTAACCCATTCCAGTACTTCACCACCCTCCTCGTGAAAAAGTTTTTCCTAATATCCAACCTAAACCTCCCCCACTGCAACTTGAGACCATTACACCTCGTTCTGTCATCTGGTACCACTGAGAATTCTCCCTCCGCCCTCTTCCTTGTTCTCATGTTTTTGCCTGGACAGTTGTAGTTTCCCCAACTGGCTCCTCATCTGATCTCAGGTTTATCCCCCACATTGGCTCCCAGTCCCAGTCTCTGCCCCCAGCTCCTTGTCCCAATCTACTCCCCACTCCGCCTCTTGGGTGTTTAGTACCACTGTGCTCGCTCTCAATCAGTTCAGATTGTTTCATCCTTCATGTTTCCTGGATGCCAGCAGCAAGAGCCCGGAGAGCACAGGAGTTTGTGTGCCCACTGCCAAAGTAGCCCTTGGCAGCCAATAGCAGCAATTGAAGAGAAAGTCCTTCTCATCCCCTATAGCACTGGGCTGGAGCATGCTCATGGTGCTCTAGAGGGATAACATATGTGCAGTCTGGTCACACATAGGTACTGTGAGGGGATAGCAGGTTCAGTGTCAACAGAATCAAAGAATTTAGGTGCCAAACTCTTAAATTTCTACTGAGCATGTTGGAATTGAAATGCTAGAGCTGCTCAATGAAACACTTATTTTGCCCATGTTAATTTCTTACAAGGTATTTCCCCCCCAGTCTCATACTCAGAAATTTTTGATGGCAAAGTTATGAGCAATTGAATACAGGGTCTTGTAATGGGAATGGTTGGACAACCTTAACTGTATGCAGTACTGCCAGCTCTGCATATAATGTTATACTCATCTCCATGGTATCTGAGTGCACTTTTCTGCTCCTAATGTTGTGAGCCCTTCTCTTGACAGCCCTTCTCTTAATACGCATAAGCCTAAATGTGTTTCATGGCTCAAGTCTGTAACAGTAATTGCTAATGTGACACACTCAATCCCGAGAGTTGATTTAGCTATCAGTTATTTGCCTTCACACCCCAATCTTTATATCCTTATCTTTGCCTAACTTTATATCCCAAAACAGAATGTCAGTGTGATATAGAAAGGCTGTGGTAGAAGAAAGTACTCATCAAATTACCCCTGGCCACCATTAAGTTAGTTAGGGAACAGGTTCTTACTATATCAGGGCCGGATTATATCCTGCTGCTTTTTCAGGACTTGAAGGGAGCCCTTTACTCCATTTGTGCCCATACACCTTAGCAGGGCACAAAATGCAGTCCTTACAGGGCAATTCCTCCATGCACCTCCTCTGGAGCACAGAGCATTAAAAAAAAAAAGCAAGAAGCAGGTGGGACCATGATCTTTTCCTACCACACACCATAGAGCAAATTTGGTCAGCCACAGAAGGCATATGATACATGTCCTATATAGCTGTAGCAATGCATGCCCCTTCCCCTGAACACGAAGATGCCTAGGGAGCAATTTTGTTCACTTGTGTTTGAATTCCTCCTATATCTCCTGCTGGGCAATGCAGCTCTGTATGGCCCCCAATAGATAGTAGTGCCTTACAGTTCCAACTGAACGCTAAAATAATAGACCCAGTCAAACAAGAAAAACTGAATGGCAGAGTGATTATCAATCCTGCCCTTTGAGTTTATTAGGTTTTATCTTATTTGCTTCTTCCATAGGTCTTTAAAAAAATCACAGCCTACTCTGATATCCCTTATTTAACAGGCCCATTTGCAACTAGCTTCATGTAGGGTATGGGATTTTTTATTATTGCATACATTTATTTTAGGCATTTAAAAATCTTGGTAGTGAAAAAATAGATGCTTATATATATTCACAAAAATTTTCCTCTTTGCCAATGCCTTGTTAACATTTTGTGCTATCAACATTTTGTGCTAACACCTGAATTGTTTATTATGGCTAAGTTCAAAACCATTTCCATAGGCTGTTCAAAAGTATTTGAAGAAAAGTAGCCCTTTCTTCTTCCTCCAGCACCATACCCCCTCATTCGATTATTCGTCAAATTGTAATGTTTATCATATTGCATTAAAGTAGATTATGTTGTACCCGTACCACACTTTATTTTCGTTTTGCACTTGCTAAAAAAAAGTCGATGTAACAGCAGTATTGCAAAGTTTACATTGTACTACTCATTCCTGACTTGTGCATTATTTATATAGCACTAAAATGTGCTAGATATTTTAGAAACAGTAGGGAGACAATGCCCCTGCTCCTCAGAACCTATAATCTAAAAATACAACATACAGAAGGATAAAGAATGGGATGCCACAAAAAGTGAAGTGAGAGGATTGAAGGATTTGGTGTTTGTCTTATTAGTTTCATGAACTTTAAGCTGGATTTCTTTCTTCTACTGTCAATTTAACACTTCTTTGAGGAGGTGAATGTTACAGGAATGCTCTATAGAAAAGAGGTGCCTGTGTACCTATAAAATGGTAGTAGATAACATGCCAGGAGGTGGCACTCAAAAATATGCATCATTGTTCCTAGGTTTTGTAGGACTGATAAAACATCTTGTTGTGCACTGCAAATGGCTTCTTGTGTCCAACTCTTTACACGGAGCTGTTAACAATGGGAAGGGTTCATACATCTCCTGGAAGAAGTGGATTTTAAACAGGTACTACAAGGCATAAAGAATGGAGGCATGGTGGTGGGCTGCATAAAAGGGAGTGTTCCAGGTGTCTGGGTGGTTTGGAGAAAAGACCAAAAGAGGGCTGTGAATTGTGAGTCTTGATAGTAGTGAAGGGGTGAGTGACAGAGTGAAAAGAGATTAGAACAGAGAGATAGGGAGGGGCTAAATTGTGTGGTGCTTCAAAGGTAAGGGCAACGAATAAGATCAAGTTTGATTCAAAGAGTTAAGCCAAGGAAAAGATTTGAACAACACTTTTGTAATATACATGGATATGACAGTGTATCATTACAGTGTTAGAATAGCCTTAACAGGGAGGATAATGCCATTTGCCATTATAAAATACAGGCAAAGTTATTCATATTTCATCAGAATCTGAAATGGAGTACTAATTGCCCTCCAAATGAGGTTTAACTACTTTAACAGCAGATTGCAGTACCTGATTTCTGAATTTATATTTTATTTCCCCCATACACATCTCATTAAGGTTACATTTTGTCTGAATGGTTATGGAATGAGGCATAACTAAGGCTGCGAGTCTGTCATGGAAGTCACAAATTCCATGACTTTCTGGGACTTCCAGGACTTCTGCTGGGTCAGTCTTAAATTGCATGGCACTGTGCCTCCCCCTCTCCTCCCCAGCAGCAGCGGGGGTCCCGGGTCGAGCACCACCCCTCCAGAGCACCTGGTGGGTCCCCAGGCTGAGCACTGCGCCCAACTCCACACACCCACCCTGGGTGCAGCGCCACTACCCCCCAGCACCCGCGGTGGCCCCGGGCAACCACTCCCCCACCAGCACTGAAGATTTAGTCAGGGGTATGTAGTACAAGTCATGGACAGGTCACGGGCCGTGAATTTTTGTTTACTGCCCATGACCTGTCCATGACTTTTACTAAAAATACCCATGACTAAAACGTAGCCTTAGGCATAGCCAGAGCTGATCCCTGAATAATTAAACAAATGCTTTAATTTTGGATCCCATACCATGACTTGTCCATAGGGCCCTACCAAATTCACAGTCCATTTTGGACAATTTCACAGTCATAGGATTTTTAAAATAAATTTCATGATTTCAGCTATTTAAATCTGAAATTTCATGGTGGTGTAATTGTAGGAGTCCTGACCCAAAAAGGAGTTGGGGGGGTCACAGGGTTATTGTGGAGGGTGGGGGGCAGTTGAGGTACTGCTACCCTTACTTCTACACCGCTGCCTTCAAAGCTGGGCAGCTGGAGAGCAGTGGCTGCTGGTCGGGAGCCCAGCTCTGAAGGCAGAGCCGCTGCCAGCAGCAGCAGTGCAGAAGAAAAGATGGCATGGATGGTATTGCCACCCTTACTTCTGTGCTTCTGCCTGCAAAGCTGGGCCCTCGGTCAGCAGCTGCCACTCTCCGACTGCCCAGCTCTGAAGGCAGTGCAGAAGTAAGGGTGGCAATACTGCAACCCCCTTAAAATAACTTTGTGCCCTATCCAAATCCCTTTTGCGTCAGGACCCCATGAAATCTGTATAGTATAGGGTAAAAGCACACAAAAGACATGATTTCACTGGAGGAGACCAGATTTCATGGTCTGTGATGCGTTTTTCATGGCCATGAATTTGGTAGGGCTCTACTTATCCAGTTTGGACAGTCAATGAGTATCTAAACTTCGCAACAGAAAAAGCATGACCAAAAACAATCCTTCAACAGGAGGGAGGTCATGGAACACAGGAAGATTTTAAAATTTACTGAGAATTTGAAGGAGAAAAAACCCACAAGACCTTTCTTTAATTTGATGGGAGATAAGAAAAAAGGAACGAGAAAGTGAAAGGAGAGATTAGAAAATCCAGAAAATTATAAAAGGGGATATCATGTAAACAGTAATAGGAACCAAATCTTCACATTATCCCCTTTAATGGTGTGCCTACACAGCAACTGAAGCTATGATTTTAGCATGGGAAGGTATGCCCATGCTAACTTTAATCAAGTTTGCACAAGTAACAATTGTAGATGCAGTAGCACTGACTTCAGTGTGTGCTAGCCATCCCTGTACAAGCCAGCCAGGGGCCCGGGGTACATACTAAGGGTTGCCAGCCCATGCTGATGCCCTTACCCCATGTTTACACTACTATTGTTATCTGTGTTAGCTAGATTAAAGCTAGCACAGGTATGCCTATCTGTGTTACAATTACAATTTCACTTGCAGAAGGTGTAGACATACACCTTAATGAACAGTGAGATTTGGGCATGGTCAGTAATGACAAGGGAAGTTCTCCTCCTCAACCTATACACTAATGATGGTCGTTAGCAGTCTCTGTCTTCAGAGTCAGAGTTTGGCTCTGATCTCACTAATCAAGCTTTTACACCCCTCTAACTGTGTTATCTTCAGTGGAGTGACCCTGATTTAGGCCCCAATTCATCAACACACTTAAGATCATGCCTAACTTTAAACACGAGTAGCCCATCAAAGTCAGCGTGACTATTCATGTCTTAAAGTTAGGCATGTACTTAAGTAACTTACTGAATTGGGGCCTTAGAGTGAAGTACATGAAACTAAGGCTCCTGTGTAGAGCAGATCTAAGCTAAAAAGATGTAGTAACAGTGGCAATCTTCAAGGCAAGGTAAATTTAGTGGCCTTACTATAAAAGAATACTGAGCTTACATAGCTTGGATTGAGCAGGTGAAACATATTACAGGCAGCACATATATATGCACAAAGAACATGACCATTGAGTGAAAGCAAGGGGTTTCTCTCTTCCATAGCCAGGGCTATTAAATAACTGCCATCACATTCAATTTGAAAAACCCAAACCTAAAATGTAAAAATTAAGTTTATCTGGTGGCATGTGTTCAACAAGAGTTGTGTGTGGAAAGGGTGGAGGTTATGCCATGTGGCAAAACCTGACAGAGAATTTTAAAGTAAATTTAGCTCTTGGGAAGGGTGTCCAATAGAAGTCTTCTGTTTAACTGGCATAACAGACAGCAAGACAGATATTGTCTCTGGCTCAACTCTGTTGAAGATGGACCATCCCGAAAAGGTGAGAGTGAGCAATTCATTATTTGGCTTCTCTGCTCATTCTATGAAGAATTCTGTGCAGTTTATTCAATTGCAATGGTGGATTTTGTTATGTGAATCTCCCCCCTCCCAGGAACTGGACAGAGACTGTCATCCCATTTCACTTAGGCCATCACATAGCAACTACTTTCTGCCATTATGACTGAGTTATCTGGGCCCGATTTTAACCAGTAACCAACATGTAGATAGATGTGTCTCATAACTTGTCCACTAAAGTATAACATGGTGCTTTCCACACCCCCTTTCAGTCTGCTCCTTAATATTGTGCTTTCTTCTCTATAATTTCCAGTTAAACTATGACTTAAAAGAAGAGAGCTGTATGTTGGGTACTGTGTAGCTGTGCACATACAGGGGGAAATTTTCAAGAGTGCCTAAGTCCCATTTTCAAAAGTGACTTTGGCACCTAAGTTCCATTGACTTTCCATGAGACTTGTGTTCTTAATTGCCTAAGTTACTTTTGAAAATGGGACTTATGCTACTCAGTCACTTAGATACTTTTGAAAGTCCCACTGATTTGGGACTTAAGCCCAAAAGGTGACTTGGGTGCTTTCAAAAATGGGATTCAGGAACTTTTTGAAAATTTTTATCAACAGATTCCCTTTCTAAAATATATGTTTTGTACTTAACATAGTAAGGGGCCCATATAAATAGTACCACCTGGCTTGGACTTGGATATAAATATTTATTACAATTTAATCTTCTCTTGGACATCACTCACAAAACCAAAGATGAATAAAAGCCAAACTGACAGGAGACAGATGAATTCTAGTACATCTGAAGTTTCCCTAGTAGTAGTCAGCTTTGACATTAACAAAATCCCTTCTTTTTGTCATGTTCACTGTACTGAAAAGTTATTTTAACTGTCTGAATCTGTTATAACACCAGCAGCCATAATGTATCCCAGAACATGGGGGGAAATGTTTGTCCATGCCCCCCTCTCCCACCAGTCAGTTTGATTATCTGCCTGGTCTCAAGAAGAAAAAAACATTAGTTACTGTAGATTTTATAAAATGTCAACACTATAACTGCCAAGTGTCACACATGTTGTTGATATTTATCTCTAAGAACTTAGCATGAAATTCATGCCACTCGTAAAAGAAAAAAATCTACCATGACTGCTCTTGATGTGAGATGTGTTCACCAGACAAAAACCTCACAAAATACCGAGTAAAGGAATAAATGATTAAAAATTATTATTTTTACAATACTGAATGCATAGCCATTAGGCTCTATTCTGTATGTGTGTGAATGAGGAGGAAAGTAACACATTTGAGTGGGCTTGAGAACCATCTGATATTTGAAGCTGCGTAGCTGCTCCTACACAGCTCTGTACTATCCTTTTCCTCCTCTAGTACTACAGGGTGTTGGTGCCCAGCAGAACTCACTGTGCTTTCAGGATTAACTACACTCCACCCAACCATCATCATCAGAGCCAGGAGGCCTTTGCAAATTTTAACCCATCACCCCCATCTTCTACAAATTGAATCGTTTTAACATTGTACCTTTTCTCCCTCCCCCACTACACCATCTCTCTCTCACACACACGAGTCCAACTAAGATCTTACACAATAATAATAAAATAAATGGTCTCCTATCCCTCTTCCCACTAATCAAATCCATTATTTCAGCTTCATTCTTTCAAGAAGCACCATGCTGAGTTTCTAAATGGAAGTACAACAGTCTCGGAACCTTGCAGTATGGATACTTAGAAACCTGCTCCTTCAAGAGTTCTGGAAATATCCCCCAGCCCAGCCTCCTAAACCCTGCAGACACTGGGATGAGGAGATGCCATTCAAGAAAGCCTCAGAGAAGAAAAGATCATGGCACTAATACAAAAACAACAAAAATCTCTAAGAGAAAAGGTAAATCATATTAGGTAAATAGAAGAAAAGGAATATTTACCACACACAAGAGGTGGGTAATGTTTCAACACAAGTGTCTTTTTCAGACAAATGGGTAGGAAGTACAATCTTGTCATCATACCAACCAATGATCTCATTCAGGTAATCACTATAAACCAGGGGTAGGCAACCTATGACATGTGTGCCGAAGGCAGCACACGAGCTGATTTTCAGAGGCACTTACACTGCCCGGGTCCTGGCTGCCAGACCGGGGGGCTCTGCATTTTAATTTAATTTTAAATGAAGCTTCTTAAACATTTTAAAAACCTTATTTACTTTACATACAACAATAGTTTAGTTATATATTATAGACTTATAGAAAGAGACCTTCTAAAAATGTTAAAATGCATTACCGGCACACGAAACCTTAAATTAGAGTGAATAAATGAAGACTCGGCACATCACTTCTGAAAGGTTGCTGACCCCGGCTATAAACAAACAATTACCAAATAAGTTAGTTCAAAGTTTGGTGCTTTAAAAAGACCAAAACAGAGCCAATCTTTGACTAAGCTACATAATGAATGCAGTTAAAACAACCCTTCAGCCAGCATCAAGATTAATCAGATAATTCTTGCAGAGGGGAAATACCGAGGAGTCGTCATAATTGAGCAAAAAAATCCAAAGGAAGAACAATGGGGAATCTCTGCAGTGCTTTTAATGTAGCATTGAGGCAATAGCATTGCCAGCGTGACTAAGGAGAGCAGATGTGTTTCTAAGACATAGAAAGACAGTCAACAACTTGACTAACTAGACCAATAACTTGAAGAGTCAAAATTGCTGGGAGACGGGGGACCCAACACATGACCTTCACCTGGTTAAATATATACTGTGCCAGACTATTGCTGTCATGCTTATTTTATTTCAACAAGTTTAGTAATTTTTCCTTCAAAGGAGAACTCAAAACTAAATAAAAACAGAAAAATCAACTTCCTTTGATGAAGGATGTTAAATCTATGTTCTCTGTTTCATTTAAAGGTATGTTCAATCCCCATAAACTGTAGTGTATTAGTAACAATTTTATCTACAAAACATCTATCAAATATGAGGTGTTATCACCCCTGCTAATCGCAGATTTATCATCAGTAGTTTGTAATTCCAAAGATCTATAGCTTTCACCTGCATATGGCGGTCCACAAGGACATTTGAGCATATCAATTATATAATCAGTGTCACATGATGTGTGCATACCAAGAGATATTTTTCTATCACCTAATGGATGGTTAAGGTTGATACCCACACTTAGATTGTTACACTTACTACAGGTATACAGGAATACTTCCAGGTATAAAATTAGTTTTAAAAAAGTTTTCTTTCTAGACAAATTCTGATTCTATCAATGATCAACATGTTCTTATTTCTTGTAGAAGAAATCACTGTCAATTGCTTATGATTTGGAGAATCTCTCTGTGTATTCTTTAGGAATTTCAGTGTGAGATTATGAACTCTGTATATATCTTTAGCAAACTACAAACTCCATGTTGATTGTGAAGCTAGTCTGCCTTCTCTACTTTCTTTTAACCTCCATTTTGGGACAAATTCCAAATGGTAATGGCACAGGGCTAACAATGGAGGTTCATTAAACTTAGATGGTCCTCTATTCACATGGAAGTACTTTGGTGTAAAGTGACTATCTATCACAGAATCAAACTTGCCTGGGTGGCAAGATATATTGGAATGCCTAAGGGGACTGTCTGTGACTCCATGTTAAGGCTGTATAATGCACTTATTATTTGGTTGATGATGGTTCTAAGCATAGAACTCACAACCAGTTTGGCGTTTGTGCCCTGCTTCTAAACAAGCTAGGCAGCTGCCTGGGGCAGCCAGGCCAAACCTGAGTGGCTCTGCAACCCTGCATGTCAGGTCACAATGCCACTCATTCAAGATGGAGGGACAGGTGAGCCAAACCTAAGTGGCTGTGCAAACCTGGCACTTGCCCCCTTCCACTTCTTCCATAACCACTCAACCTTCAGAAGGCCCACCACACCCCTCCAGAAAGTCTGATGTGCCCCTCCCCAAGTTGAAATGCATAAGGGGGTGGCACATTGAAGTTTACTGTATGGAGCAAATCTATGCCCTCCCCCCACACACACTCCCAGTGGTGCTCCCCAGTCCCTGATTCTATCAAATATGCAAAGAGCATTTGTCACAGCATTCTGGCTCTTAGTAACTAGGGACTCAGTTACAGTTTTGCCATAAGCCCAGAATAAAGAGTAGTGGGTAGATCCTGTAGCTCAGGAGCAGATCAGGAACCCGATTGTGACTTAGCTATATTTAGATTCCTGTTTCCCTCTTTGTTCTTGAAGGAAATAATCTGTTCCAGCCCTATATCTAGTGCAGATTGCTTCCAGCATGCTAGGCAGTGTAGCCCAGGCCCCGCCCACTACCTGCCCCTTGCCCCAACCCTTCATCCCTGGCCACATATGTAGAAGGGGGAGCTGAAGACTGACAAAAATCTGTTTCTCTTCCTCAACCATGCTCCTTCCCACAATGCAGCTAGCCTGTACAAGGAGTAAGAGTGGCTTATGCCCCCTAATCTCCCCCACATGGGTGGATAAGGTGACTCACAACTGAACCCTAGCTATGTGCAAAGGTCCATCTATTTGAAGTAGATGACTAAAAAAAAATCAGATTTGAAATAACCTGACTTCCTACAATATCTGATTCAAGTTCTGATAGGACTGACCAAGATCTTTATTTTACAAGTGTAACACTTCTGCCAGGTGGAGTCAGCAGGAAGCGGGGCCGGGTTCAATAAGCAGGGGTTCCTTTTCAACAATTCAACACAGAACTGGCTCAAACTCCCACCCAGTAACCTCCGAAAATAACACACCACCCAGGGCACCTCTGAGAGGCAATACTTCCCTGCTCCCAAGCATGGTGTCTGAGTGTAGAAAGGAAACTTTTAAGGAAAAGAGGGAAGACACCTGACATTCATTAGGGAAAATTCCTCAAGCAGGATTCATAATAATAAAACTGAGAGCAAGACACCCACCCCAGAGTGAGGGGGGCAGTGCCTTCTGACTCATGTTCTTGAGTTCAACAACCAAAAGTTCCTTTTCTGTGCCCCTCTCTGCTCCCTCACCACACCCCACTCACAGAGGTTGTGCTTGGGTCAGTGAGGACCCAGGGTTCAGAGGTGCATCTGTGTGAGTTCACCTCCCACCCAGGCAAGATGATATCTAGCTTGCTCTGCCATCTGAGCACTTGCTCTGGCTTGCCGCCCTGCCAGCCACTGCTCCTCGCCACCGGGCCACCCGCTGCTCGTCACTTTCTCTGGCTGCCCATCAGTCACCTCGTGCTGCCACCTAGCTCTCTGCTGTGACCTTCGTAGGTCAATCTCTTAGTGATTTTTAGCTCTCATCAGGCTGGGCATAAACAAGTGGGGCTGGGCCCCATCACAAGTGATTTCAGCTCTCATTGACTACTTAACATAAAAAAGGCTCCTAATGAAGATATTTAGTTCAGTGGTCCCCAACCTTTTTTGTCTGGCGGGCGCCAGACGACAAGCCATGGAGGACCGGGGCGGCGGATGAGCATCCGCCGAAATGCCGCCGACAAGTGGTAACGTCAATAGGCGTCGCCGCCGAAATGAAGCCGACAAGCAGCGTCATCCAGAGGCGTCACCACCGAAAATCAGTGGCATTTCGGCGGTGACACCTCTGTATGACGCTGCTTCTCGGTGGCATTTCGGCGGATGCTCGTCCGCCGGCCAGTACGCGGGCACACTTAGACGTCCCGGCGGGCGCCATGGTGCCCACGGGCACCGCGTTGGGGACCCCTGATTTAGCTCTATCTTTGAAAAGTGGGGAGGAACAGGTTAAACCAGACTGATGACTCTTAGGGAGAGTCCACACGTTCTGTCTGGGACACCTGTCCCCACCTCTCCTACTTTCACAGGGGTCTGGCATTATAACCCCTGGTTTAACAAGTTCCTTTCAGCAGAGGGTGATCCCCTCATTTGGGACAGGTTAAGCACAGTTCTGCTCCCCTTCATTCATACAATAAAGAGAACAACATTGATAACATTTCACTACCCCTCCATTCAGTACTAAAGTGATTTGTAACCCAACACCAGCCAAAGTTGGTCACTTAGAGCTACACAGCCCCGGTCTGCTGGATATCTAAGCAGAGTAGGTGTGTTTGTGTAAATACAGTTTGCTCCTGAAGCCTCTCCCCATCCCAGCTAGCTGGCAGGGGAGAGTTCATTCAGACCCTGCTTACACAAGTGTAGCTATATTGAAACCATGTAGTTTTTAATGCATGAGTCAGTCAGATGAGACTTTAGAACTGAGGCCCTATCTGCTCTGCCTTGTCATTGGACCTGGACAAAATATGTATAATTATTCAGCTTCTCCCTATCCCCCCCCACCTCCCAAAAAGACAAAAAGAGCTTTTTTTACAGCTAGGTTTTACTGACAAAAAGAGATCTCCTGGCATATTTTGCAATAATAGGGCAGAATCTGCTGTTATACACCAATGTTTCTGAAAATACATGTCAACAGGAAGCTGTGTTTATTTCTTTAAAGTGTCAGAAACCTTACAAATATAAAATATAAGTTATTCAGAAATATTATTTGGATGACACCTACTAATGGGCTAATTAAGAAAAAGAACAGGAGAGTTAAAACACACATTCAGTTAAAGAATTTGTCAGACTATTTGCAACACCACCATACAGACTCAATAGAATTAAAAGTTGGTGTGACGGGTTCCTCCAGGGGTGCCACCTGGAACTGGGGTACCACTGAGCCTGCCTAACCCACCAGCCTGGGCTCCCTTTACACTGCACTGCTGTGACAGGCTCTCAAGCCCCCTTCAGCACAGGCACAGGTAGGGATACACCCAGCTGCAGCTACACACAAATGCTGAGATCAGCTCTGTATGGGAAGGCTCAGCTAAGGAACTGCCCAGTTACCCCATTTCCCTCCCCTCTGTGGAGGGTAAACCCAAAATTATACCATCTTCCACTGCACAGAGAACTGTATAGTGTAAGCTCATGAAATTCAACCCCTCCCTCAATGTGGAGAAGAATATGCACAGCTTTCTGCCCCAAGTTATGATTTCTACACACTGGTTTTAGACAAAACAAAACAAGTGTGTTAACTAAAAAAGATAGATTTTAAGTGATTATAAGAGATAGAAAACAGATCAAAGCAGATTACTTAGCAAATAAAACAAAAACACAATCTAAGCTTAATAGTCTAAAGAAATTGGATATGAGTAGCAAATTCTCACCCTAAATGTTGTTTTAGGCAGTTTGCAGAGATTCTTGAGGGCAAGCAACACTTGCTTGCAGCTTAAAACTCCAGGTATTCCTTTCACAGGCAAAAAATCCCTCTCACCCATTTCAGTCCTTCTTTCTCAGGTGTTTCCAAGCGTCTCCTTTGGGCAGGGAGTCAGTGAAGAATGACCCACAATGATGTCATTCCCTTGCCTTAAATAGCTTTTGCATATGGCGGGAACCCTTTATCTCCAACTTTAGTTCCCACACCTTTCAGTGGAAAAACACTAGCATTCTATGATGGAGTCCAGTACCAGGTGACTTGGTCACATGTCTCTGTAGGGCCATAGCAGCCATGAGTCAGAGGCTGTTTGTAGTGTACTCAGGAAGGCTTCCCAGGAAGGCTCCCCTGTGGGAGATTAGCATCTTCTAAAACCTATTTTTCTCCCTAATGGTCCTTTCCAGCCAGCCATCTAGACTGATTCAGGCTTGGAGTGCTATCAAACTGCAGTGTAGACTTTTGGGCTCAAGCTAAAGCCCAGGCTCTGGGACCCCACAAGGGGGAAGGGTCCCAGAGCCCAGGCTCCAGCCCGACTGTCTACACCGCAATTTGATAGCCCAGCAGTACAAGCCCAGGTCAGCTGACACAAGCCAGACATGGGTGTTTGACTGCAGTGTAGACATACCCAGAGGCATTTCTGAAACTTTTGATCCCACAGATAACATTTTCAAGAGTGACTAGTGAATTTCAGTACTACAGTTATGGGGAATTCAGCTCTTAAGGAGCCCTGATTTTCAGAAAGCATTGAGCTCGCCCTCTGAAAACCAGGCCCATTCACAGTGTTTCAACTCCAGCACCCAAGAATTAAGACTCTCAAAACGGCTACTCACTTTTTAAACCTTAGCCACAGACACATCGTCTTTTTCAAATGCTAGGGGAACTGAACAGTGAAAACTGAGGCTCTTTACTGTCTCTTAGAGTGATGTGTCAAAAAGTGACAATATGATAAATCCATTATAACTTTTTCCTTACTTTTAAGCATATAGGAAATATTAAGTATCCTAAAACAATAAAAAGAAAAATCAAATGCATTAAATAACTTGGCCTTAGAGAAGAGAAAAATATTGGATTGCATAGCCATTGTACAGTGTAAGAAAAATAGCTCACCAATACCACAAATCTCAGCATTTTAAAACAGAGAGCAAACATCTTTAGCAAGTCAAATATGTAATATACACAGCAAAATTTCAGCAGCACAGTTGAAATGTTAAGATGTCTCTGCTTTATGCCAAACACATCAACTCTTTTCCTTGCTTCAAGACTGACAGTAGTGAACTTGCTCTGACATACAAGACCTGAACTGAATGTGCAAAATGAAAGGCCAAGACCTGACAAACTACTGTACTTAAGTCTTTTACCATCATATGTGTAATGAAATTTCCATTATAAACTTACAATCTAAACTTTTTAAATTGTGTTTGGTTGATACAAATGGTTACTATAGTTGAAATGCATTTTACTTTACTATGCAAATTGCCAGCCTATACCAAATGGTCTCAAATTATGCTGAGGTTTTGTACTGTAGATCAATACTCCCTAATCTCCTAATGAAAGTATTTTAAATCTCTTAACCTGGAAATGGGGAGTTCATTGTTTTTCACAAGGTTCAGGTGCTTCTTTGACAAATTTCAATCAAAGCAATCCAAAAATTAAATTAACGCAATCAAGAATGAAGGGCATTAGCAGATTACTAGGGTCTGCTGGCCATTATATCTCACTTACACTCCTACAACCACATTAAATTACCATGTAATATTAGCTAGTGTGTAATGGGGACACTCACCTCTTGAGTGCCTCCTAACAGCAAGGGATTGTACTGCAGTCCTGTTCTTACCCTGGGCACCCTCCGTAGGTGGTCAGCCAAGTTTGGTGGATCTCTGTGTCTTGGCCCTCTGTCTGAGACACAATCTCCAAAATGAACAATTTCCAGGGTCTGAGACTCACTGCCACAGGTCTTAAAGGGTTTGTTTTTGTTTTTCACTAAAAAAAAAAATCCATTTTAGGCTCTTGCACTTATGGTGTATATATTTTCTGTATTTTCTTTTCTTACCACTTTTATGACTAATTCTTACAGAATACTGAAGGGCAAAAGATAGATCCTGATGTTTCAAGCTTTTCTTCATAGGAATAATCAGTATTTTTCTCTGGGCTGCTGACTGTGAAGGGAGAACATTATTTTCCCCTCTTTGTAAACTGAGCCTACAGGAATTTTCTTGGAACTTTGTCATTGTGCTTAGCTATTTATCAGTGGGTAGTCCTGAGAGGGCTGTGACAAGCTCTTTCTATCTCAAAATCTGTCTCAGAGTACTAAAATGGCAAATATTTCTCTAACTTATGAAAGAAAGCACCTCTCTTTCCTCTACTTTATGGAAATCTCTCAAGTTCAGTCTTCCATTCTTCCCCTTGATCTTTGCAATCTCAATTTGAAATATGATTTGAATTTTGAACTCCCATTTCTCTGTGTTCAGTGCCCCCAATTTGGTGCACCAGTGCTGACATTCTTGCTTGGCAACCCTCTATGCCGTCTTGTGTATCATTTTCTATTTGTGCAAAGAGATATTGGCTCCATTTCAAGACTTACACCTTTCTGCGTTTTTTTCCATAATGTTTGTGTGGCAGATTCAGGTTTTCCCATGCTGACTTCTGCCTGGGGTCAAGAAAGTCTAGAAAACTCAGTAAGGGTCAGAATTAATGATTTTTTACCTGGCTTTCACTGCCCATTATTCATGAGATAGTACGGATTATTGGAATTCAGGATCTCCAGTTCACAGGAAATGTCAATATTTCAAAATTTGGTTTTGTTCTGATAAAAACCAAACCCATTTAACAAAAAATTCCCACAACCTGGAAATTCTGAAGGAGGGGAGGGGGAGAATATTTCAGAAGCACTGACATGGTGTTTCCAAAACAAAATATGCTCAAGTAAATCTCGCTACTGACACTGTCAGTCCTTTCATTCCTCATGTTAAAACAAAAACAACTAAGCCAGTGGTATGCAAGGTAAAGAGATTTATTTTATGTTCTAAGGGCCAGGTTTATCCCATTTATCCTAGCAGCAGAACACTAGCAATTCCACAACAGAGTGTTCTAAACCCTTCAGCTGTTAGCACTCCGTTTATTGATATGTTTTTAATGCATCATGGTCCACAGTGTGTTACAAAAGAAAGAAACAAAGAGCTTATCCACATGGTGCAGCAACGTGAACTACGGTGGTATGATTTCTAAAGTGTGCTAATGTGTCCTGCACTTTCTAGTCCATATAGACCCTGCTGGTGCACACTGAAAGTTTCCTAGTATGCTGTAATGCAGTGCTGTATTGATTTGTTTACATATTTTTACTTTTGGTCCCCTCATTTTGAGAGGAGAAAAAAATCACGGAAAGTAGGAGAAAACATTTTTCTCTGTTTTCCCAACACATACACTGGAAAAAAAGGAAGGAAAAGATGAAAGCGAGAAAATTATTTTTGCCCCAAAAAAGTCATTTCAAAATTGTGAAAAAATAAAAATGTTCAAAACAGAAACGTGATTTTCTAAATTTTTCATTCTATACCCTTAGCTCTTTTCTTCCAGTTCTGCACACAACACACCACAACAGATTAAAAAAAACAAATATTCTACTAGCTTTAACAGTCTTGTAGTAAACTCTATATATTTAACAGAGTTTTACAAACTTAGGCCTGATCTTGCAAAGATTTACACACATGCGTAAGTTTATGCATAGTGTGTAGTCTCATTGACTTTGATGAGATTACTCAAAGTGCATAAAGGTAAATTTATGCATAAATCTTTGCAGAATTGGAGTCCTATACACCAATTCATCCCAACTCAGAATGATCTCAATTTGATTAATGAATCATTCATAGATACGTCTATTTCTATTTTTCCTGCAATAATTCCTGAACTCAAAGATCCGCTCAAGGCTTCCATTCCACAGCTTTGGCTGAAACTCCTATTGAAGTTTAAATTATTATAAAGTTCTAGTACCATATCAGGGGCTTGATTCTCCTCTCCCTTATGCTAGTTGTACACTAGTGAGAGTCCATAAGTGATTAATCTGAACTTGTTTGAATGTTTAATATATGCTTTATTGCTTTTGCTGCCTTGTTAAAATGCTGTTCTCCTCTGAGTGGGCCAGACACACAATGTACACTAAAAGTTAACCCTGGTTTATATTGATGTGACTGGATCTGGCCATATCTCTCTTAAGGCATGTCTACACTGCACAGTCTGTTTGGCGGCATGTAGAGTACATACAGTACACACCACCCTAGTATGGGTATAAATAGCAGTGTAGACAGTGAGGCACTGCTTTGGTGAGTAGAGTAAATACATGCCTGAACCCTATGGGTATGTATCCACATGGCTTTCTGCTTACCCAAGCAGTGCCTCCACCATCTGCACTGCTATTTTCAGCAATGCAGTGTACTACAGCTGCCTCCCCACTGCTGGAGTCTTTCGCGGACATAGGGATCTGCCAGCACCTTTCTCCAATGCAGTGTAAGGCACTTGCAGTGGGGAAAGGCTCCGGGAACTCCCAGCTTCCTAGCCTGTCCTCACTTGCCTTCCCCTGCCAAAGCCTTTCACTGACATGTGCAGCTACACACACTGTTTTTTTGCTGTGACTACACATTGCCAGCTCACCATCACAAGCGGCGTGTAGTGTAGAGGTAGCTTTAGAACACTCACACCTCATGTCTAAGGTCCAGGAGGATGTCAGTATGAAAGGGACAAGTCTTTCTTCAGTGAACTCACTAGTTTGTTATAGTAATTTTCACCTTGCTTCAGGGAATCAGGAATTGTTCACTGCAGGAGGTAAATTTCAGTAGTTGAGACACCACTAGCTTTATCCAGTATACTGAAACCTATGTACAGATTAATCAATGTACACATTAACTCTTATAGAATCGTAGAAGATTAGGGTTGGAAGAGCCCTCAGGAGATCATTTAGTCCAACCCCCTGCTCAAAGTAGGACCAACCCCAACTAATTCATCCAGCCAGGGCTTTGTCAAGCTGGGCCTTAAAACCTCTAAGGATGGAGATTCCACCACCTCCTAGGTAACCCATTCCAGTGCTTCACAACCCTCCTAGTGAAATAGTTTTTCCCAATATCCAACCTAGACCTCCCCCACTGCAACTTAAGACCATTGCTCCTTGTTCTGTGATCTGCCACCACTGAGAACAGCCTAGTTCCATCCTCTTTGGAACCCCCTGTAGCAGGATGGACACCCACTCCTGCCCTGAGGGGTTGGAAAAGCCCTGCAGAAGGCTGGGGCTGGGCAAGGTAAAACCCTGGCTGATTGGGGGAAGTGGCTGCAGCTGGGCCACACCCTAATCAGCGCCCAGATGGCCTGTATAAAGAGGCTGGGAGCCAGAAGCTCGAGTCTCTCTCTGCGTTCAGAGAGAGAAGGACCTGGCTGCAGGGAGCTAGACACAGAGTACCTGCATGGAGCAGGGCTGGGGAAAGGCTGAAGAGCTCCAGCCTGGAAAAACCGCAGGCTGCGGCCTAGGAGAAGGCCAAGGGGTACTGGGGGTTGCAGAGGGCAGCCCAGGGCTAGTCCAAGGCAGCCGGTCCAAACCCCCCTTGTCAGTGATGAGTGGCCTATACTGCAGTCTGCCCCAGGGAGCGGGGGCTAGTTGATGACTGGCAGTGGCCTAGTGCTGAGGCAAGGTGGGGATAGTGGGTGGGGGTTCCCCAGCAAGGGGAGACCCAGATCTGTGGGGTACTGCCAGGGGGCTGCATCCCAGTAATAGGGGCACCAGGTCCTGGGAGGGACACGGGTGCCAGAAGAGGACAGGCGGATCACCGGCCTGCAGAGGGTGCTCCGGAGGCTGGATTGAGCTGATTCCCCGGAGTAACCAGCAGGGGGTGCTGCAGGGGTGAGTCTACTCCTCTACACCCCCCTTCAGGTAGTTGAAGGCTGCTCTCAAATCCCCCCTCACTCATCTCTTCTGCAGACTAAATAAGCCCAGTTCCCTCAGCCGCTCCTCATAAGTCATGTGCCCCAGCCCCCTAATCATTTTTGTTGCCCTCCGCTGGACTTTCTCCAATTTGTCCACATCCCTTCTGTAATGGTGGTCCCAAAACTGGACGCAATACTGCAGATGTGGCCTCACCAGAGCCAAATAGAAGGGAATAATCACTTCCCTTGAGCTGCTGGCAATGCTCCTACTAATGCAGCCCAATATGCCGTTAGCCTTCTTGGCAACAAGGGAAACACTGATTTGTATCTAACTCCTTGTCCACTGTAATCCCCAGATCCTTTTCTGCAGAACTGCTGCTTAGCCAGTTGATCCCCAGCCTGTAGCAGTGCATGGGATTCGTCTGTCCTAAGTTCAGGTCTCTGCACTTCTTGTTGAACCTCATCAGATTTCTTTCAGCCCAATCCTCCAATTTGTCTAGGTCCTTCAGGACCCTATCCCTACCCTCCAGCATATCTACCCTCCTCCCCACTCCAGCTTAGTGTCATCCGTGAACTTGCTGAGGGTGCAATCCATCCCATCATCCAGATCATTAATGAAGATGTTGAACAAAACCGGCCCCAGGACAGACACCTGGGGCACTCCACTTGATACTGGCTGCCAACTAGACATTGAACCGTTGATCACTACCCGTTGAGCCCGATGATCTAGCCAGCTTTTTATCCACTGTATAGTCCATTCATCCAATCCATACTTTTTTAACTTGCTAGCAGGAATACCATGGGAGACCGTATCAAAAGCTTTGCTAAAATCAAGATATACCATGTCCACCGCCTTCCCCATATCCACGTAGCCAGTTATGTCATCATAGAAGGCAATCAGGTTGGTCAGGCATGACTTGCCATTGGTGAATCCACGTTGACTGTTCCTGATCACTTTCTTCTCCTCCAAGTGCTTTAGAATGGATTCCTTGAGGACCTGCTCCATGATTTTTCCAGGGACTGAGGTGAGGCTGTAGTCTGTAGTTCCCTGGATTCTCCTTCTTCCCTTTTTTAAAGAGGGGCACTATATTTGCCTTTTTCCAATCATCTGGGACCTCCCCCAATCGCCACAAGTTTTCAGAGATAATGGCCAATGGCTCTGCAATCACATCAGCCAGTTCCCTCAGCACCCTCAGATGCATTAGATACGGATCCGTGGACTTGTGCATGTCCAGCTTTTCTAAATAGTCCTTAAACTGTTCTTTCACCACTGAGGGCTGCTCACCTCCTCCCCATACTGTGCTGCCCAGTGCAGCAGACTGAGGGCTGACCTTGTCTGTGAAGACCGAGGCAAAAAAAGCATTGAGTATTTAAACTTTTTCCACATCATCTGTCACTCGGTTGCCTCCCCAATTCAGTACGGGTCCCACACTTTCCATGACCACCTTCTTGTTGCTAGCATACCTGTAAAAACCCTTCTTGTTACCCTTCACATTCCTTGCTAGCTGCAACTCCAATTGTGCTTTGGCCTTCCTGATTACACCCCTGCATGCTCGAGCAATATTTTTATACTCCTCCCTAGTCATCTATCCAAGTTTCCACTTCTTGTAAGCTTCCTTTTTTGTGTTTAAGCTCACTGAAGATTTCCCTGTTAAGTCAAGCTGGTCGCCTGCCATATTTGCTATTCTTTCCACATATTGGGATGGCTTGTGCCTTTTCACACCATGCCAAAAGTCCACAGCTGGTGTATCTGTAATCAATCTAAAACCTTAAAACAACTTTTCCTCTTTATTTAGACTATGCTAACACTATTCCCCCATATCCCACAAATTCCTGACATTCACTTATTCTACTCCACTGATTTGTCCATTGACAAGCACAAACCATTCTTTGCAGACGGTGTGACCGCCAGCCTCTTGTATTTCTACCACTTCTCTCTTCCAGAACTATCCTTTGTCACATCTTGTCTTATTTCTGAACTGTCACCACCTTTCCCTAAGCTACACCTGGGGGAGGGGGGGGGGGGAAATAGAAAATAAATCATATTATATTCACGTAACATCTTTCTAGCATCATAATCCTGGAAATGTAATGAGTATAGGAGTCCTGATTCTTGCCTCAGCTATAATGGTTTTACATTGGTGTAATCTGATTTACTTAAGTGGAGTTACTTCTGATTTACACTGCTGTGAATGTGAGAAGAATCAGGCCCCATGTCTTTTTCAACACAAACCCACATCAAGAGAGACTTATTTGTGTTCAAATTGGGTCCTGGATACTGGAAATGACCCCACATGGGTGGACCTTTGTTCCTACTCACAGCTTCAGTGGAGTTGTGTGTGGATGCAGGTGTCATCCACATGGATCAGTTGGTAGAATTAAAGTCTTTCCAGGAGAAATTATAGTAGATAGATAAAAAACAACTTTCTGGGTCCTTTTCTTTTACTCAAATTGCTGTTACTAGTGTTGAGTTACAAGGCCAAACTTCCAGAGGAGGTTTGAGAAGAGGCAGAAGTGAGGAGAAATCTGAAACTTGCCAAAACAAACAGAAAACAGACATACAGCCTCAAAAGCAAATCTAGTACTTGCAAGGCTTTGCATCAGGCCCTGGCTGCTCAGCAACTCTAAACTTTTGGAGGGAAATCCTCGCCCTGTTGAAATCCATGCAAAACTCGTTTGATTTTAATAGAACCAGGATTTCACTCTTTCTTGTTGACAGTAGTTTAAAGTGTTTTAAGACAAGTTCACATCACTTTCCTTTTCTAGACCACATTCTTACCTTTGCAGAGCTGTGTGCAGTTTCTTGAGTATCTTAAAACTCCTAGGGCTTGAACCAAAATCCATTGAAATCAAATGGGAAGAAAATCAATCAGGGCCCTGTAATTTTCTCTCCATTTCCAAGGAAAGCATGTAGTTCTATGCCAGAAGAGCTAGTCATGCTTCTAGAATGTTTCATCTCCAGGCATGAAATATTAATTCGTATTAATTATTAATATTACTATTACTAAATAATCTGTTGCTTATGAAAGATCCTGGAAATAGTTTATTTCAACTCGCTCCCCTTCTTTGTGTAATGGATGCCTGCTCTAAAGGAGTACAACATACTATAGCAGATCAGTAGTTAACACTTTCGGTTATTATCAACACCAAGTAAGTATATTTTTAAAGTCTCTTCTGATGGCTGAATTCAATCGAACACATAACACAATGCAATATAATGCAGGTCAGCAAAATCCATCACTAATATGTTGGCTATGTAAGCACAATAATTAATCAAATAGCCATACATTATGGCCTAATTAAGTATGCCACACAGGCCCACCAATAGCAACAACACTATCATTTACCATTGTCTTATAAATTATTTACATTGCCTGAGGATATTTTCTCCATCTGCATCCCCATAGTGCTTTCAAAACATCTGTTTTCCCCTATTTGCCTACCATCCCCTCCTCATATTTCAGTTCATGTACAGCAAAGTATGATTTGTTCACCTGTACGTGTCTTATAGCAAGTTGGTGATCTGTACATTTTTACCTAATACCCCATTTCTGTTTCCCACATGGACTAATAAGCCTGCAACTGAAAAAGGATTTGTATAACTGATAACACTTTCTACAAAGATCATGTTTATATTTTTGTTTTGCTTTTTACCTCTAAACACTTTAAAGCGGCAAATAATTTTAGCATCTACAACGTTAAGTCATATTCCCATTTTTATCTCAGCCATTTCCAAAACCTTTGGGTAGATTAATAACTTTGATCACTTTGTTGTTAACCTTCTTTGAGTATTTTTCATGGAAGTAGAAAAGATTTGCACATCTAGCATGTTAGGTGCAATATATATGTAACCCATCTGCCAAGCGGAGCCGGTGGCAACCAGGGCTGGGTTCAATATCCTTTTCAACTGTACAACACAGAACTGGTTCGAGCCTCCACCCAGTGACCTGGGAAAATTACACACCACCCCATGGCATCTCTGAGAGGCAATACTTCCCCACTCGCAAGCACAGAGTCTGAGTGTAGAAAAGAAACTTTTAATGAAAAGAGGGAAGTCACCAACATTAATTAGGGGAAATGCCAAAAAGCAGGATTCATAATCAGAAAACTGTGAGCAGAAAACTGTGAGCAGGACATCCACCCCAGAGTGCGTGGGGCAGTGCCTTCTGCTTCATGTTCCTGAGTTTTACAACCAAAAGTTCCTTTACTGTGCCCCTCTCTGCTCCCTCACCATACCCCACTCACAGAGGTTGTGCTTGGTCAGTGAGGACCCAGGGTTCAGAGGTGCATCTGTGTGAGTTCACCTCCCACCCAGGGATGAAAGCACCTTTCCTGCTTCACCAACTGAGCACTTGCTCTGGCTGGCCACCCTGCCTCCCACTCGTTCCTCTCCACTGGCTGCCCCACCAGCCAACGTTCCTTTCCACTGGCCGCACCACCAGCTGCTCATTCCGCTCCACTCGCTGCCCACTTGTTCCGCTCGCTGCCTCACCAGCCACTGTTCCACTTGGTGGTCACCTTCTGCCACCTGCCTCTCTGCTGTGACCTCTGCAGGTCAGTCTCATGAGGGTTCACCCAGCTCTCAGTGATTTTCAGCTCCTAGGCTGGACAGAAACAATGTCCCACCACAAGTTCTTGTCAGCTCTTTTGAGCACTTAAAATAACAAAAGGCTCCTAATGAAGCCTATTTAGCTCTATCTTTGAACAGTGGGGAGTAACAGGTTAAACCAGACCAGGGACCCTTTGGGAGAGTCCAGTCCTCCTGGCTGGGATACGTGCCCCCATCCCTCTTACTTTCACAGGAGTCTGGTATTCAAGCCCCTTGCTTAACGAGGTCCTTTCAGCAGGGGTGACCCCCTAATTTGGGGCAGGTTAAGCACAGTTCTGCTCCCCTTTATTCATACAATAAAGACAACAACACTGATCACATTTCACTACCCCTCCATTCAGTACTAAAGTGATTTGTAACTCAACACCAGCCAAAGTTGATCACTTTGAGCAACACAGCTCCTGTCTTCTGGATATCTAGGCAGACTAGATGTGTTCATGAAAATACAGTTTGCTCCTGAAGTCTCTCCCTTCCCAGCTGGGTGTCAGGGGAGAACTCATTCAGACCCTGCTTACATACAGTTATCACTGGTGATTAGTTTGCTGAAATAAAGATGAAGGTGGTTTGTTTATTTTTTAATTTTCTATTCCTTTTGAGTGGGGTACATACTAATGCTCCCTGGGTCTGGTTTCAATCTCACACAAATTTTACACCAGAGTAATTGTATTGACTCTAATGAAGTCATTCTTGATTTACAAATGTGTAACTAAGAGCAAAATCAGGACCTCATTTTCTATTATAAATTTCAACAGGTTTTTGGTAGTTATGGACAATCCATTTAGATAGTATGAGAACTAACACACCCTTCTTGCTTTCAGAATTGTCCAAGTTCATATAGCAAGACAGCAATGGAGAGGACCAGGTCTCATATTAAATAATCTGAATTTTTAAATCAAAAGATTTGTTGTTTTTCTAAAAAGATTTGTTCTAGGAATGATTTGGGGGAAGGTTCTATGGACTGTGTTATATAAGAAGTCAGACTAGATGATCACAGTGGTCCCTTCTGGCTTTAGAATCTATGAATAGTGCCCGTGGAGAATGTGTCAGAGTTTTGTGACTGGGAAACAATGTAGCCAGTATATAAACAAATTGGCTTCTTGCAAGCACTGTAAAATATTAAATATCAACTCAAATTGCAATGTTTAGGGCACACCAGCCTGGGAGATAGAGTTCAATTCCCAGCTTTTAAACAGGCTTCCTGTGGGACCTTGGACTAATCCTATAGTCCAGTGGTGGGCAACCTGTGGCCCACGGGCTGTCAGGGTAATCTGTTGGCGGGCCGCGAGACAGTTTGTTTACATTGACCATCTGCAGGCACTGCTGCCCGCAGCTCCCAGTGGCCACGGTTCACCATTCCCAGCCACTGGGATCTGTGGGTGGCCATGCCTGTGGACAGTCAATGTAAACAAACTGTCTCAGCCTGCCAGTGAATTACCCTGATGGGCCACATGCGGCCCGTGGACCGTAGGTTTCCCACCGCTGCTTTAGTCCCTCACCTCTAAAATGGAGATACTAATATTACACACGCACACACACACACGGGACGTTGTGAAAATAAATACATTAAGAATTGTGAGGTTCTCAGATATTATCTTAAATGGGGTCAGATGAGTACCTAAGAGATAATTAAGCCCAATTCTTCTGCCTTATTTACTACAGATGATAGCTACAGATTTGTGAATGCACTAGACAGAGATGTTTAATAGTAATTGACTATTTCTGATATTTCCTGCAGACAATACATTTGCCACCTACATCCTGAAAAATGGTAATAAACTAATTATTTGTTTTGCTTGATAGGGAATTCCCTATTAGTTAATTTCTCATAACAGATGTTGATTTTTCATTTGCTGAGTTGAAGGTTCAGTAATGATTATGATTTCCAGCATGTTCCTTCAGGTCCATATCTTGGAGCAGAAGCTGGTGGGAGATCAGTCCAGGTTGCCAAAAGAAACCTGAAGCAAAATGATCCATTCTCACCATTGTTGAGGAACAGTGATGTGTCCAGAGATTTTGTTTGTTGGATGACAGATCAACATGTCTATATCTTCACTTCCCTGGAAGCTAGACCCACACTGGCCAAATTTTGTGAAGTTTAAGCAGTCACATAAGAGCTTTTGTATATATTCAGCCTATTTTACCATACCTAACACCAAGAGAGTTGCTTAGACATAAAAGAGAATGGTAAAAACATGGAGTAAGTTGGCCATAATTAAATATTACAACATCTCTGAAATTTCAGAAGGAATCAAAAGACACCTTTTAGTTAAGGCCCTGGATGGGGTCTTGGGAGAGCTGGGTTTGACTATGGTTCTGCCACAGATTTCCTGTGTGACCTTGAGCAAATCATATAATCTTTTTGTGCCTTACTTCCCTCTGAAAAATGAGGATACAGTCCTTCCTTATCTAACACAGACATTATGAGGATAAATTAACTGTTTGTGAGGCACTCAGCTAGTAAGGTTATGTGGCCACAGAAGTAGAGAGTACTGATGAAACCTAATAGGCAAACTTTTCCATTCCTGACAGTGAGGAATTGGCTTTTTTACTGCAGGCTGTTCCAATCAACTCTCAGCATAGAGACCTTCCTAATGCTATCACTTCTTCAGCTTGATTCAGTGAACAGGTCACTGGACTACAAGCACCATTTCTGTTTTGACACTGACTCATTTCATGGTCCTTGTATAACTCACTTAGCCTCTCTCTATCCACCAATTTCCTGACACCCGTTACCTTGTGACAGTGACATTACATTCATCTTTGTAAAATTTGAAAACTGCAGCTGAAAAGTACTTATGTATATTAATGTTGTTCTGCAGATTGTATAACTCATGCAAGATATCTGGTTAAAAAGACAGCCTGAAATTAGGAATGAGGCCCCAATCGTGAAAAATGCTGAATGATCTTACCTGCCATCTAAGTGAATGGGAATTGAGTTTTTTTCAGGACCACACAGGAATTACTGAGCACCTCATAGGATTAGACCTCAAAAATCTATACTATCACCTGCTTGACTGGAGCAGAAAAGAGTGAGAGATCAGTCCAAAATGTATTCATGTGTGTGCAGAAGTTCATTTTCGTTGATCAAATAGACTGTAAAGCTTTAATTCCTTCATTGTTATGGGCCAATTTTTCTGCTGGTGAAAAAAGACACCTTTGACTTCAAAGCAGTTTTGCACATTTACAACAGCAGAGAATTTGGCCTTATATTTCTTGACAGGGGAATAAAATACCTGATTCAAAGGCTAATGGAGAAGAATCCTTAATACATTTAGCATTTGTTTTAATACAAACAGTCACAGCCCTAAAACATTTGCATCAGTCCCCACAATTTTAATGGTTTTGCTCCAGAGTTTATTTTTAATCAAGTCTAATTCAGGTTTAAAAGATTTATTGCCTTTAGTCACTTTAGAAATAATTAAATCATATTCCTGTACCATTACCTCTAGATTGGAAACTTTCCCTTCTGTCTCCATTAGTCTTATATCCAATTGCTCACATTTTTTCTCACTGGCAGTAATTGTTTCATGCAAGGAGTCCAGCTGTTAGGCCATAATATCATTGTCCCAATCTATCATATCTGATGACTTCTGGAAAGCTAAATCACTTTCAAAGCCTACAAAGGAGGAGGCCTATGAAGATAATCTCTCCTAGAGATGAAGAGTTGTTTTTTAATTGAAAAGGCTGCTACTGCAAAATTTTCTGCTTGTTTTCAGTACTCCCAAAGAACAGTGGTTAACAGGTATGAGAATACCCTGAGGAAAAAAAACTCATGTTGCAGTTTTGTACAATTACCAACTTGATTTTGTGCATGAAAATAGATATTTGTATGGCTGTGATCCATGGCGAAATGTTGACATTTCCATCAATGAATGCAAATGTTTACTGGTTCAGGGTGTCCTTACCAACCTCAGTTCAAGTTTGAGGTTCCTGAGCCAAGTTTCAACTGCTGTAAAGGATTATTTATATTTTTAATGGAAACCCAAGAGCAACTCCTGTTTTTGCATGGTCATGACCCAAACTTTATGGGTTTGGATGAATTTTGTTAAGAACTTATTTGAGTAATTGAACCTGAAAGTCACAGAGTGCAAACCAGGTTGAGCCAAAAACAACCAATGAAAATGCTTGTAGTAACTATGAAAATTCTTCACTTTTCATCCTAAAATAGTGTGCTGGTTGCTAATGATGCAATGGAATCGCAGAACCACAACAGATGGCTGCATTACAATGGTGGGCGAAGTGATCCCTAAAAATATAGGCTAGCAAAAGCTTTGAGACCTTTCAGGTGGAAAGGTGCTATATACATACAAAGTATTATCATGATAAGTTACTGTGTCATGGGTTCTTTTACTATGATTATATATTTATTATATGTATATATGAAATAACATGGAAATGCACAGCACCGATAGTTGACAAAATGCTCACTTAATATTCTATATTCATGCTCTGCAGACCTAAGGCATCTTGTCTGGTGACATGTATTAACTGGTGTGACAGAGATTATAGGGATATTTTGACACATGTCAAATCAGGGTAATTGCTATATTTCACCAGGCAGCATAAGGAGATGTTTATAACATTCCATTATGTGATGCAAACTTGTCACCATCTGAGAAAGAACCTGAATTTATATGGCAAAAAAGATTTTTTTTTTAAATAAAGGTGTACTGTAAAAAGACCCGGTACTTCTAATCTGGCCTAGAACTACCTCTATCTGAGCAGATAGAATTTTTAGATCAAAGAATTTTGACTTCCTTCAGTGGTAATTCTATACTCTAGAGATGGGGGAATTCCAGATGGGCGGATTGAGCTGAATTTTGGGTGAGGAGCAAAACTGCCAGCACCAGTTTCTCAGCTGTTTTGCAATAGATAAACTTGGACCCTGAAACTTTGTATTTGGACAAAAATACCATTGTATGCAAATTAGGGCATCTATATTTGCAAGCACAATTAACAGTAGTGCATGTGCAAATAGATTTTCAGATGTATTTCCTAGCAATGGCACTGATTGTCCTGTGGAGCTCAGGGAATACTGCCAGGATGCTGTAGCTGACTCCCTTCACTGCAGTGGAACCACTGCATAGCCCAGTAGGAGCATGATATTGAAACCTTCCTCCCCTCTTAGGAATGATTGTGCACACAGGGACACACAAAGAAAAAGTGATCTTCGCATCCCCGGAGCACGAAGACTGACAATGTAACAGACTCTTGTCCAAGAGGGGCTGGCTCCTCAGATACTCTCTTCTTTCACTTGTGCACCTGCATAAGTGCCAGTCACAATATTGCCCTATACTATAGTGTATGATAGATAACTTAAAGTCAGCACAAATTAAACACTGCAAACTTGTCTACATCTACATGTGTAACTTTTTTGGATGCTTTATCCTGAAAATTGCAATTGTATGTACAAATGCTCTTTCAACTTCCCATGCTACACGGTGTTAAAAAGTAACAATCATTTACATGCACTATATATGGAGTTCCTGTTTGAACTGTTTCTTCAAACTCCTGGGAGAAAAAGTCCTATTTTCCTGCAGTATTACATTTGTATGCAATAATAATAATTACAGAAATGACAGAAGAGAAAGGAGATGAATTACAGCATGCACTTTGTGGAGAGCACGCCATGGGTAATATCAAATGCAAGCATGGAGGGCAGATTCCCCAAATCAAAAATTGTTGGATTTCTTGTTTATGATATTTGCTTTCTAATTTAAGATAAAGTATTTTGAAAAAAACCTCAGGATTTAAGCTGCAATACCTGTTTTATATTTAGTAGAAAAACTGCAGTACTGCCGCTTTGTTCACTTTGCTAAAATTAACATTATATCCTTCCATACAGGTAATTATTATGTTAGCATAAATTTAGCAAATGTAATCTTCTGCCAAGCTGCAGTTCCCTACAGCACTTTCTAAACCTACTTAAAGCAAGAATGAGAAATAATTTGCATTTATGATTACTGCCAATAATTCTATTCCTGAGTAAACCTCTCCAATGTATTTAGGGCCAGATTGTACAGCCCTTACCCAGGATGATTAACACTTACTTATGTAAGTCATCCCAGTAACTGCTACGTAGATGGGAATATGGCCGTAAATAAATAATTCCAAGTGCTCTAATAGCATAGATTTATTGGCAGAGATATCAAATGCAAATTATTGAGCTATTCACATGAAGAAGTGCTACTCGGTCTGAGTGAGCACAATCTGGTCCTTTTAAATGTTAGCATGGCAACAAGAAATATGAAAACAGCACAAACTACTGAACTGCAATCAGATTATTGGGGGGAAATTTATCCTAAAAATCCTTAATAGATTTAAATTTACATAACCACTTAATTTAGCAAATTTCTCCCTGTCATTGACTCTGAGTGTGGTCCTTTGGAGGGTCCCTGCTGCCCTCACTGGGACCCCTTTAGTTTGCCCCTGGTCAGAGTGGTTCTTTGACTGTGAACTTTGTCTGAGTCTGGAAGTGTGCCTTACTCTTTGAGCTGTGCTCAAGGAGGCAGCCTGGAGCAAGGGTGTTACCCCTTTGCTATCCCAGGCCTATCTGCCACCCTCTCCTTCTCTGTTCTACTCCTGGGGGAATTCTGTGCCACTGTGCATGTGCAGAATTCATGTCTCACAAAGAATTTTTTTTCTCCACACAAAATGCATTCTGCTAGAGAGGTACTGTGGTGCCAGAACAGAGAGGAGCCACTTCCAGGTGGGAGCAGCCCTTGCTGCTGATAAGAAATCATAGAACTGGAAGGGACCTCGAGAAGTCATCTAGTCCAATCCTCTGCACCCAAGGCAGGACTAAGAATTATCTAGACTATACCTGACAGATGTTTGTCTAACCTGCTCTTAAAAGTCTCCAGTGATGGGGATTCCACAACATCCCTAGTCAATTTATTCCAGTGCTTAACCACCCTGACTTATGTAGTTTTTCCTAATGTCCAACCTAAACTGCCCTTGCTGCAATGTAAGCCCATTGCTTCTTATCCTATCCTCAGAGGTTAAGGAGAACAATTTTTCTCCCTCCTCCTTGTAGCAACCTTTTATGTACTTGAAAACTTGTATCCCTGTGACGGGTTCGGTCACAGAGACCCCTTGGGACTGTCACCTGATGTGCTGAGACTACCTCTGAGCCCGTTTTCTCTGCGAGTTTGGGCCTCCAGAACCCTGCCTTGTTGAGCCAGACACGCAAGCCTGCTACAACACAGACCCAGGTCTGAACCACACCCCCAAACCTGCATACTTAACTGAAAACAGCTTAAGAAGTGCTCCTGTCTCCAGCACCCAGATACCCAGCTTCCAATAGGATCCAAACCCCAAATAAATCTGTTTTACTCTGTATAAAGCTTATACCGGGTAAACGCAAACTGTCCGCCTCCGATAGAGAGATATGCATAGCTGTTTACTCCCCCAGGTATTAATTACTTACTCTGGGTTAATTAATAAACAAAAGTGATTGTATTAAGCATAAAAATGTAGAATTTAAATGGTTTCCAGTAATAAGACAACAAGGTAAGTTACTAAGTAAAATAAATCAAAATACGCAAAGCTAACTTAATATATTAAGGATCTAGTTACAAATACTAACTTCTCACCCTAGATGTTCTCAGGTACAATCCTTTTCAAACCAACATTGTAGTTTATGGCCTGGGTCCAGCAATCATTCACACCTCCATAGGGCACGTCTTCACTACCCGCCGGATTGGCGGGTAGCAATCGATCCCCGATGGCTCTGCCGTCGACTCCGGAAATCTACCGCGGCGAGAGGCGGAAGCAGAGTCGACGTGGGAGCGGCAGCGGCTGACTCGCCACCGTCCTCACAGCCAGGTAAGTCGACCTAAAATATGTAACTTCAGCTACGCTATTCACGTAGCTGAAGTTGCGCATCTTAGGTCGACCCCACCCCACCCCCAGTGTAGACCTAGCCATAGTTACAGTCCTTTGTTCCAGTTTCTTTCAGGCATCCCTTTGGGTTGGAGAGGCCATCTCTTGAGCCAGCTGAAGACAAAATGGAGAGGCTTCTAGGGCCTTTTATATTCTCTTTCTTGTGGGCGGAAACCCCTTTGTTCTGTGCAAAATCACAGCAACAAGATGGAGTTTGTAGCCACCTGGGCAAGTCACATGTCCATGAATGATTCAGCTTTTTGCAGGCCGACACCATTGTTTACATGTTAGTTTGAACGTTCCCAGGAAAGCTCAGATGTGGATTGGCGTCTCCCAAAGTCAGTTGTTAGATAAGTACTCCCAATTACTTGAATAGCCTCTTCACAATATATTGGCCAAACCTTCCTCATGTGTTTCCTACAGCAAACACTTCAAATACAAGCATAGAGCCAACGCTCAAAACTTCAGGTATAAAAATGATACATGCCTACAAATAGGATGAATATATTCAGTAGATCATAACCTTCACAAAAATATGTTACATGGCATATCTAGCATAAATCATATTCCAGTTATGTCATATTTACACTCATAAGCATATTTCCATAAACATATAGAGTGCAACATCACAGTCCCCTTTCAGTCTTCTCTTATCCAGACTAAACAAACCAAATTTTCAATCCTCCTTCATAGGTCATGTTTTCTAGACCATTAATCATTTTTCTTGTTCTTCTCTGGACTTTCTACAATTTGTCCACATCTTTCTGGAAGAGAAGCGGCTGTGTTCCTCACAGGTCAGAAGGCGGGGGGTGGGGGGGTGGACAGCATGGGACACATGGGGCTGCTGGGGACGGTCACAGACTGGGATTTCAGAAGGGCTAGTGGGGGGGGAGTAGATGGGGTCAGGGGCTGAATGGGAATGTGGGTGCAGTGACATATGAGGACAGGGAGAGGAAGGGTGGCAGAGTGGAGTGCAGGGACACATGGGGACAGGGGCAGATGTGCCTGACTGAATGAGAGAGACTAGGGGGTCAGCCAGGGTCTGCAAGGGGAGGCTCCCCAACAACCCCTCCCCCACTCCAAAAAAAACCCTGTTCCATATTACTCCCACCCACACCAACAACCCTCCAAGTTCACATCCAGGCTCCTTCCCAGCAATTACTTCCCTCTCCCTCAGCTCCTCTGTTACCCAGGACTACCCCAAGCCTTTGCACTGCTTCTGAGGGGGCAGCAAACATGTTTTTGTACTATAGTTTAAATGAAATATTACTCGAAGTTCTGTATTAATATACCTAGTAAGGAATCTATTTGTCAAGAAACATTCCCTGAATCTTTTTTGTTGTCTGTATTGTTACAGACATGTTTGCTAACAGGTATTTTGAAATAAATTACCAAAATAATTGAAACTGGCATGATTATATTGTGTTATTTTAACAAATAAAATATGCAGATTTTTAAAATATTGTGTGTAGAATTTTTATTTTTTTGGTGCAGAATTCCCCCAGAAGGATCCTTTATAGTTGGCCTGGTTTCCTCCATTGGGCTCAACTGTGAGTGCCAGCCTCCATGATTAGCAGCTCTGGTAGCTATAAGGGGGTGTGACTGGGCTGCTTGCCTGCAAACAGGAGAGGATCCTCTACCCTTCCTGCCCAAGCTCAATATGGGGATTGTACACCCCATTACACTCCCACAGAGTACATCAATGTAGCTCACCTCACTGCCAGGTGATACTGGAAGTATTTCAAGATCTATAAACAGATATCAGTATATGGATTATCATATATTGTCATTCTGGCAGTCACTCATCCACACTTCACCTCATGGCATGACTTTCATTTGTCATTTAGTGTCAAGCCTTCAGCCACAGCCATTAGACTACTTTATCCAACTCATTGGTACAGTAGTTTAAATGAAGATCAGAACTCACTTTCTAAATGCAGTCCTTGGAGACAGACAAGTGAGATTACTCATGAGTGTCTAATAGGGGTGATTAACAGGTATATTTCTAAATCTCAGCTCCTTAAATTGGACAAAAAAGTACAAAAATAATCACTGCTCTCTCAATTAAGACAATCCGTCTATTAAACCCACTCTAGGGAAACAATATAAAGCCATTAAAGGAGGATTATGGTCTCTCTCTTTCCTTCATTTTACTTTCTGTTTAACTTGTCACAAAACTCTCTTTAATATATGTCTGGTTTTGAACCCATTAATTACAGGTCATGGTATTGACAGAAGCTGTCTGTGTAAATGAGTAGTTAGGCTGGTCTTTTTATTTCCTTTTAGATTTTGCCTGAAAGTAAGACAAAGCAAATATCTGGAAATAGTTATTTTTATTTCTCTATGGATGCAATTAAAACAAAGGATGACATTTTCAGTAGTCTTTTGTTGTTATGATAATGGACTATGACACGTTTAGTTTAGGGCTGATTTGAAACAGATTGTGTTGGGATTTATAGATCTCAAATAGATCTCACTTGCCTGCTTCTCCTACATGCACCTTCTTGCTTTCACACATTCAACCTTTTCCTCCTGCCAGTCTTCCTTACAACTTGCCTGTACAGGGATGCCTAGAGCCTACTACCATCTGATAGTTACTAGTCAGGTGGTGAGTTGTCATTATTGACATTGATTGACTTATTACTCCTACAATATGTACAAACAGCAAGTCTATGCTAAAATTATTACAATTACTCTATGTTCCTTCTCTCCTCACCCACTACACACTTGTTTGTTTTGCTCATGTTATATCTTATGTTTTGGATTGTGAGCTCTGTTGGGAAGATACTGTCATACATGGTATAGATAATACTTAGTCCTGCCATGAGTGCAGGGGACTGGACTAGATGACCGCCTGAGGTTTCTTGTAATCCTACGATTCTATGATTCATCTCAGGCTTGTACAATGTCTTGTGCAATGGGAGCCTTTGAGGTTTCTAGGTAATACTGCAATATCAACAATAAAAAACCACACAAAAATACATTAAAAGTGTTGTAGGAGCAGCAGTGATATGTATGCTCTGTATAACCTGTATGCTCAAAAGGTTTTTTACACTCCCCCTCCCTCCCCCCCACTTGTCTCCTCTCCCTCTTTGAATACCTGTGAAGTGGCTTTCCCCCACCCCTCCCTCCTGGAATGCTTGTGGGATGAATGGGCTGCTTAAACAGCTGGAAGATCAGAAGAGCTCCTAGATAGACAAGATGTCTGGGACTCTAATTAGGCAGCACTCACACACCCAATGCATGGACACTGCATGGACACTGGCTGAGGTGGAATGTGACCAACCAGATGCAGCCAAGTCATCTCTAGTCGCAGGCCATGAGGAGCAGTTCCTTAAAAGGGGAAGGGGCCATGTGCTCAGGAGTGCATTCACAAGCTTGTACCTCCCATGAAGGCCCTTCTCCCGGACCGCCTGGCCAGTGGTTCGCCGCATTGCATTCCATCGTGCCTCGGGAAGACATACCTTCATCACACCATCCATCGCTGTGCTGTGGGACACTTACCTTAAAGGATCCTGACATCTCCAGTGCTGTGCCTGTCCTGGGAGCGTGAGTATGCGAGTGTGACACCCTACCTCCCCTTCTTTTGAGCTTAGCTATCAATATAATAAACGTGCTGCTTTCTGCCAAACTCTGGTGGGTCATTAGTCATCCCTAAGCTTACTAGCTGACCCAATTTAGTGTAACAAAAAGAACATTAAAGTTTGTGACAAAGTGGCCAGTGTTGGTGTCATAACTATAAAGGGAAGGGTAACAGCTCTCCTGTGTACAGTACTATAAAATCCCTCCTGGCCAGAGACTCCAAAATCCTTTTACCTGTAAAGGGTTAAGAAGCTCGGGTAACCTGGCTGACACCTGACCCAAAGGACCAATAAGGGGACAAGATACTTTCAAACCTTGGGGGGGGAGGGGGGAAGGCTTTGGTGTGCTCTTTGTTTAAGGGGTTGTTCGCTCTTGGGACTGAGAGGGACCAGACATCAATCCAGGTTCTCCCCATCTTTCTAAACAAGTCTCTCATATTTCAAACTTGTAAGTAAAAAGCCAGGCAAGGCGTCTTAGTTTTACTTTGTTTTCTCAACTTGTAAATGTACCTTTTACTAGAGTGTTTATCTTTGTTTGCTGTACTTTGAACCTAAGACAGAGGGGGGTCCTCTGAGCTCTTTAAGTTTGATTACCCTGTAAAGTTATTTTCATACTGATTTTACAGAGATGATTTTTACCTTTTTCTTTAATTAAAAGCCTTCTTTTTAAGAACCTGATTGATTTTTCCTTGTTTTTAGATCCAAGGAAGTTGGATCTGTATTCACCAGGAGTTCATGAAAGGAAGGAGGGGGGGGGGGAAGGGTCAATTTCTCCTTGTTTTAAGATCCAAGGGGGTTTGGATCTGTATTCACTAGGAGCTGGTGAAAGGAAGGAGGGGGGAAGGGTCAATTTCTCCTTGTTTAAGATCCAAGGAGTTTGGATCTGTATTCACCAGGGAATTGGTGAAAAGTTTCTCAAAGCTTCCCAGGGAAGGGAATGGTGGCAGCGGACCAGAACTAAGCTGGTAGTTAAACTTAGAAGTCCTCATGCAGGCCCCCACACTTGTACCCTAAAGTTCAAAGTGGGGATACAGCCTTGACAGTTGGTATGGTGGGTCCTGCACTTTTCATGGTGGGGGGCTAAGATACTACCCCTTGCCCCTGCTCTTGGGGCACCAAGGGCCCAAGAAGGTGCTAGAGGAAGGAAGCGGGGGAGGGGTCTGGGTTTGCTCCTCACTCTGAGCCTGAGCCCCTCTCAACCCCTGCAGGTTTCTTACCCTCTTTCCCCCTTGGGTAGGTCTACCCTTGGTCCTTGACACTGTGGGAGGAAGTCTCCCTGCCATGCTGGGGCAGAGTTTCCCTTCCTTTAGTTCTCTGGTCTTTCCAGTCTCAGCAACACCAAACTTCAGTCCTCTCTCCTTCCTCACACACCCTGATTGCCTGAAGCGGGGGGGGGGGGGGGGGCGTTATTAGGTTCCTGACAGGGCCTTAATTGACTACAGTTACTCCAATTAATCTGTAGCAACCCTCCCTAGTCTACAGGGAACCACTCCTTAATTAGCCTAGGGCTTATATATTTCCCCTCTCCCACTACTCCCTGGCCCTGCAGTATCACAGATTATAAAACCAAGTGCTCAAAAGTTAGGAAGGCCCAAATTCACTAAGTGACTTAGGTGCCTAACCATCAGAATAGGTGCTACTGTACCTCAAATCCCTGCTTAGCTGCTATCTAACCCCGTAGATGCCTAAATTCATTTGCAGTCTATATTTTTGCTATAAAAGGTTTCCTAGGCACCTAAGTTTCTGTCTCTGGATATGTGCACTGCTGCCTTAGACAGACATCCAGGTGCCTAGCACACCTGAGCCCCAGTCTGATGCTCAATCCAGCTGAAGAGAGGCATTGCCCTGCCTATCTTGCCTGCTTTGCCCAGTCCAGTAGGCATGCTCAGAATACACCTAATGCCACACAAAATGCTGTGGCAAGGGACTCCCATTTCACTTTTAGTCCCCTGCCTATGGAATTCACCCAAAATGTGGGAGACATGATGTTCCTGGTGAGGAGAAGGGATTTCCACCTCTCAGGGGAATGTCCTTATCACTGGTCTATAGAGTCATCCTTACACTCCCTCTGGCCCTGTGCATATTTAATTATTTAATACACAAGGGATTGGCTTCAACAGCAGAGACAGAGAGAGCCCACATCAGAATATCTCATAATCCAGTGTATAGGACATTCACCTGAAGGGTAGGGAACCTCTGTTCAAATCCCTTTGCCTCATCAGGTAGAGGGGAGAATTGAACGGGCGTCTCCCATATCCCAGGTGAGTGCCCTAATGAGCTAAAGCTTACAAAGGAGGCCTTCTCCCATTCCCCCTAACATTTTGTGTGGATTTAGGTGTGTGCCACCCCTCTTCTGACAAGCAGGGCCGGCTCTAGCGTTTTTGCCGCCCTAAGCAGAAAAAAAAAAAAAAACAACAAGCGCCCCCGGCAGCAACTCTAGCGCCACTTCATTCTACAGCAGCAATTCGGCAGCAGGTCCTTCGCTCTGAGAGGAAGTGATGGCCCCGCCGCTGAATTGCCGCCGAACTGCTGGACGTGCCGCCCTCTTCTTCATTGGCCGCCCCAGGCACCTGCTTGCTACGCTGGTGCCTGGAGCCAGCCCTGCTGACAAGAAACAGTGCCTGACTCCAAGAGAGGGTTCCCAGCTGTGGATCAGAAGCAGAGATAGCTGTCTCTCTGCACCCTGGAAGTAGGTGCCTAACTGTGATAGGGCTGGGGCTCAAGGCATGCCTATCTCATCAGCATGGCCCCCTATGCTAGCTTAGGTAGGGAGCTGCTTTGCATGCTGCCTTTTGTGGATCCAGTTTTCAGGTGCCTATCTCTCCCTATGCATTGTACTGGGAGTTTAGCAGCTTAACCCAAGGTTTGTGGATTCCAGTGATTTTCAAGGCCCACAAGTTAGGTGCTGCAATGCTGAGCATTGCAATTCCTAATTCCCTTTGTGAATCCAGGTCAAAATGGCACAATGAAGGTTGCCCTTGCAACCTTAGTTCAGTCCTCTTATGCATTTGCATTATGATAATCCTCAATTACATGATCACATACAATTTTTCCATTGAAAACACTTGCAAAAAACAATTAACTGAAGACTTCCCTTAGACAGCTAGAAATCAAACCTATATGGCACTCCCCACAAAAGAACTGAAAAACTACCAAGACACATGCTGAACTTTATCATTCAACAACATTACTTTTTATCAGCAAATTAGCCTGTTCAACATGGGTCACAGGCATAGAGACACTTCGAGCATCGGCTCTGGCGCTGTGCTATTCCTCAGCGGAATACTGTGTGGTGTCATTCGCCTCACACTTAATTGGTCGACGTTGAATTGAACTCGACCATGTGTATTATCACAGGCATCCTGTGCCCGACTCCTACCCCCGGTACCAGTTCTGAGCAACATGGCCCCTCCACCCATTCATTGCAGAGAATCTACAGCCGGATTGATGGAAAAGACACTTGCCAATCCAGGTCTCCCACTGTACACAGATGTTTTCAGTCACCCCAGAGCATCACTTACATAAAGGAATCCATTGTGGCCTCAAGTGCCAGATCGGAATCTGTCAGCAGCAACCCTATGGTGCGATGAGTGATAGGCTAAAGGAGTTTGGAATGGTTTCCTTGTTGCTGATCCAACCATTCAACCACTGGGATTTGACCTGCTATGTCATCTTTGGACTCTGCTGGACAGGTTCCGAATTGGCCAAGGAATATGTGCAGCCAATCTCTACACATGGGATCTGTGCGACAAACCACTTTGTCAGTGTGGCCTCCATCAGTTAGTGGCGCATGTTGTAGATGAGTATCAAATGACTAGATTTCATGGTGGCGTTAGGGGCATTCATTCTGCTGATGAAGCTGCTGTTGGGTGGATCGGCAAGCCTGCAAACACAAGAAGAATAATTATAAGAATTGCTTTTTATTGCTGTCTCTGCCACCCATTGTACATCTGTATATTTCTATGTAAATTCTGTATTATTTTGGACAGTGACTCTGGATTTCATTCTGAGCTCACTTTCTCCAGATTAACTCTACTGATTTCTATGGAGATGCTCCTGATTTACCCTAGTATAAATAAGACTACCATGATGCCCCCTTTACTTTTCTTTATCTGTTTATATAGTACCTATATTGACAACTGTTTATGCTATAGAAATAAAAATAATAAATATAAATAGCACGATTATGGGTTAAATAATATTGTTGTTTTCCAAATCTTGTTCCGTGTGTATGTGTGTGTGTGTATATATATATATACACACACACACACACAAAAACACACACACCAGGTACACTGTTTATAATTTTCATACTCATGTCAATAATAATTTGGATTATTTAAACAATAAGAAAATAAAAAAATCAGATTTCCTGTTCACAATTTCTGCTCTTTTCTTGCTATTTGTATTTTGTTCAATTGAGACAGTAAAATTAGGCTAATCTGGTTTCCAGTCAGTTTTGCTTTCTGCCATAGATCAGCTGCAATAATAAAATGCTGTAGCTCTTGGGGTGGCAAACATTGCAAGGGAAAGTTTAATTTAAGAAAAAACTGTGTTCTCTGAATTATTAAAATAATGATTTCCCCCCCCCCCCCCAAAATTATTAATCTTAGATTTTAGATTTAAACTACCTGATGGTGCCTCTTGGAGTATGCGTTATTAGTTAAAGTAGCTTGGTCTATAATAACACAATGATAGGTTAATGGATAATAAATACTTAAATGGTCTATTAGACACAATATAAAATGTTAACATGTCAAAGGAATAAATTAGTATTTAAAATTGCTGGTTTAAAAATTACAGGTAAGATGATGTGGGCTGGTAAATAATATCTGTTGATAGAGTCTAATCAGTGGCACTCTGGAGATAGCTAGAGGCAATACCGAATTCCGCATTTGTTAAAGGAAAATTTTACACTCCAGGTGCTACAATAACATAATTCTAACACTGTAGATACAAGGAAGAACAGAATAATGAATAAATGCTGTACCAAATCTTCAGAGGTATTGAGCACCTGCATTTCCCACTGGGGAAAATCCAGCCCCCCACTTTGGCCACAGGGAGCCCTTCTGCAACAGAGCCAGAAGACAGGGTGCTGGATGTTGGGGAGCTGCTTAGGGTGTGTGCACCTGTTGCAGATGCCTCCCCTGTACAGCCCCCTCAGTGGCAGTGCTTAGCGGATGAAAAGGGTGGAGTAGAGGCATGGAAAGCTGGTGACTTGGAAAAGTTTTCCCCATATTGTCTCCTGCACCTCTCTCCAGCCTAGTGAGCTGTGATGGGCTATGGGGTCTGAGTTTCAGCAATATGGAATTGGAGTTGCTCAGCGACTCTATGGATTTAGTCCAATATGAGTTCAGATGAAGTATATGCAATAGAGAAAATAAAGTTAGATGGAAGAAAAAAACCAATGTATATGAAATTAACCAATACCAACACAAATTTGACATACAGTATTTTTTTTAAAGTGTTAGTGTGTTTTAAAGAATTTAGGAATCATAAAAGTAATAATAAATGGAGATATACCTATCTCATAGAAATGGAAAGGATCTTGAAAGGTCATTGAGTCCAGTCCCCTACCTTCACTAGCAGGACCAAGTACTATCCCTGACAATTTAGTCTGTTGTTTTTTTTGCCCCAGATACTTAAATGGCCCCCTCAAGGATTGAACTCACAGCCTTGGGTTTAACAGGCCAATGCTCAAACCACTGAGCTATCCCTCCCCCTTAGCTATCCTTTTTAAGTAATTGTTCATGTAGATTAAGGGTTCAATCCAGCAGATGTGCAGCCATGGCTAGAGGGTAGTGTGAGTCAAGCAGATGTCAAGTATGCTAAATGCCAAGTAAAAATAATCCAGTTTGCTCAGCAACTGTGGGGATCTGCAATGTATGGCAGTGCTATTTAAAGAGGCAAGGGTTCCCTTGTTTGCTGTGTTTTGTGCATCATGCACACTATCATGAAATCTGCACATCAAGGATGTTCATCCTCATGGCTTTACTTTCCACACAGAGCTCTGTCCTGGGACATGTTCAGCATATTCATGCATTTCTATAGTGGTTAGCAAGGGCTAGATTCTGTCACCTTTAATCATGTCAAGTATTACCTTATTCTGTAAGCAGTTCCCTCTATTTCAATATGAAGTAAGGTACTCCTTAAAATGAGTAGCACAATCAGGCCTTAAAATATCTGTAAAGAAAAATAATCTGCACTTTGAAAGACAGTAATATACAATCTGAAAGGCAATTATGTGTACATTTTGAAAAAACTGGAACAAGCCAGGTCTGAATCAGATCCACAGGGTCTTGCTTTACAAACATGTCTCTGACTGCGAGGCTATGACCAGTGCTTTTCAGACTGGTGCTGCTGGGATTTGCAGTCAGGTTTTGCATTTCTGTGGGTGGAGATTAATTATTTATTTTCTTAAAGCCTGGTACTTAAATGTGATCTCGTGCACTTAAATTAGGAACACAGATTCTATTTGACTCTATGAACATTAATACAAGTTTCATCTCTTTGTGCAGAAGTTAGAGACAAACTCTGACTCAATGAGGCAAGGCTAGAAACACACCCTGCTGAGCACACTCTAGGCAGCTGCTGAGTCTCCAGCGAGACCTGAGCAACAACCTCCAAATGCCTGATTCCGCTGCTCAGCCTCCCACAGGCTCAAGCCTTAACACAGTGTGAAATAAAGGCATGCTTCTCTGGTTTTGTCCTTTCAGATTTAAATTTACAAAGACCCCCAGTGTGGAAAATAATTTGAAATGTTGCTCACTTTGACATCAAGGACAGATCCTGCTCCCAGTAAAGTCAGTGGGAGGTTTGCCATCAACTACAGTGACAACAGGTTCATTGACCCAAAATCTGGTTACTAGGATGAATGAAATATGACCTCTTCATTTCTTCAGCAGCCGGTGTCCTGATTTTACTGGAATGAAAGGAAAAGCAAACTAAATTCCAAAACCCAGTGCATTCATGCAGAGTAATTTTCATGTATTTTCTATGGAAAATTGAATTTTTTTCTGGGTCCTTCCTCATAAAGATACTTCTGCAACAAATTTAAAGTTTTTGTGACCATCTTCTATCTAAGGTACTTATATGACCCCCCCGTTACCACAGGATATGAATGTCTCATAATCTTTTAATGTATTTAAATACAGAATATATTTATCTTCAGAGTTCTATATAACGCTGCCCTTTCCTCCTTATCTTCCCTCTGGAGCACTACATTCCTCCCCAGACACACACCCCAATCCCTCTGCTCTACCCATTCTGGAATAGTTAGAAAGCACTTAGCACATTGCAATTATTACTACAAACCTATAGTAAATAATAATGATAGTTGGGACCTATGGATGGTGGACAAATTGAACCATTGGGAGACTGGATGTGGTGTGCCACGTATCTCGGACAGGTGTGTGCTTGGGTCAGCTAATCCCTCCTGCCTCTAGGGCTACACTTCATTTTCAGCCCACTATCTCAAATCAGAACTCGCGCAATTATGCCTCTGTGAAGCTTCCCATGGGAACCCGGGGTTGTGAGGCACCTTGCTATCACCTTCCCTTCATGTGAGGAAGCCTTCTCTGTGCCTACCACGCATCAGCTCTCTGACTCCCCCAGCCACAAGCAACAGAAGCACTCCCCTCTCCATCCACATGGGCTCCACTGTCCCTCTGCAGGTAAGCACTAGGGTCACTCTAATCCCTGAATTCTCCAAGTGTCCCCTGAGAATGCCCAATCAGTAATCCACACAGAATTCCCAGATCCTCTGCTCCCAAAGGAACAATACATCCCAATTTATCAGTTATACCTTAGATCACATCTCTGCTTAACACACAGCACGTGGATATATGTTTATATTTAAATAAACGTTTCTTTTTACTAAGAACAGAGATTCAAGTAGAAGTAGGTAGAACTAATGGAAACAAATAAAAAAATCATAACACACTTTCTAGAACCTAAATGTATCTAACAAGACATTCCCTATCTCATGAAAGTTAGCTCACCCAAAGTCTCTCTCCCAGTGTCAAACAGCCAGATTGACTGTGATCTTCCATTTATGAGACAAGTCAACTGGCAACTTATCCCCTCAATGAAGGATAACTAGATGTACCTTTGCATCCCCAGATATAGTTCCAACAGTCCATTGTCTTCACTTGTAAACAGGGCTACCTCCTGCTGGTTGATAAGTTTATTATTTATTTATATTTATTTATTTATTTATTTATTATTTATAGAGGGGATGGTATGATGGGATAGCCTAATTTTGGCAATTAATTGATCTTTGACTGTTAGCGGTAAATATGCGCAATGGCCTGTGATGGGATGTTAGATGGGGTGGGATCTGAGTTACTACAGAGAATTCTTTCCTGAGTGTCTGGCTGGTGAGTCTTGCCCACATGCTCAGGGTTTAGCTGATCACCATATTTGGGATCGGGAAGGAATTTTCCTCTAGGGCAGATTGGCAGAGGCCCTGGGGGTTTTTCACCTTCTTCTGCAGCATGGGGCATGAGTCACTTGCTGGAGGATTCTCTGCACCTTGAAGTCTTTAAACCATGATTTGAGGACTTCAATAGTTCAGACATAGGCTAGGGGTTTATTACAGGAGTGGGTGGGTGAGATTCTGTGGCCTGCATTGTGCAGGAGGTCAGACTAGATGATCATAATGGTCCCTTCTGACCTTAAAGTCTATGAGTCTATGAGATTGTTCTGGGCCAAAAGATATGGAGGATTTTTCTGAGGCAGGTTGTATGGAATGACATGCCAAGAGGCATTAAATCAATACTATTCTCATCCCTTGAAGACCTGGACTTCGCAGATGATGTCGCTCTCCTATCACATACCCAACACCATATACAAGAAAAAACAACTTGACTCAACACATTCAGCCAGCAAATTGGACTGAAAATCAACCGCAATAAGACAGATATCATGACCTTTAATATTTCCTCACCCTCACCAGTACGGATAGAGGATTATGTTCTCACCAATGTAGAAACATTCACATACTTGGGCAGCATCATCAGCCAGGATGGTGGAACAAGCCAGGACATCTGGAACAAAATCAATAAAGCCAGGAACACCTTCAGCTTAAATACAGTCTGGAAATCATCAAAATACAACACCAAAACCAAACTCAAGATTTATCAGAGTTGCGTACTTTCAACACTACTTTATAGTATAGAATGCTGGGGAATGAGAAAGTATGACATGTTCAAACTGTCTTCATTCCACGCAACAAGGATAAGAATCCTTTATTACTCCTGCCCCAATAGCAAGGAGACTGGGGATCCAACACCAGCCAAGAGTGATGATTTGGGCAAGCAATCCCATCATGCTGAGCACCTAGACAGGGTGGGTGTGCCTATGCAAACAAGATCAGCTCCTGAAGTCCTCTTCCACAGCTCATCACTAGATGTCAGAGGAGAGCTCATTCAGACCCTGCTTACATTCTCAACTCTCAATGATTATGATGACAAATGTGACAGGTTTTCAGTAGAGACCTTACATGACACCCTTACTATGTAGATAACAGACCCAGGGAATCTCAGTAACCCTTATGCATCCCTGCACCCTCTGCCAGTTGGCACCAAGAGGTCCCTGCGACACAATCTCCTCAAGGTAGGAATTACCCCTCCAGCTCAAAGTGTAGACATACCTTCAGACCCAGCATGCTGTGTTCAGATGGAGCAGATTACAGTGGGGGCTGAATCTACCTCGCCTCCCACAATAAAATGCATTTCAAGACACACTATATAAAGCAAATTTCAGACTGCTGTTTGAACTCCACAGCTCTCCTGAGGTGGGAGGCCTATTCCATCATTTTCCTTAGAAACTGAGTATTTTATTTTGTACTATCCACACCACTATAGGGAGTTGGATCTTCGGGGTTACATTGCATCAACTAAGTGTTAACTACACTAGTAGGAAATACTGGGTCTGAGTCTCCTCTCATACTAGTGTAACTCCATAAACTTAAAGATGCTACTCCTGATTTACATTGATGTAAGCAAGAGAATTAGGCCCACAGTTTTAACATGTGGTTTCAGGGTTGAAAGGAATTTCTATGGTGCTGTCCTGTAAAGGAAGTTCATTGTTACAGTCTTGACAGTAAAGTCTCCATACTAAATACAGAAATCCCTGATTTAGTACATGTTTGACATTTTATCAAGTGTATTACACTGAAAAGGAAATAGATCGAGTGTGTTCGGAAAAAGATAAGAAAACAATTTCTTTTCAACAGACTTCATGAGCCAGATTCTGGCATCAATAACACCAATGGCACAGTGTGATACAAGACAGAATTTGTTACACACAATCATGAAAAATAAGTCTGATGAGAGCCACATTTGACCCATATCCTAATGCACAGGTATCTATGCTACAGAAAACACAATCACTATTATTGTCCAGTACGCTAACATACCTTTGGAACTTGTTTTAATTGTATGTTCTTCCCCAGACTTCTCATATACCAAAATGCTACCCATATAAACACCCATTTCCTCCAGGCCTTGCATTATATCTCACTTATTTCCCTTTGGAAGATTTCTGTAATGCTGAATTGGAGGAAACTAAAGCAATATCTTCTGAATAATGTTATATTAGTTATCTGTTCAATATCATCATATACAGCCGAACATGCCACAATCTACTAGTTGCATCTAGGGTGGGGAATATTATATCACCATTTTAATTGGACATTTCTTCTTCCATAAAAGGAAGAATACCTTTCCTGCCTTACTGTGTCATTGAGCCTATATAGGTTTAAGTACCTAAAGACATTTCTTCTCCCCCCCCCATAACTTGTCTAGGGGGCACATTACTGTGCTCGGTTACATCATTCTATCTAGTTCTTCCTTCACTAAGGCCTGGTCTACACTAACACCCCAATTCGATCTAAGGTACGCAACTTCAGCTACGTGAATAACGTAGCTGAAGTCGACATACCTTAGTTCGAATTTACCGCGGTTCAGACGCGGTCCACACACGGCAGGCAGGCTCCCCCGTCGACTCCGCGGTACTCCTCTCGCTGACGTGGAGTACCGCAGTCGACGGCGAGCACTTCCTGGTTCGAATTATCGCGTCCACACCAGACGCGATAAATCGAACCCGGAAGTTCGATTGCCAGCCGTCGAACTACCGCGGTAGTGTAGACAAGCCCTTAGGGTACGTCTACACTACGGGATTAATCCGAATTTAGATAATTCGAATTTGCGAAACAGATTGTATAAATTCGATTGTATGCAGCCACACTAAGCACTTTAATTCGGTTTTTACCCACATTAATTCGGCGGTGTGCGTCCATGTACCGGGGCTAGCGTCGATTTCTGGAGCGTTGCATTGTGGGTAGCTATCCCATAGCTATCCCATAGTTCCCGCAGTCTCCCCTGCCCATTGGAATTCTGGGTTGAGATCCCAGTGCCTGATGGGACCAAAACATTGTCGCAGGTGGTTCTGGGTACAGCCTCACCCCTCCCTCCCTCCCTCCCTCCCTGCATGAAAGCAACGGACGGCAGACAACCGTTTCGCGCCTTTTTTCCTGGGTGAACACTGCAGACTCCATACCACGGCAAGCATGGAGCCCGCTCAGCTCCAGACAGCAGTCATGAACATTGTAAACACCTCGCGCGTTCTCGTTGAGTTTATGCTGAGCCAGGACCAGAAAAACGAGGCGAGGAGGCGGCGGCGGCGGGAGCGCAGCGACCAGTGTGATGAGGACATGGACATGGACACGGACACAGAATTCTCTCAAACCACGGGCCCCAGTGCTTTGGAGATCATGTTGTTAATGGGGCAGATTCTATCCATGGAACGCCGATTCTGGGCAAGGGAAACAAGCACAGACTGGTGGGACCGCATAGTGTTGCAGGTGTGGGACGATTCCCAGTGGCTGCGGAACTTTCGCATGCATAAGGGCACTTTCATGGAACTTTGTGACTTGCTGTCCCCTGCCCTGAAATGCCAGAATACCAAGATGAGAGCAGCCCTCACAGTTGAGAAGCGAGTGGCGATAGCCCTGTGGAAGCTTGCAACGCCAGACAGCTACCGGTCAGTCGGGAATCAATTTGGAGTGGGCAAATCTACTGTGGGGGCTGCTGTGATGCAAGTAGCCAAAGCAATCATTGCGGTGCTGCTACGAAAGGTAGTGACTCTGGGAAATGTGCAGGTCATAGTGGATGGCTTTGCTGCAATGGGATTCCCTAACTGTGGTGGGGCGATAGATGGAACCCATATCCCTATCTTGGCACCGGAGCACCAGGGCAGCCAGTACGTAAACCGCAAGGGGTACTTTTCAATGGTGCTGCAAGCACTGGTGGATCACAAGGGACGTTTCACCAACATCAACGCGGGCTGGCCGGGAAGGGTTCATGATGCTCGCGTCTTCAGGAACACTATTCTGTGTAAAGGGCTGCAGCAAGGGACTTACTTCCCGGACCAGAAAATAACCGTTGGGGATGTTGAAATGCCAATAGTTATCCTTGGGGACCCAGCCTACCCCTTAATGCCATGGCTCATGAAGCCATACACAGGCAGCCTGGACAGGAGTCAGGAGCTGTTTAACTACAGGCTGAGCAAGTGCAGAATGGTGGTAGAATGTGCATTTGGCCGTTTAAAAGGTCGCTGGCGATCGCTACTGACTCGCTCTGACCTCAGCCAAAGAAATCTCCCCATTGTTGTTTCTGCTTGCTGTGTGCTCCACAATCTCTGTGAAAGTAAGGGGGAGACCTTTATGGCAGGGTGGGAGGCTGAGGCAAATCGCCTGGCTGCTGATTACGTGCAGCCAGACACCAGGGCGATTAGAAGAGCACACCAGGAAGCAGTGTGCATCAGAGAAGCTTTGAAAACCAGCTTCATGACTGGCCAAGCTGCAGTGTGAAATTTCTGTTTGTTTCTCCTTCATGAAAACCCGCCCCCTTTATTGACTCATTCTCTGTAAGTAACCCACCCTCCCCCTTCCACCAGCTTGCTTTCAAACCAAATAAAGTCACTATCGTTTAAAAATCATTTATTCTTTATTCATAGATTGTAAAAAGAGGGAGGGATCCCGGGTGGGGTTTGGGAGGAGGGAAGGAAAAGGCCATTAAGAAATGGTTAAAAAAATGACAGCCTTTTGCTTGGGCTGTCCACTGGGGTGGAATGGGAAGGTGTACGGAGCCCCCCCCCCCCGCGTTCTTACACGTCTGGGTGAGGAGGATATGGAACATGGGGAGGGGGGAGAGGGGCTATACAGGGGATGTAGCGGCACTCTGTAATCCTGCTGCCGTTCCTGAAGCTCCACCAGACGCCGGAGCATGTCTGTTTGCTCTCGCAGTAGCCCCAGCGTTGCTTCCCGACTCCTCTGATCTTCCTGCCGCCACCTCTCATCTCGAGCGTCTCTCCTGTCCTCACGTTGGTCCCTCCTGTCCTCACGTTGGTCCCTCCTGTCCTCACGTTCACTGGCTTCTTTCCTATACTTTGAAACCGTGTCCTTCCACTCATTCAGATTAGCTCTGTCACTGCGGGTGGATTGCATGATTTCTGCAAACATCTCGTCTCGCGTCTTCTTCTTCCGACGTTTTATCTGTGCTAGCCTTCGGGATGGAGGAGGGAGGCTTGAAGAATTTGCAGCTGCAGGAGGGAGGGAAAAAATGAGAGAATTTTTAAAAAAGATACATTTTGCAGAACAATGCTTATACTCTTTCACGGTGACCAACACTATTCACATTACATAGCACATGTGATTTTGCCTCTTAATATTGAGTGCCTGTGGCTTTGGTGTTAGAGATCACAGACGCAGGTCCGGGCAACAGAATTCAGCTTGCAGGCAGCCATGGTAAGCCATTGTCTTTCGGCTTCTGTGCCCTCCTTTCCCACATACCAAAGCAAAGCCTGTTGACTGCTGCGGTTTTCCTGTTAACCTTCAGCAGCAGAAAACAAACTAACCCCCCCACCATCCAATTCTCTGGGATGATCGCTGTATCCCTCCCCCCACCGCGTGGCAGGTATCAGGGAAGGTCCCTGCAGAAACCAAACTAACCCCCCCCCGCCATGAATTCCCTGGGATGATCAATGTACCCCTCCCCCGACCGCATGGCAGGTATCAGGGAAGATCCCTGCAGAAACCAAACTAACCATCCTGACCCCCCCCCCTCCCACCATGAATTCCCTGGGATGATCAATGTGCCCCTCCCCCGACCGCATGGCAGGTATCAGGGAAGATCCCTGCAGAAACCAAACTAACCACCCCTACCCCCCCCTCCCACCATGAATTCCCTGGGATGATCAATGTACCCCTCCCCCGACCGCGTGGCTAGTAACAGGGAAGATCCCTGCTAGCCAAACGCGAAAAGCTCTGGGCCAATCCCCCCTCCCCCCCGCGCTCGCCTAACTGCAGGGAAGGATTTCTTTTCAGCCACAGGCAAACAGCCCAGTAGGAACGGCCACCTCTGTCCCCTTAATTAAATTCCCGTATTTCAACCAGGTTACCATGATAATCACTCTCCTGAGGATTACACAGCAAGATAAAGAACGGATGTTGCTTGAATGCCAGCAAACACCGGGACCATACGCTGCCAGGCTTTGTCAGGCAATGATACCAGATTACTTGCTGCAAGCATGGCGCGGTCAAGTGTCCTACCATGGAGGACGGAATAAGGCTGCACTGCCCAGAAACCTTGTGGCAAGGCTTTTGGAGTACCTCCAGGAGAGCTTCATGGAGATGTCCCTGGAGGATTTCCGCTCCATCCTCAGACACGTTAACAGACTTTTCCAGTAGCTGTACTGGCTGCGAATGCATCCCAAGTCCTCAGGGCAAAATAATCATTAAAATACCTTGCTTTTAAAACAAGTTTTATATTTTAAAAGGTAAACTCACCTGAGGTCCCTTCCATGGGGTCGTTGTCTTGGATACTGGCTTGGGAGGGTTCGGAGGGTACTTCACTCAGGCTGATAAAAAGCTCCTGGCTGTGGGGGAGAACGGAGTGCTGGGTGCTCTCCGCAAGCTCGTCCTCCTCCTCCTCCTCGTCCGCAGAATCCTCAGGTGTAGCTGAGATTACCCCCGCCTCAGATTCCACGACCACAGGTGGGGTAGTCGTGGCGGCCCCCCCTAGAATTGCATTTAGCTCGGCGTAGAAGCGGCATGTCCGCGGCTCTGACCCGGAGCGACCGTTTGCCTCCTTTGTTTTTTCATAGGCTTGTCTGAGCTCCTTCACTTTCACGCGGCACTGATCTGAGTCCCTATTGTGGCCTCTCTCCATCATGCCCTTGGAGATTTTTTCAAAAGTTTTGGCATTTCGTCTCTTTGAACGAAGTTCTGCTAGCACTGAATCCTCTCCCCATATAGCAATCAGATCCAGTACCTCCCAAACGGTCCATGCTGGTGCTCTTTTTCGATTATCAGCCTGCATTGTTACCTGTGCTGATGAGCTATCTGTGGTCACCTGTGCTCTCCACGCTGGGCAAACAGGAAATGCAATTCAAATGTTCGCGGGGCTTTTCCTGTTTACCTGGCCAGTGCATCCGAGGTCAGATTGCTGTCCAGAGCGGTCAGTGGTGCACTGTGGGATAGCTCCCGGAGGCCAATAACATCGAATTGCGGCCACACTACCCCTAATTCGAATTGACAAAATCGATTTTGGCGCTACTCCGCTCGTCGGGGTGGAGTACAGAAATCGATTTTAAGTGCCCTTTATTTCGAACTAAATGGCTCCATTGTGTGGACGGGTGAAGGGTTAATTCGAATTAACGCTGCTAAATCCGAATTAAAGTCGTAGTGTAGACCAGGCCTTAGGCTATGTCTACATAGCAATGTAAGCCTAGAGTTAGTGGGACTCAAGTCACCTGACGCGTGTCAGCGAACCCTGGGCTTGAGTCTCCACATTGCATTTTAAGCCTAGGTTAAGAATTTTCTGACCCATGCTCGAATCTAGGACCTGACAAGGTCCTGCTCTAAGACTTTATAATGTTCATAACATATGTATTACAAACTGCATTTATTCTCTGCATCTCAAATAACCAGGTGACCACTGATCTGACAATAAGAGGGAATTATTAGCAATTGATGGTGACTGGCAAAGCGTTAAAGCCTTTGGGGTGGTTTGTAAATGCCCTGACATCTCTGTTCATTTCTTTTTTAACACCACTTTGTTTGCCATAAAATGATACAGCATCAAAATTATTTCCCACAATATTTTGACATACAGGATGAAAGGTTCAGGTCCCAAATGGAGTTACATAGCTTAGAACAGTGGTCCCCAAACTGTGGGGCATGCCCCCCCGGGGGGTGTGGAGGAACGTTCAGGGGCCATGCAGCAGGGTCCAGGCCTGCCCACATGGGGGGTGGGAAGGGAGTGCCACACAGCCCTGCTCCGCCCCCAGCCCAGCTCCGGACCCAGCTGCATCTCCACTCTGCCCCCTGCTAAGCCCCCAGTCCAGCTCTGCCCTCATTCCCTCTCTGCCCCCATTACAGCTCCACCTTTAGCTCCAGTTCCTCCCACATCCTCAGATTTGCCCCCAGCTCCACCTTCAGCTCAAGGTACTCTGCTGAGCCAACTGTGCAGTAATGGACGGGGGAATGGACACATTCCATTACTGATAGGTGGAGCATGCCAGGAAAAGTTTGGGCACCACTGGCTTAGAAACTCATGTCCTTTCCCTTCTTTTTTATCACATTCTCATTAGCCCTGGTTTCTGAGCTTTAATTTCTTGCTTTCTCAGAAAGTTTAAGAATGTCTGCAGTGGAAGCAACTAAGTCAATTAATGCTAAGGTCACAGCAATGTTTCCCATATTGAAATGTCTCTGGGGATCAAAATGAAGATAGCTCTGGCCAGTTTTGTCAATCCATCCTTGTCAACCATTGATAAAAATAATATCATTCAGCCATGACCAGAATTAACCTGCAGCCTTCGATACCTTGCCTTTGTAATTGGAATGGATGAATGACAAAGTGAGTTAATTGATCACAATGACACAACAAAGACATAAGGTATATGACCCCTTTTGATTTTGCCTCCATATTCTTTCCCTACAATCCATACACATTGGAGACTATTATTCAATATTAGAAATGACCCTTGCACAAAATAATTTGGAAATAAATTGTTTGGATTATTTGGAATAGTTTCTTTGAAATACATTTCTACCAAGGACCACAATAAATGCTGATTTTTGTCCTTAGATGAAACTGAGCTTGTGTACATGGTTCCTTATGATTTCAAGTTCTACTTTTTTCCTGTAATTGACTTCTTCCTTCCATCATGATTATATCTCTTCCCTTATCCTGATGTCATCTCACTCTACAGAGGAACAATATGTAGAAATTAAAGTTGATTTACTATTATGAAGTGGGCTGAGGAATTGATGGACCTGCAAATGCAGAAGAAAAATATCACTGAAATGAGCAGTACCTCTAATAACTGATATTAAAACATGTCTCCCCTCCACACGCAAAAAGCTAATGATAGAATCATAGAAGTGTGGGACTGGAGGGGACCTTAATAGGTCCCCTAGTCCAGTCCCCTCCACTCAAGGCAGGACTAAGGCCTGGTCTACACTACGAGTTTTAGGTTGAATTTAGCAGCGTTAAATCGAATTAAGCCTGGACACGTCCACACGACGAAGCCCTTTTTTTCGACTTAAAGGGCCTTTAAACCGGTTTCTTTACTCCACCTACGACGAGGGGATTAGCGCTAAAATCGGCCTTTGCGGGTCAGATTTGGGGTAGTGTGGACGGAATTCGACGTTATTGGCCTCCGGGAGCTATCCCAAAGTGCTTCATTGTGACTGCTCTGGACAGCACTCTCAACTCAGATGCACTGACCAGGTAGACAGGAAAAGCCCCGCGAACTTTTGAATTTCATTTCCTGTTTGCCCAGCGTGGAGAGCACAGGTGACCACGCAGAGCTCATCAGCACAGGTAACCATGATGGAGTCCCAGGATCGCAAAAGAGCTCCAGCATGGACAGAACGGGAGGTACGGGATCTGCTCGCCATATGGGGAGATGAATCAGTGCTAGCTGAACTCCGTAGCAGTAAACGAAATGACAAAATATTAGAAAAAGTCTCAAAGGCCATGAAGGACAGAGGCCATAACAGGGACGCACAGCAGTGCTGCGTGAAAATTAAGGAGCTAAGGCAAGCCTACCACAAAGCCAGAGAGGCAAACGGAAGGTCCGGGGCAGAGCCGCAAACATGCCGCTTCTACGCGGAGCTGCATGCCATGCTAGGGGGTGCAGCCACCACTACCCCAACCGTGTGCTTTGACTCCATCAATGGAGAATCAAGCAACAGGGAAGAGGGTTCGGGGTACGAGGAAGATGATGATGAAGACAATGAAGATAGCTCACAGCAAGGAAGCAGAGAAACCGGTTTCCCCAACAGCCAGGATATGTTTATCACCCTGGACCTGGAACCAGTAACCCCCGAACTCACCCAAGGCGTGCTCCCAGACCCTGAGGGCACACAAGGGACCTCTGGTGAGTGTACCTTTGTAAATATTACACATGGTTTAAAAGCAAGCGTGTTTAATGATTAATGATTAATTTGCCCTGGCAATCGCGGCCAGTACAGCTACTGGAAAAGTCTGTTAACGTGTATGGGGATGGAACGGAAATCCTCCAGGGACATCTCCAGAAAGCTCTCCTTCATGTACTCCCAAAGCCTTTGCAAAAGGTTTCTGGGGAGGGCTGCCTTATCCCGTCCGCCATGGTCGGACACTTTACCACGCCAGGCCAGTAGCACGTAGTCTGGAATCATTGCATAACAAAGCATGGCAGCGTATGGTCCCGGTGTTTGCTGACATGCAGACAACATCCATTCCTTATCTCCCTTTGTTATCCTCAGGAGAGTGATATCATTCACAGTCACCTGGTTGAAATGGGGTGATTTTATTAAGGGGACATTCAGAGGTGCCCGTTCCTGCTCGGCTGAACAGAAATGTTCCCCGCTGTTAGCCACGCAGTAGGGGGGAGGGGTGAAGTGATCATCCCAGAGAATTGGGTGGGGGGGGGGTAGTTGGGTTTGTGCTGCATGTTAACCCGGAAACCACAGCCCCTCCTTTTACATTGCAAACCCATTTTAAATGGCCAACGCAACGGGTGCTTGGTATGGGAAATGAGGGCGCTACTGTTTGAAACCATTCCCACATATTAAGAAGGTTAAAAAAGCCAAAAGACTGTGGCTTACCATGGCTGCGTGCAAGCCGAAATCTGTTGCCTGGCACTGTGTGAGTGATCTCTCACACCAAACCGGCAGGCCCTCAATATAAGAGGAAAAATGCGACCTTGTAACGAAAGCACATGTGCTGTGTAATGTGAACAGCAAAATTTAACGTGAAAGGGTGTACCCATTGTTCTCTAAAATGTGTCTTTTTTAACCACCTCTCCCTTCTCCTCCACCAGCTGCAAATGTTTCTCCTTCACAGAGGCTAGTGAAGATTAGAAGGAGAAAACGGCGGACTCGGGATGATATGTTCTCGGAGCTCCAGATGTCCTCCCACGCTGACAGAGCACAGCAGAATGCGTGGAGGCAGTCAATGTCAGAGTGCAAAAAAGCACAATATGAATGTGAGGAGAGGTGGCGGGCTGAATCGCGGGCTGAAGAGAGCAAGTGGCGGGCTGAAGAGGATAGGTGGCATCAGCTTGCTGACAGAAGGCAAGAGTCGATGCTCCGGCTGCTGGAGCATCAAACTGATATGCTCCAGCGTATGGTTGAGCTGCAGGAAAGGCAGCAGGAGCAGAGACCGCCGCTACAGCCCCTGTGTAACCAACAGTCCTCCTCCCCAAGTTCCATAGCCTCCTCACTCAGACGCCCAAGAACGCAGTGTGGGGGCCTCCGGCCACCCAGTCACTCCACCCCAGATGATTGCTTGAGTATCAGAAGGCTGGCCTTCAATAAGTGTTAAAGTTTTAACGTTTTAAACTGCAGTGTGTCCTTTTCCTTCCCTCCTCCGCCACCCCTCCCTTGCTACCTGGCAGTTATCCCCCTAGTTGTGTGATGAATTAATAAAGAATGCATGAATGTGAAGTAACAATGACTTTATTGCCTCTGCAAGCGGTGCTCGAAGGGGGAGGGAAGGGTGGTTAGTTTACAGGGAAGTAGAGTGAACCGGGGTGGGGGGGGAGTAGAGGGTTCATCAAGGAGAAACAAACAGAAGTTTCACACCGTAGCCTGGCCAGTCACAAAACTCATTTTCAAAGCTTCTCTGATGCACACCGTGCCCTGCTGTACTCTTCTAACCGCCCTGGTGTCTGGCTGCGCGTAATCAGCGGCCAGGTGATTTGCCTCAACCTCCCACCCCGCCATAAATGTCTCCTCCTTACTCTCACAGATATTGTGGAGCGCACAGCAAGCAGCAATAACAATTGAAATATTGGTTTCGCTGAGGTCTATCCGAGTCAATAAACTGCGCCAGCGCGCTTTTAAACGTCCAAATGCACATTCCACCACCATTCGGCACTTGCTCAGCCTATAGTTGAACAGGTCCTGACTACTGTCCAGGCTGCCTGTGTACGGCTTCATGAGCCATGGCATTAAGGAGTAGGCTGGGTCCCCAAGGATAACGATAGGCATTTCAACATCCCCAACGGTTATTTTCTGGTCCGGGAAGAAAGTCGCTTCCTCCAGCTTTCGAAACAGAGCAGAGTGCCTGAAGACGCGAGCATCATGTACCTTTCCCGGCCATCCCACGTTGATGTTAGTGAAACGTCCCTTGTGATCCACCAGGGCTTGCAGCAGCATTGAAAAGTACGCCTTGCGGTTTATGTACTCGGTGGCTTGGTGCTCTGGTGACAAGATAGGGATATGGGTTCCGTCTATCGCCCCACCACAGTTTGGGAATCCCATTGCAGCAAAGCTATCCACTATGACCTGCATGTTTCCCTGAGTCACTACCCTTGATATCAGCAGGTCTTTGATTGCGTTGGCTACTTGGATCAGAGCAGCCCCCAACAGTAGATTTGCCCACTCCAAATTGATTCCCGACTGACCGGTAGCTGTCTGGCGTTGCAAGCTTCCACAGGGCTATCGCCACTCGCTTCTCAACTGTGAGGGCTGCTCTCATCCTGGTATTCTGGCGCTTCAGGGCAGGGGAAAGCAAGTCACAAAGTTCCATGAAAGTGCCCTTATGCATGCGAAAGTTTCGCAGCCACTGGGAATCATCCCACACCTGCAACACGATGCGGTCCCACCAGTCTGTGCTTGTTTCCCGGGCCCAGAATCGGCGTTCCACGGCATGAACCTGCCCCAGTAACACCATGATTTGCACATTGCTGGGGCCAGTACTTTGTGAGAGGTCTATGTCCATTTCAATTTCCTCATCACTCTCGTCGCTGCGCTGCAATCGCTGCAATCGCCTCCTCGCCTGGTTTTGCTTTGGCATGTTCTGGCTCTGCATATACTCCAGGACAATGCACGTGGTGTTCATAGTGCTCATAATTGCCGCGGTGATCTGAGCGGGCTCCATGATCCCAGTGCTATGGCGACTGGGCTGAAAAAAGGTGTGAAACTATTGTCTGACGGAGGGAGGGAGGGGCAAGTGACGACATGGCTTACAGGTACAGGGAATTAAAATCAACAAAGGTGGCTGTGCATCAGGGAGAAACACAAACAACTGTCACACAGAATGGCCCCCCCAAAGATTGAACTCAAAACCCTGGGTTTAACAGGCCGTTGATTTCACGGAGGGAGGGGGAAGCAAATGAATACAGAACAAATCTGGTCCATCTATTTTTTACATCTTAAAAGCTGGCAGCAGACGGTGAAGCATGACTGATAGCCATTGGCATCTTCTGGTTGCTTGGCAGAAGATGCTGTACTATGACTGCTAGCCATCATCATCAAGACGGTTCAATAGGACTGCCAGCAGGACTGAGTCTCCAGGAGACAAAACATGTCTGCCCAGGTGCCTCTGATCGAACTCACTGAGGAATACAATGATGATGGATACCAGTCGTAATACACCATCTACTACCAAAAGGCAAGGAGCTGCTGCTGTATAGCAATGCAGCCCCATGTCTGCCAGCACTCAGATAGCCGATGACGGCTACCAGTCATACTGCACCGTCTACTGCCAAAAGGCAATTAGCTGCTGCTGTGTAGCAACGCAGTACCACGTCTGCCGGCACCCAGATGACATATGGTGACGGTGAGCTGAGCTGAGCGGGCTCCATGCTTGCCGTGGTATGTTGTCTGCACAGGTAACCCAGGTAAAAAGGCGCGAATTGATTGTCTGCCGTTGCTCTGACAGAGGGGGAGGGGCCTGATGACATGTACCCAGAACCCCCCACGACACTGTTTTTGCATCATCAGGCATTGGGATCTCAGCCCAGAATTCCAATGGGCGGCAGAGACTGCGGGAACTGTGGGATAGCTACCCACAGTGCAACGCTCCGGAAGTCGACACTAGCCTCGGTACTGTGGACGCGGTATGCCGACTTAATGCACTTAGAGCATTTTATGTGGGGACACACACAATCGACTGTATAAAACCGATTTCTATAAAACCGGCTTCTATAAATTCGACCTAATTTCGTAGTGTAGACATACCCTAAGTAATAACTAGATGATTCTGAAAGGTCTAAGCTATTCTTAAAAACATCCAATGATGGAGATTCCACAGCCTCCACTGGCAATTTGTTCCAGTGCTTAACTACCCTGACAGTTAGGAAGTTTTTTTTCATAATGTCCAACCTAAACAGCCCTTCTGCAATTTAAGCCCATTGCTTCTTGTCCTATCTTTAGAGATTAATGAGAACATTTCCCCCCATCGTCCTTGTAACAACCTTTTATGTACCTGAAAACTGTTATCATGCCCCCGCCCCTCCCCCCAGTCTTCTCTTCTCCAGACTAAACAAACCTAATTTTTTCAATCTTCCCTCATAGGTCATGTTTTCTAGACCTTTAAATCATTTTTGTTGCTCTCCTCTGGACTTTCTCCAATTTGTCCACATCTTTTCTGAAATGTGGTGCCCAGAACTGGACACCATACTCCAGCCGGGGCTTCTCAAAGTAAAGTAGGGTGGAAGAATTACTTCTCGTGTCTTATTTACAACACTCCTGCTAATACATCCCAGAATGATGTTCACTTTCTCTGCAACCATGTTACACTGTTGATTCATATTTACCTTGTGATCCACAGCACCCATATTTCTTTCTGCAGTACTCCTTCCTGAGCAGTCATTTCCCATTTTGTATGTGTATAACTTCCTAAGTGGAGTACTCTGTATTTGTTCTTATTTAATTTCATCCTATTTACTTCAGACCATTTCTCCACTTTGTCAAGACCATTTTGAATTTTAATCCTATCCTCCAAAGCGCTTGCAACCCCGGCTTGGTATCCACCATAAACTTTATAAGTGTACTCTCTATGCCATTATCTAAATCATTTATGAAGATATTAAACAGAACCAGACCCAGAACTGATCCTTGTGGGACCCCACTCGATATGCCCTTCTAGTTTGATTGTGAACCACTGATAACTACTCTCTGTGAACCATTTTCCAACCAGCTAGGCACCCATCTTATAGTAGCTCCATTTAGGCTATATTTCACTTGTTTATGAGGAGGTCATGCCGGACAGTAGCAAAAGCCTTACTAAAGTCAAGATATACCACATTTACCGCTTCCCCCATCAACAAAGACTTGTGACCCTGTCAAAGAAAGCTATCAGGGTGGTTTAACACAGTTTGTTTCTGAAAAATCCATGCTGACTGTCACTTATCACCTTATTATCTTTGAGGCGTTTGCAAATTGATTGTTTAGTTATTTGCTCTATTATATTTCCAGATACTGAAGTTAAACTGACTGGTCTGTAATTCCCCAAATTGTCCTTATTCCCCTTTTTATAGATTAGCACTGTATTTTCCCTTTCCCAGTCCTCTGGAATCTTTCCCGTCTTCCATGGGTTTTTGAAGATAATCACTAATAGCTCAGATATGTACTCAGTCAGCATCTTGAGTATTCTAGGGTATATTTCACCAGATCCTGCCAACTTGAAGACATCAGAGATGTCCCATTTTATCTTATTTCTCTTCTATTTATTGCCATATTTTGAGTACATTGGCACTAGCCTGATAACGAAAGCTAGCAAATAGTTTGATTTTATTTCTAAGGCATGGCACAGTTATGAAATTCTTCTACTCACTTAGGGAATATTACTCAGTACTCATCCAATATCTGTATCCCATATTTCAGAATATTATTTCAAAACTGATCTTTTATGAAAGAGTTGACTGAGCCTTTTTGAACAATAATGAGTGGTTGTAACTGACATGCAAATCACGATCTTAGTCAATTTATACAACCATTTTAATAAACAAACAGAAGGTGAATATTACTTTCATTACAGTCCAAAAAGCCTAAATAAATGGACATAGTGTTTCCTACCCGTTTGTTGTCAAGGACCACAGTGAAAATCCAGAATGACTATTTGATTTCAATGGAGTTACTCTGGATTTACATTGTTTTACATGAGAACAGAAGTTGGGACATTATCTTCATTTTTAATACAGCCTAATTAATTTAGTCAGGCCTTGATCTTGCTGTTCATTGTGTACAGGTGGCTTTACATGGGTGGAGCCCATTAATGTCAATGGCAGATTGATAACATTCCCACTCCAGACATGCAAAAAGATTCAGTAAATAGAGCAGTATACTCCACCTTGGTCTGCCCATAGATATAATTATAATAACAACACCACCATGAATGTCTGTAGGGCCTTTTAGAAGAGGACTTCAAAAAAGTTTTCAAATTTTAATATTAAGATGCCAAACACCCTTGTGATATCGTGCATTGCATGCTGAAGCTCACTAATCCCAAATTCTGACAGACCATCAATCAAAATATATCTCTAATACTCTCCTCCCTCTGATGTCCATGAGAGGGAGGAAAATATGATCCCCAAAGGCTCCAGGAGGAGAGTGTCAATTTCTGCTGCCATTCTTTCTGACCTGAGAGAAAAATTGTTGTTCGGGGCTACAGTGGACAAGACTGCTAAAGGCAATGAAGCCGGGTTAGGACAGAACTTTTCCCTGTGTACCCAGCATCCATGTTCCCTCCAGACCCACATTTATCTTAAGTTGCTTACTGGGAGAAGCTGGGTTGCTTTGGGCTTTCTCTCCTTGAGCATCTTAAGCAGAAGAGTGGCCGAGCCTTTTATCATTCAGTGCACACTTTCAATACATTGTCCATTATGCATTTGGATTCACCACACAGGCACGTCCTGCCCCCATAATCTACCGTTGTTCTGAACATTGGTACTTTTTAGCACTATTAGCAATTACACTATGCACACACAAAGTGTCATTCTGCTTACAACTCAGCCAACTCTAAAAGAGATTTCAATTGAGCACACATTGGTGTTTCTCAAGGAGAACTGTTCCCTGTCAAATGTTAACTATCTTCATGTAATTGCTTTGGTTGTAGAACTGTACAGAGTCAGAATTTCACATTATATACACAATGACTATTTTTACCTACTCTCCTATGATTCAAAAATTGTTTAGTTCATTTTAGCTCACTGGGACTCAGGAACCTCCTGGTGCCAGTTGGCAGCAGGTACAGCGAGATCAGAGAATTTTACAGGAATGCTCTGCATCAAATGTATGCATATTAAGTTTACCAAAGGGTGGCAGGTGCGATCTCTACCAGGAGCCAAGACACCAATGGTGGTCATAATCATTCCAAAATGTATGTACTGCTAGTATTTAAGGAATTATGTATCTATTGGCGTTAAGGGCAGTAACATGTATTAAATTGGTTCCTTTCAAGCAGGAGAAAGCAGGTGCTTATCTCTCCATCTGGTCCCTATGTAGTGTGTGTCTCACAACATAAGCCAGACATATGGAGACAGATACTGATTAAAAGACTGCATGGCACATGAGAGAGGAAGACCACATGGAAAACCAGTCAGTAAGGGGTGTCCTGAGATTATGAAAAAGAACAAAGGACTGTTTTGGTATATCTAAGAGTACCAGGAGACCCTCTTCATCTTTCCCCAAAGAGATAAACCATCAAGCATGTTCTGTCTTACAAAAGGAGGGTCACAGCCAACCTGGCTAGAAAACACTACCAAGACTTTGGATGAGACAGGAGAGTATCTTGGTAATTAAGTTGAAGCTCTAGAACGGGTGCTATAGTTTAGTCATCTGTAACCATTTGCTTCCAATACTCTTACTTGCTACTTTTCAAATCTCTATACTTTGTTAAATAAACGCATGCTTGTTTTCATTATAAGCATATCAAAGTGCTGTGTGTTAAATGGAGCAGAGATCTAAGGCAAAACCAGCAAGCTGGTGTGCACTGTTCCTTTGAGAGCAGCATATCTGTGAATTCTGTAAGTGCCCAGTGGACCAGGAGCTGAACACCTGAGGGAGGTCTCTCAGAGGACTCATGGGTTAAAGCGTGTCTAACGCTAACCTGAAGATGGACAGCAAAGCCTGTATACGCTAAGAGGGGAGTGCTTGTGTTGCCTGTGGGTGATGGAGTTGGGGAGCTGACACCCAGCAGACACAGACAGGGTTTTCTCTCTGGGGGCAGGTGGTAACGAGGTGCCTCACAACTGTCTATAAGCATCACAGTCATCTTATCAGGTAGTGATTTAATGGAGGCACCATGTTAACTTATGAAAAATCTGTATTTTTATATGTACAATAACTAACCCTGCACAAGATAAAGAGTAAGAACTGGATATGAACACAACATGAGGTTACTGGTAATGAGTCAAATTGATCTGCGGAACTCATTCAAATCAGAAAAGTTTCTACCGGCCCTTATCAGCAAACAAGTGATTGAAATAAAGACCAATAAGTAATGATTTCATCATGTTGCTGTGTATTTTTCCTTCATCCCTGCTGGAATTAATGTTAAATATTTATTTGGATCAAAGTTATCACCCCCTAACCACCATACCATCAAATCAGAGCTGGAACTACTCCATAAAATCTAGGTGGTGGTCTTTTTCCCAGAGTTTCTGTCATATTCAATACTAACAGTGGTAAATTATGATCTGACTGATCAGGGAAGTGTCACTACTTTTACTTTAATCATAGGCAATTTGGTTCAAAGACGTTGCTCTGAAAGTGCTTCCACATAATTTTGCTGGAGTGGGAATGCAGAGTAAATGATGGCCTTGAAGTGACAGTATTGATACCCTTTCATGTGATCCTTCTCCCACACTCATATCAGAAATAATTAATAGTCAGAATCATGAAAGTTGTTTTTGGTGCTTTTATCAACATTTTCTTTTGTGTGTGGTGACTCCAAAAGTTTCTTGTCAGAGCACATTTGCTTCTTTATGTATGGTGGATGGAGAGTGTCCTTGAGGAATAAACTCTGTCATCCTTGTCTCTGAGGGACAGTCTTTCTTTTCCTTGAATATGCCACATTTAGATACTGACTCCGATTCTCACTTGTTTTTGAAATGAGCAAACTTAAGAGGAAATAAATAGGAAGTAACCATGTGAGAAACGAATATCGATGAGTTTGAAAAAAAGAAAAGCTTTTGAAACAGAAAATTTTTAGAAAAAAATTGAGAAAGTAAAAATCCAAGATTTGAAGTAATATAAGGAGAGCAAAATATTATTTCCTCTTGCAGGGCTTCCATCAAGATGAAGATTATAACATTTAAATAGATGAGTAGAGGTGATGGGAGTGCTTATTTGCCCTGAAATGTGGTGGAAAACCTTATTTGGACATCAATATCAAGACTGATGCTTTTTGATCCCATGAAGAGGTGACATGTTTTGTTTGAGATGGGAAGGGTTAACCTAGTACATTCAGTGCACCGTGAAAACTGTTTCACAGAGTGATATTGACTGATCCCTGGCAAATGCTGCATTATATTCTTCTAGTTAAGAAGCAAGAGAGCACCATCTCAGGGACTAAAGCTGGAATGGGGAGGAGAGCAGAAAAATAAAACCTACAACTCCAATAAGACATGGTGGGCTTCATACTGTGCTCCAGATAAAGCTGCTGGAGAGAAAAGTAAGGAAGAAGAGAAAAAAATGTATAATATCTACATATTAATATTTACAATTGCTTAATTTAAACAAAAACAAAAAAAAAAAACCAGCAGCAGCCAGACAAACCATAGTGGTGCAAGAAATTATGCTCCTTGAGTGACAATTTAAGACAAATCAGATCTAGCTATATGACGTTTTTGTCTCTGAATCTGAGTTTCATCCGTCCAGAAACCTAAAATTTCTTGAGACTCTAAATGTACACAAGTGATTTTTAGTCTCCATAAGCATTAAGAACTGATCTCAGTTGCAAGGAAAAGAATGATATAATAATTGTTAAGCAGATTTGGTCAGGGGCCCAGTTGTGCACTCTAAATCAAGGGGAGTTTCGAATGAGTAAAGACTGCAGGCTAAAGTTCCAGACGAACTACGGGTTTGCTCTGATTTATAGTTATTTCACTGCATAAATATCAAAGAAGTGTGTGTCAAATTTAGCATCAAAGAAAATTGCTAAAAATTACTGAATTCAGCTAGAATATCAATACATGGCAGCCCTTTTGTTACCTTAAATAATCACAGATATTTACTTACCGTAATTGATTTTCCGTAAATTAAATTTTACAATTAAGAACATTATCTCTAATTAAAATAGATTAAAGCTATTTTCCAATTATTGATTCAAATCTGTATGTTTTCCACTGTTTGAAGAGTCTCTTCAAAGTGTTGACTTTTTCTTCTAATTTGATTTTGTTTATTTGTTTAAACTGGAATGAGCATTATACGATAATGCCCTAATTGCCTGCAAATTTGTTGATATGTATGACACATCTAAATGTTAGTTGGAGTGTAATGCTTCTTCAGATGGCTGGATTTTACAAAAACAATACACTTTCAGGATTAAAAAATTATATTGGAAAAATGTCTAGATAACCTACAGTGCTAACAGCAGAGTACAAGTACATAGCTAGCAATTTCTGGGGATTGTGGAAGCTACCTAAGGTAGTTAGATCTCTCCAATGCTTTCATGCACATCAGAGACAGGGAAAAAATCCCATACAATGGGAGCAGAAAAAGTGTTATGTTTTTAGAGCCAAATAAGCCAGTCATGCCTTTTCAATTAGGTACTTTAAGTAGGAACAGCAGAACCAGGAAAACACACAACAAACATGAATTGAATTAGTTCAGGGAATAGGAAATTAACCAGCTCACTTCATTCTTGGGATCAGTCTCTAAAGGTATCTCTTCACTGCAGAGTTAGCCCCAGTGATTAGAACCCAGATTAGCCTAGCCCAGGTATGAGCAGCCATATTGCAAAGCCCTACCTAAGTTACTGAGTCCTCACTAAAAAGAGTCCTTGTGGCACCTTATAGACTAACAAATTTATTTGGGCATAAGCTTTCATGGGCTAAAACCCACTTCATCAGATGCATGGAGTGAAAAATACAGTAAGCAGTATATATATTACAGCACATGACAATCAAGTAACAAAATGGCAACTCAGGATTAGGCTGTCTGCACCTTTAAACAAAGAAAAAAAACCCTTCAACATGAAAATGCTTAGTTGCGGCAATTAAGGCAAGGTCGTGGCCTGGTTAGCCCTGAGAAGCTCCTCCTCAGTCTCAGCCGGCTCTGCCCCTGCAAAAGCAGGTAAGCCTTTTTAACTGCCCTGATGGTTCTTGATTGATCAGCATTTTCTCCTGGCCTTTGGAGAACTGTCTTGTTGGTCACTGAATCTGAGTGGATTTTTCTTGGGTGAGGATCTTGGGGCACTGATGCCTCCCTCCAGGGGGCAGAGAAGGTCTGGCAGACCCTGTCATACCTTCAAACAGGAGCAGCAGGGGCAAACAACCCAACCAGTTTCAAGATGGCACTTGGTATATTTAGGATTGGGATTATATAACAGGTTTACCTTCAATAATTAGGGATTGGACTCAATGACCCTGGAGGTCTCTTCCAATCTCCTGTGGTATATTCCTATAACACACTTATTTTTCAGACATGTGAGATTCTAGTTTAGTTGAAGGGGTCTGTCAGGAAAATCAGTTTCTACTTGCTCCTCAAGTTCACTATTAACATTTTCAGATTTATATTCTGCATTATCTTTGTTATTCTTCTAACCGGACAGAGGATAATTAGTGTGTCATTTGTCTCTTTTCTGAACATTTATCCAGTAGTAACTGGTCAATATGCTCTTCACCAGATCTATCTGAGCCACATCAGACTTTACTTACACTACCTGTCCCCCACTTCTGCCTTTCTGTGTCACTTTTCAAAAAATACCCTTTGGTCTAGGAATAAAAACCTGGCAGGTTTGTAATGTGGTTTGCCCATTCTTTGTTGTTTATCACCTAGTTCTTTAGCTAAGTCTGATCAAATTTAGCTCTTAACTGACATTTTAGATGAGAAACCTCTGGAGTTCTCTCTGTGGTGTTGGCTCCACAGGAAGGGTGGTGGTGGTGGAATAACAGGGGAAGAATTCACTCCCTTCAACAGCCAGAGGCCAAACCAGAAGCACATTCCCCTTTGTGGCCACTGTCAGTGGAATCCTTTATGCAGAGATATTGGGCCAGTGTACCTGTTCTGTGATGACCTATTTAGAGGGGTATGGAGATCTGTTTCCCAGTACGCAACATTCCTGAGGGTGTCATGCTTCCATGGGGGACTGGGAGGATAAACAGCAGCAAAGAGGCACTGACCCGCTACATGAATCTGTTCCTCAAGAATCAAGGGACCTGTAGTGACAGCAGTGGAGTCCTTGTGCAGCTGGGGAGTCCACCTCTATAAAACGATTTGGAGGAAACTTAGTGACCTTTCTGCTTAAATTTTGTACTCTGGTAGGTTTTTATATGGGCAAGGATGATTCAGAACTGTCCAAATTTCCACTGAAGTCAGTAAGAGTTTTGACTCTATCAGTACTGGGTAAGGACTGCAGGATTTTTCTAGCTTCATTGTGTGCAGAATACCCAAATATTTCTGTGAAGATACTTTCTCAAAGTATTAGACAGCACATCTTACATGTATCATCAAAGATATCTTTGATTTACAGTGTGTATAAACTAAGAAGTTAGCTGTATAATGTAGTTTATCCAGTGTTCATACAACAATAATCACTGTCATTGAGTCTGAATTAATTTGAAAAGCAGACTGTGAAAAGCAAAAGCTACTTTGAATATGAAGGGTATTTTAGCCCTTTCATACAAATGTTGCTTCGTGAACATACTTATTCCAATTAATATTTTTAGGTAATGGCATACATAACATCATCCTTCGCTACATGCAGTGCACAAAAGGAAACACTGTTACCGTATACAATAGTCACACAGGGCCCTCTTCTCCACTCCCACAAAGTGAAACTGGGAGAAATTCCATTGAAGTCAATGGAGTTATAGCAAGAGAAAATTAAGGTAAGTTAAGTCAGAATCAGATCTGGTTGAATGATAAAAGCATATGAAATCTATTTTAATTTCAAGTTGAAAGTGCTTTGAACTACCAGGAAACAATGCACATATTTAAAAAAATCAAGCCATTAATTCAGTCTTATTGTTGAAAGTTGATTTCTTGCCCTGTACTTTGAATATTTGAAAAGAAAAAAATAATAAAAGCCTATTGCAATTTTTAGTCATGAAGAGATGAATAATAAAATGCAATTCAGTTTTGTACAGCCTCACTCTAAACACTTGCAAAATTCAGGCATATGTTCAGGATCATTTTACCCATAGGAGATTGTAATATCAATCCCACCCTGCATATAGGAATGAAAATACAGGTGAGACCTATTACCATTTTCAGGCATGAGGGATAAGAAATTAGAAGGAATTTTGTGTAATGTTGTCAGTGGTTTCTGTAAAACCTACACTTCTACTATATTTTCTGTAAGCTATGGTTTTTTTATATAAGGAAATCAATTTTGAAAAGTTTGCCCTTAATAAAAAGACTGAAGCAGATAGAAACTAATGTAGTAAACCCTATGTAGGTTATGTTTGACAAGGTTATTGTCATCAGAAGCTGAAGTCCAACATTTGTGACTGCATCAGGGTTTTCAATCCTAATAGTTACTATCATATAATTGGAGAGACTATGAAGACTTCCAAATTTGAGTGTTTACCTGTTAGGTGAAGAATTTGTTATGGGAAAATTAGTAAATTTTCTTTAGCAGATTAATAATACAGGGATTATGTAAATTGAGATTGTCAAAGTAGCTAAAGGGTTTGAACACACAGCTTCACGTTCATATAAAATGCATAGTTAAATCTCCTGAACTACTTTGGAAAAATCTCAATTCTAGGTTGTCCCTGACCCAAGGAGTTTACAATTTAAATATATACAGACAACAAAACAGGAAAAAACAACATCAGCATGTTGATGGAATGTGAGCAGGATGACAAAACAAGAGGGAGAGGGGAACAATTAAAAAACTATTTTATATTTATGTTTTGTGAACATTCTTTTGCCAGGTTGTTATTCTTTTTGGGGGGAGGAGTGTTTTGAGATTTGAGTTTTTATTGTCTTAAAAATAATTCCTGGGGGTGTGCCTGAGTTTTGGTTAGCAGTGGAAAGCTAGCCAACAAAAATGAGTTAGTATAAAGCCATGCTTTGGGTTAAGGTTTTCATCAGATAGCAGATTATATTGTAATATTCATGATCATGGTACTCAGGACTGGAACTAGTTTTGTTGGGGATGTGTTCAAAGTAAAAGATAAGTTGGCCTCAAGGAGACTCCTGTGATTTGCATATTATATTTTTATATATATTTGCGTATTATATTTTATATTTTACCCAGGGTACATTTTGGACTGCTGAACAGCTGTGACCTCTCAATTCTCCAACCTGGAGAACTGAGAATTTCATACTGCTTCGCTCTGAGAGCAACCCCTCCTGGTCTGCTCACACACAGCCTCCAGCATGGAAATTATTCCCAGCTATACTGTCTGAGTGCTATGGCTAACCACCCTTGAATTACACTGCAGAGCAACACCAGCAAATTCCCACTCCAAGACTTTCCTCCAGTAAGCCCTCTCCTAGACAACACAAGCTCATATAAAGTCCATCATTTTATTAATAGAAAATGATGTGCACAAATCCTGTTATCTCAAATGGGTTTTCCCAAACACTTCAATCTAAGCACACTGATTTGGATAAGACAATAAAACAAGTTTATTAACTACAAAAAGAGATGTTAAGTGATTACAAGTAATGAGGATTAAAAGTCAGAATTGGTTACAAGAAAATAAAAGGTAAAATGCAACCAGGCCTAATTTAGCAAGCTAAATGAATTGAAAGCAAAAGTCTCTCTCCCCCCACATTTTAGCAGTCTTACTGGTTGAATTCCTTTCTGCCAGGATCCCTCCCCAGTCCAATAAGCTTCCTTTGTTCTTCAAGTGTTGTTGATTCTGTGAGTAGAGATGAGGGAGAGAGATGATTTAGGGCATCTGTTCCTCAATTTTATACTTTTTCCTCTTCTTTGAGGATCAACTGCAGCTGGGGTTCAAGAGACAGAAAGTCTGTAGGGACAGGAACCTCCAGCTCTTTCTTTGCCAAGATGCACATTTCTCACTCACACTCTTATTCCTGCCAAAGAATGGCCATTTAATCAGGTGATAGACCATTTGATTTTCTTGATACCTTGCAGAGGCATCAGTTTGCCTGTTGTTTCTAATGAACTGGTTTGTGGCTGCTTTTCTAAACTTGGAATATGTTTCAGTAATGTTATACAGTAGAATTTTATAACTTTACAAACAATCTTGCCATGAACATTTTACCAGGGAAATAATGATCACCAAAATATGAATTTTCTCATGATACCTCACAAGGCACACTTTGCACAACATTTATCAATATATTGGAAAAACGAATGAACATAGGGTTACCAACTGTCACAATTTTGTTATTAAGAAAATTGGGACACTTTTCACTATTAGGAGAAAAGTGTCCCAAAAGTGTCCCTATTTTTCACTATTAGAAGGCTCAGCAACATTTAGCCAATCAGACAAGGGGTCAGGGAATTTGTCCACAGAGGCCAGAAGAGATTACAGCACCTAGCCAGGGGAACTTTGGTTTACTGTTCACTGGTAGGCTGGGCAGAGTTTGATCCCTTAATTTATCTTTCAAGATAGAGGGGGATCACAGTGACCAAAAGGTGGAGAAAGGTCAGGGGCAAGTGCAAGTAGGGATGCTCACAGAGTAGGCACCACCAAAATGCAAAGGCTTTGCAAAGCACAGAGGACCCTGTACAGAGTTTCATATCTGTTGGAAGGGTGCAAAATGCCATGTGAAAGTGAAGAAGGCAGAGAAAGTTTAGGCTATTTATAGCTTCTAACTTTGTTAATGTTACAATCCTCTTGGTCAATCTAACTAGAGAAAACATTTTAGAATTCAAGTTAGTATTTGTAAGTATATATATTTTATATGATAATAAATAAACTAAGAACAAGAGGCTATCTACACCCCCAATAAATCTTAGAAATAACAACGGAGTATGCTTGTTTTGTATTGTATTTAGATAATACATGTAAATTTTGGTTGCAACAGCAAATTTATATTGTTGTAGTTATTGAGATTGAGGCAGAAGTTTTAAATTTAACAGAAATTTAAAACTTTTTAAAAAAGCCTTAAATAAAAAGGCAGCAAAGAATGGAGGGCAACGTAAGAATGTAATCTTGAGGACTATTTGAATTTTTCATGCTGGTTTAATGAAAATTAGATAGATACAGAGAGAACAACAAGAGTTCCAAAACGTGAAATTTTTCACTGGATTGTCTCACCTTGTTACAGACACTTTAAGTAAGGAACATAAAACACATTGGAATATGTAGCTTGCCCTACATGTTACTCCTCATGTGCTGATTGTTGGTTTTGGTGGTGATGTTTATGTAATTAATTTTCATTTCCCCTCCATAACTGAAAATAAACGCACCAATCTGAACCTGCCAAACTTAGCAGTGATGACATAACATGGCCATTGGAGGGGGGGAAGTCTGGAGGGGGACACAAGAGTGAGAGATTCTTTCCCTCACCAACTACTCCTATAGCCTAAGGGGACAATTCTTGAGCTAGGAAAATGCATGTGTGAGTTCAAATGTCTCTTCTAATGGCACTTCACTGCCCTTATTATTGACCAAGGTCATGACCCACCCACCCTAGAAGGCAGTCAAGTATAAGCTGCATTCTTGTTTTGCAAAGAAATTAACACAGAGGTTACACAAGGTCACTGCAGGTATATCAGGAATAGAATCCAAGACTAACATGGTAGACCCAAATTTTAGCTACGCAGTGGCATTGCCTTTGAGGTTCAATATTCTTCGGTTAGCCTGTCTCTGATCACTAAATCATACTCTTCTCCCAGAGCCACAGGATTAGGAAAATTCTGGGCACCATGCTTTAGGAAAGATGTGGACAGAGTCCAGAGGAAAGCTACAAAAATGATTAAAAAAAAAGGTTTAGAAAACCTATGAAGAAAGGTTAAAAAAGGTTAGTACTGAGAGGAAAAGACAGAGGTGGGACCTGATAACAGTCTTCAAATATGTTAAGGGCTATTATAAAGAGGATGATGATCATTTGTTATCCATGTCCAGTGAAGGTAGGACAGGAAGTAATGGGCTTAATCTGCAGCAAAGGAGATTTAGTTTAGATATTAGGAAAACATTTCTTACTATAATGGTAGTTAAGCTCTGAAATAGCCTTCCAGGGGAGGTTGTGGAAACCCCATCATTGGAAGCTTTTTAAAAACAGGTTGGACAAACACCTGCCAGGGATGATGTAAGTTTACTTGGTCCTGCCACAGTGCAGAGGGATGGACTTGACTTCTTGAGGTCCCTTCCAGCCCTATATTTCTATGATTCTATAGACAGAATTTAGGATTCCTGATCACCAGTATGCTATTGCTGTCTAGCAAACAGATATGTAACCCAGGGGGAACTGTGTGTTAAATTCAAGAGTTTGAACTAAGTCCACACTACAAGTCATTCCTGGAGCTCAAGGGGTAGTGCTCTAATCTAAGCATTTAAAAACCCAGTGTTCAAGTCCTGCTATTGACCTATGGGAGGGGCTGTTATGGTTGCATAACAGATTTTATTTTTTCAAGTTTTCTTTTTAGAAAGAACTGGTTTGTTTAGTTCTCCCAGTGAGAACATTTTTTGCAGCATATATTTATAATTTAAGAACTATCATAATCTATACATTGTTGCATAACATAGTAACATACACATGCTTCACACTTCAGTCATTTGTCATCTTCCTGTGACTATGGGAATCACCCAGTGGAGTACTGTGTATAAAAAAACAAAACCAAACATAAACAGGAAATTCACATGAAAAACCTTCTCTTCAATTAAGATTTATCAGACCAGACCCCACCAACTTAAAGTCTTAGAAGCATGGGAATAATAAAATAGAAAAGTCTCTTGCTTTTCTTGCCACTTTTATATTGCCTACAACACTGTCAATAACACACTACAACACTCCTTAAGATTTCACATCCACGTACAAAAAATAATATGTACCCAAATTTCAAACTCACACTACAGCACAAAACCTTAACATTGACAACAGTGCTAAGGCAAAAAAAAACCCAAATGTATGCAGTTTGTGAGAGTCAGATGTGCAGATATGTTGATACAAGAGCATCTGAAGACAATAATTAAGATGTAATGAATGAGCAGTAATGGTCTATTTTAAATTCATCTGTTTAAAATAGGTCTTTTTTAAAAAAAAACTAGAAATAGAGCATAGTGGGAGGATATCATCTAAAATATGGCTATATTCATTTTGCCATCACATTCTGAGATCTCTCTCCTAGTGATCTATATTAGACCACAGTAGGTAACAGAAACAACTGTGTTTATAAGTTAGTAATATTAATGACTTGGGATCAAATTCCATCTTCATTCATTTGTTAGACACACTCACACGCAACTCCCATGGAGTTCAGCACACTCATGCATGTACATAGGAGCTTAGAATTTGGCCATTGCACTCATTATCATGAAATATGAAAGTTTTCCATAATGATTGCTTCATTATTCAGACCAATGTGTGCATAGCACTTAACACAAGAGCTACAGTATGGAAGCCCTATCAAGAGGCATGCTTTCTAAAGCATGACTAGCTAGTAAGCCATTTCAACAGCATAGGCTCTAGCCATCTGATCCTAGATTTTTAGAAGATGATGTCTATGAAAGAAAAATCAGATCCTTAAAGCTTCATCTCCCCAAGCAAGACAATCTGGAAGACAGCAATTCTTTTCTTTATCAACTTAAAAATTCTGAAATTCTCATTATGCATTTTTCCCAACACAGCAATTTCTCTTTTGTTTAGTCACATTTTACATTAGATGCAAACTTTAATATCAGTGCCCAATTCCCTTAATTACCCATTGGAAAGGAGGAGAGAGTGAACAATGAGCAGACACATTTAAGTAAAAACATAGTGATGTTTGGATACCTGCAAGTATGGTATTGCACTACTTATCTGTCATGGAGATGATGGGTGACAGAGGGAGGAGCAGAGGGTAGGAGGAAGTCTGGGGCAGGCAGTGAGTGGGAAGGTATTCCAAAGGTTGGTGAATGTGGGCGGATGTAGTAGGCAATGGGGGTGCTTTTATGCACTTTGCATACAGTTGTAGAAGGAAGGTTTCAGCTGCTGTTGAGGGTAGAGATGGGAGCTAAGGAAGTAGAGAACGGTTGGAAGCCTCAGGGAGGTGAAGATTGCCAGGTTGCTGTTGTATATACGAACATTGTCAAGGAATGAGTACAGGGGAGAGTGACCCTGAACTATCGCTAGTTTAGCTGGTTGATGAAGGAGAAGGCAGTGCTTTCCACTATTGCCCAGGAGCAAGTGGCTTGGCTTTTCTTTATACAGAATCCAGACAATTGTTTGTGATCAATATAGCTAGCGGCACCAGAAAAGAGTGTTTGGCAGTGGTATGTGGTACATCACTCAGCAGTAACAAGGGTAACAGTATAGATATTTAATATCTGATAATCAGACATCAAACTATAGGTCTCTTGGTGCTATTGTGCTGACTCAGCAAGAGGACAGCGCAATGGTAGCCATTTTGAAAGTGATGTAAATCACCAATAGGTCTAATAAAAAAAGAAGGTCCTGTCAAAAAATAAAATGAATGCTTTACATTTCTGAAAAAAAAAAACCTAGTAGGATCTTCAGAAAACCTTAAAGTAATCAGAATCCACGAATTTTCTCTGCTCCTGTATTTCTAGAGATTATTTTCTCTCCTTCAAGCATTACAGTGTGCCTGGCTTTCATCAAATTGCTTTCTCATCATTTGATTACTGTACATGACAAAATAGTTCAGCATGCCAAATACCAATATGAATGTTACAGGGAGGTTGAAGGGCCATGCGGCCTAGTGGTTAGAATGCTTGACTTCTGCCCCCCTGATTGTTAGAGGTGCTTCAGACTTTAAGGCAGTGGAATATTGAGACTCAGCCCAGGGGCTTGTGGGAGTGAATTCCTGAGTAGGGGACCTCTCAGTGGAGAGCCTAGGTCCATTGCTCTGGGCTACTTCTACCTCCTTCCCTTCAGTTTGGGACATGACCCTGTAATTCACATAATAGTGCTGGATTGTCACTAGAGCACCACCTCATGGACTTTCGGTGGTGTCCTGCTGTAGTCCCAGGTTCCTCCGGGTGGGTCAGCCATAAGTTTGGTGGGGCCAGAACCCCACAAAGTCTCTGTGCTATGGCCACCCAGGTATCTTTTAGGCTGGGCGATCCTTTAGACAGGGAGATGGTACTTATTTCGTTGTGGCTCCCTTGGCTGGCAGGCTAGCGACCCTTTCCCTTCAGGCAGAGAGGCAGCTAGCTCCTTCCTCTTCAGCCTTCAGCCCCAAACTGAGCCAGGTTCTTGCCTTTTCTTCCCCCTCCAGGCCTGGCATTGGCTTCAGATGTAACAGGCCGGTGCTAGCTGGGCCACAAGGCTCCCTTCTGTTTTCTCTGCTTCATCACAATGAATATAAAGTGGTCAATTTATTAACATTTAAGCATGAAAATGTTCAAAAGGGCCCCAATATTCCTTATTTTTACCATCTAATTTACATACTTAATCTATGTGTATTTCAGTCAATGTCTTATTTTCATTCTCACCTCTGGGAAGTTGGAATAGTAGTTCCTGAATTAATGACATTTCTTGAAATATTTACTGCTGGCTAACAGGCAAAAATCAAATTCTAAGAATACCTACTGAATTGTTATGAACAGGTGGTTCTGAAAATTTGGTGAGAGCTCTGCACTCATTTATAAGAGATAGCAAGTTATAATTTCTACCCCTTAATTATTTTTAATAACAGAGACTGTGGTACATGGCATTATATCACATCTATCTTATTACTGAAGACTTTCAAAATCTCTTCCAGCAATCAGTATCTACATGACATGATGTTTCAAATATTGCTGAGTGAATTAATCTTTATCTTAATTTCCCTGTCAGTGTGGTTTTCCCCCCTGAACAAAATGTATGTAAAATGTTATTAACTACTGGACTGATATTTTCACTGTTTCTGTCTCTTAATTATCTTCCTTTGGAAGATTGATTAAAGTAACGATAAAAGAATACTAAACACTCCTACTAGTTTAAAAACACAACTTTCAATTCTTTTAAACATGTTAGAATTTACTTTTATGTGTTTATTATTTTATTTGTGTCAAGTAGGTATGCATGCTTACTGTGGAGTTCATCATTGTACGGGGTATATATCTGTTATCTTAAGTGCTCATTCTTAATATGTGAGCACATCACAATAATTAATGATCCATCAAAATTGTCTCCTAGAGAGAATGTTCTTCTCTCTTCACTTTAAGACAGACTAATTCTGTCAAGAGCTGGCAATTCATTCCTGCTGCGTTGGGTATCATTACTAAATGATTGTTTGAGGACATGCTTGTTCAAACATTCTTGTCTTTGCTTAATTACTGGGACTAATAAAGAGATTTTTAAACAGTTAATTTACAAGTAACTGTCAGGGATAATTCTTATCCAATTTTTTTATGTTGTCATTGTGACAGGAATCTTTCCTAAATGATGGAATTCAGGTAGCAGATTCTACTCTGAGCTCTGAAAGTTATCAGCCTTGGTGAGCTCTGCATTATTCCAATGCTGTACCACCCCTCACTTCACCACTTTACCCCTTAACAAATTCCAAAGCTTGTGAGAGTCAAGTGGTTTTGTGTTATTTATACAGACTTAGATGTGTGCAATGTAGAACAATATGGAGAATCTCATAAATATCAAAGCCATTGTTCCAAGCAAGTAACATTCTAAAATATGCACATTGATTCACATTTGGTTGTGGCCTTGGAAATCTCATTCTCCAGCCTGGTGGAAATGATGCTCACAGAAGTCCCTATTAGCCTAGTGGATTTTAGTTACATGTACACCTATTCTCTGGCCAATTACCAATAATAATACTTGCCGGAAGCAATGATATTGTTTTTTTTATATTCAAACACTTTATAAACACCAACTGAACAATTTTTAAAACACTCTTGCTCAATAGATAAGTATAATTATTCTAATATTTTCCTTCTATAGATGAAAAAATAAAGGCGGAGAGGTTACGTGATATGTCCAAGACTACAAAGAGAACCAGTGTCAGAGCCAGTATTAGAACTCAGAAATTCTTGATTCATGGTCTTATTTCTTCTAGGCTACTGAACAGATACAGAAAATCACTTTTCATCATTATCACTTTGGACTAGATTTGAACCATTTAACCTAGAGGTTAAACTTCCCTTATTTTATCATCAGACTCTGAATGATCTGTGAAATATTAATAGCTTTAGTAAAGCAGGTTTTCCCAAAGGTTTGCTCATTGTAGAGCTCATTGAAAAATGGGTATTTTTCCCCAGGAAAATTTTTGCTGAAAACTAAAAAAAGTTTTGACCTAAATTTTCCATGGAAAATTTTAGGTTTTGGGTAGAAACTTGAATGCTAAAAAACTTTTGGCTTACAACTGAGAAATACTGCCATTGTGCCTCATGGGAGTTGTAGTTCGAGTACCTCATGCTCCCATTCTCCTCTATGGGCCAGGTTCCATGGTCAGACTACATATCCAGTGATGCATTATGATCTCCATTCTTGGAGACAGGAATTAGCAGTGTGTCATGGAAGTCACTGGCTGGGAGGCATCATGGGAGATGTAGTCCAACTAAGGGCTTTAAGGACCTCAGTTGCCTACAGGGTTAGGTGGCAATTGAGTGGGGCTTTTGAGGATCTAAATTTTGCATTTAGGCATCTAAAGTGGGTTAGGCACTTAAATCCCTTTGTGGATCCAGCCCAAAGTAGTGAATCAGGCCCCTTGGCTTTAATTGAGTTATTCCTGATTAACACCAGTGTGAGACAAGAGTCAGGCCCACAGGAGGTAACATTAAAAGTATACTCAGATGTGAAGATATGCTTTGATGTCAAAGGGTTTGCAATTTCTGTAAGCTAACCAAGAATGTCATGATTTTTTAAGCTCTAAAGAAAATTGCTTATGAAGCAGTGAGAAGCTAGTGTAAAAATAAGCTACAAGAGATATGTAAAAATGTTTCTCTTAACGTTTAGATTGCAAATTTTTCCTGACTACAGTAGCCTGGGTGAAAGAGTTTGAGTTGTTGTTTCTGATTCAGTGGAAATGGCTTCAAGTAGCCACGACTGTAAACTAATATTGTAGATACCTTTACATGTCAGGTTTGTTTACTCACTTTCAGATAGATGTCAAGTGTCTCAGTTGGTTTGATTTAATTAAAGTAGGTTATGCATTAGCAGAACATTTTCTGCTCCTCAAAGAAACTAGAGAAGCTGGCTGCAGAAACTGCTGCTATATTCCAGATGGTCTGTTTGGAAAAGAGGAAATCAAGTGTTGTATGCTTAACATGAAAAACTTTCAGTGATTAATGAAAGTATTTAACTGTCAAGTACAGTAGTCACAGAGGAACATTGCAATGAATATACTGAATGCCACATGGTTCTGTGCAATAGTGATGTTACTGTTATGTTTTGAAGGGGGGTTCTTTGTAGCTGTAGAAGCAGGATCATCCATTTTGCTGTATTTTAGGTACTCCCATCAAAACAGAGTAAAAAGATTGATAAGTCAAGATGTATAGTCCTGTATTATAATATGGTGAGGCTTCAGGGGGGTGCATTTGGTTTCATTTTCCTGAGCAGGGCACAATTTTCAAATTTTGGGAAACACTGGCTTAAACCTTGCTGTTTTACCAGTTCAAAATATGGAAACCCAGTTTTCATGTTAGTCATTCTTCTAGAGACTAAATGCCCTCACATATTATTTGCTGGAGAGCTATTCATTAGTATAGACTCTGTAACATCTTCTTTTGATCTCACTTATTCTAATTGGACCCTAGTGTTGCTCCAGTGGATTTTTTTTAAAATAATTTTTAAATATTATATTTAATTGGCAGCATAGCAATATTTAAACATTCAACCCTTTTTATATAAAGGACAAAGAAATGGGAGTAAATTATAGACAGTACATGATCAAGAACAGGGAGTCGATTAGAGTACTGAGTTTTTAAAGAGCTATATAATATAAATAGTTTGAGAGTTTGGGGGTTTTAAAAACTGTTTCTGTGTAAGAAATGAAACACATTTTATCTAGAGATAGCCTTAAAGTGTACAAAAACAACAAGGAGTCTGGTGGCACCTTAAAGACTAACAGATTTATTTGGGCATAAGCTTTCGTGAGTAAAAACCTCACTTCTTCGGATGCATAGAGTGAAAGTTACAGATGCAGGCATTATATACTGACACA
>NW_020664393.1:49387121-49423903 GCF_002925995.2 Terrapene triunguis | reverse complement strand
CAATTATGGAATAAACTGCTCACACGGAAAGCTTCTTCTCAATCCCCATTAGTTAAAGGTTGGTTTATGCCCTGAAACACAAGTGATTATGTTCCCTTTCAAAACTCTTGGAGGGTTTTTTGTTTGTTTGTTTCCTTTCTATGATGCTGTTTCAAGAATTATAAACACCCATCGTGGTAACAGAAAGCACTATACAAATAAAAAATTCAGTAGCATTTAACCATCTAAAGTTTTTTCTCCCACCAATGATCATTTGATCCACACATTTTCTGTGTTATGATAGTGTACGAATAATAACTGATAATAACATGGCCCTTATTCTTTGTATAACATGATGCCTATGTTTATTAGAAAGCAATGAAGTGTGGCATGACTGAAAATTACAGAATCTTGCTTTATGCAGTGTTGTAGCTGTGTTGGTCCCAGGCTATTAGAAAGACAAGATGGGTAAGGTAATATCTTTATTGGACCAACTTCTGTTGAAGAGAGAGACAAGCTTTTGAGAAACAACAAGGAGTCTGATGGCACCTTAAAGACTAACAGATTTATTTGGGCATAAGCTTTCGTGAGTAAAAACCTCACTTCTTCGGATGCATAGAGTGAAAGACTTTCACTCTATGCATCCGAAGAAGTGAGGTTTTTACTCACGAAAGCTTATGCCCAAATAAATCTGTTAGTCTTTAAGGTGCCACCAGACTCCTTGTTGTTTTTGTAGATACAGACTAACACGGCTACCCCCTGATACTTAAAGTGTACAGTTCAGCTCCTGATCTGGATTTGAGTTCTATAACGAGAGAGGAGAGGGGGTTGGATTTGGAGGGTGACAGTCTGTGCTGTAACTCTACGAGCCTTTACGGCAGCTTTTGGTCTCCCGGTTCTGGGCTGCTTTGGATTCTTGAGGCCCTCGGTATGACTTACACAGTCTGGGGTGTCTGTCTAAATTATGGAAGCCTCTCTAGGCAGCCCTATGGGCCACACATGCTGCTGCTCTGCCCTCAGTCTCATCCTCCCCATATGACAGAGCTTGTGAGGGGTCCTTGGAGGGAATCCTTATTGCTGTCTTCTTCAGTGCCTGTGCAGAGTGACTCATCCGTCCAGCTAGATCTGGGGCTTTTGTGGCCCATTTTTGCCACTGTGGTCCTGAGCAGAACTGGAATGGATATAGATCTCATCCAGAGTTCTTAGTAGGGGCCCCTCTCCAATTTTTCCACAGAAATCAATAAGAAACAGGAATGTGAAATGGAACAACATCTGCAGAATTTGTGCTTGCAATTCATGTTGTATTCACAAACTTTGTGAGTGCCACATTTGCCCACAGGGTGGGAGGTCCAGCCTTCAGCAGAGCTTCCAATATAACCCCAAAACATTTACCTTAAAAGTTTAAAATTAATGGGTCTTATAACAGTATCAAAATAGATACATTATAAATAAGAACAGAAGGACTCAAAGTGAAAACAAGGTTGAGTCCACACTTGGGGTTCTTCTGCCATTCTGAAACGGCGCCGGCTACATTTTCCTGATTTACGATAACAACAGAGCCCTTCGAGTGAATTATAGTCTTGTATTTACTAGATCTATTGCCAGCTGTGCTCCTGAGTTTTGTTCTCTAAGCAAACAAGCCCTCCAAGCTTGCAAGGTAACTTACAAATCTCCTGCAAGGGCAACTCTTCATAAGAAGCCTGAAGGTGCCTGTTGTATGAGAAATGAGTCTAAAAAAAGACAATCTGATCATTGGAAAGATTGATGATACTTTGTCCATCAAACTTTTGAGAAGAAAAAAAAAATAGGGGAAAAGATGGCAAAGTTTGAGCCCCAAGGCAACACTTAAGTTATTTTTCTCTTGGGAATCACTTTGCATTATTAACAGTTAGGGAGAAGAAAATAATTTTAAGTACAAAACTAAAACAAAACAGCAGCGCCTATGAGTGTACTTTTTCTTGGAGATTTACTGACCATTTTACACCAGTCTGACATATTGACAGACTGTTGAGGAAATAAATAAAATATAAAACAATTTTCCTTACAGTGTTGCCACAGCTCTCCTGCCCACTGTAGATAGCAAATGAAATGCCTTCTGACTGACCTACAAATCCACTGCTTTGGGACAGACGCTCTGCCACTGCATGGGTACACAAAGGGGAAGGCCCTCCCACCACCACTTTACACTCCTGTGTATGGCCAGGCCCAGTCACTGTCTCTACATTTCTCCAACAACAGAGATTGTTCCATCCGTGCTTCTGAGATGGAAGTGGGGACTAAACCCTATGGGTCTCTCAGCTGTAGCATCCACTCCAGGGCTGCCCAGCATATACATTTTTATAATAATATTGGGATACTTGCACATGAAATATGCAATATAAATTATTTTTCTAGTCTAATTATTGGGGTTGGGGAGGGAAGATTATCCCACATCTGTCTATAGCAAGGGTCTGAAGTATTTGTACCTGGCTATTGTCAGAAATAGGATACTGGACTAAAAGGGCATTGGGTCTGATCTGGTACAGCATCACTTATTGGTGATTAAAGTAATAAAATTGAGATCCTAATTTAACCATATGTATTGTCATCTCACGTTTTATTCCCACATGTGCCAAGGTCAAAAGATTATTTTTGTAGCTTTTTGAAAAAGTTTAACTATTGTACTTTGAGACTTTTGTTTAAGAAACAACTTTAAGTATAGTTTTAAAGTCAGTTTCCTGTCCCAGAGTACTTAAACTAGAATAGAATGTCATGTACCCAATTGAGTTTGCTTTACTTGTTATGCAGAAATCAGGGGCAGCAATCTTACAATATCTGATTGATAGTGCATCCCCTTATACTCCTTCATTACATTCCTTCCCCCATAATTTTGAAGATTTGTTGATAAGCTATGTAATTTATGGAGCATGCACCACTCATATGTGAAAATCATCCAGGACTTTTTTCTCCAGAATATCAAAAATGTCACCTTCCAAAACGTTTACATTTCTGCATGATCAAAATCAACATTCTCAACTAGTACCTAATCCTTATCTCACTAGTTCAAACATATTTTAAAGTACACCTCTACCTCGATATAACGCTGTCCTCGGGAGCCAAAAAATCTTACCGCGTTATAGGTGAAACCGCGTTATATCGAACTTGCTTTGATCCACCGGAGTGCGCAGCCCCACCCCCCTGGAGCACTGTTTTACTGCATTATATCCAAATTCGTGTTATATCAGGTAGCGTTATATCAGGGTAGAGGTGTATTCCTTGGATCTCAGCTATACAGCTAAAATGAACTTGTTTCACAAGGAAGAGATTACAGTTTTTTGAAGGTGAACATCCTGATACATTTTTTAAATAACTTAGATTCATAGGATGGAAAGTTTATTAATTTATTTTGATTTAATTACAGAATTTTGGATCAACATTCAGAGGTGGTGTGTCTTCTGATTATTATTTTAATGTTGTTGTAAACATAGTATATTAAACAGTTGAGACATACTTCTCTTCAGAGCACAGCCTCCAGAGAAATGTAGAGCTTTCACATGCCATCTCCTGCATGCTGTTCTGGCATATAATTTTTAAAAGTCACAAAAGAAAATCAGAAAGAAAATTTAAAACTTTTAGATCAGCAAAGGTACTGAAATGAGGTTTTCCTTTGTGTTTACAGTACAGTAATTGAAAAGCAGTGACCTATGGGAACATAATGTATTGTGTTTATTAAGAGCCTAAATATCAAAAAGATATTTCCGCAATTGAATGTAAAAAGATCGGCAGTTGCTTATTTTATTGACAAGATATGATTGTTTCCATGAAGAGACACTCCATTTAATGAGGATCTTTTGTCTGAAGGAATTATGTCTGCATTAACTTATTCTTTTGTATTCAGAAGACAAACATTTTTCACATATAATTTAAGTTGATACATGAGCCCTTTCATTTCTTATTTAAGAATTGTTAGAAAAGAATCTAAGAAAAATTCCACCTGGCAAGCAAACTTTAAAAATAATAATAATAATAATTCTCTAAGCTTGTGAGCCTAGATAGACTATAATTAAAATCAATAGAGTAATCACCATGAAAAAACAATTTTAATGTATTTCATTTCCCTACTGATATAGGCACATGCTGCCTCACATGCATACTTCCTTTTCTAACTGATCTCAAATATTAAAACAAAGTTCTTCTTTAAAAAACACATTTACTCTTTCTTTCCATTCTGGGAATTAAAGGACAATAATAATACCATGGTTGAAACCTCTCAAGAATACAGCTAGAATGGAATATACTATTAAAACAGGGAGGAAGATTTTGCACTGCCTTGAGATCTGATCATCATCAGCTGTTCGTATAGTATGTTGGGTCAAATTTGGCCCTTTGCCAGTCTGAACCAGCTAAATTTCTTTTGTATCTTTTTTGAAATAGGATGACCTGAATGGTACACAATTTCCCCAAGTAAGGGTACCATTGACTTATACTATGGCATTTTCAGTATTATTTTTTTTTTCTAAGCATTGCTAACATTGTTTGCTTTTTGACTCTACAGTGAGCAGAATTTTTCAGTAATTGGTCCACAGTGACACACAGGGCTTTTTCTTCAGTTTTTACAGCTAAATTGCAACCCTAGCAATGTATATGGGTAGTTCCTATTATTCCTTCCCATGGGAATTACCTTTAGGGCTGGTCAAAATTTTCCAAATGGAATTTTTCCAATGGAAAAATTGGGTTTTTGACCAACATTTTTATGGAAAGCAGACACTTTTTTTAAAGCAAAAAGTGTAGAAAGCCAAAAAACTTTCAGGCTGAAAACCAAAAGACACAGTTTTTTGACAAAAAGTCAAAGTTTTGCAACCAGCGCAAATTAAGTTGTATTTATTCAACAATTAATTTAATCTGCCATTGTGCTGACCATTCACCTAACTTTGTGGGTACCCCAGAAGAAGCCAGTAGTCTTTTCAAGTGTTGACAAGCTTAAACAATTTGTACATGTGTAAGTTTTGCTACTTTTATTTTCATCCCAGTTTCCAGGTAATTAATAAAACAATATAATACCAGTCCTATTACAGGACCATGGGGCTCCTAGCTAACCTTTTGCTAGACTGAAAATTACCAGTTATTCCTACTGTTTTCCAATCCTTAGCCCATTTCAAATCCATGACACTACTTTACCTTTCATCCCTTGACTAGTGAGTTTCCTTACTAGCCTCTTATGAGGAATTTGGTCAAAGGCTTTTTGATATTCCAAATAAATTAGTTACAGTCTCTCTGAAATCACTTCTGGTGCCTGGCCCCACCCAGGCTCAGACCAGCTGGGAACAGCAATTGCACAAGGGGGCCGAATTAAGGTTGCTGGAGCGCCTTAATTTTGACATTTCCTAATTTGAGAGTGCTTTACATTGCAACCTTTTAATCCTTAACTTTTTATTTAAGTATTTTATGGTTTAGTTTAATAAACAAGTTTTGTTTCTGACTCATTTGCTTTTAACAACAAAAAAAGATTTTCTATGTTAAATAATAAGGCACCTGCACATTTGTTGTCTTCAATGTGTATTTTATTGCATTGTTATCTGTGTGAGGATTCATTTTCATCCTAAAGTGCCATGTTAACCAATACTGTGAAAGCAATTACATTAAACTATATTCAAACAAAACAAGGTTGTTATTTTTTGTTTTGGGGTTTTTTTGTTTTATTTTGTTTGTTTTTTGGCTGTGAAACAAGTTACATAAACTTCTAAATGGCTTTTTAAAAAAAAAATGTGTGTTACAGGGAGCTGAGTAGCACCTCGTAGCTATATTATAATTTCCTGATTTTTTTTTTAAAAAGGTAACTATTCAGAAAGACATAGCCCCACATTTATAAGAAGGCTTTAAACAATATACATTAAAAATGAACTGGGATTTTGTACAAGCCTTTCTGAGGAAAGTAACAAACAATTACCCTTTGAAAAGAAATAGGGTTACTTACCCCAGTACAAGCCCAAAGGAGTACAGCAGGAGTTAATACAAACCCAGTCTGCTTTCATTGCACTTCTTCCTGCGACCCTTCTTTGTACTAACATTCTGATCTGCTGAGGTAAGTCAGTTATCAAAGGCAGCTATTGCCATGACAACCAGGCAAGAGCTCTCCAAGTATGCACATACATTATGCAAATAAGGGAGAAAGTGATGAATGGTTAATTATCTCTCATATTACAATATTCCTGCTCAGGTATCAGTGGGGGATAACAAATGTGCATTGTGTGCAAAAAAATCAGGCTTTTCTAGTTTTCACAAATTTCCTTTAAAAAATACAAAATGTACACTGGAGATCATTTCAGACATGTTAATTTGTGGTGAAAATTTCAAATTACCCATGGAATGCTTGCGTAAAAGGGCTGTGAAAAAAGATGACACACTGAGGTACAGTGAAGCAGAAAATTCTGACAGAACTTTAACAGTAGTGGGACCATAATATTTAGGCACTGGGGACTAGACACATTACCCTAATGCTGGGGAAGGCATAAAGGTAACTCCCTTTAGGAGTCTCCTTGTGGGATTACGTCTGGTACTGACAGAGAGCTTGCCCCATTCAAATAAAGGTATTACTTTATAGTTAAGTATAATGTCCATTCCTACAGGTCAATGCTATGGCTCCCCAAAACGGGGTTGGTGCACATAGAGTTAGAGGCACATGACCTGGGAACCACTCAGCAATCCTCCCAAATGACATCAGACTGTGGGTAGTAAGCTCTTATAAGTCTCTAATAAGACTGTGCAAGATGTGATTTTTCAATGTCATAATTTAGCCAAATCTGGGTGGATTGGAAAATTTTGGGTTCACAAAAGACACATTCCTGACACAAAGGACACACCCCTGCCAATGGTGCTAAAGCATTTAAAATAAAAAAATTCTTGAGAGCTTTTAACATGGGCAAAGCCATGTGTTTATCTATAGCCTTGCTCTCAGGAATGGCTGAAGTTTTCTAAAAAAAATTCAGACTGAGGCAGACACCTGGCATATATAATTTCAACCCAACTGTCTTACTTTGGTGAGATATGATGAGATAACTGGCTCTGTGGATATGGGGAAAGCAGTGGACATGATGTATCTTGACTTTAGCAAAGCTTTTGATATGGTCTCACACAGTATTCTTGCTAGCAAGTTAAAAAAGTATGGATTGGATGAATGGACTATAAGGTGGATAGAAAGCTGGCTAGATTGTTGGGCTCAATGGGTAGTGATCAACGGCTTGATGTCTAGTTGGCAGCCGATATCAAGCGGAGTTCCCCAGGGGTTGGTCCTGGGGACAGTTTTGTTCAACGTCTTTATTAATGATCTGGATGATGGGATAGATTGCACCCTCAGGAAGTTCGCAGATGATACTAAGCTGGGGGGAGAGGTTGTTGCCAAGAAGGCTAACAGCATATTGGGCTGCATTAGTAGGAGCATTGCCAGCAGATCGAGGGAAGTGATTATTCCCCTCTATTCGGCACTGGTGAGGCCACATCTGGAGTATTGCATCTAGTTTTGGGCCTCCCACTACAGAAGGGATGTGAACAAATTGGAGAGAGTCCAGCGGAGGGCAACAAAAATGATCAAGGGGCTGGGGCACATGACATACGAAGAGAGGCTGAGGGAACTGGGCTTATTTAGTCTTCAGAAGAGAAGAGTGAGGGGGGATTTGATAGCAGCCTTCAACTACCTGAAGGGGGGTTCCAAAGAGGATGGAGCTAGGCTGTTCTCAATGCTGGCAGATGACAGAACAAGGAGCAATGGTCTCAAGTTGAAGTGGGGGAGATCTAGGTTGGATATTAGGAAACACTATTTCACTAGGAGGGTGGTGAAGCACTGGAATGGGTTACCTAGGGAGGAGGTGGAATCTTCATCCTTACAGGTTTTTAAGGCCCGGCTTGACAAAGCCCTGGCTGGGATGATTTAGTAGGTGTTGGTCCTGCTTTGAGCAGGGGGTTGGACTAGATGACCTCCTCAGGTTTCTTCCAACCCTAATCTTCTATAATTCTAAGTTTAGCAATGTTATAAGAGTTTTATAAGAGGAAGTGTTGGGCTACCTTAATAGTTGGCTCTAGAAGCTCCACCAATAATATATTCCCCCACACTGATAGAAATTTCTATTTGTTTGAATTATTAAGCTAAAGCAAAGGTAAACAAATGCTTCTTTTATACCACAAAATATTCAGGGATACTGAGCACTCCAATTTTCAGTTGAAGTTAAAGGAAGCCACAGACACTACTATTTTTTCTAAAGGATGTAAATAAATGTTAATGATCTGATCTTGCTATAAACCAATTTAAATTATAAACTATAACTCAAGGAAGATTTAAAATATTGTGAAACATGTTCCTTACACACACACACACTGTACAGCACAAGTTCAATTAATATATTTACCTCACTGGAGTTTTGTCTCATGAATTATTTTCAAGACGAGTGAAACCTATACAAACATTTCCCCCCACCACAGAGTTATTTATTCTGTTCCCTGAGGGCCAGAGATTTGGCTTCTTGTTTTTTTAAACCAGTGCTCATGCTGTTTTCCCTTCCTTTATTGTTCTTGGGTTCTCTTTTATAGAAGGATTTCACAACTCCACACCATTATCTTGTAATTGTCAAATGAAAAATGCAGCAAACTTTCATTCAGAGACATAAAGAGTTCAGTCACTGATCCAATAACAATAGCCAAACACATTGTTTTGGTTAATATGTTTCTCTCCTAGAAAGTGACAGCTTCTTAAACCATCTTCATGAATATCGGATACTTGCAGATGGCTGGAATTCTAATTCTTAAGTCAGTGACATTACCAATGCTTAGACTCACACTATTGTCTCATTTGGTTTGATATTTATCTACATTTCAAATTTAAAGGCAAGTATTTGCAGCTGGGTGATACAAAGTGATTAGGATGATTGAAAAAGCTTTAGCTAATCCCCTGACAAGAGAGTCAGAAACAAAAGATCAGGAAAACTATTTGAGCAGTAACAATAATGCATTTTGAAACCTATTACACAAAGAATTATTGAGGTAAATGTAAATATGCAGAACAAAAAGTGTCAAAGTAGCTTTGTGATTTGTCATTAATCTTCTGGAGTTAACCTTATAAATCTATACTACATAGCTAAATCCAAAGATCTGGTTTTTTCCTCCTTCTAACTAGCCCTACATTACTTTCTCTCTGTTACCTACTCTAGGACTGACAGTGACTAGATAGTGTAGACAGTAGTACTTCTGTGGTAAAGGACAGTGAAAGACTTGCATCTGAAGAAGTGAGGTTCTTACCCATGAAAGCTTATGTTCCCAATACTTTTGTTAGTCTCAAAGGTGCCACAGGACCCTCTGTTGCTTTTTATGGGCAATAGTTATTCTTCTCATTGTTCTAGTAGTGTAAAGCATCCATGAAGTACTCATTAGAGAAATGGGAGGAGTGAATATGACTGTTTAGGTATCCTCCTTCTGTGCTAGGCTAGGGGTATATTTAGTAGGGGGGTGATGAGAGATGAATGGAAAAATGGGGGCTCACATGGAAAAAATATGGGGACAGGATGAGGAAAGACAGAAAATAGTGAGGAAAAACAAGCAAGGAAAGAATGGAATTATTTGAAGATAGGAGGAGAAATAAAGAAATGGAACAAGTGGGGGTAAGCAGACAATAAAGTGCATTAAATCCACTCAAGTTTCTAGGTCAGCTGTATTTCCCTTGTGAGAGTGTGGAAGAAAAGAGAACAGGAGAAGGTTATCATCTTGTGGAATAATCATCATATGGCCTGTGCTATGCAGGAGGGTCAGATTAAATCATGATAGTGGTCCCTTTTGGTTTTAGATTTATGAAAGATGTAGCCGGTGCTCAGCTACCAAATTGAATAGAACAAATACCAGCTTATCCATATGCTTAGGAGTCCCAATCAAAATTGGTGCAGTTGGGCCACCTCATTCCATTCGGTGTCTGATCTAAGTTGCCAAAGATGTGCAGCATATAAGATGGCCAGCCCCCGTCCCTGACAGAACTGCCACAGGGCAGCCACGTACGATAGGGATCATAAAAAAATCACAGAAAGAGCCAAAGGAGGTGTTCCAGTAGTCAATCAGTGTTGAGCTATTTCACATGAGGAAGAGGGAGATCTAGTCCAGTGCCCACCAATCTACAAACTGATTTACAGTCTGACCTTGGCTTGATCAGTGGGGTAGATCCAGGGACAAAGCATAAAAAGTAGGCAGAGTAGGCAGGACTGGTTAAGGAATCCCCTGAAATGTTGGTGGTTTCCATTGAAATGTTCAGGTAGAAGCACCACAGGGCCCTGTCCGGGTGGCAGGACCACCATTTGTGCCTTGAGTGCGGCTAGGATGACCAGACGTCCCGATATTATCAGGACCATCCCAATATTAGGTGCTTTGCCTTGTATAGGACCCTATTAACCCCCCACTTGCTGTCTGGTCACCCTACATGATGTGCTCCGTCGCTCCTGGAGTGTGCTAGGCAGCAGAAAGCTCACCTCTTCTATTCTCCTAGTGGGGTGTCATTCGCAGAGTGGACAGACGGGATCTATGCAACCAGTCACAACTGGGATGTGGGTGGTCTGGCCTCACAGGTAGGAACAAGAGTCATGCCTGGTGGTCAGAGCAGGAACGAGGAGACTAATCAGGGACCAGGGACTAGAGCCAGAGTCAGGGATCAAGTCTGGAATCAGAGCTGGAATCCAAAGCAAGGAACAAGGGCAGGTGTCTGTTGTAGCAACAGACCAGGTACTGCCAGGTTGCATAGACAGCTTTCTTTCTTTCCCTGCCATTTTATGGTGCAGTAGCTTCAGCATGTGAGGCTGTGACCACCATTTACTGCAGTTTTCAAATAAGCAAAATTGACAACCTCTCACCAGTCCTATATCCTTAAAAAAGTGAAGTAATACTTTCTAATGCTTCCCCGCTTTCCAGGTACTCTCACCAATCCTTTCAGACTATATTCCAGGAGTGGCCAAATTTACTGACCCTCCGAGCCACATACAATAATCTTCAGAAGTTTGAGAGCCGCAAGACATGCACAACCTGCATGGGTGTGAGGCTTCTGGCCTGATGTCCACCCACAGGGCTAAAGTCCTGATACCCCCCCCCCATCCCATCCCTGCAGGGCAGAAGCCCCTAGTCCCACCACAGGCAGAAGCTCCGAGCTCCCTCTGCCCAGTTTTGTAGGTGGAGAATGGGGGCTTATGGGGGGCTCCGGGAGCTGCACTTTAACTGTAAAAGAGCATGAGCCACAGTTTGGCCATGCCTGCTATATTCTTTCACCTTGAGGCATCTTACTTCTTCATAAAGAATCTTTCTTCTGTATAAGTCACCCTGCATTCACACAGCAGATGTTCAACTGTATCTTTAACTTTGTGTGTTGCACAATCCATCCTTGTGTTTGCTTAGTAAATATAAATTACCATTTGGGTCACAATGACCTGTTAGCACTCTAAAAATAGGTACTTCACTTCTTCCTTCACAGTATTCAGTATACCACTATCAAGTTTAGGACATATTTCATAGAACTTTCATTTTTAAAAAAATCTTTGTTCCATATTTCTTGCCATTCCTCCTTAAGTTCTCTCTTAACCAAGCTTTTGAAGCAGGATCTTTATATCAATCTCTTCTTTTCCTCATTTTTAAGGCATTTTTCACTGCTTTATCTGCTATTTCATTGCCCAGTATCCCATTGTGTGCCAGAGTCCACACGATTACTATACATACACCTAAAGGTACTGTCTCCATAATTAAGAACAATATTTCATTAAGCCATTCCTGCTTTCCCAGGCTCCCTTGCTGATCACTATTATACCCAATAAAGAGTCAGATAGGATAGCAGCCATAGTTAGGTATACATTCCTGTGATGTTGTGGGGTTTTCCCAGGCCAATAAGACATCAATGTCTGTCCTGTGGCTGTGCAGCTTTGGTTGAGAGCTCTGACCCCAACAGCTTGCCAGTAATCTACCAGCCTCACCCTGGCTGCCCAACTTGGCTACTCCTTGCAGGCTGACTTTAGTAGCCTTCCAGACCTAAACTCACCCCCTAATCATCCTACTGCAGGATCCAGTCTCTCTCACTGCCTCTACAGAGACAATGTGACATTCCAACTTGTCAGCTTACTAGAAGCATACAGCACTGGTGATTTACTGAATTTACACAGCACTGGTGATTTATAATGAAAGCTGTCATAACTATAAAGGGAAGGGCAACAGCCCTCCTGTGTACAATACTATAAAATCCCTCCTGGCCAGAGACTACAAAATCCTTTTACCTGTAAAGGGTTAAGAACCTCAGGTAACCTGGCTGACACCTGACCCAAAGGACCAATAAGGGGACAAGATACTTTCAAATCTTGGTGGGGGGAAGGCTTTTGTTTGTGCTCTTTGTTTTTGTGAGAGTTCACTCTTGGGACTAAGAGGGACCAGACATCAATCCAGGCTCTCCAAATCTTTCTGAACAAGTCTCTCCTATTTCAAACTTGTAAGTACAGTCAAGCAAGGCGTGTTAGTTTTATCTTTGTTTTCTCAACTTGTAAATGTACCTTTTGCTAGGGTGTTTACCTCTGATTGCTGTAACTTTGAACCTAAGGCTAGAGGGGGGTCCTCTGGGCTCTTTAAGTTTGATTACCCTGTAAAGTTATTTTCCATCCTGATTTTACAGAGATGATTTTTTACCTTTTTCTTTAATTAAAAGCCTTCTTTTTAAGAACCTGATTGATTTTCCCTGTTTTTTAGATCCAAGGGGGTTGGATATTGATCCACCAGGAGTTGGTGGGAGAGAGGAGGGGGGATGGTTAATTTCTCCTTGTTTTAAGATCCAAGGGGTTTGGATCTGTATTCACCAGGGAATTGGTGAAGAATCTCTCAAGGCTACCCAGGGAAGGGAATTAGCACATTGGGAGTGGTGGCAGTGGACCAGATCTAAGCTAGTAGTTAAGCTTAGAAGTTTTCATGCAGGCCCCCACATCTGTACCCTAAAGTTCAGAGTGGGGAAGGAGCCTTGACAAAAGCACAACAAGTTTATTAACAAAAGAGCATGGATTAAGTGATACCAAGTAATAGAGATGGTTACAAGAAAATAAAAGTGAAAAGTCTAAAACTTAATCTAGCAAGATACAGTCTTTGTTCAAGATGGTTTCTCTTACCCACAGTCTTCTTTCCAGATTCTCACTGGCTGACCTGGCCAGGACCCATCCCAGAGAGCAAATCACTTGGTTTATTTGTTTCCTTAAAGTGAAGGATCCCTTAGGGGTTTGCTTCCCCTCTCTTTATAGCTTAGTGAAACATGGACATGTACTCTTCTGAAGGGTATCCCCACATAAAGTTCATTAGTTCATGCTGTGAAGGAGCCATGAGACCTGAAAGATAAGGTTCCATGCTAGCTCCTCCCCTGCTCTTAATTGCTACTATGCAAATTATTTCTTCCTGCCGCAAACTCCTATACAATGAATAGGCCATTGAATTTGGACCACACCTGTATTGAGGTGTTAGCTTCTTTCTTTTGTTTGGAGAAAACCTGTTTATCAACTCCCCAACATACTTGGTTTAATATTAGTCACATACTTTAAAGCATACATACTTTTGGTCACATACTTTAAAGCATAATATTAGTGAGTATACATAATTCCAACATGCAGCATTGTTACACATATTTTACAATGATATTATTTACCACTGTGTTATTAGTTTTCAGATGATACCACACAAGCCATAGGTTATACAAAAATCATTGTAGTACTGTGTAATGTGTGAATATAAGGCTACGTAGGGTCACAATCCCTTAACCAGGTCAGGGCCAGCAGTATGCCCATTCATTCAATTGTCATAATGGGCACAGAATAGGATAGTCTCATAGATCTCTTAAATCCAAATTCAGGGATAGAAAAGGCCATTCCCCCTCTGACCATGTTGCCATCTCTAAATAGAGATTTGGCAATGATGACCCCATTTGCCATGAATAAACTCATAAATCTTAGTCAGCATATTTAATGGTCTTGCTCTTCCCTTGGTTTTATTGTATATTTCCAAATCCATGACAGGAGAGACAACGGTCGAGCTATGGTTTGATTTCCCATGACTAAAGATTTTAATTTCTTCCAGTCCTTCCTTTTCACTCAAGTCTTTTACCCATCTTTTGACCCTGTTAGCACATGGACATTTGTGGCTCTCAGATATGTCTTGTCTACTTAATTCCCAACAGTCCTTGTATATTCACTGAGTAGTCTTATCTTCACTATTTCCATTAACCTTAGCCCGAAAGGTTAAATCTAACAATTTCATCCTTAACTTTATAGACATTTCTCCAGTTGCTTCCTGCAGCACACATATAACAGTGCCATAATACTCACACCACATGTGATGCACAGAGCTTGGGCTTGGATTGGCTCTAGTTTAAGTGTTGATTTAGAAGATGAATTAAAGTCTTGCCATCTATAATCTATAACTGGTCTTATTAGTGCCCCATACAGCATCAGCAACTTGTTCTATCTTCACTCCTGTTGTTCCCAGCAATACTTTTAAGCAGATGTATCCTATATTTACATTTAGTCTCGATATTATCTATATGATACTCCCAAGTTAGTTTGTTATTGAACACAACAAGGACAAGTGCAGAATTCTGCACTTAGGACAGAAGAATCCCATGCACTGCTTCAGGCTGGGGACCGACTGGCTAAGCAGCAGTTCTGCAGAAAAGGACATGGGGATTACAATGGATGAGAAGCTGGATATGAGTCAGCACTGTGCCCTTGTTGCCAAGAAGGCTAATGGCATATTAGGCTGCATTAGTAGGCGCATTGCCAGCAGATCGAGGGAAGTGATTATTCCCTTCTATTCGGCACTCGTGAGGCCACATCTGGAGTACTGCATCCAGTTTTGGGCCCCCCACTACAGAAAGGATGTGGACAAATTGGAAAGAGTCCAGCGGAGGGCAAAAAAAATGATTAGGGGGCTGGGGCACATGACTTATGAGGAGAGGCTGAGGGAACTGGACTTATTTAATCTTCAGAAGAGAAGAGTGAGGGGGGATTTGATAGCAGCCTTCAACTACCTGCAGGGGGGTTCCAAAGAGGATGGAGCCAGGCTGTTCTCAGTGGTGGCAGATGACAGAACAAGAAGCAGTGGTCTCAAGTTGCAGTGGGGGAGGTCTAGCTTGGATATCAGGAAACGCTATTTCACTAGGAGGGTGGTGAAGCACTGGAATGGGTTACCTAGGGAGGTGGTGGAATCTCCATCCTTAGAGGTTTTTAAGGCCCGGTTTGACAAAGCCCTGGCTGGGATGATTTAGTTGGGAATTGGTCCTGCTTTGAGCAGGGGGTTGGACTAGATGACCTCCTGAGGTCCCTTCCAACCCTAATCTTCTATGATTCCTAAGAATGTAAAATTTTGAACTACACACGATATCAGGGCAATAGATCTAAATGCATCAGTTCTTGTGCGTACTTTGCCAGATTTTCCTATCAGTATAACCACTGCTTGCTTTGATTTTCTTCAAATATTCTTTTTTTCCCACAAAACTCTTTACTTTGATTTGTATCACTACTAACTCTTTTTGGAACTTTTTTTGCTAAAATGTCCATTAAAATGTCTATAAAGAAGATGGAATGTTACTTAGATACTCATCACACTTACTCCTATAGCAGCCCCAATTTGCTTTTCTAAGGCTCCAGGTGGGGATTACTTCAGTGTTTTCAATATTAGCTTGACCTTGATATGTAATTAGCATAGGGAAGTGATCACTTTCCATTCCATCTCTTTTATAGATTTCCCAGCTGCATTTACTTGCTATACTGCTTGTTGCAGTTCCCAGATCTAAACTTGAAAAGGTTCCATCCACCAAATTAAACCTAGCAGGTGCTTCACTATTTAGCAACACCAAGTTGTGCATGTTAATGAAATGTTCCAGGCATTTGCCATTTTAATCAATCAGTTTTCCTGCTCTCCATAATTTATGATGACTATTAAGATCTCCACAAATAATATAACTCCTTGACACCTTAACATAACTCAAATGTAGTTTTTTTTACGTGAGTTGTGAACATTAGAGAGTCATATAATGTATTATTATTATTTTGCATAGGAATCTCTAGAGTGTTGTATTCAAAACTTAAATTCTGCAAGTCTATTTTGATGTAACTAAGACCTTTCTTTATAAAAATACAAACCCTCTCCTCCTCTTGTTATTTCACTGTTGAATCTGAATACATCATATCCTGGAAGTCTAAACATAAATATTCTTACCAGCCATGTTGCTTGTACACATATCACATCAGGTTTGTTTTCCATTTCAAACACAATTCTATTTAATTCCTGACCATGTGTTATTAAAGTATGCATCCTAGCATACTTTAAACTGCATTATCACCTTCATTTAAAACTGCATGGATGCAGTCTATTGAGAGATTGCCTATCTGTAAATATTTTTCTGCTGCTTTTGCTGTAATTTTTATTCTTTCAGTCTTCTTCCATGTCTTTAAAGTGCAATCAGTCATTGCTATCATAAATGCTATACATTTCTCTTTCCTACAAGCAGTACATTGCAACTTCATTTATTCCCCTTGTATTATTTTTCCTGCCCTGAGCTGTTGTACCAGTAACTTTTTCCATCACTGGCACTTTCCTCCTTCTCCACTTTCTGTTGCGCATATCTTTTAGTAGCTTCTTGTAATAGAGTTCATTTGGGGCCAGCAGGCCTAGTGGTCAGGCCAGGGCTCACTAGTTTCTGAGTCTTGGGATGGCCTTGCCAGCTAATCTGAAGGCCTATCAGCCAAGTTACAGTTCACCATCCGCTGGTGCTCCCCGAGTTCCCCTGGTTGGGTGGAGGGGGGAAAAGAGATGGGGAGGGGACCCAAGCTCTCCTTCTCCACTTGGTCCCAGCCCAGTGCTCAAGGGAGAAAGGCTGAAGAAATTCTCAGTCCGTTCTAGCTGGTAACAGACCAGCCACCCCTGGGCCACTTCCTACCTTCCTCTGTTCCCTCTTCAGTTTGGGGCATGGTCATGGTGCTCGGCTTCCCTCTCAGCAGATGATTACTCCCACAGAAGGGTTTTGAAAAAATCAGGATGGAATAAGACAGGTTCCTGAGTCAGATGATCCTTCAATTTTCTGAAGGCTGTAGCATAGTCATGGGACCAACAGACTTTCTTGGGAGCTGCATCCTTGAAAAGGTCTATCAGTTGGACTGCAATTGTGGCAAAATCCAGAATAAACCATCTATAATATCCTTCTAATCCCAGGAAACATCATACCTGCCTCTGTTGTGGACTCAAGGCATTCTGCAAGGATTTGAATTTTCCCTGCCAATGGTATAGGTGCCCCCTCCCCACCATATATGTCACTTCCCGATTAGCTGCCTCAACATGTTCTAGATGTTTGCTCCAGGGCTTGCTATATATGATGTTGTCATGCTGTCTGAAGTGGCTCACAACTGTGAGTGCCAGGATCAGAACAGACTGTCAAAAAGCAGGCCGAGAACCCCAAACTGATTGTACATTCTATAATTAGATTGCACCAACTCAATAACAAGTGTGAACTCCTAAAGCACTATAACAGTCATACCATGGAGTCACAGAGAGTCCGCTTGGGGATTCCAGTCTATCGTGCTACCCAGGCAAGCTGGACTATGTAATAGACGGACACTTTACACCAAAAATCACAACAATGTTTAGGTTGCTCCCAACCCCAAAGGACAAGCCACTTATCCCAGGTCAATTGTACTCTGATCTCAAACCAAAGACAACCCCTGTAGTCAATCCTGTAATAAACTAACTAACTAAAAAGCCCTTAATCCCGTAATAAACAAAGGAGGGAGTTATTTACAAGGTTAAAAAGGAAACATACACACACAAATGGGTTAGTCTTAGATTTTAAAAGGTAATATAATCTTCTATAATAAGCAGCTAATTTGTCCCTTAGGGCTGACCCATGCCAGGCAGCATGGGGATCTCTTGCTTTTGTTTAGGAATCTTTGCCCCTCACAGTCCAGACTGTATAAAGATTCAGGTTTCTCCTTGGCAAAGATTTTTTATCCCCTTCACCACAGCATCCAAACCGATGGGATGAGGTCATGCACAGGTCTCCCCTGCCTGTAAGGAGTGAGGAATGCAAACAACAGCTCTGTCCTTTAATGCTACACAGTGCCTCATTTGCCTTCAATGGGCCATCTTGTGTGCAGGATGAGCACTTTACCTTAATTAATGCTTCTTTTCGTTTGGTGAGTTACACAATTAGAAGTTTACACTGCAAACACTCAGTATAAAGTTCTACTACGGGGTGCAGATAAGTGAGTTTAATACATGCAGCATCCTACAAGAATTTCATAAAGTCTGAATACTAAACACATTCTTATCAACTTAACATCTATTTTAACAATGCTAACATGCAGGTGAACCAGACTGGTCTCCAGCAATGCTTTTGTCAGTGTTCAGTGAGGCCCAGGGCTGTGGCATGAGCTGGCACCTGTCTGCCAGTCACAGATGTCATTAATGTATGCAGCCATATATTAGTCATGGGTCCCTTATTCATCAGCCTTTGCAAGGTGGATACCACACAGTGTAGGCCAAAGGGTATAGTCTTAAATTGTCATAAGCCAAATGGCATGTAGAAGGCTGTCTTTTCTCAGGATTCTGGAGTCAAGGGGATCTGCCAGTAACCCCTGGCTAGGTCAAGGGTGGTGATATAACTGGCAGCCCCTATCCTCTCTTACGACTCATTGACCGTCAGCATCGGTAGGTGTCAAATTTTGACACAGTGTTGACTTTTCAGAAGTCTATGCAGAATCTGATAGACACATCCTGTTTAGGTACCAACACTATGGGGCTTTTTTACTTTCTGTGTGACTCCTGAATTACCCTGAGGTCTACCACAGCCTGTAGTTCCTTCAGTACTCTTTCCCACACATGTCTCAACAAAGGTCAAAAATACTCTCTCCTTTTTTTCCTGGCTCAGTCTCTGTGTGTTGAAACACCAGGTGAGTCTGGCTGGGCACTGTGGAAAACACTGAAGTGAAGGACTGGGCCAGCTTTTGTTCTGTCTGCAGGTCCTCTCTCACTGGAACAAGTTCGCAACTGGGGGCTATAGTGCCTACAGCCATAGTTTGGGTTCTGGAGGAAACGATGTTACCAGGAGCCCCTCCCAATCTTTCCAGGCCTTTAGCAGGTGGACGTGGTATATCTTAGTTAGTGTCCTTCCTCTTGCCTGGCTGGCAAAACTCATAGTTTACTGCTCTGATCCATCTGATCACTTCAAAGGGGCCTTACCATCTAGCTAACAGTTGGGATTCTCAATTGGGAAACAGTAGTAATACTTGGTGCCCTGGCTGGACCTCCGGGATGCAGGTTCCTTTGTTGCCTAAGGTCTTTAATTTCTCCCTTAGCTGCAGCATTTACTGTATCAAGTTAGTGGCTTTGGAACTTTGTTCCTCCCAAGTTGCATGCAGGTGGTCTAGTATTTCTCTCAGCTGTCTCCCATACTGTAATTTTAATGGGGAGAATGCCATTGATGCCTTTGGGACCTTGTGGATGGCGAACAGGAGGGGCGGAAGCAATTGGTCTCTGTGGCGAGGTTCCAGGACTATGAACTATCACAGCATACTTTTCAAAGTCTTATTGAATTGCTCCACCAATCCATGAGACTGGGTCCTCCTCCTCAGCCTTGCCTACTAAGGCTTGTGGCCCTGCCAGCCTCACATCACAGACATCACTGCCTGTCCCTTCCAGGGGCTCCCCATTCCTGGACATTATTAGGCCTCTAAAAAAGCTACAGTCCTGCTCAATTATCACAGGGTATATGAGATTTGGGACCTTGACCGTGCAGATTTAATTGTTGTGATTCTGCACCCTCAGCTACACTTTCTTTGTCAGGTAAGGGTGCATATCCCCATGGATGCAATGCAAATAGATGGTGCCTGTGGAAACTGTTCCTGGTCCTGCCAGGTTGGCCCTCACTAAAATTTGGCAGCAACACAAGTCCATCAACCCTTGCGCCTCCACACTTTTGACTTGACTGTTGCATGGGAACTAGTAGCTTCTGCAGCCCCTTGTTTTGGGTCTGGGAGTCAGCCACCTAGACTTGGCTGTGAAGACAGTCCATGTACAGGCAATCTTGGTGAAAGTATCCCAGCTGTCCACCTGTGAAGCAAGCCCCCATCGCCAGGAAGGGTTCAGTCTGGATAACTGCACCCTCTGCCAGTTTCCAGGAGGGGCTGTTGCCTGAACTCATTTCACTTCCTAAGCCCATCTTTCAGGGGCATATCCCCTATGGCGCCGGCCTTGCCTGGATCAGGTTTCCATCGCCTTCTTGCGCCCCGCTTTCTTGCTCTCCCTTCCACTCTCCCAGGTCATTGCCATAGGCCTCATGATAATTTTCAGCTAAAGTAACTGGAGAGGGTTTCAGGCTGATGTTGCATTACCCATTCCCATCACCCTGCCAAGAGAATCTGGGTAAGCTGCTCTAAGATGATTCTTTCAGCTACCTGAGCTCCTGTTTTTTCATTGGGGTGGAGCCACTGCCAGCAATGTTCTCTCAGGACCTGGCCACTGCCTGTGGTAGTGCCCCAGGTGGGAAGCTTTCCCAGTGGAATCGCTAGTGATGAGTCTCCGACAAAATATCAAAGGCATCTAAGATGATTGCCTTAAATTGAAGGTAGACTTGTGCAGCAGTCACATTTAGGATCTGGTACACAGCCTAGTGATTCCTGTTATCTAGGGGACTAACAGAGTGGCCCAGCTCTCCACAGGCCAGTAGGCCACCGTGGCAACCTTTCAGAGGTTACTAGGAATGTCTTAGGGTTGTCATCTGGCCCCATTTTTGCTAGCTTTGGTGGGCGGTTCGGGGTGGGACCTGGGCTAGTGCCACATGCTGCCACGTTCCCCAATGTACTCTGGGGCTCTAACAACATGGCCATCTGATGCACCAGCTGTTACTGTTGGTCTCTTTGCTGTGTTGCTAACTCTCTAATAAGTTCTTGCTGCTGCTGTTGCTGCTGCAAGACTTGCTAATGTTGCTGGGCAGCCAGCTGCTAAAGCAGTTGGGTCTGTTATATTGCTGCTGGTCCATGATCTATTTTAGCAGTTTATCCCACTCCATCTTTACATCTTTCTCCCTCCTTTCTAGGGTACTTGTGTTCTCCACTACTTTGTAGCAGTATTCACTTGGGGCCAGCAGGCCTGATGAATCAGGCCGTGGCTCAACAGTCTCTCAGACTCTTTGCTTGAGAAGGGCATCCCATCTGAAGGCCTAGCGGCTGAGTTACAGTCCACAGTCCTCTTGTGCTCCTTGGGTTCCCCCAGTTGAGTGGGGGGGTGGGTGTGGATAGGGCCCTCCCTCTCCACTGGGATCTGGCCCAGGGCTGAAGGAGGAAAGATTGAAGAGAGTCTCAGTCCCCTCTAAATAGTTCAGCCACTCAGCCTTCTCTGGGCCACTTTCAATTTCCCCCATTCTCTCTTCAGTTTGGGGCGTGGTCATGGCACTCAGCTTCCCTCTCAGTAGAGGATTGCTCCCACAGTCTCAACAGGTCAAAACGGTCAGTTGGGTCTTCCCAGTCACTCTCAAGTGTCCACTTGATCCTCCTTCTCAGGGAGAAGGAACTGGGAGAAAAAGGGGGTCGAGCCTTTAGGCTCCCAGGTGAGTCTTACTCACAGTCCATTCTTCCCCTGTAGATCCCCCTGTCCCTGAAGTTCCAACCTGGCTGCCTGGAGCCAGTCTTGTCTTCACTCTCCCCCTACTTGCCAGTCAGAGTCTCCTTTTAAGCAGGCTGTCCATTTGGCGCATGCTCTGCAGCTGCTGAGAGGCGGGGCCTTCTTGGCCCAGTACTGCTCCATTACTGCTTTATTTTAGTGAGGGGTCTGTAAACCTCTTTGCACTTGTGCATAGGATATTTTATAGATAGTTTTAATTTTCTGTATCTCTTTAGCTTATTCCACCACCACACATACTTTGTATGCTCGTCCCTATGATAGCAGCATTTTAGTTCTGTTCTTTCCAGACAGTTCTCATACGAGTGTTCTCCACATTTATTACTCCTCGTTTTCCCCTTGCAGACAACTGCCACATGCCAAAACCTTGACATTTATAACATCTTAAAGGGGACAGGATATACGGTTTAATCCAAAGAGTTGATAACCTATATTAACCCTATTGGGTAGTGTTGCATCTTTAAATGTTACTTAGATGGCTGTGGATGATTTGTGCTCTCTCTCAATCCAGCTAATCAGTCACTTAACAAACAGCATTTGGTCCTCATCTATATCCCTTTTATTTTAATCCTCATTCATGCCTAGTGGAACCCCATACATTACCCCTCTAAATTTAGGCAGCTGGTAAATTACTTCTATTTTCTCTAAAATTATAGTTTTAAGGAGATTCTCAGCCTGTTCCTTATGTGTACATTCTACTAATAAATCTCCACCTTGCATTCTTTTAGGTCTTCATATCTCTCTGATACTTCACCTAATTTAGTCTGCTGTTTTCAAGGGATTAACATCTCCTATCTTTACATATTCAGGTAGTGATTTGATAATTAAAGATGTTGATACTTTCTCTTACTCTTTTTTCCACCCTGTTTGCTCCCTCTTCTTCAGATACAGATATTTCTTTTTTTCCCCAAACATATCTTCCAGCCTCTCCCTCTCAGTCTGTATTTCCTTTCCTTTCCTTTCCTGCCCTGCCAGGCCAGGCCAGGCCAGGCCAGGCAACCCTTTACCAACAGCATCCTGGAATGCCTTCCATGCTTAAATAGTGCACCTGAGCCACTCAGAAGTCAGGGGGGTTGCTGCCAATCAATTCTTCCCTGGGCAGCACTTTCTGTGGTGCTTAGTCAGTAGGGTTTATAGAGCATGGCTTGGAACTCTTTAATGGATAGGGATGTGGAAGCATCAGTCATCTGGAACCCTGCTCACCTGGGTTCTAATCCTCCAACTCATTGCATCAGCTGTTAGAGGGTGCTGTGGACTCCTGAGGCAAGGTGAAAGACTGACAGAGTTATAAATCCAGAAAGGAAGCCTACTACAATCTTTCCACTGACCCCTGAGGACCTTAGACTAAAAAGATTACAGAAGAGGGAAACTGAGGCAGGATGCCTCAGAGCTACCTCAAGCCAGGAGATGGGACCCATACAACACCAAGGTTTCCAGTAATATTTGTGTACAGTGAGACTTAAATAGATAGGAATATCCCATATATACTGTAGTACTCATTTCTAGCTGGGACAAGATAAAACCTGATACAATGGTCCAGTTTATCCAGTGTGCCTTGTACAGTCATTTACACCTGTGCAAAACAAACAAAGACAGCAAGTAAAAGGCTACTGTTATGATATAGATGCAACACTACAGTGAATCAGACTCAGTGATCATAAGGCTTTCATTGTAGGCAAGGGATAGAAATTATCTTAGCCACCTCCTATCTGTCTTCCCCAATTCTTGTCAAGCTTGTACCCGTCCATACAAAATTCACCTTTAAAGTTTATTTTCCTTGCCTGTCACTTTACCAGACTATCCTTCAACTCTCCTGCCTTCCTCACCAATGAAAATTCTCACTGCTCCAGTGCATTGAGTTAAATCTCCTTGTTTTTCCCTTAAAAGCTTATGTTAGTGTCTCCTCCTTATTTATCTCACCCAGGGCCAGATTTTTTGATATAGTGCAGCTCCTCTGCACAATGCCATGAGCAGAATCTCACCATATAACCAGATTTTCCTGCCTGAAGAAGGTTCACAGTAGAAGAGGAAATATTCCAGTGACAGAGCTGAAGCAGCGGCTCTTATGCCATTCTCTCTCCTCACTGCTGTGGGAGATGGGACCAGAGTAAAGGGGGTATGGTGTGGCTGGAATTTTCCTACATGCTGCTGAACTGGCACTACTGTTTCAGCCTCTTGGGGCCACTGGTTTCAAGGCTGCTCTGATTTGCACTGGAGGATCAGGCTGGCACACAGGGAGCCTATGAGAGGGGAATGTGAAGGTGAGCTTTATCTCCCACCAACCTGTGTTATGTCTGTGTCTTCAGATGTAGCTGAGGATCTGGCCCCTTGACTCCTATTGCATCCCCCACTCTCCATCAATTCCACTTCAAAGCTACCAGCTTCAGTGTCTATTTATCCACTTCCACCCTACTTACAGAGCACTCCGAGCTGATCCGTGCTTTCTTCTTTTAAAGCCCTCCCTCAATGAGATTTAAAAAGCTTCCCGATTAATACTTATACTTATTTTATCTATTTCTCATTATATTTTATTTTTATGTTTTATCGGGCCATGTTGTAGCCTCACTGAATAATCATATTATCTTACTAATATTGCCCCAATCCTTCCATCCTACTGTCTTCTTACAAACTATTTTCAGATAGTTAGATTCAATGAGGGAGTAAGTCCATTAGGACTGGGATCTTATTTGTATTAAGAGATGCTTCGGGGTGCTGTTAAAATAATAACACAGTCTATCCATATAGAAAAGATTAGTTCATCTCTAGATCACCATTTCATTTGTATGGCTAATCATTCCTTTTGAATTGTGTTACTACATGAAATCCCTTTGCCTCAGGTAACCCACATTATTTTAACAACACTTTTGAAAATCTATGCATGATAAGAGTGAGAAGGAGCTAGAGTGCACTTTCATTATTTTAAACTCCTCCAGAGGAATCAATCTTTAGAGTTATAAACTTGACCTAACCAAAACTTCAGAATACAAATCATGTATCCCTTGGCATCCTCATAACCATACATCAAATAAATGAAGGGACATCTACTGGAGAACAAAAACATTTCAGCTGGAAGTGCTTTTGCCTCTGACAGGTGCAGGTTAGCAAAACTACTTGGGATCACTGCTCATGTTTGATTAAAAAAAAATCCAGGATGATTTGATTTTATGAAAATGTAACTTATAATCACTTGCTACTGGCTCTGCTGTGTGATAGTATGATATAGCCTTCGCTGCGCTCTCATCAGTTATTCATACCCCATGATGTGAAACAGAAAATACAATAAAATATTTCAATCCCTATCAAATGCTATTCTTTTCACATTATAACCCATCAAATACTATTATTTCCAGTTGAATTTAAAACAGCATGAGATAGTCCATCTGTGGCCATGGATGTTTGAGGGAACCAGACGAGAGGAATGAGATTCTGCTTTTGGAAGGAGAACTGGGAAAATGATGAAGGACCTCTTCAAGATCCTTGGGGAAACTGGAGAGGGAGGAGGAAATCCTCAGGTGGGGTAAACTATCATACAACCATTGAAGTCAATGGAAGTATAACAATTTACAATAACTGAGGATTGGCCCCAGAGTTATTTTTCCCTCTGATCCTTGATGTTGTAGAATGAAGGATGAACACATACCATTCACAGCCTTCCTTACAGATCCATGCTTCAGCTGAGCCTGATGACATAAGCCTCTTAGTGGGGTTTTATTTTGTATTAACTACATGCTAAGTGGTGGTACAGCATGACTTTTCCTCCATGCTGAGTATCATGTTAATTATGAACAGCACTATCTTGAAACGTTGTATATGTATCATGTTCTATTCAACAATCTGTTCATCATTTTTATAAACTGCACAACAATCTATAATAAATATGACAGCTAGGATAAACATCATGTCATCTCTTGGTTATAGATACATTTATTATAAACAAGCATGAACTGTACATCCCCTTTCCCCAAACTATTTCAACATTTAGCATACAGTGTTGAAATAAATGGTACATGATGCCCAAAACATTGAAGCATCAATACTTGGTGCATCATTCGTAAATTATTTATTTCAATGATTTGTACTTCACCAGACATACTTGGACAGAAAAAAAGCAGAGAGAGATGAGGCCAATGAAGTTAAGAGATTTGGCTGGAGAAATAAAAGCATATACCTAGATAACTGCAAGATAGCTCCAGACTTCCCTCCTCAAGGTAACAGGAGTGGCTTACAATTTAAAAAAGGAGCATGTATATGGAAGGCTGTGTAAGGGTTTCTGTATCCTTCTCTCATGTCTGTGTATGCCAAGCCATGATCAAGATAGTAAAGTCAAGTCTATTGTATTTTATTTAAAACATTCCTTTAATAACTGATTCCCTACAACATTTTCAGTCATTAATTCAAGGACTTCTACAGATTTAAGAGATTTTGTCTTGAGCTAGCTCTAAATGAAAGAGGAAAAAGATTCCAAATATCCAGAGAAGTCTCAAATTATACATTATAACTTTTAACATTGCAAATAGTTTTCTTAAAAATTCATGTTATTATAAACAGAGGCTGTAGCATATTATTTGAAAGCAAGAATCATATTAATTCAATATACATGTTTCATTAAGGATTAACATTTTCACTAAGTTATAAAAATGTCTCTAATTATATCACAGACTAAATGGCAGAGCTCACATTCCCACAATCAAACAAGCTTAAGCTCAAATGTCACAGATTGTTTCTGTATTTGAAAAAGGAAAAGAGAAAAAAATAAAAACCTCTTCTTCTGATTGATGCCCCTTTCTTATTCAGTTCTCTTCATGATCTTTCTAAATGTACGTAACACCACTGAAAGGGTGAATTTGTAAAAGCCAGCACTGAGTTACAGCTAGCAGTCTTCTGCCCTAAGGATCACAAATAGGCCAGTGACATTTTATTGGGATGATATATTGTTACTACACTTTACTTCATTATTGTATCATCACTCAATCTGCTGAGAGAGTTTTGCTGCCTAGAATTCTGTGAGAACTGATCTAAACTGATCTCCCTTCTGCTTAGAGTGCATGCCAGCTCTCCTGCTCATGGAGCAGAATTAATCTTTTTCTTTCCCCTCTGTACTGAGCTATCATTCCAAACAGGACAACATACAGCACATTTAAATGTGGACAGAGAAGTCCAAGTTCGGCCCATATTTTCACCCTATTTAAGCCAGTGGAGATTGCACAGAGTGCAAATCAGGGTGGAGTTTGACCCAGATTGCCTAAACAGATCACTCTCTGATTAACTTAAAAAAACCTAACCAACAACCCAGAAAAAAGTTTTATATTAGCAGTAATAAAACTGTAAAGACTGATTATGAAGCACTTTATCTTGGTTTTGTCCCAAAGAGGTATATTGTCACAGAACAGCAGCCTTTCAGTCCTTGTGAGTTTCCACTGAAGTCATTTCAGGTAAGAACTCTCTTTTTACTATTTTTTTATTTCAATAAAATTCAAGCAAATGCAACCAGTTCAATAAACAAACAATCCACATTTGTCCCTTGCCCTTGTTCAATGTTTTGAAAGAATATTATGGCTGTGACAGTGCACACAACCAGCGAGTAAATCTGCTGCATGTCACTATTAAAAACAAAAACTCCCTCAGAAAGGTAAAGCATACAACCAGCTTAAGGTTCGAGGACATCATTAATGTTTCTAACAATGAAATCCACATACACCTCTACCCTGATATAACGCTGTCCTCGGGAGCCAAAAAAATCTTACTGTGTTATAGGTGAAACCGCGTTATATTGAACTTGCTTTGATCCGCCGGAGTGCGCAGCCCCGCCCCCGGAGCACTGCTTTACCGCGTTATATCCGAATTCGTATTATATCGGGTCGTGTTATATCGGGGTAGAGGTGTACTTAAAAATATCTATATTACTCCACACTATGATTCACTGTCTTTAGCAAGCTGTGCATAACATTCTGTTGTCCTTCGACCCTCTTTTGCTTAAGTTACATTAAATATTTCCACGATACTGCCCTTATCCAGGATATCCAAAGATTTTAAAGAAGACAATTTTAAAAGGCTATCCTTCTGTCCTCATTTATCCTCATCAAGAGTGGATCCTTGCTAAATCTGGAGTAAAGTTCAGAACATTGTAGTTAAGGTTGAGAGTCTCTTACTGCTTAAAAGATGACTATCTAAGGGTGTCAAAATTCACATGCTAACCCAGACTGTCTAGGAATATGTTGTGCCTCATGGGTGTGTCGGGTGAGTTAAGGGTCCAAATATGGGGTCATTTGAGCAAGGGGTTTCTGAGATATAACTCCCTAAACTTTCATGTCTTTACAAAATCATCTGCTATTTTTATTATTTTTTTGTGCAGCCTGGGACTCAAACTATAGCACTAGCCCTCCCCAAACTAATTTCAGCCACTGGGGAGTGATATCAGCTACTGCCCAGCATTATCCAGGGTTCCCCAAACCCAAAGCTCTTGGTAACTTTACTCTCTGCGAGGTGGTATCAGGGCAAACCAAGGGAGACGCAGTGCCTCTGTCTGCTATATGGCTAAAACAAACAAATCAAAACCAAGTGCTTTCACTTAAAGCCAGCACTTTATTTGTCTGCAGCACTTGCACTAGAATGACTGTATTCAAAGTCTCTGCAAATATAGATAGACTTCCTGTTATTCACAGATGCTCACCCCAGCATATCAGGGAGGACATGGAGTCAGGCCCACACCTCATGATCGCTACCTTCTCTCTCCCGGCTTTTCCTTAGTTATGCTAAGTTCCTGCAAAGGCCTACTAAATGGCTAAATGTGACAAACAGAATAATTGATACTCCATCCCAATAGTTGGCAGTGGTTTGGGCAACTGGCTGGTTGCTAAAAATGTCCCTCTACACCTACTGCCTATCAAAAACGTTATTGAGCATTAATTTTAGAACTCCACTTTAGGTTGATCTAAACTGAGTAACTGAAGAGAGTCACCAAGCTCTCAATTATCACAACAGCTAGGTGGCTCAAGGTGGGATGTGGTGCTGCCTGAGCTACCCACATGCTAAAAGTTTGATCCCTATGTTTAGCAGCTTTCAGAAAATATATGTTGTGCATAGTCATTGCATTCTGCAGTAGCTCCTTTTGGAAGTTAGTCTTGAGACCAAAATTTGTGGTTTAAGAGCGATATTTTAAAATGTTCTAAAATCCACATGCTGCTCTATTTTTACTTTAGAAGTATTGTCGAGGAAATCAGCACTCATTAAATGTAGGGAAGATAAAGAATCCAGCAAGCATTTAGTATAATATAATCATATGCCTCACCCTTGTACTGAACAATGACACTGAGTGTGATCAAAGGAAAGCACATTTTTGGGCCATTTGGTCAAGGGTTTCCAAACACATAGCCCCCATAACTTGAGCTGCTAAAAACATTTTTAGATTCTTACAGCTTTTTTGGTGCAGAGTTAGGGAATATGTGGAGGAGGTTGGAACACTGAGGGGGAATATGTGTTGCAGTTGTTGGAGGACTGCCAGGGATATGGGGTTTGGGAGAGTGCAGAGTGGGGGCTCTGACCCTTTTCCAACCTTTTCCCAGTAGGTCTGTGCTTTGGCACATCTACTAAAAGGCCAGCACACCCTGAGACAATGACCCTTATAAATGTAAGGGATTATCCAAACTTTTTTTCCCCCAAAAAATCCAGTTTCATAATTAGAGCATTGACAAAGAATTGGGTTTCCAAAAACATATCATTCTTCTACACTCCCTCAAAGAATAAGAGATCATCCTCAAAGGGATGGCAAAAGGATTGCAAAGACATATTTCATAGGCCAGCACCAAGTGAGGTGATGTGGGCTCATAGCGTCCTATGCAAGGGCCTTGAAACAAATGGGAGGAAGGAATGGTGGCTGCAGATGGGGGCATTTGGGGGCATAGAGCCGAAGGGTGGTCTTGGAGATCCCTTCTGGATGAGGGCCCTGACTCACAACCTGGCCCATCCAGGCCCCCGCATTCAAGAGCAGGTGCCATGTCCGGTGGTGGCTCTAGACAAGAGATCTATTCGGGGAGGTCTATTGGGTACTACAGAGACAAAACATATAGGAAAGGTGGAGGGAGGGACGATCCTCATTATGTATCAGGTTAGACTGCGGGTGGGCAGGGCATAGCAACATTTACATGGAAGAGAGTCTTCTGTAGGGATGAGGAGGAGGCGGCTCAGAAGCCAGTGAGTTATAGACTCATAGACTTTAAGGCCAAAAGGGACCATCATGATCACTTAGTCTGAACTCCTGCACATCACAGGCCACAGAACCTCACCCATCCATTCCTGTAATAGAACCATAATCTCTGGCTGAGTTACTGATGTCCCCAAATCATGATTCAAAGACTTCAAGTTACAGAGAATCCACCATTTACACTCATTTAAACAGAGAGGTGGTGGGAAGAGAAGCATAGCTTCTAGAAAAGCATCCATCTTGATTTAAAAATTGTCTCTGATGGAAAATCCACAATGACCATTGGCAAATTGTTCCAATTACTCTCACTATTAAGAATGTATGTCTTATCTCCAGTCTAAATTTGTTTAGCCATTGAATCATGTTATACCTTTCTCTGCCAGATTGAAGAGCCCATTATTAAGTATTTGTTCCCCAAGTAGATACTTGTAGACTGTAATCAAGTTACCTTTTAACTTTCTCTCTGTTAAACTAAATAGAATGAGCTTTTTGAGTCTAACACTATACGGCATTGTAGAAGGTTCGCGCCGGGGCTCGACCCTCCTGGGCAGGAGGGGAGCCACACCGACTCACTACTGGTGGGACAGTGGTATAATTCGCTGGGTCAGGGCTCAGCTCCTTTGGCACAGGAGCTGACCACAATATAACCGTTAAGGGGCTCAGGCCCTTTGGTGCAGGGGCTGAGCACAATATGACAGCCAAGGGGCTCAGGCCCTCTGGTGCAGGGGCTGAGCAACAGTACAACAGTTAAGGGGCTCAGGCCCTCTGGTGCAGGGTCTGAGCAACAGTACAACAGTGAGGGAGCTCAGGCCCTTTGGTGCAGGGGCTGAGCACAATATACCAGTTCAGGGGCTCAGGCCCTTTGGTGCAGGGGCTGAGCAACAATGCAACAGTTTAGGGAGCTCAGGCCCTTTGGTGCAGGGGCTGAGCAACAATATAACAGTTTAGGGGCTCAGGCCCTTTGGTGCAGGGGCTGAGCAACAATGCAACAGTTTAGGGGCTCAGGCCCTTTGGTGCAGGGGCTGAGCAACAATATAGTGATCAGGATAGGCCCAGGACCCTATGCCTGAGCGTTGGGTGAGGGGGAAGCCTGCCAGCTGTGAGTGGGGGTGGCAGGGGGGGATGCAGGCCCACCCACTCCACTGCATCCCAGCCCGGGGCCCTAGCAGCGGCCACTGCCGCTGCGGGTCAGTGGGGTGTCCTGACCGAAACACACTGACATCGGCTCATACGTGTCTACAGCCTGACCGGGGTTGGCTACCCCCGGGCTACTTCCAGGTTCCCCCTCAGGGCCTACCTTGTCCATGGCACCGGGCCCAGTCCAGTCCACCAGCATGGATTCCTCTCGGCTGGGGCTTGGCGGCAGGTCTGGCAGCTCCTCGGGGAAATCCGGCCAGTTGTACTTGGGCGGCTCCTCCGGGTAACAGCAGGGGCGGAAGGGCTCTGGTGGCGTCTTGCCTTCGGAGTTGGTGTGGGGGAGTTCCAGCGGCTCCTCCCAATGACGGGAGCGGATGGGCTCCGGTGGCTCCTCCTTGTAGTGGGCTCGGGGCAGCTCCGGCCAGTTAGGGCAGCGGCCCCGGGCCTCGGAGGTCTCCCGGCTGCGAGCTTCCAGCCGCACATCTGCTCCCTGCGGCGGCTGGGGCCTCACTGAGCTCTGACGGCTGGCTTTTATACTTCCTGTCCCGCCCCTTGACTTCCGGGGGGCGGGAACAGGTGGCAGTGACTCCGTCCACTTGGGTGTCTGTAAGGGCGCTCCCTCTGCTGGGCAGGAGAGGAGCCACACCGCCTCACTACAGGCATGTTTTCTAATCCTTTAATTATTCTTGTGGTCTTCTCTGAAGCCTCGCCAATTTATCAACATCCTCCTTGAATTGTGGGCATCAGAACTGGGCAAAGTATTCCAACCGTGGTCACACCAGTGCCAAATATAGAGGTACAATAACTTCTGTAATCCACCTTGAAATTCCCCTTTTTGTGGACATTAGCTCTTTTGGCCACAGCATCACATGTTTAGCTGATTATCTGCCATGAACCACAAATCTTGTTCAGAGCCTCATCCTGTCAGTGTGGCCTAAATTCTTTGTTCCAGATGTGTACATTTACATATAGCCTTACATATTGGTTGCTTGCACTCAGTTTACCAAGCAATCTAGACCACTCTGTAGAAGTGACCTATCCTCTTCATTATTTACCACTCCACAAATTTTTGGGTCATCTGCAAACTTTATCAATGTTGGTCTTATGTTTTCTTCCAGGTCATTGATAAAAATGTTAAATAGCATAAGACCAAGAACTGATCCCTATGGGACCCCACTGAAAGCACGCCGGCTTGATGATAATTCCCAATTTACAATTACATTTTCAGACTTATCAATTGGCTAGTTTTTAATCCATTTAATGTATGCCATGCCAGTTTGATATCATTCTAGTTTTTTAATCAAAATGTCATGCAAGTACCAAGTCAAACATCTTATAGAAGTCTAAGTATATTATGTCAACACAATTACCTTTATCAGACAAACTTGTAATCTCATGCATAACAGATATCAGGATCTATTTATCATAAATACATGTTGATTTGCATTAATCATATTGCCCTCCTTTAATTCTTGATTAATCAAGTCCATATCAGCTGCTCCATTATCTTATCTGTGATTGATGTAAGGTTGACAGGCCTGTAATTACCTGGGTCATCCCAGTTACCCTTTTTAAAAATTGATTCTTTCAATCTTATGGAACTTCCCCTGTGTTCCAAGACGTATTGAAAATAAACATTAACAGGCCAGCAAACTCCTGAGCCAGACCTTTTAAAACTCTTTGATGCAAGTTACCTAGACCTGCTGATTTAAAAATATCTAACTTTAGTAGCTTCTGTTTATCATCCCCCAGAGATACTAGTGGAATGGAAAGGGTGTTATCACCATATGATGATAGTTCTAGTGACCTTACTGATTGTACCTGGAGATGGTGTGGTCAGACAAAGGGGATGGACTTAAAAGAGGAGAAGGTCAGTTGTGGGAGGAGACCTATGGGAGAGGATGTGTAATCAATTCCCCCTGTCTGTGAAGGGACCTGATAGAAGGCTAAAAGGGCTGAAAGGCAGAGAAGCAATCTCCTGTTGAGGTAAGACTGAGGGAAGATCAGGAGCTGCTGAGGGATGATGGCCTCCCTGAAACCCTGGGAAGATGGAGAACTGTGCCAGGCCTAGAATGTGGGGTGGAGTGAGGCATAGGAGCCTGAAGACAGATATGAAGGCACTGCATTATAGATGAGGCTTACCTGCATGGGAGAGAAGTGGGCAACTGAGTCTGATTGGGGCTGAAGATTTTGTTATCTTGGTATTTCAGTTGGATATGTTAAAGACTGTTTGACCCTAAAAGGGGTCAGACTCTTGAATGTGTCTTGGCTGAAAGGTCAGACTATTCCTATGGCTGGACCAGGCCAAAGAACACAGGAGGGAAACTGAGCTACAGTTGGTGTAATGCCACATCCAGCCAGCAGGGTACATGTAGGGGCCACAACTCTGCCATAGGGCATTTCAGTAATTACAGAAATGAAGGATACACTAGGATGAGATGATGGAATTGTAGATTAGGTTGGGGCTGTATCCACGGGTGCTAGAGGTCTATGAGATTTTATAGTTGTCCGCCTTTCCAGATAACAGTCATTTTGATGGCACTGAGGTTTCTGTTGTCCCAGAGGGCACCCTTCAAGTTCAAAGAAATGACTTAGAGACTTTGCCTAAGCAAAGTGGTTGTGAGGGAAGTATTGAAAAACCTGCCATAGGAAGACAGGGTGTGGCCCAGGCAAAAAGCAAGAGGAGTTGCTCATGGGGAGTCCTGGATATTCTGGAGCACTTACTAATGGACTGTCCCTGGGCTCAGAGGGTATGACCGGAGCTGGCAAAGGTGCTGAAAGTGCCAGTCCATCACAGGACAAGAGAGGGCCCACTGGGGATATAGAGATTTCTCCGGCCAAGTATATTGGCAATGGGTGGGGAAGACTCTCTTTCTCATCAATGTAGTTCTGTACTCATTTCTCAGAGAGGCAAGATGTGAAGCAGTGTTTCAGATGAACCCCTGACATGTGCTTCCCCAGAGGAGTTGGTACACATGGTCTGGAAAGAGTTGAGCACATTGAGGCAAACAGAAAGGAAGTGCTGCCTGGATAGGAAAATGAAGTGATGGAGACCCATCGAGGTCTAATTTTGGGTGGGTCTGTGTCCAGTCCCTATCCTGCAGAGGCAGGGATGGGGGACAGGCTACAGGCCAAGAGACTTCTGGAAGTATGTTGGAAGGAACTGAAGGAGTAAACAGAAACTGAGGACTGCTAGTCTGTAATATGGTGGGAACTGGAATGAGGCTATCACATTTGGTAGGGGGAACTATGTTTTGCCGAGGCTGTTACCCTAGATATCACAGAGTCTGGCATGCCAGTGAGGGGACTCTATTGTGTAATGACCTTGGAAACACAGATATCAGTGTTGATTGTGATTGTTTTTCACAGAGAGACTTTTCTCTATGTACTAAGGTGTTGGGCTAGTGCTCAGGTGTCAGAAGGATTCCGGAATCAGACAATCAGGTACTGGACCCGTTAAAGAGGGATGAAATACCTGGCTGTGGGACTGGATGAGGACTACTAGTCATGGTTGGTTTCTGGACTGGTTGGATTCTGCATGCTGAATGGACCGTAGACGGAGGATTTTGCAAGTCTCCAGTGCCAGGGCTCTTCTGCCAAGGAAGTAGTGGATATTGGAGGAGATGGGGAGCCTGGGAGTGTTGGGTTCTCTATCTTGACTCTTATGGTTGTGTTTTAAGTGTATTTTGTCTAAGTTTTGGTGTCTGGAGTTTCTGTTGTTTCTTATTGGGTGGTGTGTTTAATAAACAAAAGATCTCAGAGGACTTCGGGTCTGTTTGCTTTTTCCACTCATGACAGTTCACTCAGTCACATTTTCTTCCCCCTCTTCTTTAAGGTTAGGCATAAGGGTTAACAGAGAGAAGCAGTCTACCAATACATTTTTTATGCTGGGTTTGTGGTGAATGGGGAAGTCATATGGTTGCATTGCAAGGTTCACCTAGTTATCCTGGAATTATGATCCTTCAGACCCTGCAGCCATTATAGACCTTCATGATCAGTTTCAAGAAAAAGCATCTTTCATACACATAGTACTTAAAGCTCGCCACTGTTCATTTAATGACGAGCCATTCCTCTTCTACAGAGCATATTTAGTGTCTCATGTAAACAACTTCCTGCTTAAAGCCCAAAAAGTCAGGAGGATTGTGAGGCCAAGGCCCTGCTTCCCCATCAAGATCAAGCCAAGCTTTTGCCCTTCTGCTCCTCAGGAGATTTCTATCCTTCCTGAGCTCACTTTAGGACACTTACATTTTGCTTTTACAACTTGTTTTCAAAAGTGTTCATGCTGCATTACCTTAACTCTTCGTTTCCTGGTTTTCAGAGGTTTGAGTGTAACTGAACTCAACATTCTGGAAGGGCATGAGCCCTCAGGGCCAGATTAACCTTTTGTGGGCCCGGCGCCAAACGTATTTGTGGGCCCCCATGGGATGGGGGGGAGTCAGTCCCCAGAGTGATGAAGGGGCAAGAGGCAAGCACAGTGGTCCGGGGGGAAGGTGTCAGTCCCCAGAGTGAGGCAGAGTCTGGGGCAAGCAGAGAGGGCAGGGGTGGGGGATCAGACAGGATCCCCCCCAGGCCAGCGCAGAGCCAGTACCTACCTCTCTCTGCCAGAGCCAGGTCCTTGAGAGCCAGTTCTCTCTCTCTCCAGCCGAGTTGCAGCTCCTCCAAGCAGCAGCAGCTGCTCTTCCCAGTCTTCTGCTGGGGAAGCTGATTGTAGTTACTCCTGTAACGGCACTTTTAGTGTCCGGTCAACACAGCCAGGTCCACTTTTCAACTGGACTTTCTGGCTGAAAACCGGACACTTGGCAACAGGGGCACCGGAACTGGGGGGCAGAGCCAGGGGGACATGGCTCCACCTCTTTTAAAAGTGGGAGAGCTATGCCCTCCCACTTTTCTCCTGCCTAAGGGCAAGTGATGGGGGGAAAGGGGAGGAGAGGAGAGAGTGGCGGGCAGATCCTTCGGGGGAAGAGGTATCGTCCTCACTAGAGTGGGTTGAAATTTGGAATTTCTATCTTGCAGGAAATAGCAAGATTTCAAAATTTGGTTTCATCCCAAATGATGATGAAGAGGCAAAATTTCCAAATTTTATACTAAATACAATATTTTTGACTATTTTGTTTCAGCTTTATCATATTGAGTTTAATTTATAACATCAGTCAAAATGATTAAGTCAAAACAAGTTTTTCACCTTATCAAAATGAGATTTTTTGCCACATTGAAAGAAAATGTATTGTTCCAATAAGATAAAATAAAAAAATCAGTGATTTTCTGCAAACTGTTTTAATTTAATCATATCAACATTTTCCAAGGGAACACAGTTCCATCTGAAAGTTTTTGATCAGCTCTAATGCTTCAAGGCTCTTCACAAACTGTGACTCTCCCTACCTGTCTGCGCTTATCTACTATGAAGCACCCACGCACACCTCTGCTCTTCCAGTGATGCCAAGCTCTATTCTCTTCAGGTTTAAAACCATGCTTTGTCTGCCTATTTTCATCTCTACCATACAATGCTATTGATCATGCATAATTAAGGCCAAGATTTTCAATTGTGGGTGCCTATATTCCATATTTAAGCACTTAAGTGGCCTGATTTTTAGAGCAGCTGCTATTCTGACTGAAATGGCTGATTGCAAACTATGGCCCAATCCTGCATTGTGATCCAGGCTGAACTCCACTGATTTGAATAACACAGACACAGCAGTTCACTTAAGTGCATCACTATGCTGATGGGTCTGCTAAGCACCCTTCCTTCAAACTATGACATTGTTGGCATCACTGAAACTTGGTGGGATAATACACA
>NW_020664393.1:49370701-49386721 GCF_002925995.2 Terrapene triunguis | reverse complement strand
GTTGGACATTAGGAAAAAGTTCCTAACTGTCAGGGTGGTTAAACACTCTTAAACTGTCTGGGGGCAGATTATCACATGTCTGCTGATGGTAGGCTTTCTTCCACCTTTCTCTGAAGTATCTGGTGCAGATTATTACTCGAGTCAAGGATACTGGACTAGATGGACCACAGGTCTGATCCACTATGGCAATTCCTAAAGAAATGCGGACTTTACTGCAATTAAAGCTGGCCCTCTTTAAAACAGCACAGAGCAATCCTAGACAGTATTTCAGGATAGAAAGAAAATAATACTTGTACCCAATTTGAGATATCACACATAGAAAGTTTTAGATAGAAAAAAAATGCATTTTTCTAACTGGAATTTTGGTAGGTTACATGCGCTACAACCCTTTCCTTATACCAAGTGGTTATACACCTTGTTTATATGTCTCATCCAAAAGATGACATCTCATATGGTAGACTGCCCCTTTATCACCATACTGAGATATTATTTTAGCACCTAAATATGCCATCATTTTCTACCATCCAATTAGAGGAAAGGTTATCCCAAAATAAGTATAAGTTAAATTTATGAGAGCTGACACTAAGACAGTAGGAGGTGGTATAAATGCAAGCATATCCTACTTTGAGGTAGTATACAAATTCTAGGTAGTGCTTGCCACATATTAGTAATGCAGCCCTTGTGTTCATAGCAAGATTAATAAAAATACAAAATATGGTGAACTGGCAGAAGTAAGCAAGTGAAAAAATAAATACAGAGAGGCGCAGGGGAAAGCATAGTAGTGGCATGCTACAGGACTATTTAGACCCTATAGTATCATGAACAATAAAAATCAACAAAGAAAACAGTTCTCCTCTTATACAGTAAATTATTGCCATATGACCCTGGGGGAGTGCATGATGTTTCCTGTCAGATTTCTAAAGAGATCATTGATTCCCACACTGATGTGCTTTTGTTCTCTCACTCTCATGCTGTGGAGTCTCCAGTCCACATGCAGTCTGCCTCATTTAGGTTCACTGGAAGTTCTTTTTTCCCCGTAAGGAGCTATCAGTGTTAGCATTGTGAGTCTAGTTCTTGCATTTCTTGGTCAACCATAATCAGTGAAGTAAAACAAGGTCAGCATAATGATTAAAACTGGTGCTATGATTATCACTCCTTGTTCTCTGACAAGTGATTTAGAGTAACCTGAGAAAGAAATGCCTTGTCTCATCATTTGTACCTGTCTGGATGTACTGATCCCGTCAAAGTTTCTTGTACATCAGGTATACAGAATGCTGCTATGAGTTAATTCTGGGGCCAGACTGTGTTCAGTTGCTCCATAGGTGGGCAAATAACGAGGGGAAAACTTAAGGAGCGCCATTGCATCCCTGATTGGTCGCTGGACACAGCTATATTCCCTGAACTCCCCAGAACACAGGGACTTCATCCTCCAAATGCCCTGGGCCAAGAGACACCTGTCAGGGATGGGGAGACAGGACCATGCATCAGCCAGCAGTGCTATTCCAGACAATTCCTAGTCACATAATTGTAAGCCATGTGGCCTGAAGCTCTAGAGCAGGGGTGGCCAACCTGTGGCTCCAGAGCCACATGCGGATCTTCAGAAGTTAATATGCTGCTCCTTGTATAGGCACCGACTCCAGAGCTGGAGCTACAGGTGCCAACTTTCCAATGTGCCGGGGGGTGCTCACTGATCAATCCCTGCCTCTGCTACAGGCCCTACCCCCACTCCATCCCTTCCTGCCCCCTCCCCTGCCATGCCCTCGCTTCTCCCCCTGAGCCTCCTGCATGCCACAAAACAGCTGATTGGGAGGTGCGGGGAGGGAGGTGGAGGCGCTGATCAGCGGGGCTGCTGGTGGGCGGGAGACGCTGGGAGCGGGGGGAACTGAAGTGGGGCTGCTGATGTATTACTGTGGCTCTTTGGCAATGTACATTGGTAAATTCTGGCTCATTCTCGGGCTCAGGTTGGCCACCCCTGCACTATAGGGTAGGGAACTCACTACTACCATCTGTTGGTGAACAAGAGAAAGTACAAGGGAGAGGAGCACTCTGCCACCATCTATAGATGGTGAACAGGAGAAAGTACAACTACAGAAAGAATTTATTTGCATAAGCTTTCTAGCCAGAAATCTTCCAATCTGAACTGGTAGAGTAGTGGGACTGAACTGAGAAGAGTGGGAGGGAAAAAAGGCCTTTATCTTGTAGCAAAACCCCTACTCAAGGGATCTATATGCCATCAATCCCCCTCCACTGATGGCTTTGTGACGAGACGATGTACAAGTAACACTGCAGTGAGAGATGGTGCAGAGGCAGCTCTTTACTGAAGCTGCAAAGGGCAACAGAAACACAGTTGAGTGAACTCCAACGAAGGACCTCCACCCAACAAAGCTGAAATCAATATAGCTGAGTTAGGTGCTGGAGCCTCATTCTAAACACTAGACCTGCAGGAGAAAGATTGTTTCAAAAGGGCAAGCACAGATGGTTTGTTGGAATATGTCAGGGGTGGCCAAGTTGTGCCAACAAGCCACATGTGGCTCTTTTACAGTTAAAGTGCAGCTTCTAGACCCTTCCTCCGTTCTCTGCCTACCAGAGTGGGGGACAGGAGGGAAGCTCGGGGCTTCTGCCCTGTGGCAGGGTGGAGGGACTAGGGACTTCTGCCAGAGATGACTGGTGCCTGCTGAGAGAGGGGGGACACAATTTAAAGGCAAACACATGTTGCTCCTCTGGGGCATACTTTGTAAATTTCATCAAGCTTACCCTACTGTGCACATACGGTAGCTGGAATACCAACCTTATTGCGCTTGTACCATGCCTGACATGTCAAATGTACATGGAAGTATCATCTCTGAGTTGAGAACGTGGATATATGAAAAAAAATTGGCATGGGCTCTAGAAAGCCCAGTTCAGAAAAAATTGCATATGGAAACCATAGATATATCAGGAATAAATGTAGAGATTGCAATGATATTCCAGACAAGGAAATAAGCAACTGAGATTCAGAGTCTTCATTGACTGCCTTCTGCAGTGAAATACTAGGCTCTGATCGGCAGGAAGAACGCTTGTTAAATCAGCCTAAGAGTACTGTGGTTTCTGACAGCAACAACCTCACTAAATCTCCTGTTTCAAACCATGGTACAACTGCAACCAGGCTGTCACAACCTTGTTTACCTGAGTATCCAAAAGCTGCTTTTGGTCAGCAGAATCATTAATTTACATCAGATTACAAGCCATTTTCATTTTTAGAGTACAGTAAGCAGGCAGATATAGTTTTCTGTTTTCCTTGCAGACAGTTTTCCAGTGGTTCAAAAGTTCCTGTGTTCACCGAAAATGAAGTAAGGGACTGGAAAAATATAGGAAAAAGCTTCAGAAACATGTAGAATCTACCATACACAAGCAGTGTTCTGAAAGGTGGCATTTTTTTCAAACAGTTGAAAGAAGTGGACTACTTAATGGCATAGTTATCAAATTTTCACAAGATGGTGTTACATGAAAACAGAGAATATTCTGCATAAGTCACCGATTTACTGCTTTACCTTGCTAAACAAGGAATTGCATTGTGGGGACATGATGAGAGAGAAGAATCAGCAAACCGTGGAAGCTTTCTAGAATTATGCAATTTGTTTTTAAAGGATGAAGTATTCGCCAAAAAAAGAGGGGTTCTTTCAATCTCACAAGCCACGCAACTCAAAACAAGCTTTTACAAATTACTGCTGCTATTGTGAAAAGAAATATTCAGAAAGTTCAGGAGAATGGGTTTTTTTACTGTTCTTGTTGACAGTTTTAAACAAGAAGAAATAACTGTGTGAGATACACAGAAAATCTGGAAATAAAAGAATGATTTCTAGGATTTTTCGACTGCTCTGAGTGAGGGGATGCTGACGCCATCCATAAGTAGTTCTTATAAGCATTGGGGACTGCAAACATGCTAGTCATAGCACAGTGTTATAATGGGGCCACTGTTATGGCAGGTCAAGTAAGTGGAGTACAGCAAAAAATGCTGCAAGATCACCCCACTGCTATATATTTTTTCTGTATATACATATATATATATACACACACACATAGAGTTTGCCACATAAATTGAAATTGGTTTTAGTTGAGGCCTGCAAAGAAAATCAGAGAGCAACAGGATTTTTTTTTACATGCTCTAGAGAGTTTGTAAACCTTCCCCCCCCCACCCCAGCCTAGCACACACTATGCTTACTTAGAGGCCCACAAGATGCTTGGAGTGAAACTGGAATTGTCTAGTTTAAGTGAAACAAGATGGGCATGCAGATGGAAAAATGTATTTGCTGTAAAAAAAACTCCATGAGAGCACTTAGCAGTTTGTTTGGACTGTCAGAGCCTCCCTACTGAAGATTTATTGAAGCATCAGGTTTGTTGAGGAATGTGCAGAAAATAGATGTGTGTGCTTGATCATTTTTTACCATGTTCTTACTATGATTCATGTAGCATGCAAAGTACTGCAGACACAAGACATGACACTTTTTCAGGCCTCAAGTGTACTGCAGAGAACTGTCAAAGCATTAGAGAATATGCGAACCCGAGTGGTAAGTGGGAGGATGTTTGGGAGGAAGCCCAAAAGTTCTGTGAACTGCATGATGTCCCTGTTAACCCTGCTGCAGATGAAAAGTATGCTCACAAACAACTGCGGGGGGGGGGGGGGGGGGGGGGGGGGGGGGGGAAGCACAGGGTCCCTTCACTGTTCAGTTGTTACCAGCACATTCGGACAATGAACATATCAGCCAGGTAAAAATGAGAGCACTAAAGTAAAGCAAAATGGGGCACACAGCTGTATTTTCCTGTGTTGGACATACTGTTAGGTGAATGTAATCGCAGGGTTTCATCCCAGTCAATGGAAATAGCTAAAAGTGTAGATGCAGTGCTACAATGTGATATAAGGGCATTGATGGACTGCTAGGTCAATATGCAGGTGCCCTTTCAATCAATTCAACACTTGCTCACACAGAGATGCATTTGATTAAAATTGGTTTACCAGGTATCACTCTGCAGAGGCTGAAGGCAGTTGCTTCAACAACATTTTATACAAATTTTATGAAACCTTTGAAATTGGCCCTTCCCTTACCTGTCAGCACAGCTACCTGTGAGAGGTCATTTTCTGCCATGTGATGGGTACAAAACTGGATGAGATCCACAATGAGTCAAGAGGGACTGTCAGCTTGGTGTTTACTACACATTGAAAGAGACCTTCCCAGACCCAATAATTCTGAGCACATCATTGACGCCTATGGTGCGAAGTCCAGTCGCCGGATTTTACTTCACTGATGTTTAAGGTAAGACTGCAGTTGGTTTTATTTTTATTATTAGTAGTAAGATATTATTTGCACTTTGCTGCCTTATTAAATACAATGAACACTGCTTATTATAATTATTATACAAATATAATATCATGGTGTATATCATAGAATCATAGAATATCAGGGTTGGAAGGGACCTCAGGAGGTCATCTAGTCCAATCCCCTGCTCAAAGCAGGACCAATTCCCAACTAAATCATCCCAGACAGGGCTTTGTCAAGCCTCACCTTAAAAACCTCTAAGGAAGGAGATTCCACCACCTCCCTAGGTAACCCATTCCAGTGCTTCACCACCCTCCTAGTGAAAAAGTTTTTCCTAATATCCAACCTAAACCTCCCCCACTGCAACTTGAGACCATTATTCCTTGTTCTGTCATCAGGTACCACTGAGAACAGTCTAGATCTATCCTCTTTGGAACCCCCTTTCAGGTAATTGAAAGCAGCTATCAAATCCCCCCTCATTCTTCTCTTCTGCAGACTAAACAATCCCAGTTCCCTCAGCCTCTTGTCATAAGTCATGTGCTTCAGCCCCCTAATCATTTTTGTTGCCCTCCGTTGGACTCTTTCCAATTTTTCCACATCCTTCTTGTAGTGTGGGGCCCAAAACTGGACACAGTACTCCAGATGAGGCCTCACCAATGTTGAATAGAGGGGACTGATCACGTCCCTTGATCTGCTGGCAATGCCCCTACTTATACAGCCCAAAATGCCATTAGCCTTCTTGGCAACAAGGGCACACTGTTGACTCATATGCAGCTTTTCATCCACTGTAACCCCTTTTCTGCAGAACTGCTTCCTAGCCATTCGGTCCCTAGTCTGTAGCAGTGCATGGGATTCTTCCGTCCTAAATGCAGGACTCTGCACTTGTCCTTGTTGAACCTCATCAGCTTCCTTTTGGCCCAATCCTCTAATTTGTCTAGGTCCCTCTGTATCCTATCCCTACCCTCCAGTGTATCTACCACTCCTCCCAGTATAGTGTCATCTGCAAACTTGCTGAGAGTGCAGTCCACACCATCCTCCAGATCATTAATGAAGATATTGAACAAAACCGGCCCCAGGACCGACCCCTGGGGCACTCCCCTTGAAATCGGCTGCCAGCTAGACAAGAGCCGTTGATCACTATGTCCTTGCGCCTACATGTTTACATATGAAACAATAGAGATAATTAATTTAAATTGGAGTAAACTTGTGGAGAAATGTGGTGTACTGTAGGAAAGGTTAACAGATATTTTAACCCTACCATGGTGTTTAAGAGTCGGCTTACACATTAATAGTGCTGTTAAACCATATTGCCCAACAGAGATAAACATGTAGTATTGTTAAATGACTTCGGAGCCTTTTGTGCTATAAATTATACAATACAACGCTTTAAAAAGATGCAGGGAATGAATCCAGTTTACAGCATTTATTTTTGTCCATCATTCTGATTTACAGCCTCACTAGAAAAGAGTAGTAGTGTGTGGGGAGGGGGGAGGGAGGAGGTATCTTCCTCTCATCCTTGATACACACCACAGTGTTGCTCTCCCTAACAAATGATCTCCAGTGATTGCCTCCTCCTTTGCGCCACCATCACCTTCTGACTCTTCACTGATCAATTATTGTTAAGCAAATTGTTGTTCTTCCTTTTATTTTAGAGCCAGTGAGTGCACAGGTGACAGCATTTTGTGGAATCATGTTAGTCAAACAGCTCATTTTGCATAGATTCATACCTTTTCTGTTGGCTGGTGCTTCTGTGAGACAGATGAGCTGCAGTGACTGTAACAGAATAAAACTCCAGGGAGGAAAGGGGGAATGAGCTAGAGATCTCAGGCTTTCACTGGTCTGTTCCCTGTGCTGGAGGTTTTTTCCACCTCTTTCAGTGATTTGAATGCATATTTTCAACAGCATGTGTGTGTTTTTTGGGAAAATGGACACTCAGAGAAAGAGAACGTAGGAGGGAAGGGTGGGCGAGAGTTAGGAAAATAAACACATGTATGAAGAAGTAATAGATTTATTTCCAAATAGGGACTTGCTGCTTCAGTGATTGCTGAAGTGTAGCGTCACCTACCTGGGTAAGTAGGAAATAAAGTTTCGTGAGAAAAACCAAGATACAACATTGCTTATTCTAGCGTCCCTACTTCACTTTCCCCTTGTTTTGATTTGGTGCCACTTAATCGCCCATGGCATTTGCATGCCTCTGCTTTTTTAGTTGATGTCTGGTTCCTATACCTGTCCCTTCCATTCACATTCAACAAAGCAGTGAGGGAGACTCAGAGTTGGGCTTGGGGGAGAGGATGAACCAGGGCATGCCTGGGGCAGGCTGTGGGGAATCCCACTTTCTCAGTCACTCACCTGCATAAATGCTCAGGAGAACAAACCCCAGAGGGTTTTATTTTTCAATAAAAACCAAGAAAACAAATATGCTCAAGTGTCTTTCTTTAAACTGATAGCACATGCTTTAGCACAAAATGCTAAAGCATTTAACCCCTAGGTCCTTTTCTTCAGAACTGCTGCCTAGCCACTCGGTCCCTAGTTTGTAGCAGTGCATGGGATTCTTCCGTCCTAAGTGTAGGACTCTGCACTTATCCTTGTTGAACCTCATCAGATTTCTTTTGGCCCAATCCTCTAATTTGTCTAAGTCCCTCTGTATCCTATCCCTACCCTCCAGCGTATCTACCACTCCTCCCAGTTTAGTGTCATCTGCAAACTTGTTGAGGGTGCAGTCCACGCCATCCTCCAGATCATTAATGAAGATATTGAACAAAACCAGACCCAGGACCAACCCTTGAGGCACTCTGCTTGATACCGGCTGCCAACTAGACATGGAGCCATTGATCACTATCCATTGAGCCTGACGATCTAGCCAGCTTTCTATCCACCTTATAGTTCATTCATCCAGCCCATACTTCTTTAACTTGCCGGCAAGAATACTGTGGGAGACCGTATCAAAAGCTTTGCTAAAGTCAAGGAATAACATGTTCACTGCTTTCCCCACATCCACAGAGCCAGTTATCTCCTCATAGAAGGCAATTAGGATAGTCAGGCATGACCAGACCTCCCCTGATTGCCACGAGTTTTCAAAGATAATGGGCAATGGCTCTGAAATCACATCAGCCAACTCCCTCAGCACCCTTGGATACATTAGATCCGGACCCATGGACTTGTGCATGTCCAGATTTTCTAAATAACCTGGTTGAAGTAAGTCATTTTTCTCTTTTGGGGGGCATGGCCAAGAAAAAAAGCAGTGTTACCAATTCATGATCTCATGACTGAACCATGAATCACATGCTTTTTAGTGTTTTTTCATAACCCCCCAGCTGCTGGAATCATAATATTGCGTGAAAATCTCAGCTTGTATTTAAAAAAATAAGTTCTTAGCCCTCATGGTTTTAGAGAAAAGCTTAAAATTTGAATTGGGTACACCATAAAAGGCTCAGAACCAGAAGGCAAAAGAAAAAGAACACAACAATTAAAAAAATAGAGTTTGGCTTAAAAATCATGTTATTTTCATAACTCGTTGGTGTTGGCAATATTGTTGCTTTAGACTGGTGGGATACAATATTTTTATTTCTTCTCTTCCCTTTACTATGACCCGGGCTTCACTTGTACAAAGTTGTTTTCATACATATATGGAGCAACATTTGAAATAACTTTGTGGGCTGTAGCCAGCAGCAGTACTTCAGAGCAAACTCTCCATCAGGCTGCCCTAAAGCATTGCAAGGCGATGTAGAACCAGCCCTTTATAATCAGGCAGCCACAAACCAGCTTCTCTTCAGCTTCCCACTCTACTGAGCCCAGCAGACAATGGAGATCTTTGCCCTTCCCACATATGGTCATTAAAGAGCTTGATGAAATTTTTTTTTATTGATGTCTTATGGGTTTATTTTGTCTATCTTACTTTTCCATGAAGTTCTAATGGGAATATGATAATCTTCAACTACCTGAAGGGGGGTTCCAAAGAGGATGGAGCTAGGCTGTTCTCAGTGGTGGCAGATGACAGAACAAGAAGCAGTGGTCTCAAGTTGAAGTGGGGGAAGTCTAGGGTTGGATATTAGGAAACACTATTTCACTAGAAGGGTGGTGAAGCACTGGAATGGGTTACCTAAGGAGGTGGTGGAATCTCCATCCTTAGAGGTTTTTAAGACCCGGCTTGACAAAGCCCTGGCTGGGATGATTTAGTTGGGGTTAAGAACATAAGAATGGCCATACTGGGTCAGACCAAAGGTCCATCCAGCCAGGGCCGGCTCCAGGCACCAGCTTGGCAAGCAGGTGCTTGGGGCGGCCACTCCGGAGGGGGGCGGCAGGTCCAGCTATTCGGCGGCAATTCAGCGGACGGTCCCTCACTCCCGCTCGGAGCGAAGGACCTCCCGCTGAATTGCCGCTGCAGATCGCGATCGCGGCTTTTTTTTTTTTTTTGGCTGCTTGGGGCGGCCAAAACCCTGGAGCCGGCCCTGCATCCAGCCCAGTATCCTGTCTACCGACAGGGGCCAATGCCAGGTGCCCCAGAGGGAGTGAACCTAACGGGTAATGATCAAGTGATCTCTCTCCTGCCATCCATCTCTACCCTCTGACAAACAGAGGCTAGGGACACCATTCCTTACCCATCCTGGCTAATAGCCATTAATGGAGTTAACTTCCATGAATTTATCTAGAACCTGATCAAAGCAAGTGCACAGCCAACAACAGAGATTTCTGAGGAGGTTTACAGAAATATACATTTCAGGTGTAGATCATTCTTCCAAATCATATGTAGCCAACATGTGGTGTACAGCATGTTTTGAAAAGTCAGTGCAATGCTCAAGAGTGAAAGGCCTAAGTACATACGCGGCTAGTGTAAACTTTGGGTGGACTAGAGTTCTGCCAAATGTAATTAGGGAGAAAGGCAAATGGAAAGAGATTGGAAAGCCCCAGGAAAACCTATGCAGAGAAACAGGCCAAAAATGACACAGCCAAAATGTGCACTGTAATGCGAAATAAAATGGGAATAAACTGATCAGAAAAGAATAATAACGTGAAATTAGCAGAGACAGTAATAAGTTATTCCAAATCAGTGTTCATACATGTCTATTGTAAAAGTTATATAAGATACTTAATATTCATAATACGTAATAGTGATTGGAAGAGAACTAATGAATATGTAATATCATGTGTATAATATATCAGAAATTGTGAGAGATGGGTGGAGTTTTCAGGAGAAATCCAGTGTGATCCATCTGTACCCCCCGGAGAAGGTAATCTAATCCTTATCTTTTTCTGGATAGCTATTATTTCCTACTTTAATAGTAAAGGTAACCACAAGGTATGCTTTGGTTTGAATTAATAAACCTGAGTGTTTCAGACCCAAGTATGTACCTTTCTGTCTCAACCACAACTCAAATTCTTATTCATATTGATTGGTACATATTTCCGCTTTTCCATTTGTTTTATATTGCTTTTCTTATTTCTAATTGCAGCCTTCACTTCCTCACTATACCAGGATGGGCTTTTATCCAAAGCTGTTCTCTTTTTCATCATGGAATTATAGCTTTCTGGTCATCTACTAAACTCGTCTTAAACAACTTCCAATTTTCATTCACATTTGTGTGTGACCACAAAGATATTATATATCAATGCTATAAAATGCTCATGTCTACTGATTGTGGCAAGAGACTTTCAGTCCCATCTGCATGCTCTTTACTTGCTTAGACAATCTCCCTTTTTTATGCTGATGTTGCTATCCAAAGATTTGAAGGGTATAAATAGTACAACTGCAATCCCATTTCACTCACAGCTCATAATCATAGTATTGTTCCAGACTGGATTAAACCTCGGTGAAGCTGGTGGCTGTAACCATTTCAGATAGTAGAAACAGTTAAATTGCTGAATTAAACTATGTAGGTCGCCACACAAAAGTAAGGCACATCCAAGGCTGCTCACAAATTTTTACTATGTGAGTGGAAGGGTGTGACGTTAAGTGAATATAATGTAACTGGGATAGTTTTATAAAACCATATAGACTGCACAACGTCACAAAGGGCTTCATTGGGATTGTTTGGAGACAAGTAGTAAAACACATAGAAACTAAAAGAGAAGAAAGCTCCAGACACAGCCTGGCAAACATGGTGTGTGGTACTGCAGGAAGCCTAGAGAGAGATTTGGGGTCAGAAGCTGGCTGAAAGAGGCATGGAGCTGTGAGCAAGGAAACTGTTTTCATTGTTTGACTCCTCTTGTGTTCAAGACTTTGTACACTGGCTGTTAATAAACAAGATTGCATCAGAAAAACAACTGATTCCATCACCATTTTCTCCCCCTCTACTGGAATCACCTACAAGATCCCAAATTTTGGGGTAGCCACTTGGGACAAAAGGAGTAAGAACAGTGTTAGACTAAACTTTAGACCCCCCTCCTGTGGTTTTGCCTTGTGTAGTAATTGAATAACAGCATGGAAAACAAAGTATATTTTGCTAGCGTGTCTGCAAAGAGACCCTCTGTTCTAGTCCCCTTTAAACAAACAAACAAACAAAAATCCCCTCCTACCTCCTTTATATCCAGGCTGGAGTTCATAATCTACAACTGCCAAAGTGAGCCAGCAAGAATCAGTCAACATCTGCCTGCAGGGTTCTACATGGTGGGTCTTCAGGAGAACCTTGCTACATCTTCCTAACCTTTAGTGTGTGCAGCATTTCTGTTTTTATTATACAAAAATATAAAGTTTTGCATTTCATTAACACCTTTCGTCCCAGGATCTCACAATGCTTTATTCAGATGGATAAATATAATTTATCCCTTTTTACATGGCAGCCATGAAAGAAACAGAATACAGACCTGGTATAAATCTTAATTATTTTTATTTTGAATTGGAATTATTTTGATAAAATAACTTTTAACCCTTTAGGTGGAACATTCCAGAGACCCATTATGGTAACCTTTGATCTCAAATTGATGATGACAGTTGGTAACTGCCTTGATTGTGAGAAAGACAGGACACCCGTGATATGTCAAAATTATTTTTAAGGATCCTGCTGGAATGCATGATCAAATGGTTGGTGGCCAATAGATTTTCTTTCACTATAGCTATTTTTAGATTTTTGGGGCCTCATTTCTTGTAATATTAGCAGACCTGAACCCATCACCATTTGGCCTGGAGAGGAAAAGCCATGGCATCTTCCTTAAAACTAGCCTTATGAGTCTTATTTTTATATGTTTTAGGGTTCACCAAACACAAAAGCACATGGTAAGCAGCAACAGCTATTTTAAGAAAACTGCCATCCTAAGTGGGATTTTTCCAAACTGTTGCTAGGCAAGATTCCCTTACTTCAATTTGGTTAAGTCATGTTGTTGGGATTCAAGACATATTTCACACCTAAGTGATCTGAAGCCTAGGAGGGCAGTACTGGAAGACGTAATGAGCAAAGATGAGAAATCTTGAAAAGGGAAAGTGAGGCCAAGAAGCCTTTTCCTTTCAGCTTCACAGGTCAATGGGCGGAGACTAACATCCCAGATCCTGAGCCTAATCAACTTGGTGAGAGAAAGTTGCAACACTGCCCAGTGCTCTGTCACTGACCAATTTAGAGCTGGGCAAATAATGGATTATTTGGTTCAATAGCCATTTTGAAAAATCTAAAAAGGTTTTGTTTTGGGTCAAACTGAAAACAAACATTTCTGGTGAATCAAAAAGTCAAAAAAATGTTGAGTGTGAAACTAAACTAAATGTGGTAAAGTTGAAAGGAATGAAACATTTTATTTTGACTGAACAATTTCATTTCTGCTTTCAGACATTATGACAAAAGGAAAGGAGAACTAGGTATACAAAACAGCCAGAAGAGGAGGTGCTGCTATCATAAGCAGGCTATCATAAGTGGCTAGGGCACACACCTGGCAGGAGGAATACCCAGGTTCCATTCTTTCCTCTGCCTAAAGAAAAGAAGCAATTTTAACTTGGTTCTCCCACCTCTCAGGTCAGTTTCCTAACTAGTGGGCTATTGGATATTCTGCTCTGAGCATTTTACAGTCTCTTCTCATGAGTCTCTCTTTATGAATAGGTAAATAGTCATTGGAGCAGGGACTTGAACTTGGATGTCCCATCTCCACCTCCCAAGTGAGTGACCTAACTACCAGGCTGTAGAGAGTCACTCTCTCTCTCTGGCCGAATGACTTTCCCTTGTCCTTCATAGTGGCAATTCATAGTTATTCATGAAACAGCATTTTTCAGCAAACAACTAGTTCAAAAAATTTCTCCCTGCTCTGCAGCAACAGACAGGGCACTTCAGCTTCTTGATTGGCCCAAAGAGAGAATGCTAATGATTAGCTGTGCCAGCAACATCACTGGATTCGACTACAGTTACAGTTCCAAAGACATGAGAGGACTACAATAGGTAAAGAGCGAACACACCCCTTGTTACCTTAATAATCTTAATTCTCTTTTTCCATTTTTGGCCTTTTGTTTCATTAACTGGGAGACATAACAGTTTTTCCTTTTTAGGGTGTGAAAGTATGTGCATACATGAATGTATGAGCACTACGTGAAGTTCACATGGGGATGGTACCTAGCAAGAACATTCCCCGGATATAAATGTGTAGCCCTAAGCGCTATCTCATGAAAGAGTATTCATATAAGTCTGCGTTCTATTTTCTGTGTCAAAATCCTGAGAAACTGACATAAATTGTTATTTGTTGATTACTGAGAATGTGTTAAACCTCCACTTTCCAAAAAAGACTTATTAAAGTCTGAGTTATAAAATCTGTGTTTGAAGGGGAGAGAAGGAACAACTCAGCTACCATTCCATACCACCCACATAAGTGAAATTCAAAGAGGAAACTTTAATTGATCTGAAGACTGTGGTTCAAACCATTGGGGGAATTTAATATTAAACCATTAACCCTTATCCAAGGTTACAAGTTATAGAATTGATTGATGTGGGTGAAATTCTTCAGGGGGATTCTAAACAAGTAGACAGCTACCTCTTTTCCTTCTGGATTTCCTAAGATATCATCTGTTATGTTGACTTAACATAGGTGATTTGATCCCAATCCAATACTCCTGCCAACTGGTTTAATTTTGGGTTGATTAGTATTGTTTCTTTTAAATGGAGTAATACATTTTCTGGATTTTAGCCTTGCTTCTTTATAGCTTTAATAACATTTATAAAATCAATACTGAGTTGCATTTTTTCCAATGTGGGCTAAAACCCCTGAGAATCTAAGTAAATCAACCAGTTTACCTAGGAACTTAAAGGGCTCCTCCTAAATTAACCCTTTGTTTCTCAGGGTATGTATACACTATGAAATTAGGTCGAATATATAGAAGTCGATTTTTTAGGCAGCGATTTTATACAGTGATTGTGTGTGTCCCCACTAAGTGCATTAAGTCGGCTGAGTGCATCCACAGTACCGTGGCTAGGGTCGACTTCCGGAGCGTTGCACTATGGTAGCTATCCCACAGTTCCCGCAGTCTCTGCTGCCCATTGGAATTCTGAGTTGAGCTCACAATGCCTGATGGGGCAAAAACATTGTCACTGGTGGTTTTGGGTACATGTCGTCAGTCACCCCTCCCTCTGTGAAAGCCATGGCAGACAATCGGTTCGCGCCTTTTTTCCGTGGGGCCCCATATTGCTTTCAGCAGACGGTGCAGTAGGACTGCTAACCGTCGTCATCGAACGACCGCTTCCGCTGCCACTCTGCTCTCCTGCTCTGGTTGCAGACAAAGCAATAGGTCGGAAAAACTGGCATTCCAACCACCGCTTCCACTGCTACTCTGCTGTCCTGTCTCGATCGATAGTGAATTTCTCCATGTTGGCTGTCATGGGCTCCCACTTGCGCTGCAACTCTGCTCTCCTGCTCTCATGAATCCACCTCGCAGGTCTTCTCATCATTCTCTATAAATATCTATTCTCGTGGCATCTCTCTATAAATATCTATTCCGTCATCCACTGCTTCCGCTGCAACTCTGCTCTCCTGCAGACGCCATACCATGGTAAGCATGCAGCCCGCTCAGATCACCACGGCAGTTATCACCGTTGCAAACGCCTCGCGCATTATCCTGCAGTATATGCAGAACCAGAACCTGCAAAAGCAGGCGAGGAGGCGATGGCAGCGCGGTGATGAGATTGATGAGGACATGGACGCAGACTTCTCTCAAAGCCTGGGCCCTGCCAATGTGGACATCATGGTCAGGGCCACCCGGGCGGGGGGGCAAGTGGGGCAATTTGCCCCAGGCCCCAGGCCCCGCAGGGGCCCCCACGAGTATGTCGGAGGCTCCCTCTGCCTCCGTCTTCCCCCATCCCCTGGCGTCTCAGCTGGTAAGAGGGCGGGGCTGCGAGCTGCGGCCGAGTGGCGGGAGCTCAGGCCCCGCTGGAAACACCACACCGCTGCAGCGCTGGACGCAGCATGCTGAGGCTCCGGGAGAGGGGGTAAGCGGCATGGTAAGGGGCCGGGACCGGGCACCCCCCTGACCCTATCCCCCACAGCCCTAACCCCCAGCTCCGAGCCCAGCCCCTCTGAGCCAGGCACCCCCCTGACCCCCAGCTCTGAGCCCAGCCCCTCTGAGCCGGGCACCCCCCCAAACCCATCCCCCCCACAGCCCTGACCCCCAGCTCTGAGCCCAGCCCCTCTGAGCTGGACACCCCCCGACCCCATCTGCCCACAGCCCTGAGCCCAGCCCCTGTGAGCCGGACATCCCCCCCGACCTCATCCCCCCACAGCCCTGACCGCCAGCTCCGAGCCCAACCCCTCTGAGTCAGACTCCCCCCCC
>NW_020664393.1:49316510-49370301 GCF_002925995.2 Terrapene triunguis | reverse complement strand
CATCACCATCACCCAGCAACAGCCCATTATGTAATTGCAAATGTATACATACCATTAAAGCATTTAATGTTTTTAAATAATGTATTTAGTGTATTTTCAAATTATTACAAATTAATTTTTGAATGTATTTCACTGGTTATTTTTTACATTTCCAAATACGTTACTATAGTATTGCAACTTTTTTTTATGGACGGGGCCCCCAAAATTGCTTTGCCCCAGGCCTCCTGAATCCTCTGGCCCTGATCATGGTGGTAATGGGGCAGGTTCGTGCCGTGGAACGCCGATTCTGGGCCCGGGAAACAAGCACAGACTGGTGGGACTGCATAGTGTTGCAGGTCTGGGATGAATCCCAGTGGCTGCGAAACTTTTGCATGCGTAAGGGCACTTTCATGGGACTTTGTGACTTGCTTTCCCCTGCCCTGAAGTGCAAGAATACCAAGATGAGAGCAGCCCTCACAGTTCACAAGTGAGTGGCGATAGCCCTCTGGAAGCTTGCAACGCCAGACAGCTACTGGTCAGTCGGGAATCAATTTGGAGTGGGCAAATCTACTGTGGGGGCTGCTGTGATCCAAGTAGCCAATGCAATCACTGAGCTGCTGCTATCAAGGGTAGTGACTCTGGGAAATGTGCAGGCCATAGTGGATGGCTTTGCTGCAATGGGATTCCCTAACTGTGGTGGGGCGATAGACGGAACACATATCCCTATCGTGGGACCGGAGCACCAAGACAGCCAGTACATAAACCGAAAGGCGTACTTTTCAATGGTGCTGCAAGCACTGGTGGATCACAAGGGACGTTTCACCAAGATCAATATGGGATGGCCGGGAAAGGTACATGACGCTTGCATCTTCAGGAACTCTGGTCTGTCTGAACGGCTGCAGCAAGGGACTTACTTTCCAGACCAGAAAATAACCACTGGGGATGTTGAAATGCCTACAGTTATCCTTGGGGACCCAGCCTACCCCTTAATGCCATGGCTCATGAAGCCATACACAGACACCCTGGACAGTAGTCAGGAGCTGTTCAACTATAGGCTGAGCAAGTGCAGAATGGTGGTAGAATGTCCATTTGGAAGTTTAAAAGCACGCTGGTGCAGTTTACTGACTCAGTTAGACCTCAGTGAAATCAATATTCCCATAGTTATTACTGCTTGTTGTGTGCTCCACGATATCTGTGAAAGTAAGGGGGATACGTTTATGGCGGGGTGGGAGGTTGAGGCAAATCGCCTGGCCGCTGATTACGCACAGCCAGACACCAGGGCGGTTAGAAGAGCACAACAGGGAACGCTGCGCATCAGAGAAGCTTTGAAAACTAGTTTCATGAAAGGCCAGGCTATGGTGTGAAAGTTCTGTTTGTTTCTCCTTGACGAAGACCCGCCCCCTTGGTTCATTCTACTTCCCTGTAAAACAACCGCCCTCTCCTTCCCCCTTCGATCACTGCTTGCAGAGGCAATAAAGTCATTGTTGTTTCAAATTCATGCGTTCTTTATTAATTAGTCACACAAATAGGGGGATAACTGCCAAGGTAGCCCGGGAGGGGTGGGGGAGGAGGGAAGCACTGGGTGAGGTGTGGGAGGAGGAAAGGAGGGAAGGACAAGGCCACACTGCACTTCACAACTTATTGAATGCCAGCCTTCTGTTGCTTGGGCAGTCCTCTGGGGTGGAGTGGTTGAGTGCCCGGAGCCCCCCTCCCCACGTTTTTGGGCATCTGGGTGACGAGGCTATGGCACTTGGGGAGGAGGGCAGTCGGTTACACAGGGGCTGAAGCGGCGGTCTGTGCTCCTGCATCCTTTACTGCAGCTCTACCATATGCCGGAGAATATCAGTTTGATCCTCCAGTAGTCTCAGCATTGCCTCCTGCCTCCTCTCATCATGTTGCCGCCACCTCTCCTCTTGCTCCAGCCATCTATCCTCTCGCACGTCCCTCCTGTCCTCGGTTTCATTTTGTGCTTTCCTGGACTCTGACATTGTCTGCCTCCGCGCATTTTGCTGGGCTCTTTCAGTGCGGGAGGACTGCATGAGCTCAGAGAACATTTCATCGCGGGTGTGCTTTTTTCACCTTCTTATCTGCGCTAGCCTCTGGGACGGAGATGATAGGGGGAGTGTTGAAACATTTGCAGCTGCGGTAGGGAAAAAAAAGGGAGAGTAGTATTTAAAAAGACACATTTTAGAGTACAAGGTTTCATTTTGGCTCTTATATTGAGGGCCTGCTGGTTTGGTGTGAGAGATCCCACATGCAGAGCCAGGCAACAGAATTCGGCTTGCAGTCAGCCATGGTAAGCCACAGTGTTTTGGCTTCTTTAAGTCTTTAGGGTAAATTAATCATTACACACGCTTGCTTTTAAACCATGTATTATAGTTACAAAGGTACACTCACCAGAGGTCCCTTCTCCGTATTCAAGGTCCGGGAGCCCGCCTTGGGAGGATTGGAAGGGTATTGGCTCCAGGGTGATAAACAGTTCCTGGCTGTCGGGGAGAATGGTTTTGCCGCTTGCTTGCTGTGCACGATCATCATCTTCGTCCCCAAAATCTTCATCCCTGTTGTGTGAGACTCCCCCCTTGCAGGAGTCCACGAACAAGGGTGGGGTAGTGGTGGGGGCACCTCCTAGAATTGCATGCAGCTCATCATAGAAGCAGCATGTCTTGTGGTCTGACCCGGAGCGGCCGTTTGCCTCTTTGGTTTTTTGGTAGGCTTGCCTCAGCTCCTTAAGTTTCACACGGCACTGCTGCAGGTCCCTGTTATAGCCTCTGTCCTTCATGCCCTTGGAGATTTTTTCAAATATTTTGGCATTTTGTCTTTTGGAACAGAATTCGGATAGCACGGATTCATCTCCCCATACAGCGATCAGATCCAATACCTCCCGTTCAGTCCATGCAGGAGCTCTTTTGCGATTCTGGGACTCCATGGTCACCTCTGCTGATGAGATCTGCACGGTCACCTGTGCTGATCAGCTTGCCACGCTGACCAAACAGGAAATGAAATTCAAAAGTTCCTGGGGCTTTTCCTGGGTACCTGGCCAGTGAGTTGAAAGTGCTGTCCAGAGCAGTCACAATGGAGCACTCTGTGATAGCTCCCGAAGGCCAATACCATCCAATTGCATCCACACTACCCCAAATTCGACCCAGCAATGTTGATTTCAGCGCTAATCCCCTCATTGGGGAGGAGTACAGAAATCGATTTTAAGCGCCCTTTAAGTCGACAAAAATGGCTTCGTTGTGTGGATGGGTGCAGGGTTAAATCGATCTAAGGCTGCTAAATTTGACCTAAACTCAAAGTGTAGACCAGGGCTCACACTGCAATTCCCTGAATACAAGGAGTGCTCCTTTTTAAAGTTCCCAAGGACACTACACATTCCAGAAGAGGTGGGGGTGGTGGAAGCAGAACTAGCCAGATGTGCAGGTGCTATGCATTTCACATCTGGAAGTGATGGAGTAGTGAGCACCTTCTCCTTGCACACTCTCTGAGGCTCATCCCTCCTGGGAACATCCCAGTTGGCTGGCACTACTCTACAATGTGATCCAGTGGCTAAAAGCCATGGCTGATCTCTTAATATATGGTGGACACAGTTTTCAGCCCAGCTTTAAGCCACATTGCTTGTCTAAGTACATGATCTGAAGGTTGTATAGATAACATCACTATTCATGAATGGTTATAGCATTAGCTCTTGAGCTGGGAAGGAGAGGAAAATCTAAAATTTCAACAGGTCTACGCTATTTCTAAGCAACATTTTAGGGGGAAAATAGATGCTGTGAGGCTTCTCAGGGTGCATGATTGATCAAATCACAGAGTGTTTTGATAACTCATACATCTACTTGTTAGTATGATACTCAGATTCAAAGCCCCTTCAAACTAGCAAGTAATTGATCAAAGAATTGAAATCAGCTGTAGCCTGGACCTGCATCTTGAAAAAATTTTAATGACTGTTTTCCCCCAATTTAACGGAGTTGTGTATAGCTACTGAGAAGTCTGAATTTTCCTTCATTTTGCTACATAACATGCAGGGTCCCAAGTGAATCTCAGTCATGGGAGAAGAGAGACTGATTTTTACCCCCACTCTGGCCCCATACACCCGTCGGGATCCTAAAAGGGCATTCGGGATCAAGGGTAAGAGCAGGGTCTAACCTGAGGCTGAGAGGAACAGAGGAGTTCATAGTCAAGTTCCAGGCTGGGATCAATACCAAGGATCAGAATCCAGGATCCTTAACTCAACTTTTAATTTAAAAAAACAACAAAAAACTTTCTTTCCATATAATATTGCCCACAATGACATAGAACAGGGTCAACAGTTTCTTTGGTTTTGCACATATTACACTGCCCATCTCTATGTCTTTTTAATAAGTTTCACTTATCATTTAAGGAACAATGACCTGCTAACACTCTAAAAATGATTATTTCACTTTTGCTATCTAGACTATGGAGTATAGTATTATCTTCAATTTTTGAGCATACTTCATAAAACCTTTGTCCTTTTGATTCCTTATCCATAGTTCTTGCCATTCCTTTGCACACTCCTTCATGATCACTCCTTTAAATTCTTCTCTAGTAAGGGTATCTTACTAGCCACTCTTCATTTTTTAGAGCTTGTTTTGTTGCTTTGTCAGCCATTTCTTTTGCAGGCATTCCAATATGTGCTGGAATCCATGCTATTGTTACAGATACCTGCATGCATCATTTCCATAGTTAGAAACAATATTTCATTTATTATGTCAGTTATGCTTTCCGAAGTCCCTGATCTGTTTGTCATAATGCCTGACAAATAATCAAATAAAATTACAACTGCAGCCGGTCACACATCTCTTGCCCAGGTTTGTGCTAACATTATCCCCATTAGTTCAGAAATTTCATTGGTCATAATGTGTTGTTTTTTTCCCTTCCCTTGTTTTTTTCATACAGTTCCAAATCCACAAAAGAAGGAATAACTGTCTCACTGTAATTTGATTTTCCATGACTACATTTTTTTATTTCTCATTTTTTCTTTTACATATCTCCTTTACTGATTTTTTGAGCACGAGGAAGTCTGAGGCAATGAATATAGTTTTGTCTACTAAGCTCCAAGTAATCCTCATAAATCTTGTGTAGTTTTATTTTCATGATTCCTTTTTTCCTTTGCCCAAAAGGTTGGATTTGATAGTTTCTTTCTTAGATTTATAGGTGCTTCTCCAGTGACTATTTGCAGCACACTCACTGGTGTTGTTATCATTGTGCCACATGCCACTTTTAGAGTGTGGGCCTGGAGCAATTCCAAGTTTCTAAGGGTTCTTTTTGAGGCTGAACCAAAAGCTTGCCATCCATAGTTTAAAATTAGTTTTATCAATGCTCTCTACATCATCATCAATACTTTCTTATCTGCACCCTATATGACATGCCATTAGATTAAGTTAGTGCTGCTATAACTCAGGGCAGCCCTACTTGAGAACAGAATCTCTGTAGCACTGAGTGCTATACCTACACCCCTTCTCAGACTCTAAGCCAGTGTTTGCAAGTTGGGAGGCAAAGTAGGGCTGCTTCTGTTGGCCCTACGCTGCTCTTGCACTGGCAGAATTCTCTAATGTCCTATCGTGACTCACTTATGGCTTCTATAAGCTGCCAGAGTGGTGGTATAAGGCCCAATGGATCTCAAACCCAGGCCTATAGAGCTGCTAGGAAGCAAACACCTCCATGCTACCATCCAGCAGCAGTGGGAACCAGTGTGTGGTCCAATACCCAAGACCAGGGGAGCTAGAACTAGGGGTGCTGAGGGTGCCAAAGGGTATTCCAGGAAGTGTCCAGAGTTGGGGGCGGGGCAGGGCTGGTGTCTGGCTGAAGACTGTGACGCTGGGCTGCAGGAGCAAGCTGGGTGGAGGGCTACAGATGGTCCCAGCCCCCAGATACAACGAGGTTGAACATTGAAAATGACAATGGAAGTAGAAGGGGGGGAAAGAGAAAGTTGTCTTGGACCACAAAGGAAAAGTAGCAGTGGATGAGGAATGGTCTGAGATCAAGAAAGAGAATAAAGACTAGATATGTCAGGATTTGAAGAAGACGAAGAAGGAATGCATAGAAGTGAAACAAAAATAGATTAAAATATCAACAATACATAATTGTCATATCAGTGACATAAGATGTGAAAATAGAGGTTAACCCCCTGAAAATGACAGACTGGATAAAGGGAAGAGTTGGTGACATACAAAGAACTAAAAGAATCCAGGGTCAAGATCTATTAATAGAATGTACAACATAAAGAGCAAGCTGAAAAACTTATTAAAACTGTGACCTTATGGAAAAAGAAAGTTACTTGTCAACTGCCTCAGTTCCTGATGGAAGCAAGGGAGGTCATGTATGGAGTGCTGCTAGGATTGTCTGAAGAGGAGATCAAAAAGAGTAAAGGTGAAGATAAAGTATTGTTTGTTAAATGGCTAGTTAGTAGGAGAAAGGGAGAAAACTGGCCATCTATGGCTGTACTCATACCACTTAAAGGTGGAACACTTCTGAATAGGATCCAGATGGGGTATCCATCTTTCTGGCTTCAACCATCCCCCACCCTCTTGTGAGGTGCTATAATTGTCAAAGGTTTGGACATGTGGCAGCCATTTGTAAGTAAACAATGGGATGCAGTAAATGTGGAGAAATCACTTATATGAGAACAGTGTAGAAGAAATAGAACCTAAATGCAGCAATTGTGAGGGGAAACACAGTGCACCAAAGAAATAATGTGCAATAGCAGAACAATAGAGAAATAAAAAAAAAATCCTCTGAGGAGGCCACCAAAATGTATCCACTGCAGAAAATAGACAAAGAAAAATACTCACATAAAAGAAAAGATGTATAATGGCAGCAGAGCACCTCTCTGGTCAGGGAGGAGAATATGAGAGGAATGGGAGATGATGTCGTGCTTGTAGGTAAAGAGAAGTTTATAACATTCATTAAAGAAGTAATTAACTGCACCTCGCAGATGGGAAAAAACCTGAAAGGATTAAAATAATAGCAAAAGCAGGTGAAAAATATCTGAAGGTAGACAACCTCTCAATAGATCACATTCACACGATTTTAAATGAAGGCTATACAGCTTAAATAACATGGTCTTAACGATCTTTAACTAGAATGCACATAGATTAATAATGCATGGATAGGAATTTAAGAAGGCCATCTTTGAAATGTGAAATAAGCCTGATGTAATAAGTGTGCAAGAAACATGGCTATTAAGTAAACTTGTTTTCAATCTACTGGGATGTGATATACTCCAGAGGGATCAAGAAGCTACATTTATAAAAGAGGGAAGTAGTTACGTTGACAGAGATGTGCAGAAGCTGTTTAGAATATAATGTTATTGAGATTCTGATGCAGAAGAAAAATATTTATGTATTGATTTACAATGTTTAAAATCCGTGTAAAATTAGTTATTTTAGCATTAGAAAAATTAGAATTTACAGAGACTTTAATAGTAATACTGAGTTATATATAGTTACCTAAATGGTAAAAGCTTAGAACAGTTTGTTGGTATGCATAACCCAGTAATATTGAATACGAGAGCAGGTACTAGATTTAATTCAATGAATGGATATTTCTCAGATTTGGATGCAGAAATTACAACAAATAGTGCATCTAGTAAATTCAACTGGAAAATAGATAAAGAAGACAGAATGGAAAGTGATCACTTCTCTATGCTTACTGAGTATCAAGGGTGAAGAAATGTTGAGGACACAAAAAGAATTCCTATCTGGAATTTTCAAAAAGCTGATTGGGACCCTTTCAAGATTAAATGTGATGAATATTTATGTAGTAACTGTACAAGTGACAACCTAGAAGAACTCTGTAACAATGTAATAAAAGGAATTGCAGCTGCAGCTTATCTGGTCATCTACAATATATCACATTATGCTGTTTTAGCACCCTCAGGAACTAGAATTTGGAAATTCCCAGGAGATGCATCACAGAATCTGGCTGAATAACTTTATTTTAATGCCCCCCATCCCCACCCCCAAAACCAGTGCCATCAAGTAATAATTAAAAAGGAAGGCAGAATGAAGGTTGTGGGAGAAGACAAGGGTGAGGAAAGAATAGGAAGATGGCAGGAGACAGGTAGGAGAGAGTAAATGTTCACATCTCTCCTCTTCAGTGATGATGATTGTCAATGATGCTTGAATTTCCTCCCACCCCCATTTTTATCAATTTGTTTTCGCTGATGCAAACATTCCTTAAGCAGGAAGCATTTAAGATGCACGTTTTGATCACAGAATTAAATCTATTTTGTCAAAGTATATTATTTTGTAAGTATATTAACACAATAAAAGGTAAATGGTAAGCTTTATGGGGGCAAGGATAGTCTTTTTGTTTTGTGTGTGTACAGCACTTGGCACAATGGGATTCGGGTCTATGACCAGGGCTCCTGGGTGGTATCAAAACACAAATAATATGGCCAGTTGCTCACCATTAAAGGCAGATAAAAATGTGTCTGATTAATTTCCACTCTCTCATGGACACTGGGCTGCTGGCATTATTTTATTAAAATAAACAAGTTAAAATTTTGTTTAAAATGCACTAAATCATTTGTTTTCAAAAATACTTAGAAGAACTACATGAACTTTGCGAACAGGTAGAAAAGAAAACTAGGTCCAAGCTGGGGTCTAGTGACTTTGACATTGCAGCATGTTAACTTTTGCTTCAACTAGAATGTTTTATGCATTTTTAACAAGCCATTAGCAATTGTCCTATGGCTTCAAAATATTAATTGCACCTTCATTCTCTATTCTAATGTCATTGTTAGAAGTCTGTCTCAGATATTATCAAATAAAGTATAGACATGCAAATTCAAAATATCACAGGGGACCAAATATCTCCAAGAATTTATTTTTCTCAAGATACCAGATTAATATTCTTATTACTTAAAGGCGTAAAATATTCATAAGTTAGTGTGACTTGAACCAGTGATTAGCTGCCTGTATTATCTGTAGAAATGAGATAATGTGGTTCAAATAATAAGTGTTTAGCACCTTGTGTCAAGAAGTATGTACCACACAGAAATAAACATACTGTTATGCACACAATAATACCCCTAGTATTTTATAAACAAATGCATTCTTCACCTAAAGTGGGAAAGATTATTCTATTGTGTTTACAGCTTTATCTTTCCTTTCCTGACTTCTGTATATTTGTCCTTTTTAATAATAATAAAAAAAAATACCAAAGGAGCCCCCATATCCAGATCCTATCCATCACACACCACAGACACTCAGAATCCATTCTCACCTTTCCTTCAGAATATTACCATTACCAGCAAGCACAGTAATAAGCACTGAAGCAATTCATGTATAAACTAGTAATGTGGTGACTGTATCATATGAAATAAAGAATATAATGTATGTATAAATTCAGGTGTTCACAACTTGCAGACAACAATCATGGTGAAATCTTACATAAATATATTGCTTTCATTTTCCCTCAATATTTTTTAAGAAAAAGAGATTAACTGTAGACATGTGGAGAAAAAAAATTAAACAGTGGCACTAAAGAGGAATTGTTATCTTTGCTTCTCAATTACAAATCTGAACAGATAGGTATTGAATAATTACACTTGGAAACTCCTATAGATCAGGGAAGACATTCAGACTCACAGATTAGATTATTTGTTTACGACTAGATTAATACCTTTACCCCAGTGAATAGTTGCTAGATTTTTCAGATACTGTAAAAATGTCAACTACATTGCACGATCTATAGGTAATGCCCTCTCAAGATCTATTTATCTGTGGACAGTCACTTTGCACCATGGATTTGGCTGTGCCTGAAGCAATTTCATGGATTATACATAAAGAAAATGCAATTGTGATCTAACTGTGGCGTAATTACTACAACCGCCATATTGGGGAGCATGGAGTTACAGGAGGCGTGCTGCCTGTACAGAACAGAGGCTGACAGCATGACTCTGTGGCTCACAGGAAGACACTTGAGTGGCATGTTCTACACCCTCTAAGGATGTACCTTCCATCCACCATTCCTCATCACCCTCAGCATTGACCTCTGAGCAGTCATACATATGGAAGGAGGTCATGGACATGACCCTGTGTCCTTTGCAGGTGTGGAGTGAATGCTTCAGGCCATGGTAGTGTTGCCCCTCTTTACTCAAAGGGAGCTCAAGCATGTCCTACATAGATGCCGGGAGTGGAGAAATTCTGCTTGTACCCCTGCACACCTGCACAAAAAATAACATGGTTCTTCATGTCACAGAGTCGGGGGGAAATGAAAGCAGAAACTTGAATTCAGCTTGATTTATACTCTAACACATTCAATAGCAGTCTTATTGAGTAGCAGCCAGCATTAATAGATGTGAGATGAAAACCCTGGTATTTTTCAGGTGTTTTTCTAACTGATTCTAGTAGGCTAAAATTACCGCAGGCCCAAATTCATTAGATTTACTCTGATCTCAGATGCGCATTTTTTCCCTTGTTCCCTCCTCCCCCACCCCCACCCAGGGAAGGACAGACAATGTGGCGATTTGATATGGGGTTTATATGTGTGTGGCAGGATTGGGGGATAACTCAAGGCTGTGTTCTGTTGCTCCTCCTTTCCAGTGTAGGACATTAGAGGAGCTGTTGTCCTGGTATCTCCAATATGTGGCTAGCTCAAACATCTATTTCATTGGATCTACCTGGGAAACCAGCATACCCAGTTTCTTAGCAGTACTGGGATTTGGATGAAGGTAAATTAGCTGTGGCTCAATCTAGAGAAGATTGAGTTAACACTAGAGGGAGGAAATGGCTGTAAGAAATGGTAATGCTGATATCAGCTCTCTCAGTCAAGGGAGATTTCCTGCCTTTAGTTATTCAGCTTTGCAATTTGGGGTCTTACTGGATCCTCAGCTTTTTTTAGATGTCCAGATAGCAGCCACGATCAGAAGTATTTTTGTCTTTTGCTCTTAGCCAGGAGGTTGTGACCTTTCCCTTTGGATGCAGACCTCAATGATTCATGCCTTGGTAATTAAACATTTGTCATAGTACTATACAGGGTCCATTTTTACTTCATAATTATAGAATCATAGAAATGTAAGATTGGAAGGGATCTCAATAAGTCATCTAGTCCAGTGCCATGCACTGAGCAAGGACTAAGTATTATCTAAACCAGCGTTTCTCAAACTGGGGTCCGTGAGGGTTCTCCAAGGGGTCCGTGAGTCCCGCTGATCAACTCCTCCCCCACCCTCCCTCAATTCCTTCCCCTCCCTCTGTTCCCCGGTGTGCAGGAGGAGCTGGGAGGTAGGGGGAGAAGTGGGGATGGGGCATGCCCAGGGCAAGGGGCGGAAAAAGGCGAGGAAGAGCTGGGGCAGGGGTGCAGCGGGGATGGGAAGAGATGGGGTGGGGCCTTGGGGGAAGGGGTGGAGTGGGGGCAGGGCCTGGGGCTGAGCAGGGGACTTGGGGGTCCCCGAAAAAATTTAAATCAAAATGGGGGTCCTCGGGTTGCTAAAGTTTGAGAACCGCTGAGCTAGACCATCCCTGACAGGTGTTTGTTGAATCTGTTCTTTAAAACCTTCAATATGGGAGATTCCAAAACCTCCCTAGGTAATTTTGTTCCCAGTGCTTAACTACCCTTAGTTAGGAAGTTTTGTCTAATGTCCAATCTAAATATCCCTTGCTGCAATTTAAGACCATTACTTCTTGTCCTGTCCTCACTGGTGAAGAACAATTTATCACCCTCCACTTTATAACTACCTTTTACGTACTTGAACACTGCTATCATGTCCCCAGTCTTCTCTTCTAGAGACTGAACAAACCCAGTTGTTTCAATCTTTCCTCATAGGTAATTTAATTGTAGACCTTTAATAATTTTTGTTTCTTTCCTCTGGACTTTCCCCAATTTGTCCATATCTTTCCTGAAGTGTGGTACCCAGAACTGGACACAATACTCCATAAAGGGCATCTATGCTGTGATTTTCAAAAGCACTCACCATTAATTTAACTCTTCTCACTGAGGTCAATGGGAGTTTTACCATTGACTGAAATGGTAACAGATTTAGGCTAATACTGACTGCTTTTGAAAATCTCACCTTGATGTTTTAATGTTACTGTGAGCTTGGACTCAGTGAGTCTTCTCTCGATATGTTTCTGATAGTCATTGATAAAAAGCTAACTAAAGATATACAGCCCGTTCTTTTCATAATGATACATAAGACCCTGATTTCTGTCTATTTTATGAATTTATATGGTGCCTATTAACATAACATCTGAACACCTCATAATCTTTAATGTCTGGGGAACATTTTGCTTTATCTTATGAACAAGGATTATAATGTAAAATCATTTTGTAATGCCCATCAAGTCCTTCTTTGCATCTCTGTTGCTGCTTGTATTCTACATTATACTATTGAAGTGATGAAAAATTAGCAAAATAAAATTTAAAAATGACTGATTAATACAGTGGAATGGCAAGTGTCTTGTAGCTTCCCTAAAGCTTATTTTACTGTGTCCCTGAAAATGGAAAGTTAAAGAAAAGGTTTCATTTTGTCTCCCAGTAGCAGCCAGTCTCATTCAGATATTGGGGGCAGAGTGTGGGGGGAATATTTATGTTCAACGCTATTTTCTGTAGATCACCTGCTTCAAAACCATTTAAAGGTTTGGTATACATTGAATTTTGTCTGTCTCTCAAAACTAAATATTAGACTATGTCTGTTTTATTGTGATAAGATGCTGCCAGTGATTTGGTAAACAACATTACTTTGGGCTGAAAAAAAAAAACATTGGACATGTTGTACTTCACCTTATTATCCCACATGTCTTAAGCAATGCTGCACTCGCTTCACGAATTGCTCTGCTAAATCTACCTAAAGAATCAAATAAATTAAATAATCCTTAATCTTTAAAGTAAAACCGTTTGTTATGAGTTCACAACTTTAGCTTTCACACCAACTGGTTGTCTACATTTTTTAATGGGGTTGGAAGACTCTGAGGGTATTAAATCTAAAATACTCTACGCTTTACAAACAGTTACATCAAATTTGTAGAGCATTACAAGGTTTAAATTACAAAACAACTCATGCAGCATGACAAAAACAATTAAAATAACTTTGGGAACATCATGCAGAAATTGTCCAGTAATCAGAGAAGAGTGTACAAAATGAAGTGGAAACCCAGTCTTCTTACTATCTGTGAAGCCCTTTTCAGATTCAGGAACACAGTTAAAGTTGTATATATTTGTTTTTCCTGCAATCCTCCCCTCCCTTACACCTGGCTTACATAGAGTTAGCTGAACAAAACAGTAGAGAAAATAAATTGCCTTGCCATTATCTTAATGGTGGTTGGTTCCTAGATAGAAGTGGATCTTCTAAACAACTCAGGACCACTGAAACCACTCCCACCAAAGTCTCTACTGACCTTTTCCTAGCTAAAGTTCAGAAACTGTACTCCATCTTCATCCTCTTGGATCTGTCACCCACCTTTGACACAGTCAGTCATGCTCTTCTTCTTGAAGTCTTGTCCTCTTTTGGATTCCATGATGGTCCCCTTCGGTTTCTCCTCCTACCTCTCTCATCGCTACTTCAGTGTCCCCTCTGGAAGATCCTCCTTATCCACACTCCAACTTTCTATGGAGATTCCATAGGGCTCTGTCCTTGGTCCCCTTCTCTTCTCTCTGGGTAATCTCCACTGCAAATACAAATTCAGCTACCATTCTGTGCTGACAAGTCATAGATCTAAATCATTATTCCAAACCTGTCTCCTTCTGTCCAAACTAAAGTCACAATCTGTCTCTCTGACAGCTCTTCATGAATGTTTAGCTGCCCGCTCAAGCTAAACTAGATCTCCTAATCTTTCCCCGACTGCCTTCCACACTACCTCCTTTTTCGATCACTGTGGACAACACCATCCTGCCTGTCACTCAGGCCTGTTATCAGTGTGTCATTGTCAAGTTAGATCTCTTTCTCAATCCTCACATTCAGACTATATATAAATCTTGACATTTTTTTCTGCATAATATCTGAGTTATAAGCCCTTCCTATTCTTCCACGCCACTAAAACGATCATCCAAGCTTTCATTAACTTGCATCTCAATTACTGCAACATACAGACAAAACCTTCTGTGTAAGGGGGTGGGGCAATTCTTGGGGAAGGGTTGGAAGGAATGACATCTGTCAGAGCCCAAGGTTGGAGTTGGGGTGATCTCTGCTAAGCATATTAACATGTGTATGTTCTTTTATTATTTTTATATGTCTTCTCTGTAATGCTTTCACCTTAAGAATCAATGTGCTTGCTTAAAATGAGCTGTGTGGTAACTTATAATTGTGGGCAATTATGCTGTTTATAGTCTCTGAGAAAAAGAAAAGTGCAGACGCTAATCATTTAGACCATCTAGCTTCTTGGTGATAACAAAATGTAGGCAGGGAACAGTGCAGTCTGGAAAATCTCTGGTCAGGAGGGAGAGAGATGAGGGTCTCTGGCCAAGAGAAGTGAAGTCTGGGGAGATTGAAGCCTAAAAGTGGATGCCCTTGTTGGACCACGGAGTGGGAATACAGGTGCAATGTCTCTGAAATGTGACGATGACCAATATTGTCTCACTGTTTTCTTGTACTCCCCTGTCCATATTCAGCTGTTGTCTCTTGTCTTCTACATAGATTGTAAATCCATTGGGGCAGGGACCAGCTTTTTATTCTGTTTATACAGCACCTAGTACCATGGGGTCCTGGTCCATGACTAGGGCTCTGAGAAGCTACAGTAATGCAAAAACATTAATAAAAATAGGTCTTTTTAGCAAACTGTGTTTCTCCTTTAAACACTTGTTTGCGGCAGAAGTAGGGGAGGTATCAAGGAGTTTCTTGCACCAGCCTCCTCTCAGAACCAATATTTATACTAACAAACATTTAACCTAACATATATAAAATGTTACAGCTCGCTGTTTATTACCATGTAATCTGTTGAGGGGAGGGGGTTAAAAGAAGCACCTCTCTCTAAGCACACAAGATACAGGAAAATTATAAAGCCAAGCTGCAGACAATATGTATTAGTAAATTGGAACGGCAGACAATATGTATTAGTAAAAGTGTTATAAGCTTTTCCAAGCTACACTTGTCATTCATACTGTGACACTACCAAGATGGGGGGGAAAATATCAAAGATCTGTTGTACAGGTAACTAACCTCTTCTCTTCCCACCCACTACCAAACAGGTATGCCAACAGGGCTGATATTGAGTTTATCAACATTTCATCACCTACAAAAATCAGTCATCTGATTAAACCAGAACAACAAATGTTAAAAGAGGAGGCGATTGAAGATAGTAGATATTATTATATATATATTTTCATTCATAGATTAAAATGCCGGAATTGACACTGTAACCATCTAGTCTGACATGTGTAGCACAGGCCATAGGAATATGACAGCAGACTTTAATATATTAATCTTCACAACATGCCTATGAAATAGGTGAATATTATCTGCATTATACAGATCAGGACTCAGACGGGATTAATAAACATTCCAAAGGCCACCCAGTGAACTAGGGTGAGAACACAGGAGTCTACCAGTGCACAATGCTCAGTACACTGAGGCAACACTGCCTCTCAAGTGTGATGACTAAAGAGATTAGGGCAATGTGTCCAAATCCTGTGACACTTGTGGACACAATTAGCAACCTGAAGAGATCATAATGACCGCACCAAGGACCTAATCCTGCAAATACTGACACATGAGTTCTTATATGATGGATGAAAAAAGTAGCAAGCAAAGTAATTTCAGTTTCAACACCTACAAAGGAGTTATTAAAAATAATGAGAAAAGGCACTCTATAGAACAACAAGAATGAAACACATACCCACACAAAAATCCTTTTCATAAGCAAAACAAAAAAAACCTCACAAACTGCAGAAAACATTTGGGCTCCAATTTAATTTTACTATGTCATAAAGAGTTACCCTATATTCAATCAATCATCTGTTAGATAAAACGTCTGAATGATTTTTTTCATATCCTGTGTTCCCGGCTAAGGCTCTGCATCTCTTCTTGCTGGTTCAGGTTAGTCAGCTGGAATGAAGCTTGGCATAAAAGAGTCAAATGTAGTGAAAAATAGAAAATCATAAAATAATATAGTGAAAAATAAATACAAAAAGCTAACCCTAGCCTGTAATTGTACAGGCTCTATTTTTGTTTTTTTCTGGTTAATTAATTAATCCTGGGCTCCCTTTTCTTATTCTCCCTTCCTTGGCCTCTCCAAGTATTATTTCTAGTGTCACTAGATGCCATCCATCAAAAGGATACATCCACAGAACAACAGAGCATACATATGGTCAGTTTATTTAGCTTATGTTAGAAACATCAAATCTGTTCCTTATGAAATTTCACAACAACAAACTGCCCTCTGGGATCTCTTCAGATGTGTGAGTGATTCTGCCATCAGAACTAGTAGTTGGGCATTCCTCAAACATACTTTGCATTATGTGTCCAGTGTTCCAGTTGCAGCATCCATTTTCTTGCCAGTCCCACATATACTCCATGTGACAACAAGGTCACTGAATGATTTAGATATGGTTTGATGGGATGTGAGAATGATGCCATAAAATATGCATTTGATTAATAACAGCAAGGTTTATAGGAGCTTGGACCCCAGATGAAGCTAACAAACTGTTTCACAGAAGATGACTTTTAAGGCTGAGAAGTTAGTCTGCCTCTCTTTCTGAAATTCTTCTCTTTCTGTAACTGGCTAAAATAAATATATCTTCATATGAGAAAATGTGGAATCTTTGTGTCAAGTTATTATTATATTAAATAGTGTAATGAAGCTGGTAGAGTCAGGAAATAATCTTAATAGAAATTCAAACATAGTTAGAGAGAAAATAATTGAAAATTTCAGAATAGCTATATAAAGAATAAGGCTAATTACAATATTCTGAACCCAGAGGAAATTATGTTGATTAGTGACAACAGTCATGGGATAGCCTATATAGTAAATATAGATGGTCCTCTTAAACACTGTTATTCTAGATTTATACCAGCAGGATTACATAGACTGTCGATCTTTTAGTCTAAAGTTTGTAAAGCTCTATATTAAGGATCTCTTTTTGTACGAAATCGCCTGAGAATAATACTGAATTAGGTAAATGTTCTACTTTGTAATAAGACTGATAGAAATTTTTACTGCTTGCTAGGTTTTTAACATCCTAGGTCAAGTTCAGACATTGGCACATTGTAAACATTCATATAATCACCTCTAAAAGTCTATTTTGATTAATAAGACATATTTATAAGAAGCCTTTTTCTGTACTTTAGCTTAAGCAATCTAAAACTGAAACAGTTGATTAAATAATTTTATTTAACCAATGCATGTTTTAGACTATATCTACATATGTTCTTACAAATGACCCAAGTTCAGTGAGTAACGTCTCAGTCTGGAAAATTCAAGATAGAGTGTTCAAGTTATATCAATTTATCTATTACCTTGTTTCCCTGGACATGGTATTTTGCACTGAAGATTGGGGGATATGCCTTGGTGAATAATTGAGTCCTATAGGGAAATGATATAATGGAGTAATGGATGCTACTAGAAATGCCAACAAGAGAAAGTTATAGTATTGAAAATTCACTAATGGGTGCTCCTCCTCCTCTGTCAAGTTGACAGTATGAGAAACCCTATATTTTACCTGGACAATCATGAAACTTGATAGATAGAAGCATTACATCCTGATGACTGGTGATTATTTTATGACCTGGAGAATAAGGCTTGATGATGAAAATGTATACGCTGTTAATCTGTCTCCTTTTTTTCTTAAATTTTGCTAATTTTTAGTTACCACAAGAATACCTTGTGGCAGTGAATTCCATAATTATCTATATAATACTTAAAAACATGAATCCATTTTCAGTTTACCATATCAATTTTTAATCCATGAGTGTCATTGTTTTCATGGGCAAATCAGCTTGTGGGCAAGATGACTCAGAGCACTTGAATGGTCTTGATGTATTATTCATTATTCTAGGTTTCCATTATAGCTCTTCACTTTTCCAAACTATCACAAGTCTCTTTAGTCTCTCCTCATTTTAAATCGCCTGCCCCATACTCCCATTCTCTTTGTTGCCTTTTGATGGCCCTCACTCGTTTCAGATACAAGATGTACCATGCCATATAACTGGCTTCTTAATGCAGCCAACATTTTATTCCAAAATAATGACAAGGCAGGTGACAAGCTGTCATTACCATGACTATTGCTACCTATTAGTTCATAGCGAGTCTATGCTAGAATATCCTATTATAATTGTTATTCCAATCTCCCCTCCTTTATCCATCCCACTTGCTTGTTTCACCAATATTGCATCTTCTCTTTTAAGATTGTGATTTTTTGGGACAGGGACAATGGACCAGATTATTTCACATTGACTCATATCTCACTGAGGACAATAAGAACATTTGTGAAACAAAGTGCTAAACCAAAATCTGGCCCTAATGTTTATTCACGAGCATGAACCCCACTAGCTGGAGTCCGTCAGCCCGGACTGGGCTGCTAGCTGTGTAAACATACCCAAATGGGGTCTGACCTAGTTAAGACCTCTAGTTGCTATCACTTTCATAATAATATAAACTGTCTGGTTTCCAGGAGTATTTAGCCATTTTCAGTGAAACTCATGAAACACTGTCAAGCTCCATCCCTTTGGAGAATTTTTACTATACTCAGCATTTGCTGTTGAAATGAGTTTCTTTCCATGAAATAATCATACTGAGATGGTGAAATGGTGCAAACCCAACCCCTTTTCATTTTAAGGTTTTAGTAATATCTCAAATTATCTTAGAGACTTCCTAAGAAGGTACACTATTTGCAGGAAAGGTAAATTATAAATTAATCATCTTGTCTACATTTTCATCTTCTGCTTAGGCTACCTTTAATATTCAGCTAGTCACTTTGTAACTTACAAAACTAAAGTATTTTCAGTTTGTGTCTTCATGTAATGCATTCCAGTCAGGAACCTCTTTATCACTTACCTATCAATACGTTACTGGCTTCATAGACAGTGTTTTCCAATGCAAGTCCTGTTTCTCATTAAGTCAGGTTCAATATCAGAGGCAGCTCTATCACGGAGGCCGATACAGTTTCTCTAGTTGCCATAATACAATCCATTTCAAACTTACTATTTTGTACTCTGAAAGACAAACTGCTGTTACACTTCTCAGCTGTCTTTCTCTGGAAAGTTTCATTCTTTATACCTCTCTCCAATATTTAAAACAGTGTAACTTTCAGAAAGGTCATTTTTGGCAAAATAGTTTGAGGGGAAGGCATTTTGTTTTAAGCAATGTGGCTTACAATAATCAAGGCAAACATTCAAAAGTTATATTTAGAAGAACTTACAGTTGAGTCAGTTTGCCTTATTTTTCACAAAAAATAGGGTTACTTTTTTGTATTAGATGGGGTGTAAAGACCGCATATGGCAGCTAACACTAAAAAGTTAATGAAGAGAGCAATCATGACCCAGCTGTGAATAAATTGCTGGTTAGCAACAGCTGGGATAAAAAGCTGCCACCCAGGGGGAGCAGGGTGGCTGCCAGACAGACTGAAAGTCACTGCTGAGGTTCTCCACCGCATCGGATGGGGAAAACCTGCCAAAAGAGACCAACTCCGTGGCTGAAGGACCCAGGGAAAGTTGCCATATAAAAGACTCCTGCAAAGGCCACAGGAAGGCAGCAGGGGACATAAGCAAAAAGTCCCTAACTGCCTAACATATGGTCCTTGGGCTGAGAGTAAGAGGAGAAGGCAGGACTGGGTTCCTCTAGCACCCTCCACAGGGAAGGCGGGGAGAGACTGCTGAGGCGCCACATAAGACTGTTGGACTTTATTTTTGCTTCTGCTTTTAACTTCCCTTGTTCTGCCCCCGAGGAAGAAGGGAGAGAGAGATATTAGGCCAGGACTAGTGCCTGGAGGCCCATTGTAGGACCATTAGGACCTTGGGAGTGAGATCCCTGCTTCCTTGAAATGGGAGGGGCTCAGACAACCCATGGAGGGCTGGAGTCATAAAGAAGCCAAGCACTGCAGGTCATATTTCTGAACTGATACCAAAGGGAAATAGAGACAAGGCTGCTGTTACTAATGCTGGTGAGGAGAAGGTGCATAAAGGGTGAGAGGCCAGACTACAAATCTAATTAGATGTGAGATAAAATATCATACGCTATTTGTAAGAGGGGAGAGATTGCCTTCTCCCTCTCTGGTCCTTCGCATATCTTCCATCCAGTCATTGATACTCTCTGATGTTCTTGGTTAGTAACTCACGAATATCCTACTGCTCAGGATGGGAAAGTGGCCATATTAGCCATTCCACACCATCCCCTTTTCCAGAGAGGAGTCCTTGACTCTGCCCAGTCTTATTGGCCTGTCAAGCAACTAGAACATTAAAAATAAGGTAAATAGCTTTGTTACTTTAACACTCTAGATGTCCTACGGTCATGGGAGGTATGTCCCTGGCTGACCAGACATCAGATAAGGAGGAAGTTGAGTGGCTCTTTCCTGATAGGTCAGTTACCAATAAGAACACATAAGAACAATTTATGCTTGCTAGTTGTTTCCCACTGTAACTTATAGGGAGGTAATCTGAAGCTAGCTGTCCTTCTAGCAAACTCTGGAACATTGGTGGCAAGCTCTGTAGTGAACTAGTTTTCACCTTTCCTAGATTGCCTCAACTGAATGGTGACGCATGACATAGGGCCTTTGAGAATGGAGCAATAATGAAAAACCAACCAATGCAAAAAAGAAATTATGAGAAACTTTATTAATAGTTTACATAAATGACTTACTGCTCCTCCTGCCCCAACTCCAAAGTATAAGCCCCCCTCTCTCCCAAACCCTGTTCATCCCCTGTATACTCTTGTACAAGTGAATTAATTCTATTCACTGCACTATTACAGGTGAGAACTCTGTTATAAAACTTTCAGTTCCAGAAATCTGGCAGTGTGGTGGAAACAGGCAAATTCATTTATATGATCTCCTCTTTCCTCCATCTTTTCCCTGAATAAATGTGCAATGAAAACAGAATGTCCTGTTCTGGCTACAATGTGCTTTCAGGAGATTCAACAAGCATCCTTTTTAATTTAGTCAGTCAACAATATGATTCTCCTTGATGTGCTCTCTGTTCCGAAAATTGTGCTTGAGGAAAAAGTATACTTTGAAATGCTTTTACTTTCAATAGAGGAAAATAATCTTTTCAAGAAATATCTTTTCTGCTTAATGCTAGCGAACAGTCATGTAACATGGATTGTGTTCATGAAAATTAAATAAAACTTTACACTGAGAACTTTCTTTGTGCTCTTTTATATAAATTCTGTTCAGTTTATTTAACAGCAAAATTAAAAGACTTTACTGTATTTGGAATAACAGAGCCGGACAGGTAAAAGATTAAACTTTATAGGGATAAAAGCTTTCTATACTTTCATCTGATTCCTAACAACCTGCGGCACAGAGATTTTAGCTGACAGGCTTTCAAGTGAACATGACACAGGAAAATGAAACATTGCCTAAAAAAAGCAGGCATCTTCTTTGTGAGAAAGCTCAATTATTGCTGAGTCTAATATGATGTATAGTTCAATTAGCCACAGGGGAAAAAATGAGATAAGCAATTGTAATATGATTCACTAATATACTGTAGGGTTTGATCCTGCTCCCATTGAAGGCAATGGTACAATTTCCTTTGACGTCACTGGGAACAGGCCTCTATACTTCGTATGTGAACAGAATCTGATCTGGGCATCTGATGCTAAAAGAAAAGTGGATGTCTTATAATGTGCTGTCACCTTATGCAAGGTGGTAGCTTAGTTGAGCTTGGCATAGCTTTTTTCTTACCCTTTCCTCTATCACCAATGCCTCTTAACACTCTGTAAAGGTCGCTTGCTCCAGTAGTGCTACTTGTCCACTCTCATGCTTAACCAGCAGATAAAATCCATCAAAAGAGGGTATCAGGATGGAACTCAAAATAGTTTTGGGATAGTTTGACACAAATCTCCTGGGGAAGCTGGCAATACACTTTCCTATATACAATCTGAGGGATTCACCCACCACAGTCCATCTTCCAGCAACCCTATCTATTTACCTATTTAAGGTATGTATTGTGTCACAATCACATTGAATCTAAGCAAGTTTTATAGCTTTTATGCCCTCTGTGCATGGAGTCACAAGAAGTTATTAAATATACATGACGAAACAACGCTTCATTTTGCTTCCAGAATGAGTAATTTTATGTGGAATTATGAAGGGCTAGGTTTTAATTTTATAATCTGCCCTGTGACTTCTGAGAGACAGTTCACTCCTGCTGTGTCTTTACTCTTTACACAACATTAAGAATATGAGGAAAGAAATCACATGGACACAGCTGGGCTTCAAATATACAAACATGCAAAGCCTAACTACATATATACACAGCTGGTCTGTTAAGTTCTGGTGGCATTTGCAATAGAAGACAGAGAGGCCCATTAGACAGTGCCCAAACTAAAGGGATACTCCCCAGTTCCCATTCACTATATACTCCTCCCCCTTTAGTCCAATTTATTTTTAAAAATTATAAATATTTCTATCAAAACTACCATAATTAAATATGCAACATGCTACAAATTAATTCAGAGGAGTATTATAATTTCTCCCTGGATAACATGTTATAGGTATTACAACAGTATCTGCATCATTTTTAGTTTTGCATTGTACCGTGGCATTTGTCACAGGCACAGGTTCTATTTGTGCCATATGGAACTTACTGAGTGCCTCTAGCTGTACTTCATTATCCATACTGCCACTTTCAAGGGCAAGTGTGACAAGCAATCTGTATTTGCACGTTGGTTGGTACTTGAACTCAGTATTGGAATAGCAAGCACCCCAGAATATTGCCCATCTCTATAATTGTGCTGCAGCCATTGCTGGTGCTACTTTCTTTGGGTTAAAAGTTTAAACTAGAGGTTGCTTATCTGTAACCACAATAGATCGTTTCCCACAGAGATAGTGGCGAAACTGTTTAACTCCTTAGACTAAACTCAGAGTTCTTCTATCAATTTGGGCATAGTTACATTCTGCCAAGATAAAAGATGTAGAAACAAAGACAATAGGCCTTGGAGTATGATATTCCATTACATGTGCAATTACTGCTCTCATTCCATATGGGGAATAGTCACAAGCTAACTTTAGTTCCCTGGTCCTCTCATGCTACAGGTAAGTAGTACTTTGCTACTTACCCTTACCACTAACAGATTACTACTGTTTCCCGTGCTAATCTATATATTGGGAGGAGCAAAGCCACTCCCTGCCTATTCCCCACTCCCTTGTTTATAGGGAGAGTCACAGTGAATGGCACATCACCTGCTTAGCATCCTGCACCAAAACTCAAGATCTTTACAAGCTGACCAGAAGCATTGGGGTCTTACTTTCCCATATGTTCCTGCCTGGATATGTAGGACAAGCCATGATCTGGCCCACAGTTAACGAAGTACCGAGTAACCAGATCAGTTACTTGCTACTGTACCTGCCGGAAATATACAAATTTAAACACATTATTACAGGCAGCATGACAGGAAAACTGCATAATTACTGTTGGGCTAATGTTGGTCCCTATGTGCTTAATCTTGGTGCATTTGTTTGAAAAAATGAGCATCTCCACAATATCAGACAATAAAGTAAAGGTGGACTGGAGTTCACTGTTACTACAGACAGAAAAGGAGTGATGCCCTGAAGATAGAAAAATCTGCCACTGAATGACTATCACCACAGTGACTAACAAAGCTGAACTATGCTTTAACAGGCCAAGACTGTTACAGAAAGAATGCAGAATCTTAATATCACACATTGCTATGCTATAGTAAACACATCATTCATGCAACCAGGTATCTCATTTGAGCCCAGTGATAAACGTCTAATGCCCCATTCAGTGAGTCATGTTTCATTAATTCATTAACCCTAACTATAGTATCATTCTTTTCTCAGACTCCTCATAACTAAATACTGGCCAGTTGACAATTCAAGAATAAATAAACTGACAGAATAAATTTGATTCTTTCATCTACTATGGGCATATATTTAATCAAAGAATTCATTCAAAACAAAGGGTTTATTCAGAGCACTCCTGCAAAATGTCCATGACTATTTCAGCACTGGGGAGAAAACAACAAAGTTTAAATTAAAACTTTCTTACATTGCTGGTGGGAGGGGCAAGATAAATTACTTTCTTCCAACTAAATCGCTTCTGTACCTTCCTTCCCTTCAAATAATTCCAAAATGTAATTAACAGAGTTATACCGTTTATCAATTTTACAATGGTTTGTCTCTACTCAGTATATTTGTCCGATTAAGGAGAGTGTTTTTGCCTAAAAAGAAAAAAATCTCTTGCTGACATAAATTATGAGCCTGATCCAAATCCCATTGAAGTCACTGGGAGTATTTCCATTGATTTTGGTGGGCTTTGGATCAGGCTCTATGAGAATACCTACATTTTAACCCTAGCTATTGGAATAGAGAAGTGGATTTCCCTTTATCACTTCACAGAGAGTTGTTTAATATTTTATATATATATATAAAAAATACATATTCCTTCCATCAAAAATTGCTTGCTAAGGTTCAGGTAGCAAACTTTGCTTGCTATTTTTTTTTTACTTCACGGGATGTAGGGGTGAGAAACAACTTTAAAGCATTTGTGTCTCAAAATTGCAATAAAATGCTATTTTGCAGCAAACTGGTTTTTATTTTTCAATTTTTCATATGAAATGTATTGTGTTATTTATTATTTGTATTATCAGAGCACCTGGGAGACCACTGTGCTGGGTGTTGTACAAACATGAAACAAAAAGATGGTCTCTGCCCCCGAAGAGTTTACAATCCAATATAAAAAAAAAGATACAACACGCGGGTATAGACATGAGTACAAGGAAACAATGAAACAATATTGGTGATAATATTGGAGGAGGGGGATAGCTTAGTGGTTTGAGCATTGGCCTGCTAAACCCAGGGTTATGAGTTCAATCTTTGAGGGCACCACTTAAGGATCTGGGGCAAAAATCAGTACTTGGTCCTGTAGCCCACAAAAGCTTATGCTCTAATAAATTTGTTAGTCTCTAAGGTGCCACAAGTACTCCTGTTCTTTCTGCGGATACAGACTAATACGGCTGCTACTCTGAAACTTGGTCCTGTTAGTAAAGGCAGGGGACTAGACTTGATAACCTTCCAGCTCTATGAGAAAGGTATAAGCAGTGGTCTCAGCATTGTATGAAATTTATTGTGACACATTAAATCAAAATGCATCAGTCAAATCAGAGCATATTACATTATGAACTATGGCATTACATGACTTTCTTCTGATCTAAACCAGTGCAATTGTCACAATCTGTAATCTGTCAAGCAAAACATTTAGAACAAAAGTGTCTGTAAACAAAGGGTTTGATAGTTTGCTGTTAGTTAAACACCTTTGAACATTATGAAAGTCTGTCTGCTGATGAAAACAAACAAGTATGGTGCTGGATGATAAATAATTCAGGTCCAAATCTTGCCCTAGATGGTACAGCAAATGGGTACAGAGAGGTATTCTTTTGTTTTCTGTTTCACAGGCATCCACACAGAGGGTCTGGGTACCATACGGTGCAAACTTATTTTGCTGTTCCTCTAAGCAAGAATAATTTATGCATCTATCATTCACCATGGCTGCCTATATATTTATATACAAATATTAAGTATGACTTCATTTTATTAATATTTGAGGATCTTAATTAGTTTTTAAAATTAATTCATTAATTAAATGTGTGCATTCCTATTTATATAATTTGGATGACCACTGGTACAAAAATTGAACATGAGGGACCTGAAGCACATTTAATTGTCTGTTATCAGCTACACTGGTATGCAGGCAAAAAGAAAAGCAAAAAGAGTGAGAAATATACAGTTTTACTAATTTTGCTTCTATTTCACCAAATTTAATTCACTTCCACAAAACTCTTAAATTTTAGAAAATCTGGGAGCTAGCAATAACTTTAAGACTAAAATCTGATTCTTGTTTCACACCAGTGTTTGACAACATCAAGCACTTTTAGACACATATAACAACTGAACAACAGAAGGGCAAGGGATCAGTTGCAACAGTTTGAAAAAGAAAATGAAACTTGTCTGTGTGTTTTGTACATTCACCATTATAAGTATTAAATTTTCTCACCCATCCATTCAGTATCTCTTATGTGCCTGAACTACAAAGTGGAGCAGAATGTATATACTGTACAGCAAATTGCTGCCATTTAAATTTCTGTCAACAGCTACACCTTTTTCTTTTATCTGTATAATCATATTTAGTGCTCGGTCAATCTTTTTCCAGGCAACAAAACTGCCATGGACTGTAAGTATTAAGGCCAAATCCTGCCACTGGATGCTGTTGTTCACTTTATTTAGGAGTCCGATCCATTCATCTGATAGCAGAATTTGTCCCCCTAGATTTTAATCTTTATAAGTTTATCTCGCCACTTCTTTTCTCAACAAATCAACTGTAAATCAAAGGAAGAAATGTACTGTACTATCTGAGAAATTTCTGCATACTACAATAAAACATGACCCATTTGCACACAAACATGTTTAAAGAAAATAAAGACGAAAAAGGGGAGAATGTGTCTGAGTGATTTGTTCGCTGACAATTCTGAAAATTAAAAAAAATGTTTGACCCAAAATGAAATATTTCATTTTGGAATTGAGCATTTAATGGTTTATTTAAAAAAAAATAAAAATAAAGGAAATTTTGAAATGAAAAGTCATTTCAAATTAAAAAATCTTAACATTTCATTTAGAAAATTTCAAAACCAAATATTTGATTTTTTTTAGGGTTGTTTTTCCAACCAAAACAATTTGGAAACATTGACACAAATCTATGAAATGATTCAATGTCCCTGCTTCTGCATATTTTAGTGAAAAAAAATGTGGGTTCAAAAATTTTGTCCAGCTCTGTGCCTAGCCCCTAATAATTGGAAATTATTTTATGCCCTGAAGCATGAGGGTTTATGTACCTTCCAACGTTTCAAAAATATTTACCATTATCACTCTGCAAATATACCATATAATGCTGCATAAGTGATGTACCCAGAAATGGCTGACAGCTTGGATACAGGAAAGGTAAAGATATAACAGTTCCTAAAGTTCTTTTCCATCAATCTGGTAATTAATCTGGAGGCATACATGTATGTATGTGTGGCTGGGGGCGAGGACGGTTGTTTAGAAACAAAAGAGAGTGCAGCTATGGAGTGATAACCTAGCAGTGCCTATGTGTCATGGATCCACAGGATCTGTGCTATGCCCCAGCTTTTTAAACAGTATCTTGGGGAAACCCCGTCAGCATGGCAGGCCCCACAATGGTCCCACTCTTCCTTCAGGGTAGGCAAGCCCGTCAGCTTCAGTGCCTCCGAGACTGAGCTCCAGAGCTCCAGCCCTCCTGTTTCAAACCATGAGTTCTGCCCAGCGACTTCAACTGACCCAGACTCCTTGTCAGAGACTTTTACACCCTTCAAGCTTCACTGCTTCTCAGCATGTATTTGTAGTGACTTCATGCAGAATTTTCAAAACAGAGTAGCATCTATCAGTCAAATGGAACACACCACCAGAAGTCCTTAGGTTAGCAAAGAGAAATAAAAGTTAAGACATAATCCATCTAGCCAAGCCAGTACCATTAGCTAGTCAAACTGCTATGGGCTCCATTTCAGGTTCTGTTTCTATCCTTTCACTGTCCCAGCATTTCAGACACTCCCAACAGCCAATTCTGGATCCCCTTCCTATCACCTCTCAGACCTTTTTTCTTGAGCTGGCCTCTATTCAGCTCCCCTGCTGAGAGACGGGAGGAAAATCTCCTTCCTCTTGTTTACTGATTGCTAAGTGTTAGGGTTCTAGCCATTGGGGTTTTCCATTGTCTTCTTGGACTTTTTATTGACGTGGGTCTGCCTTGGCCAGTCCTTTAATGACTCATTCAGTCTGCCCCAGACAGCTAGCTATCATGTACAACTCATGTCTCCTACATTGCCCCAACAGCAGATTTTGCCTCCACTGGGTAGGAATAAAAAGTACCAATCAAAATTGAGGAACACATAGGTTTCATAAAAATAATACAGAAAATTTCCACTTTGTCACACCATGTTATTAAAAACTAGTCCTCCAGCTCACTCAGTTTACTTGACTGGGAAGGGCATTTCAACATCTGTTTCACTACCAAGCATGTCCCTGGCATCGCTGACACTTTGTCTCCATTTCAGGTTGTCAGATATCAAGATCTGGCACCAGGAGCCAACAAGGAGCCTGAATAGATGCCACTGGCCCTTTGTCTCAAGACAATGTTTCAATTAGTACAAAGGTCAGTAGCAATGTGAGATAACAGAAAAATTTCCCAGACTCCATTTTGTATCCCTGGATTCCATTTTGAATAAGCAAGAGTCACTCCACCATTGGAAGCTGCAGGTCACATGGTACTTCAAAAGTCGGGGGGAAAGCTCAGCAGATCATAACATAAGGATGACCCTGCTGGGTCAGACCAAAGGTCCATCTAGGCCAGTATCCTGTCTTCCGACAGTGGCCAGTGCCAGGTAAACTCTGAGGTAAACAATGGCTGTAGGAAATAGTAGTGAGCATGCATGGAATGTTGGCCTGCTTCAGATATCTGAGATCTGCAAGGCAGCAACATGAAGCGATCCACTGACCTTTGTAAAACATTACAGCCCTGACTTGTTGGTTAGGTCACATGCCACGATTGGGAGAGCAGAGCTTCAGTCATTATGCCCTCCCTCCCTCCCTTCCTCCCTCTCTATTTTCAGATTCTTCAGCTGCCACAGTTTGAACTGCAAGGGAACTGAGGGAGGGTTGCATCTACCCTGCCCTTTATGTCTTTGCATGAAAGAACAGAGTGGCACAGGGCCTGGACATGGCTATTCAAAGACTCTGATCTCATGCATGCATTTGTCAAACCAACCTGATAGCTTTCTTTGACACAGTAACAAGCCTTGTGGATAGGGAGGAAGTGGTAGATGTGGTATATCTTGACTCTAGTAAAGCTTTTGATTCTATCTCACATGACTTTCTCATAAAGAAACTAGGGAAATACAATCTAGATGCAGCTACTATAAGGTGGGTACAAAACTGGTTGGAAAACCGTTCCCAAGGAGTAGTTATCAATGGTTCACAGTCATGCTGGAAGGGCATAATGAGTGGGGTCCCGCAGGGATCAGTTCTGTCCGGTTCTGTTCAATATCTTCACCAATGATTTAGATAATGGCAAAGAGAGTACACTTATAAAGTTTGCAGATGATACCAAGCTGGGAGGGGTTGCAAGTGCTTTGGAGGATAGGATTAAAATTCAAAATGATAGGAAAAACTTCCTTACTGTCAGGGTGGTTAAGCACTGGAATAATTTGCCTACGGAGGTTGTGGAATCTCCATCATTGGAGATTTTTAAGAGCAGGTTAGACAAACACCTGTCAGGGATGGTCTAGATAATACTTAGTCCTGCCATGAGTGCAGGGGACTGGACTAGATGACCTCTTGAGGTCCCTTCCAGTCCTATGATTCTATGTGCACCTACAGTGGGATCCACACTGAGAACATCACAAAGAACCAGTTTCTATAAGGTAAGTAACCATTTTTAATGTGAACAGTGGGCACAATAATGGCTGCAAAAAGACCAACATGAAATGCCTTTATCCAAACTAAAACATTACTAATCATAGTGCCAGACAGAAGGCACCTTGCAGGAAAGCTCTATGCTACTCCTGTATCACCAGCCCATAATATTCAAATCAATGGTCATAATTTACAAAACCAAAATGGCTACTCAAAAATATTCAGCAAAGAAATATCTCAAAGATAAGAGGCCCTAGCAATGTATTCACTCAGCCACTTGAAAGCCTTCAGCCAATAGCTGCCACCTTATATCATACCGAACCATATATAAATAAAGTTATAAACCAACTAAAACCTACAAATGATGATCAAGTGCCAAGAGCAGAGTAAAACAAATGTAAACTTATCAAGGGTTGTGGTAGATTCTCCATCATTGGACATTTTAAATTAAAATAGGATGTTTTTTTCTAAAATATATGCTCTAATTTAAACAGCAGATGGCCTGTGTTATGCAGATTAGATTAGATTATCCCAACGGTCCCTTTAGCCCTTATACTCTATTTATCTATTTTTCTATTACACAACCAGTTCAGAGAAAAATATACAAAAGACATAATGGATGTGATTCAGACAGTGATCCACTTCACATTAAGTACCCTATATAGCAGCTTTCTTACTGAAATTCCTGCAGTAGACTCAGAGGAGAATATCTGTGACATTATTTTTATATATTATATAGCACCCACAAATTTGTTAGTTGCTTTTCAAACAAGTGAAAAGACATAACTCCTGCCCACAATTGAAATTTACACACAAGACACAATTAATGACAGCAATAAATGATAGGAGGTGGAATGGGCTGAAAGAGAAGGCTAAGGCCTGGTCTACACTAACCCCCCAAGTCGAACTAAGGTACGCAACTTCAGCTACGTGAATAACGTAGCTGAAGTCGACATACCTTAGTTCGAACTTACCGCGGTTCAGACGCGGTCCACACGCGGCAGGCAGGCTCCCCGTCGACTCCGCGGTACTCCTCTCGCCGAGCTGGAGTACCGCAGTCGACGGCGAGCACTTCCTGGTTCGACTTATCGCGTCCAGACCAGATGCGATAAGTCGAACCCCGAACTTCGATCCCCAGCCACCGAACTAGCGGCTGGGTGTAGACCAGCCCTTAGACATTAAAATGTTTGTGTGCCTGTATGGGTAAGTTCTAATTATACATGTATTTTAATATGTTATTTTAGATCAGATGTGAGATCATTTGAATAAATTACATGTAAAGTGTGTAAGCTTATACTGCTACTTCTTTAGTGTACCTGGGTACCTGTGATAGAGGATATCCGTGTTCATGAATACAGTTCATGAACACACATTTTAAAATGCATACTGCAAGGAGGCTCTCTTCGAACAGGCTACAGATATCATTTCTGGTGCAAAACTTCATTGTGCAATTTAGCTGGTGCTGGCAGTAAACTGTGCTTTAAAATGCCTCGTATGGAAACTTTAATCTACATTCCTCCTGTGAGAACGAAAGCTGGTAATCTTTTGGTGCCCAGGAGTTAGCAGTTCAGTGATGCTAAGCATTCATGCATGATGTTTCCTTTCAAAGTCCTTAACTGACTTTGTTGTATACCTGTTTACTCTCTCTGCCGGTTAGTTCTGTACTTTCTTCACACTTTCTGATTCTTTGAAGCATTAAATAAGAAGATGCTCAGCTAACCTTTGGCTTAAACAAAAGACTGAGCATGAGTTGAGGAATGTTAGCAGAGACGAATCCTCCTTGGAGCAGACAGCAGTGCTTTTATTAAGTGAGAAAATAACTATGTTCCTACCCAAAATTATGGAGACTGAATAAAATATAATTTTGCCAGCACCATAATCACAGCAGTCTCATTTTATGCCTCTCTCTTTCAGATAAATGCTTCATTTATATGAATTGGTCCCAGACACCAGTAGGGACATGTCTGTACTTCCAGAGTTTACGCCTCATATTTTTTTATGGGGAGTCTTGACTCAAAGATTCCACTGACTCCCTACATGGACCTCAGAGGGTCACTGAGAAGCTAATCTCCAAGCCCTTCTGAACTCTCCAGCTCAGGGGCAGCAGTTACCAGAGGCACAACCAGCTGCTGCCCCACCTTACATCAGGGAGGGTTTCCTTGTGCAGTCAGGGAATCCAGAAGAGGTATAGCAGAATCAATGAGGATTAATATCACTGGGGTTCCCTGGGGGACTGTTGGGGAGAACAGCCACTCCCCCGACCCCATTAATTCCCTCAGAAGCTTCAGAGCTTGACCTTCACACTGCACCAGCCAAGTGACTTCCAAAGCAGTAAAGGGAACTTGCCACAGAGCTTGCACTCTTTCCTTCTCTGTTCACCATCAGGTCTGATTCAGAGGTCTGAGACTCTCCCCTAGCACCAGTTGAGGGTAGAATTAGGCCGTTCTTGTAAGAGGTTATGTCACTGATGTCAAGGAGAAGACATATGAATACATGAATTTGTTAGTACACATTCATTTTTGGAGTGGGGGAGGAAGTAAATCAGTGCTTAAAATACTCTCTCTGAAAGTGACTAAACGTGACACTTTGTGAGTCAATGAAATTTTCCAGGCACAAGAATATTCTTTTTCTAATAAATAGATGGAGGATTCAATTTAATGTGCTTTGTCTAAATGTGTTTACTTATCTAATACCTTTTGGAAACTGTAATTGTAAGAGACAATTCCAATGTTTGTGTTTCTCTTTTTAAAATATGAATTAACTTTAATGTAGGTGCTCAGAATTAGATTGGCTCAGCACTTGGATAAATACGCTGTTTTCTCAAACACTAATCAGGGAGAAAAGAATAGAAAAGTACATGCTTTCATGAAGGATTGAACACAAAACCATCAGATTATAAGCACAATATGTAGCTAACTGCCTAACCTTAGGCAGCCTAGATAACTCAGAACACTTTTATCCATTTTTCTCAGATTATGTCACCTTGAATGTTTAATTCTACTGGGTAGAGGATCAGACCAAGAGAAGGGTAGAGTCCTATGAACCATGAGAGAAAACCCTTAAGCCGAAGTCAAGACTAGAGAGGGACCTCAAGCCCAAAATATTGACATAGACCATGGACAATTAATATGAGATTTTTTAATGTAATAATTCCACAAGATATACGATATTAATCTCTTTGGCAAGAAGCGTACATTGTAACAGTATTCATTTCTCATATGTGTGTTTGTGTGTGTATATATATGCATGCCTGGTAGCCACATCTATATTACGGTTGCCTCATTATAATCCTCTCCCTCTTTTCAATTGCTTATGAATTAGATAAACTAACTATCCATACTCAGATTGTACATGCTTGGTTTCTGCCTCAAGTTATTTTATTTTTTTAATTGGAATAAAAATCTTTTTTTAGAATAATGCAAGTGAAAAATAGGGATTTTTTGCTGGTGTTCAAAATAAATGGTTGGGGAAGAAAAAGTTTTGACAGCTCTAATGTCATCATAGTTTGGAGTAGTGTAAGGAATACAGGCTGTATCTGGATTCAGGCCTGAGTGACAGTTTGTAAATTGTGTTACAACATATCCACCCTAAATGAGAACCTTTGATGTAATTAAAGACCAAGGTGTCAAATCATTGGTCCTTGATGACCTATACCAATATGCAGGAACCTCTAATTGGACAAGAATGTTCCTTGGAGAGGAACAGGGGAATCACTGATCCCTACAAAAGATGCAAAGCATGCAGAGAAAGAGCAGGGGGTTAGGGAGATTCCCTTGCACAAACAAGATAACCAGAGCTGCATTCTGCTCCATTCCCTGTACCAGCCACCCAGAGGAGAAAGAAGAGAGCTGACCTTGACTAAGCCACGCCTAAGGTGTAACCAAGTAGCCAAAAGAGAAGCAGGAAATCATTTTGAAAGTTGTACTTCCTTAAAAATCAAGATAAAGTAACAGAAGTGCTTTCAGCAGATTTTGAGTTAAACTTGTATTTGTTTTATAACTGTCTGTTTAATCTTTTAATAAATTTGTAAGACACACTGAGTTGTTTTATTTCCCAAATCATCAATGCAGACAAAGTAACCTACATAGGATAAGAAGGTAAAATCCTTAACAGTCCATTCCTGAGCCCATTCAGTATATCATTCACTTAAAATATAACCCTATTATTCCTACAGTAGGTACTTGAATTATAGCAGAGGAATAGTCGTGGGGTCAGAGAAATGTCTTTTACAGTGTAGCTTGTCGAGGCTTGCTCCTAAATTCTCAAATGTCTCAAATGCAAAGTGTGTGCTCCCAGGGCCACTGAACTCTCAGCATCAGAGTGAAGCAGCCACATGGAACTGAACCTTTGGACAGGAGACAAACAGAAAGCATCCATGTCCTGCTCAGCCCACCAAAATGCCATTTGGTCCAGGGAAGATTCATTGACAGGAGACTATATGTTCTAGCCCACCTCTTTCAATGACTAGTGTTAAGAATTCTATTCATAACTCTTGTTATTGAGCTAGGTCTCACACCCCATGCTAGGAGGAAGCCTCCCTATTATACAGTTATAACTAAATAACAGCTTGCACAAGGTCACTTCTAACAGAGCTGGGAAGACAACCACATCTCTAATGTGGCAGAAGCCAGTCTCATCCTCCCAATCTGCTTAATCTGTGCACTTGGGTATGTTGTATGTAAAATGGGACTTACTGCTCTTGCTTATGTAACCCATTACATGTCTGCTCTGAGTGAGTCAGAGGATAAAAGCTACAACTGCTGCTAGCTAGTGGAATTACACCTTTGGCTCAAATGATAGAGACCTATACTCTGCTAGTGAAGGATGGGGTTGTTACAGATGCACACTGTTTTTCTTTTTAAACAATTACTTATTATGTTTAAAAGTTATGTTAAAAGAACATTCTGGAATGCCTGTCCAGACTTCAATCTGTCCCTATTATTAGTATAGTCTTTAATTATATTGTCTTTACTTACATGATCCATACAAAATTAGAAAGGCCAAAGCACAAAACTAGCTAGGGACATAAAGGTAACAAGAAAAAAATGTACAGATACATTAGAAGCAAGAGGAAGACCAAGAACAGATTAGGCCTGTTACTCAACGAGGGGGGAAAGACAATAACAGAAAATGTGAAAATGACAGAGGTGCTTAATGACTCCTTTGTTTCGGTTTTCACCAAGAAGGTTGGTGGCGATTGGATGTCTAACATAGTGAATGCCAGTGAAAATGAGGTATGATCAGAGTCTCAAATAGGGAAAGAACAAGTCAAAAATTACTTAGACAAGTTAGATGTTTTCAAATCACTAGGGCCTGATGAAATGCATCCTAGAATACTCAAGGAGTTGACTGAGGAGATATCTGATCCATTAGCAATTATCTTTGAAAAGTCTTGGAAGATGGGAGACATTCTAGAAGACTGGAAAAGGGCAAATATAGTGCCCTTCTATAAAAAGGGAAATTACAGGGGAATTACAGACCAGTCAGCTTAACTTCTGTACCCAGAAAGATAATGGAACAAATAATTAAGAAATCAAATAATTAAGAAATCAATTTGCAAACACCTAGAAGATAATGAGGTGGTAAGTAACAGTCAGCAAAAATTTGTCAAGAACAAATTGTGCCAAACCAATCTGATAGCTTTCTTTGACAGGGTAACAAGCCGTGTGGATGGGGGGAAGCGGTAGATGTGGTATATCTTGACTTTAGTAAGGCTTTTGATACTGTCTCACATGAACTTCTCATAAACAAACTAGGGAAATACAACCTAGATGGAGCTACAATAAAGTGGGTGCATAACTGGTTGGAAAATCATTCCCAGAGAGTAGTTATCAGTGGTTCACAGTCATGCTGGAAGGGCATAATGAGTGGGGTCCTGCAGGGATCGGTTCTGGGTCTGGTTCTGTTCAATATCTTCATCAATGATTTAGATAATGGCATAGAGAGTACACTTACAAAGTTTGTGGACAATACCAAGCTGGGAGAGGTTGCAAATGCTTTGGAGAATAGTATTAAAATTCAAAATGATCTTGACAAACTGCAGAAATGGTCTGAAGTAAATAGGATGGAATTCAATAAGGACAAATGCAAAGTACTCCTCTTAGGAAGGAAAAATCAGTTGCACACATACAAAATGGGAAATGATTGCATAGGAAGGATTACTGCAGAAAGGAATGTATGGGTCATAGTGGATCACAAGCTCGATATGAGTCAACAGTGTAACACTATTGTAAAAAAAGCTAGCATCATTCTGGGATGTATTAGCAGGAGTGTTGTAAGCAAGACACAAGAAGTAATTCTTCTGCTCTACTCCATGCCAATACGGCCTCAATTGGAGTATTGTGTCCAGTTCTGGGAACTACATTTCTGGAAAGATGTGGACAAATTGGAGAAAGCTCAGAGAAGAGCAACAAAAATGATTAAAGGTCTAGAAAACATGACCTATGAGGGAAGATTGAAAAAATTGGGTTTGTTTAGTCTGGAGAACAAAAAAGACTGAGAGGGGACATGTTAACAGTTTTCAAGTACATAAACATTTATTACAAGGAGGAGGGAGAAAAATTGTTCTTTTTAACCTCTGAGGATAGGACAAGAAGCAATGGGCTTAAATTGCAATAAGGATAGTTTAGGTTGGATATTAGGAATAACTTCCTAACTGTCAGAGTGATTAAGCACTGGAATAAATTGCCTAGGAAGGTTGTGGAATCTCCATCATTGGGGATTTTTAAGAGCAGGTTGGACAAACACCTGTCAGGGATGATCTAGATAATACTTAGTCCTGCTATGAGTGCAGGGGACTGGACTATCTGACCTCTTGAGATTCCTTCCAGTTCTATGATTTTATACTTTTTCTTCACGGAACCCCCATGTCATTCAGTGCACAGCATGGATGGTGCTCACTTTATGAATGGTGGCTGTGTAGCTAATGAGGCTGCTCACAGTACCTCTGCTTTACTGACATTGGAAGGCGTGTAGTGGTCTGATTTTAAATCTTCCTATAAAAAAGAGCCTTTCCCTGCCAAAAATTCAATGTCAATTTATCCTCAAACACACACACAGCCTGAAAAATGCAAACATATCTAAGCTCTTAGAAACACTGTAAATCTGTTTTATATTTTACCTTAAACAGTGTGTTTTGGGTGAAGTGTTTGGGAAATCTGCTCAGTGTACAAAAGCTGGTGCATGTCTTCTCCACTTGGAGGGAGGAGCAGACTGGGTAATAAACTTATACTGGTCAGGCTTCTAACCAGGGCACCATGGTACCCCCCTGGGGTCTTAGGCTGGGAAGCTGGGGGAATTAGCTGGAGCCTGTCTATTGTTAGTTCAGGGGTGGGTAGGAGAAGCATTCATGTAAATCAGCTGGGTGTGTCCCTGCCTGTGGATGGCTGTGTAAATACAGTACTTGGAGAGGTTTGTAGCTTGTCATGGCATCAGTGTGAGCGGGAGCCCAGGTTTGTATGCCAGAGGGCTCAGCAGTACCCCAGTTCCAGGTTGCACTCCAGAGAACCTGTCACACCTCTAAGAAAAGATCAGATATTGTAAAACCCAACATCCTTGGAGTGCAATTTCGCACACTGGTTCCTTTCTACATAAGGAAGCAAAATAGTTCCAATTAATGGAAACAATATCAGAGAGATCACAACATCTGAAAATTCACACATGCACAAAATGTGTATTTGTTGGATTACAAATGTGATGTGATACACAGACTTCATATGTATTCATATGATATTTATTCACCATAATATCAGATCACTACACTTTGAAAGAAGTGCAAGAATACCAGAGTAACATTTTACAATTATGCAAAGCTGAAACAAGGAAATAGTGGAAATTTCATGAGAATGCCTTATCTTGTGATATTTCCAATTAAATTTCTAAATGCAATGTTTGAATAAGCTTTGGATATACATCTGAAGTTCTTTAAAAATTGCTCCTGAATATCCACATTTATGGAATATGTGTTCTGACATCATGGATGAAGAGGAGAGTAGTATTCAAGAAAGGAACTTATCTTGGCTACCAAACTTTCTATACCAAGAACAGAACAAAACTTGTCTCTCCAGCAGCACTGAGCATTTCCGGCTTCAAGTCCCACTGATGGAAGTCCTTCACTTTGTATAGAAACAAGTTACAGACTAGTAGTAGAAGGTTGGCTTGATGGTCCCTGCCCCATGGACATCCATTATCATTAACCAGCACACCTAGCACTATGCCACCATCCTAGTACTGGCAGGGGCTGGCTCCCTTCCCCCACACTGTGCACTCTCACCAGATGGTGTGTACCTGACCGAGAACCAACTCACACTCTCCCTGTAAGATGAGCCACAGGTGGTGCCCCCATCCTTCAACAGGGCATCCTGGGCTCCCTCAATTTTAAGGCTATGCGCTGCAGAGGTGTGAGTGCAGGGGAAAGAGGTACTGCAAGAGAACCGTGCTGGGGGAGCTGGGGTCCGAGCATGATGGAGATGGGGTCTCTGCTGGGGGGAGACAGGCCAGTCAGGGGGAGGTACGCTGGGGGAGCTGGACTTGGGTAGGGAGAAGGGGAGGAGCAGTGAGGTATTGGTAGCATTCTAGACCTTTAATAATTTTTGTTGCTCTTCTCTGAGCTTTCTCCAATTTGTCCACATCTTTCCAGAAATGTGGTGCCCAGAACTGAACACAATACTCCAACTGAGGCCGTATCGGCGTGGAGTAGAGCAGAAGAATTACTTCTTGTGTCTTGCTTACAACACTCCTGCTAATACATCCCAGAATGATGTTAGCTTTTTTTACAACAGTGTTACACTGTTGACTCATATCGAGCTTGTGATCCACTATGACCCATACATTCCTTTCTGCAATAATTCTTCCTATGCAGTCATTTCCCATTTTGTATGTGTGCAACTGAGTTTTCCTTCCTAAGTAGAGTGCTTTGCATTTGTCTTTATTGAATTCCATCCTATTTACTTCAGACCATTTCTGCAGTTTGTCAAGATCATTTTGAATTTTAATACTATTCTCCAAAGCATTTGCAACCTCTCCCAGCTTGGTATTGTCCACAAACTTTATAAGTGTACTCTCTATGCCATTATCTAAATCATTGATGAAAATATTGAACAGAACCAGACCCAGAACCGATCCCTGCAGGGCCCCATTCATTATGCCCTTCCAGCATGACTGTGAACCACTGGTAACTACTCTCTCAGGACTGTTTTCCAACCAGTTATACACCTACCTTATAGTAGCTCCATCTAGATTGTATTACCCTTGTTTGTTTATGAGAAGATCATGCGAGAAGTATCAAAAGCATTACTAAAGTCAAGATATACCACATCTACCACTTCCCTTCCTAACCTTTGTTAATCATTTGATTATACTCAGCAACAATTGTGAATGTATGAGCAATAAGATTCCTTCTTCATAACCACCCATAAAGTCACCTGATAGCCACCCAGCTCACTTAACTCAGGATAGGCAGAGGCCTGAGGATCTGGGCCTTAGTTGTTAGTCAAAAAAACTACTAGAAAGTTTTCCTGAATTATGATAGAGTGAACATGTAGTATCTCCATGTAAAAGCCTTTTAAACATCAATCCTCTCTTCCCCTTTCCTCTCCTCTTTGAGCAAGCAGTTGTGTCTATGAATTTTATTGTTTTGCACCGCCAAGCTAATATTTCCCTGGTGGCATTTAAACTGGCTGGTGCCTGAAGTAATTTCTGACTGTGACATAGTGTAAGAAACCAGCACAACAAAAAAAACTGGATGGGGAATTCACTGCTTGTTTTTAAAATGCAACTCTGCTTTGTAGGCTAAGCTAAAAGTATTTTTAACCATATTAGTAGTTCTGTGAGTGGAGGGTAGAAACAAAACAAACAAACAAACAAAATCTACAGACATTCCTCTCGGCTGTTGTACTGAAAGAGTTTAAAATACATTTCACCAGCCGAACTGATTTTTTTGATCACAGAGAACTGAAGAGTCATGAATGATGGAATTATTGATGGAAACAATTAATAGTGCAATTCTCTTTCGAGACAATCCCTCAACAGGGTTTACCTTGAACTTTGTGGATTATGCCTAATTCAGTTTCAGAAGACGGATTAGAATAGATCAGGCAGAGCCACCATTTGGGGCATGCGGCTTGACAGGTCTGAGAGAGAGTCTTAGTGATTCTGGCTCCAGGGGATTTGAGGGAGAAAGTTGAACAAAGCCCAGAAAGAGTCTGAGGGAGATTTTGGCTGAGTCCAAAAGGGGCCTAGGAGATTAGCAGAAGGGGTCTGATAGAAAGACTATGATCAGAGGGCTGACTGTAAGGCTGAGACTTGTGTGGTTAGGAGGATTGTGATATAGGTTAAATATGACATGGAACTTGGATTTTTATGTTCTTGTTTTATGTGTCAATGTTAATTTTAAATATTTTCAGTCTGGTCAATTGAAAATGTTTATTGTCTCACTTCAGTCATTGAATTAACTTTTAACTTGAGGCTGAGGACTGCATATCCAGGAAAAGGTAGCTATTTCCTTCAAACTCAGGAGTGAGAAACAGAGACCATAGCCCTTTGTAGTGGACAGCAGGGTTATATGGGGCGGGGTGTGGGGGGAGATTAAAACTTGGTGAGACAACCAGGAGGATCATATGGTGCCCATGTGGGCATCTGAGTTGCACTGGACTTCTGAAGCTCAGGAAGAGCTTCCCTGGACAAGCACTGTACCACAGATGTTTATGAGTGTGCTTCAGGTTTTGAGCTACTAGAGCTAATTGCATTAGCTCAAGCAATAGAGACTCATGCCTTTAGGTTCAGAGGTTCTGGCTTCAATCCCTGCTGCCCAGGACTCACTGGTGTCATATCACACAGATAGTAGTTACACATTTTTATTGATTCAATAGGGACACAAAATCATAAGTACAGACTGGTTTAAAAAACAAACAAACACCTCCTGCCCTTGACACATAATTTTTCCTAAAACTATCAGGTAGTTTCCATATATTAAAATAAATTTACAGTATATAGGATTCAAGCACTTACATGTGATTTTTGGTCCACCTTCTTCCTGTTCCTGCTGAAACAGAATTAAGAGATAATGTCAAAGGTACAGAAGCTTGTCACACGGTAATGTTCTGTCCAGTGCTAAATAAATGACAAGGTATTTACCAAAACCTTGAGACAAAGACAATTATTTTCAAAAGCAGGAGACAATTTGTGACAACTACATATTGGAAACCCTTTATTTCTGCCCTGCCCTACTTTATTTTTGTATAAAACAATTATTCAAGCCTAAAATAAACTGAGAAAGCAATAAAATTAGCTTCCTACCAAACTATTATTGAAAAGCCACATGCTGATTTGGTAAGGGAACAAATGCATTCTATGCTTCATATAATCAGAAGCACATTTTTCCATAAATGTCATTGCATTATAAGTTGATTTCTCATTAAACAAACATTTAAAACAGGATGCTTCATAATATAGGAATATTAATCCAGTTACATTGTAATTACAGTACCACAGTGCTAATGTGATACATCTAGTTACCACTTGTATGTTACTGATGAGTAGATTGGGGTCAAGATAAATCCTTTATTATGACCAGGAACTATTTGCAGAAATGAGCTAACAAATTTTCTACTGTTCTATAATTGCAACCTGCAACTGAATTACTTGTTTCTGGAGTTAGCAGGAAGTGCATCAAAAGAAATCCAAACACTGCATGAAGAATGTATGGTAAGTGTGACAACTCTCCCCTTCCTGGAGAACTTATTGGAGGGTTTTGGTTTCATGGAACATTGGGCAGATAGAACCAATTTTTTGAATAGCAGACTTGTTAGAGTAGTGAGGAGGGCTTTAAATTAGCATGTAAAGGAAAGGTGTAACCAGGGTCCTACTGGGGAGCCAGCTGTGGTCACTCAATTAGGGTGAACTGCAAAGAATGGGGCAGCCAAACCTGCAAAAGCTGGTGGATATTCCAATACTTAGATTCACCAAGCCAGCATAAAACAGCTTCTTTATTACCTTACTGGTTACTCAGAAGTCCAAACAACACAGTTCCCTTACAGCGATCCAGCCTCAGGCCTCCATCCAGGTACCTACGTCAAATATAATGAAAATTTCTGTAAATCTTATTTCATCATATAAAAGAAAAGGTTCTACCAATCCCAAAGGATCGGATATATTTACCTCCCAGGTTAATGAAAGTTTCAGATCTGACCCAAATACATGCTACAGACAATTCTTTTTAACTAAACTAAAATTTATTAAAAAACAAAAGAGAGAGTATTGCTAAAAGATCAATATACATACAGATATGAGTTCAATTCATTGAGGTTCAGATTCACAACAGACATGGTGAGCTTTGTAGTTGCAAAGAGTTCTTTTAGAATTCAGTTCATAGGTCATAGTCCAGTGTCCAAATCTCATATTCAGGGCAAACCAGCATAACTGGGACCTCAGTCTTGTGACTCAAACTTCCCCTGATGAAGTCTAAGCAGATCTGAGATGACAGAATCAGGACCCAATTGTCTTTTTATACAGTGTTCTAGCATCCACTTGACCACACACTCCTAGTTGAACAATAGGCTTTTAATGTAACCTTCTTTTTTTCAAACACCACCAGTAATTAGTTACACAAATTAACATACAGCAATTTATCCATTAGGCAGTCTATTACAAACTTCAAAAAGACATATAGACAATGACATTATTTTACCCAAGATTCATCCAAAAGTTAATATTCCCTTTTGATCTCTGAATCAATAGTTATAGTGACAGATAGAAACTGTCTGTTTACCGGTAGCATCTAAGATACAAATGTTTTAGCAGTTGCTCCAATTGATTGTTGCTAGTTTGAATGTAACACTAAAGTTTGACCAGGAGGGAAATCTCTCACTGCAGCTGTCAGAGGAAAGTTATAAATAGTCAAGGGGGAACTGAGTGAGGTGAAAGAAGAAAGATCAGCCTGAGAAAGGAAGGTCTGGACAGTGAATCCATCTCAGCCCACTGAGCTTCCCCAGACATTGTAGGGTAAGACTTGCATTGGCTGTTATGGGTAGCTAGTTTATAGTCAGGGAAATGACTGTATGATTACCCTCTGCTTTTAAATCAAGGTTTGAAAGAAGACTTAGACTTTGTGTAGTCAGCCCACACCACCACTAAAAGTTAACCCTGTAGGAAAATCCTGGGTGATTTGGTAACATGAGGGCACCTACTTCTAGTAGTACAAATTCTAAACAAAAAACAGTTTACTGGACGAAAGGATGAACGGTATTCAAGGGCAGCTGGCTCAAATTAAATATTAATCTGATTTCCTGAGAGGGGTGTACAGACGAGCACCTGAATAGCATAATAAAAATAATGCTTAAAAGCAATCATGTCTCCAGACATAGCTATCCACTTACACTGCATTCACCCCTTCTTCACCCTGCAATCATAAGAAGGGAGATGGCATGCAAGGGTCTTCAGTCCTTCTCATTCAGTGCAGGGTATAATCTTACTTGCATCCAAGAATAGTCTCTATATTCAACTACATTCCATCTAAGGTGCACTATGCATGAACTTGCAGGCTCAAGGCCTCTGTGGTGTTTTTGTTCAATGACACCTTGAACTGAACTATTTCTACTTTTATTACTTGTACTATAGTGTTGATTTATTTACATTAATAGGCTTTATGACTAAGGCTGCGAGACTGTCATGGAGGTCATGCAAGTCACTGGTTCCGGGACCTCTGTGACTTCCGCAGCTGCAGCAGCCAGTGCAACTGACCCCAGGGTCACCCATGCAAGCTGCAGAAGGGGTCATTGACCTCAAAAGCTAATCCCCAGAGTGAACAGGAGTAGGCGCCACACCAGCAGTGAGTGGTCCACCCCGTAACAATGCTTTATAAAGATTTTAAACTGTGTTGTAGGCCTGGCTTGACATAAGTAACTTGGCATAAGTAACTTGCCTCATTTCTTAATGGGCAGTTGGGCCAAGTAATCCACCAACAGTGCAGTCTTCCTCATATAACCAATTAAATTGCTGCATGCAAATTAGCTGTAAAGTAAGAATGATGATAGGTTAAGTTACCACTGATATCACAATGGTCTAGAACTCTTGGCATGGCATAGATAAATACCTTAATGTAGCTGGGATACACAAGTGTAACTCAAAGTCAAAATGGATCAGAACTTAAAAATGTGATGGTAATAGATCACAAATCCCAGTGATAATTGAACCTGGTAATATTCTAAACAAAAAGAGCTCTCGGCCATGCTTGTATGTATTTCCACTGGTTCACTTTTACTCAACAGGCTTTTACAAGAAGGCTAACGGCATTTTGGGCTGGATAAGTAGGAGCATTGCCAGCAGTTCGAGGGATGTGATCATTCCCCTCTATTCAGCATTGGCGAGGCCTCATCTGGAGTACTGTGTCCAGTTTTGGGCCCCACAATACAAGAAGGATGTGGAAAAATTGGAAAGAGTACAGCGGAGGGCAACAAAAATGATTAGGGGGCTGGAGCACATGACTTATGAGGAGAGGCAGAGGCAACTGGGATTATTTAGTCTGCAGAAGAGAAGAATGAGGGGGGATTTGATAGCTGCTTTCAACTACCTGAAAGGAGGTTCCAAAGAGGATGGATCTAGACTGTTCTTAGTGGTACCAGATGACAGAACAAGGAGTAATGGTCTCAGATTGCAGTGGGGGAGGTTTAGGGTGGATATTAGGAAAAACTTTTTCACTAGGAGGGTGGTGAAGCACTGGAATGGGTTACCTAGGGAAGTGTTGGAATCTCCTTCCTTAGAGGTTTTTAAGGTCAGGCTTGACAAAGCCCTGGCTGGGATGATTTAGTTGAGGACTGGTCCTGCTTTGAGCAGAGGGTTGGACTAGATGACCTCCTGAGGTCCCTTCCAACCCTGATATTCTATAATTCTATGAACAGGCTTCAGAGTGACTCAGGGAGTGTTAATCCTCAAATTTTATACAGAATAGAAACAAAATCAATTCTATACAATTACTAGCTGGAAATGGTAAAATTGTCAGTAATAATGCAGAAAAGACTGAAGTGTTCAATAAATCTTTCTGTTCTGTATCTGGGAAGAAACAGATGATATATTTATATCATGATAATTATTAAATACTTTCCATTCCTACAGTAACTTAGAAGGCTGTTCAACATCAGCTATCAACAGGACTGGATAACTTGCATCCAAGAGATTAAAAAGAGCTGGCAATGTTGATTTTCACTAAGTCTTGGGACACAGAGAAAGATCCAGGAGACACCTCTTAGCTCTAGCACACTGGGGAATCTCTTGTCCCTACTCTCACTCAGTTGCATGGTGGGTATGTGTGGGAAGGGGGAATTTCAGCAGCAGGTTAAGAGTGCCTGACCCTTGTTGTGCTTATAATGTGAAGCCACATCCTGTTGCACTGGACTATTGTTTTTACCAGATAGGCTTTGGGGTACTGTTCAACACAGGGTTCATTCAGTCCAATAAAGATTCAGCCCACCATTTAAACTCATTTTCTGTGTTTCGCTCATCTACATGGGATTGAATTGTACATACAAATGTGTATGTGTGCAAATTATGATGATTTTGAAAATTTGGGGTAGAGAGGCGTTATCTGAGCTGTAGAGAAAATGGCTGCCTGATTCCTTGTGCCCTCAATTCCCACACACTAATCATCAATTAAGGGTTCCCAAGTATCTAAGCCATAATTCTCCAAAGAAAGGTAAGGTAATCCCCAGCAGTCTTTCACACAGGACTTTTCAGGTATGATGGACTTTTTAACTACAAAAAATCTTTTATCTCGAGATATACATGAGCTCTCTAATGCTTGTTTGACTTATTTAGATAATGAACTACAAAAACTTTCATAGAACTGTAGGACTCTAAAATGGAGAATGCTTCCTTAAGGCAAAAACTAATCAGTCTTGAGGAGAAACAAGAAGATCTTGAAAATAGGAATAATTCGTGGTTACTGGGGGTCCTGAAGGACTGGGAGGAACAAAAACGACTACCTTTTCCAGAACACGTTCTCTGAGGTACTGGGACTGGACCCCAATTTGCCTCCCCTGGAGATTGAAAGTGCTCATTGAATGACAGGAGCCAAAAAGAGAGGACAATAATAACCCCACAACCATTATCTTTAAATTGCTAAAATTTAATGACAAAGTTAAGCTGATGTCTGCTGCTGGGCGAAAAGGAACTCTTAAATATAAGCATTTTAAATTTTCTTTGTTTCCAGATTTCTCTGTAAATTTAAGCAAGAAAAAAGCAGCATTTAATGGAATCAAACGAGCTCCCAGTGGAAGAGATATTAAATATAGCCTCAGACATCCTAAAGTTGACAGACTGAAGTTGACAGACCTTGTGCAATACTTCAAGACCCTATCAGATGCTTGGCAAGCACTACAGGAATTGAGACCAGATCTCACTAAGGATAACAGAATAACCCTCTCATAAAGGATCCGACAATGGAGAGTATAAGCCCTGAAGAACTGTGTTTGGGGAAAACCAGGCAAATCATATTTTTTAACATATTTGATATATTTAATAGTGTTATAGAGTATAATTAGTACTATTAGACAAGATATTTAGAATAGATTGATAATCAATACTTTCAATTTATTGAGAAGCCAACATGTGTATATATATCTATATATTCATAACTGTATTACTCCTAAATCCTTATTTCTAGTCATATTTATATCTATATTTGTCTAGTTATAGGTTTATAATATATACATGATGCTAACTTATTTATAACTATTTATTTGTGCGTTACTTGTGACTTCTTGTATCCTTCTATTTATATTTGTATATTTATTTTTACATTTCTACCCATACTTAAATTTTATATATATATAATGCATACGGTAATATTCATATTTATTTATTTGCACACATATTATCATTTAGGTCACTTAGCATCTACTTTTTTCATTAATCTCTTGGTATAAATTTATGTACCAAGTGCATATTAATTCAAGCGTGTTGGAATCTTCCCAAAAGTTGGGGGAGCGGAAGCCAGAAGCGGGAGTGGGGCTGGGAAGCCCGCCTCCCGAACCCCGGGTGGGCCAAAAGTAGCCCCCTGCCCATGTACCTGCCCCCCGGGGCAGGGACCCAGGCTGGTGGCTGCTTTCATCCCGCCAGCACCACAGGCAGGTGGAGGGTCCGCTGTGGCTCCCAACCACAACTGCCCGGGCTCCATGCTGGGCTGGCCGGAGGGTGGGGCCTGGGAGGAGGAGGTGGGATCCACCCCGGTGATAAGTGGATGAGTCAGGCCTGTCCACTTGCAAAAAGTGGGAGGGCCATGGCCCTCTGGCCCCCTAGGTTCCGGCACCAATGTATTAACTAAATATATACTATTACTTATGCATTAATATCTATGAAGCAATAGGTTTCATTCATTTATATACTTTGGCACATGTAGGTATTTTGGTAAATATAGATATATTTCTGGCAAATTCCTAATTAATTCATATTGTGTGGGGGCAGGGGAGGGAAGGTGCGTGCAAGCATATACCATCAGGGATCTGAATGTCTCTGTATTGGAAGTCTGGGATGTTAACATTAAGGTGGGTGGTACATGGATTTTGGGAGGGGGAGTTTTGTTTTATGGATATGCACTCAGAAGCTGTCAATCTACCTGGTGTCAATTAGCAGCTGAACAATCACTGATTTTTATGATGTTTATAAAGTTTGTTTATAAAGTTTATAAAGTTTGTTCCTGGAATGTACAGGGACTTAATGAATCCTCCAAGAGAAATCAAAATGTTGGGGCACTTAATATCAAATGGATGTCAAATAGCTTTCCTTCAGGAGACCCATTTAAGGGATGAAGATATAGATAGAATTAAAAAAACTATGGGTGAGACATGAATATCACTCCTCTTTCAATTCCAGAAGCAGGGGAATAGAGATACTAATCCGCAGAGCCTAGTTTTTCAATTTATTCAGTTTGGTTGGATCCAGAGAGCAGATACATAATAATTGAAGGGATTTTCAATACTAAGAGATTAATTCTGAGGAGAGTATATAATCATACTGGTTGGAATGCACCCTTTTTTGGGGAATAAGTCTGCAATAGAGATGATATCCAGTGGCACTAGGAGGAGATTGGAACAAATCATAGACAAATCATAGAATCATAGAATATCAGGGTTGGAAGGGACCTCAGGAGGTCATCTAGTCCAACCCCCGGCTCAAAGCAGGACCAATTCCCAACTAAATCATCCCAGCCAGGTCTTTGTCAAGCCTGACCGTAAAAACCTCTAAAGAAGGGGATTCCACCACCTCCCTAGGTAACCCATTCCAGTGCTTCACCACCCTCCTAGTGAAAAAGTTTTTCCTAATATCCAACCTAAACCTGCCCAACTGCAACTTGGGACTATTACTCCTTGTTCTGTCTTCTGGTACCACTAAAAACAGTCTAGATCCATCCTCTTTGGAACCCCCTTTCAAGTAGTTGAAAGCAGCTATCAAATCCCCCCTCATTCTTCTCTTCTGCAGACTAAACAATCCCAGTTCCCTCAGCCTCTCCTCATAAGTCATGAGCTCCAGCCCCCTAATCATTTTTGTTGCCCTCCGCTGGACTCTTCCCAATTTTTTCCACATCCTTCTTGTAGTGTGGGGCCCAAAACTGGACACAGTACTCCAGATGAGGCCTCACCAATGTTGAATAGAGGGGAATGATCACGTCCCTCGATCTGCTGGCAATGCCCCTACTTATACAGCCCAAAATGCCGTTAGCCTTCTTGGCAACAAGGGCACACTGTTGACTCCTATCCAGCTTCTCTTCCACTGTAACCCCTAGGTGCTTTTCTGCAGAACTGCTTCCTAGTCGTTCGATCCCTAGTCTTGTAACAGTGCATGGGATTCTTCCGTCCTAAGTGCAGGACTCTGCACTTGTGCTTGTTGAACCTCATCAGGTTTCTTTTGGCCCAATCCTCTAATTTGTCTAGGTCCCTCTGTATCCTATCTCTACCCTCCAGCGTATCTACCACTCCTCCCAGTTTAGTGTCATCTGCAAACTTGCTGGGAGTGCAGTCCACGCCATCCTCCAGATCATTAATGAAGATATTGAACAAAACCGGCCCCTTGGGGCACTCCACTTGAAACCGGCTGCCAACTAGACATAGAGCCATTGATCACTACCCGTTGAGCCCGACGATCTAGCCAGCTTTCTATACACCTTATAGTCCATTCATCCAGTCCATACTTCTTTAACTTGCCGGCAAGAATACTGTGGGAGACCGTATCAAAAGCTTTGCTAAAGTCAAGGAATAACACATCCACTGCTTTCCACTCATCCACAGACCCAGTTATCTCCTCTTAGAAGGCAATTAGGTTAGTCAGGGATGACTTGCCCTTGGTGAATCCATGCTGACTGTTCCTGATCATTTCCTCTCCTCTAAGTGCTTCAGAATTGATTCCTTGAGGACCTGCTCCATGATTTTTCCAGGGACTGAGGTGAGGCTGACTGGCCTGTAGTTCCCTGGATCCTCCTTCTTCCCTTTTTTAAAGATGGGCACTACATTAGCCTTTTTCCAGTCATCTGGGACCTCCCCCAATTGCCATGAGTTTTCAAAGATAATGGCCAATGGCTCTGCAAGCACATCTGCCAACTCCTTTAGCACCCTCGGATGCAGCGCATCCGGCCCCATGGATGTGTGCTCATCCAGCTTTTCTAAATAGTCCCGAACCACTTATTTCTCCACAGAGGGCTGGTCACCTCCTCCCCATACTGTACTTCCCAGTACAGCAGTCTGGGAGCTGACCTTGTTCGTGAAGACAGAGGCAAAAAAAGCATTGAGTACATTAGCTTTTTCCACATCCTCGTCACTAGATTCCCTCCCTCATTCAGTAAGGGGCCCACACTTTCCTTGACTTTTTTCTTGTTGCTAACATAACTGAAGAAACCCTTCTTGTTACTCTTAACATCTCTTGCTAGCTGCAATTCCAAGTGTGATTTGGCCTTCCTGATTTCACTCCTGAATGCCTGAGCAATATTTTAATACTCCTCCCTGGTCATTTGTCCAATCTTCCACTTCTTGTAAGCTTCTTTTTTGTGTTTAAGATCAGCAAGGATTTCACTGTTAAGCCAAGCTGGTCGCCTGCCATATTTACTATTCTTTCTACACATTGGGATGATTTATTCCTGCAACCTAAATAAGGATTCTTTAAAATACAGCCAGCTCTCCTGGACTCCTTTGCCCCTCATGTTATTCTCCCAGGGGATCCTGCCCATCAGTTCCCTGAGGGAGTCAAAGTCTGCTTTTCTGAAGTCCAGGGTCCATATTCTGCTGCTCTCCTTTCTTCCTTGTGTCAGGATCCTGAACTCGACCATCTCATGGTCACTGCATCCCAGGTTCCCATCCACTTTTGCTTCGCCTACTAATTCTTCCTGGTTTGTGAGCAGCAGGTCAAGAAGAGCTCTGTCCCTAGTTGGTTCCTCCAGCATTTGCACCAGGAAATTGTCCCCTACACTTTCCAAAAACTTCCTGGATTGTCTGTGCACCGCTGTATTGCTCTCCCAGCAGATATCAGGGTGATTAAAGTCTCCCATGAGAACCAGGGCTTGCGATCTAGTAACTTCTGCTAGTTGCCGGAAGAAAGCCTTGTCCACCTCATCCCCCTGGTCTGGTGGTCTATAGCAGACTCCCACCACAACATCACCCTTGTTGCTCACACTTCTAAACTTAATCCAGAGACTCTCAGGTTTTTCTGCAGTTTCATACCGGAGCTCTGAGCAGTAATACTCCTTTCAGTGCTTAAGGTGAAAATCTCAGGCCTTTGCAAACCATCAATTATCCCTGCTGAAAGGTATTGGACTAGTGGAAATCTGGAGATTGACGCATCCTATGAAGTGTGACCACACATTTCTCCACAGTTCATGCCTCCTTTTCCAGATTTCATTTTTTAAAATCATATCGATGGTCCTAGTGTAATGCCCCAGATGTACTGGAGGTTGTTGGATCAAAAAAGCAATGGGAGCAGCACAAGTTGGCTGCTCAGAAGCAGCCTCATGATGTTTAGAATGTTTGCATGTTTGTTTGTTTCTAAAAAGGGGACCCCGAAATAGTGGCTGGGGGTCATGTCCGGTGAACTCCAAGGATTCTCGGGCAATTAAAGCAAGGTGCACTTGAGCCTGCGATTTTGGGGAGGGAGTGATAGCAAGAAGAACAGCGGGCAGCTTTCCCTATCCCCCTGGGAGTGCTACTGTGAGGAGGCCAAACAAGCAGCAGCAGAAATGGAGGGAGGCTGCCCAGCACTGGGAGAGAGAGAGAGAGAGAGAGAGAGAGAGGCCACTAGCAAGGGAGTTAGCAAATGGCACCAGAAAGTAAATGGGGATCAAGTGGATAGGGGCTCCAGTGGCTGAGTTGCATCATCAGAGAGGTGCCAAGGACATAGCTGAAAGGGAGAAAGTCCAGCTCATGGGGGCCAGGAAAGACAGATATAGTAAGGATAGCTATAAAAGGGACAGTACCCAGAAAGAGGAAATACAGTGGCACAAGGGGAAAAGTTAAAGGAAGAACGATACAGTTAATCAAGAGGAAAAATAATTAGAGTCTCTAAGTAATCTAAGAAATTATTAGAAAGAATTCTTAGAAAACTGAGAAGTAAAGCAAGGATGAAATGTGAAGGAAATAAGCTGTAATTAAAGAGAAACTATAATTAAAGAGAAATAGTCTTAAGAAATAAGGAGGAAGTGAACTGGAGCAAAAGTAGGAAAATAGTAAGGACTGTTGAAACAAAACATTGAGACAGCATCTTAAGTTATACATGGTGAAGTGACAGGAATAGAGAAATTGTCAGAGAGCAAAGGGACAATAAACCAGAAAGGAGCAAAGAGATAATTGTTCAGTCAAGAAACCAACTCATCACATCAAGGAATACAAGTCTTTATTTGAGCTGGAACTCAAAACAGTAAAGGACAGTTACCTGTTCCGTAAGTGGCGTTCTTCGAGATGTGTTGCTCCTGTCTATTCCACAGTAGGTGTGCGTGCTCGCCACGTGCACCGGTGCCAGACGTTTTTCCCTTAGCAGTACCCGTAGTAGGGGAGCCCCGCTGCGACCGCTGGAGTGGTGCCTCTATATCGCGCTATAAGGGGAGCTGCGTGCTCCCCCCACACTCAGTTCCTTCTTGCCAGACAACTCCGACAGAGTGGAAGGAGGGCGGGGTGTGGAATAGACAGGAGCAACACATCTCGAAGAACGCCAGTTACGGAACAGGTAACTGTCCTTTCTTCTTCGAGTGATTGCTCCTGTGTATTCCACAGTAGGTGACTCCAAACTATATCTGATGGAGGTGGGTAGGAGTTTAAAGGTTATCGGGACGGAGTACCGCCCTACCAAACCCGGCGTCGTCCCGTGCATAATTTGACATGACAAACATGGGTAAAGGGCTGCAGAGGATTCTGGGAGCAGGTTCCCTTTAAGCACAAGCAGATTTGATAAAGGACCGGCAAAGCCTGCATGTGCGATCGATATTGAACCTATTGGTTGGCAAATATGGACCCATGCAAAAGTAAATATCACATGTATAAAAGTTCCAGCATGGAGCACAGGTTGACCTGGTTATAGTGACCTTATAGCAAGGACACCATGCAGAGAGCCAGAGTGAATGATTGATGAGTGAGTAAACGTGGAGTGATCTTCATTCGGTACCCCCCCTCCCCCGCAGTCCCTTCTAAAATACTAATCAAATACAATTAATAACCACACGCCCACTGGGCATGCTTTTAAGACATGTGCCTTCTTTGAGGAAAAAGAGTATATGAATCAAGGAAAGTAAATTACTGTGTTTGGAATTCCTCAATTGACGCTTGATGAAGCTGCTAGACAGAATAGCCAAAACTCTGCTCTGTGGGCTTGAGTAGGACTGTGAACCAGAGGGGCCTCAAGGCAGCCAAGGCCTTGCGTCAATGGAATCTGAGACAGACCAGAGGCTGAGAAGAACAGGCCTGGACAGAAGAAGCCATCCATAAAATTGGTAACCACCTTCTCTATTTGCCAAGCAGGAACTGCGTGAAGCTAGCGCATGGCCTGTTTGTGTATATTTGTGAAAGAGAGGCTCATTAAGAGGAATGTATAGCTCTTAATGTCTAACATAGGACTTATGTGCTTAATGTAACCCTTTACCGCTTGTTTAATTCCTTCTCAATAAATTGCTGTGCATTGAAGATAATTACTGTGGACCTTTTTCACTGATATGATAGTAATCTGCTCTGCTGGGAGCCAGTAAAGATCCATTTCAGGGGTAGTAGCACCCCCTGGTGTCAACAGTCTTCATTGTGGTGATTACTATCCCATCTCTCTGCTGAACACAGATTATAAAATTCTGATAAAGATTCTCACTTCACACTTAAAAAACATTGCTCCATCGATCATTCATGAGGACTAGGTAGGTTTTATTCATGGCAGATTAATGGCAGACGAAACTCAGAAGGTATTCCACTTAAGCCACCAGCACAAACAACAGATGTGCCAGCTGCTATCCGATCATTAGATGTGGAAAAGGCCTTCCATCAAATGGAATGGCCATACATACAAGCGATCCTGAGAAAATTTGTGTTTAGACCTACATTTCTGACCTCGATTGATATTATTTACAAATCCTCCCTTGCCTCTATTCTGACAAATGGTGTTATCTCCCTGTGATGGCGTGGGGGACTCCCCATCCAGTGCAGGGTGAGGTGCACCCCATTTATCAAGCCACCTTCTGCCTCTAGGCAGTGAGGCCAAAGAGTTTAAGTCAACAAATTGGCTTTTTGTTGTAGGGCTGTGAGGACCAGGAGTCAGGGTCTGTAGCAGTCCCCTGACTCCCCGGGCTGTAAGGCCTAGCAGCCAGAGACACTAGCAATACCCTGACTCCCAGGGCAATGAGGCCTAACGGCCAGAGTCAATACTGATACCCCGACTACCAGGGCAGTGAGGCATAGCAGCCAGAGTCAATAGTAACACCTGGGCTCACAGGGCAGTGAGGCCTAGCGGCCAGAGTCAATAGGTTCACCCTGGTGCACAGGGCAGTTAGGTGTAGTGGCCGGAGTCAACAGGGTTGGGCTGTTCCAAGGGGGGTGGCGGCCAGAGAAGGGATACTTGGGTCCTCCCTGCTCCACCAGGTCTCAACCCAGGGCCCTGGTAGTGACAAGTAGGCTCACCACTTACTCAGTGGGGATCCGCCCAAAACATGCTGACTGCTGTAGGGACAATGGCTAGTTCCTCCCTGGGTTACTTCCTACCATGATCCTGCAGTCCTGGCCTAGACATCTTTGGGATCTCTGGGCTCCTCGGGTTGTGCTGATCC
>NW_020664393.1:49316075-49316410 GCF_002925995.2 Terrapene triunguis | reverse complement strand
CAGGACTCTTTGCTGCTTTTACAGATCCAGACTAACACGGCTACCCCTCTGATACTTGACCTCCAAGTGACCTCCTCAGGTACCTGGGCGTCTGCCTGAGTGTCAATGTCTCTGGCTCCTGCAGTCTGGAGTTCCAGAAGCTCCCGGGCCGGAGCCTGCATCCTTCCTCTCCGGCAGCTAGCCCAGACTGAGCTGGGCTGCTCTCTCTTATACTGGTGCTACATTTCGAGCAGGGCCGGCTCCAGGCACCAGCTCAGCAAGCAGGTGCTTGGGGCGGCCAAGGGGAAGGGGCAGCACGTCGGGCTCTTCGGCGGCAATTTGGCAGTGGGTCCCTC
>NW_020664393.1:49199424-49315975 GCF_002925995.2 Terrapene triunguis | reverse complement strand
TTTTTTTTTTTCCCTGCTGCTTGGGGCAGCAAAAACCCTGGAGCCAGCCCTGACTTTGAGTATGCTCAGTAGGGACGTGGGGGCATGGCTTCCTCAGCCCACAGTGAGGAGTTAACCCTTCCCTGTCCAGTGCAGGGAGAGTGCACCCCATCACACTCCTCCAATTTTCAGTTAAATTAAGGAAAATGTCAGGGATGCCTTCTGTTGCCTCTATAGTTATATATCCATGGAACCGCTAGCAGCATATATCAACAAAGATCCTCCATTAAAGGAATTACCACCTGGGATAAAGAGTACGAGATTAGTCTATATACTGGTGGTTGTGGGCCACATGCGGCCTATCAGGGTAATCCACTGGTGGGCCGCCAGACAGTTTGTTTACTTTTGCACAGCTGCCCGCAGCTCCCATTGTGCAAATGTAAGCAAACTGTCTCATGGCCCGCCGGTGGATTACCCTGACGGGCTGCGTGTGGCCCGCGGCCCGCAGGTTGCCCACTACTGCTATCTGCAGATGATATTCTGCTCACTCTCAAAAATCCCTCTTGTTCAATTTCATCACTACTATCTGCAGTAAACTATTTCATAAGATATCAAGATTTCAGATAAGCTCTAACAAGTCTTAAGTGGTGTATTTCTGGTAGACCAAATCCATCTCAAATACAATCATTCTCCTTTCATTCATGTAAAGAGATAACCTACTTAGGCATCAGGATATGCTCTGATTTATCAAAGATAGTATCTGCAAACATGGATATCAGACTCAGAAATGACAACAGACATAGAGAAATAGCATTCACTACCAATGTCTTTGTTGGGAAAGGCAAAAGCAATTAAAATGAATGTCAATCCAAAATTAATGTTTATGTTTAGCTTAATTCCACTTAAATTTCCTGCTTCAACTTTCACAAAAATAATAGAGTTGTACAACAATTCTTATGGAAAATGAAGACACCATAGATATCCCACAAGATAGTTAAGAAATCATGGCCCAATGGTCGGGGGAGGGGCTGGGATTACCTGACTTGTATTTATATCACCTGGCTTTTCAAGAGTTTTAATAAAATGGTTCTGTCCCACCAACTCTTCCCAAATCCTAATGTGGTTTGAGACTGAAGACAAATTAGTTAACCCCTTTGGCTCTCTCTCTGAACTACGATTTTTTTAAACTGTTGCCTGCAACTATAGGATAAAGCACAGTATTAATCTCTTCTTGGAGTGTTTTTCAGAAAATCAAGTGCTTTACTACTTTTAATTTCACAAACTATTCTTCCATGCCAATCTGGAACAATCTCTGATTGACCTTTGCTAATAGCTCAAAACTCAAATCCACCTGGCTAAACAAGGGCATAGTAACCATAAAATGTATTACCAAATGGACAACTTTAGTCCCCTTCACAGATCTCTGTGATAAATACCAGCTACCAATAGAACAAGGTCCTTTCTACAAAAATCTTTGACTCAAAATTATAAAGGAGCTGGGGAATTTTTGGCAGCCCACAAATTGGAGCGCACCTTAAAAAGTATGCTAGCTAAAAACATTTTATGGGTTACACATACAAACGTCTGAACTCCTTGATTTATCCTATTGACTATACCATAAAAGAAAAATGGAGGAAAGAGCTAAACATCTCCATTTCTTCTGATAGGTGGGATAATATCTGGCACAATATACGCAGATAATCCAGTTCTTTGTTTTTTCTGTTTTTCAGAACAAAATTCTAAATAGATATTATTAGACTCCTGAGTGATTAAATCTGGAGTCGCACCACATGTTAAATGTTGGAGATGTGACAGTTCCAATGCAAATCTATCATATATAGTCTTTGAATGTTAAAGTATATCCCCATTTTGGAAGGAAGTGTGTGGTGCTCTATCTAAGGTAACTGGAGTAGTAGTTTCCTCTACATCAAGTCTCTGTGTTTTGGGCATTCTAAAACAGTGGTTCTCAAACTGGGGTCTCTGGACCCCAAAGGGTCCTTAGAGACTGCACAGGGGGTCCACAAAACATTATGAAAAAATGAAAAAATAACCTCACCACACGTCTGCATTGCCTAACTATTAAAACCAACAAATCTACAATTTCTGTTTACATAACATATTGCATCATGCATGAACAACACCGTAATTCATTGCATAACCATCAACATAAAAAATTTTACTGCTTTGAAACAGCAAATGAGAAGTGGAGTCCATTTTTGTTTGTTTGTTTTTTGATGACTGAGATGTCTTTGGTGGGTGGGAATGGAATATATTTTTACAGTGTGTGAGCAAATTATATTGAAAATGGATAAGTTTGTAAAACGTCTTCATACTAGTACTGCTAGTTGTGCTGAAGCCAGGGACAATGCAGAGTCAAATAGTAAGAAACATATGAAGAACAGAAAGTTTGACAAAAGTTATATTGATTTTGGTTTTATAGAATTTAGTGATGGATGACCGCAATGCATTGTATGCTTACAAATCCTATCAAATGAAGCAATGAAACCTACAAAATTGAAATGACACCTCACAACAAGGCACCTGCAGTATAAAGATAAATCCAGAGACTTTTTTCAACAAAAGAAAGAAGAATACAAGTGACAGAAAACTCAAATGATAAACATAACATTGGTTCCGGATAAGGCTCTAAAAGCATCTTTCTTAACTGCGCTTTGGATTGCAAAGAATAAAAAATCCCATATGATTCTCTCAGCTTCTGTAAAAATGTATGAAGTGATGGTAAGCGAAGAAATTTGAGGCCATGCCACTTTCTAACGACATAGCTGGTAGGTAGCTTTCAAATGATGTAAAATGCCAACTAACTGAAAGGCTATGTACATGTGAACAGTTTGCAATTCAGCTTAATCAGACAACTGATGTTGGTAACGCAGCACAATTATTAGTTCTTGTTCGTTATGTTTGCCTGGGGGAAATTTAGGAAGATTTTCTTTTTTGTCAGAAGTTACCAGAATGGACAACAGGTCAGGAAATATTTAAATTATTGGATGATTTCATGAAAACTGAATAGTTGAATTGGGAGAAGTGTATTGCTTAGACAGTGGACAGTGTTGCCACTATGACAGGCAATAGGTGTTGTAGCAAGAATACAAGCCATAAGCCTACAGGTAAATGTAACACATTGTATGTTACATTGCCAGGCCCTTGCATCAAAGAAAATGGAACCCAAATTACATGATGCGCTATATGCAGCTGTGACTGTTGTGAATTTTGTAAAGTTCTAGCCTTTGAATTCCTGCCTTTTTTCAAAGCTGTGTTTAGAAATGGGTGCAGGACATGACAAATTATACGGAAGTGCATTGGTTATCTTGCAACAGAGTGTTGGAAAGGTTTTTGAGCTTCACAAAGAGCTGCTGAGTTTTCTTTCTGTGCACAATCCCAAGATCACTGCAAACTTTTCTGACCCGATACGGATCGCGAAGCTTGCATAATTTGCAGACATTTTTAACTTGATGAATGCGCTGAACCTGTCCACACAATAGGGTGATACAACCATACTTTGAGGTGAGTGACAAGACTGCAGCATTTCAGAAGAAAGTAGAGATTTGGAAAACTAGACTGAGCAGTGGAATCTCAAATATGTTTCTGCTACTGACAGAATTCCTGGATATTAATAGCATGACAATTGACTGTGTGAGATATATCATCATTGCTCACCTTTCAACTTTGGTATTTCAGTGTTTATTTTAAATATATAAATATGTAGGAATATGACTGGGTTCAGGATCCATTCTCAATCTTTTGCTATGTCATCTTGCCATTTGAGTGGAAAAGCAAAACAGGAGTTGCTCGAACTATCCTGTGACCACACACTAAAAATTAAGTTTCAGGAAGAGACACCTTGCCAGTGTTGGCCAACTGTTGCTGCAGAGTACAGTTTTAGTTACAGAAGCAACGAAAGTGTTGCTACCTTTCCCAACAACATATATATGTGAAGCATCATTCTCTATGAAGACAAAGTTCAGGTCCCGACTGGAAATGGAGAATGATCTACAAGCTTGCTTGTCAACCATCACACCAACAATACATTCTGCAGTAAGAAGCAGGCACACCCATCTCACTAATATCTATAAATACTCTTATACGCTTTTTCTTACAGCATTACTAACAGGAAGTACACATATACTTTTGTCAATCAGTTTCTCAGTTGGGAGTACATTATTAACATTTCATTTGAAAAGAGATTTGTCAATAAAAAAAAGTTTGAGAACCTCTGTTCTAGAAGATCTATCCTGTTCGAATTATGCCAGGAAATGGAACCCTGCAACACTCATAGAGGCCAAAAGAATCATTTTATGAAAATGGAAATCTGCTGTTCCCCCCACATTATTTGATTGGATAACTGAGCTAATCAACACTGTCCTCATGGAAAACCTGACATTAATCTACAGAGGTGCAAGAACCAGCTATGCAGATATTTAGTCTTTCAATAGCTATGCAGATATTTTATCTTTCCCAGATATAGATTGGGGAACAAATGCTAGTAACAATAATAGGGCTCAGATGTTCCTAGACGTGCTAGCAGATGAATTCCTTCATCAAGTAGTAACTGAACCGATGAGGGGGGATGCCATTTTAGATTTAGTGCTGGTGAGTAGTGAGGACCTCGTTGAGGAAATGGTTGTAGGGGACAACCTTGGCTCGAGTGACCATGAGCTAATTCGGTTTAAACTAAATGGAAGGATTAACAGAAATAATACTGTGACTAAGGTTTACGATTTCAAAAAGGCCAACTTTAATAAATTAAGGCAACTACTTAGGGAAGTGGATTGGGCTAACATACTTAGGGATCTAAAGGCAGATGACGCCTGGGATTATTTCAAGCTGAAGTTGCACGAGCTGTCCGAGGCCTGTACCCCGAGAAAGGGAAAATGGTTAGTGGGCAGGAGATTTAGACCTAGCTGGATGAGCGGGCGTCTCAAAGGGGCGATTAAGAAAAAACAGAAAGCGTACAGAGAATGGAAGAAGGGAGGGATCAGCAAGGAAACCTACCTTATTGAGGTTAGAGCATGTAGGGATGCGGTGAGAAAGGCCAAAAGCCATGTAGAGTTGGACCTCGCGAGGGGAATTAAATCCAATACTAAGAGGTTTTATAGCCATATAAATAGGAAGAAAACAAAGAAAGAGGAAGTGGGACCGCTGAAGAATGTAGATGGAGTGGAAATTAAGAATAATCTAGGCATGGCACAATATCTAAATGAATATTTTGCATCGGTCTTTAATAAGGCTAATGAAGGGTTTAGGAATAGAGGGAGTAGGACAGAGGGGAATAAAGGAGGGGGGATTGACATTACAGTATCAGAGGTGGAAGCCAAACTTGACCAGCTAAACGGGACTAAATCGGGCGGACCGGATGATCTTCATCCTAGAATATTGAAGGAACTGGCGCGAGAAATTGCGAGCCCCTTGGCGATAATTTTTAATGAATCTGTAAACTTGGGGGTGGTACCGTTGGACTGGAGAATAGCTAATGTGGTCCCTATTTTCAAGAAGGGGAAAAAAAGTGACCCGGGTAACTACAGGCCTGTTAGTTTAACTTCTGTAGTATGCAAGGTCTTGGAAAAAATTTTGAAGGAGAAAGTAGTTAAGGACCTTGAGGTGAATGGCAATTGGGACAAATTACAACATGGGTTTACGAAAGGCAGGTCGTGCCAAACCAACCTGATCTCCTTCTTTGAGAAAGTAACAGACCTTCTAGATAAAGGAAATGCGGTGGATCTAATATACCTCGATTTTAGTAAAGCGTTTGATACGGTACCGCATGAGGAATTATTGGTTAAATTGAAAAAGATGGGGATCGATAGGGAAATCCAGAGGTGGATAAGGAACTGGTTAAAGGGGAGACTGCAGCGGGTAGTGCTGAAAGGGGAACTATCAGATTGGAGGGCGGTCACCAGTGGGGTTCCTCAAGGTTCGGTTTTGGGTCCGATTTTATTTAATCTATTCATTACTGACCTCGGAACCGAATGTAGAAGTGGGCTGATAAAGTTTGCGGATGACACAAAGTTGGGAGGTATTGCCAACTCGGAGAAGGATCGGGATATTCTGCAGGGAGACTTGGATGACCTTGTTAATTGGAGTAATAATAATAGGATGAGATTTAATAGTGAGAAGTGTAAGGTGATGCATTTAGGGATAACTAACAAGAATTTCAGTTATAAGCTAGGGACGCTTAGGTTGGAAGTGACGGAGGAGGAGAAGGACCTCGGAGTCCTGGTTGATCGCAGGATGACTATGAGTCGGCAATGCGACGTGGCTGTGAAAAAGGCTAATGCGATCTTGGGATGCATAAGGCGAGGTATTTCTAGTAGGGACAGGGAGGTGCTGCTTCCGTTATACAAGGCGCTGGTGAGACCTCACTTGGAGTACTGTGTGCGGTTCTGGTCTCCTATGTTTAAAAAGGATGAACTCAAACTGGAACGGGTACAGAGAAGGGCCACTAGGATGATCTGAGGAATGGAAAACCTTTCCTATGAAAGGAGACTCGAGGAGCTTGGTTTGTTTAGCCTAACCAAAAGAAGGCTGAGGGGGGATATGATTGCTCTCTTTAAATATATCAAAGGGATAAATACCAGGGAGGGAGAGGAATTATTTCAGCTCAGTGCTAATGTGGACACGAGAACGAATGGATATAAACTGGTCGTGGGGAAATTTAGGCTTGAAATTAGACGAAGGTTTCTAACCGTCAGAGGGGTGAAATTTTGGAACAGCCTTCCGAGGGAAACGGTGGGGGCGAAAGACCTCTCTGGCTTCAAGATTAGGCTAGATAAGTTTATGGAGGGAATGGTTTGATGGGATAACATGATTTTAGTCAATTAGGCAATAACGGCCATCACTGGTAAAATGAGGGTCTGGCTAGAGAATCTTGCCTGTATGCTCGGGGTTCTGCTGATCGCCATATTTGGGGTCGGGAAGGAATTTTCCTCCAGGGTAGATTGGCAGTGACCCTGGAGGTTTTTCGCCTTCCTCCGCAGCATAGGGCAGGGGTCGCAAGCTGGAATATTCTCTGCAACTTGAAGTCTTTAGATCACGATCTGGAGACTTCAACAGCAGAGTTAAGGGAAAGTGGGGGGGTCAGCTTTTGTGGCCTGCATCATGCGGGAGGTCAGACTAGATGACCATATTGGTCCCTTCTGACCTTAAAGTCTATGAGTCTATGAGAGCATTACAAACTGACTCTAGGTAGATTGGGCTTCAGATGCTTCTCCTTTCTGTGGGGGGAAGAGGTGTGGGAGAGGAATGTTAGGGAATTATTTCTTGTAACACTCAGGAGGATTTATCTATGAATATTTCATACTGTGTTGTTGTTAAATCTGTACTCTTGCTGTGTCTTCTGTGTCACTGTATTTGAATATGTTTGTATGGATATGTTAAAACTTCTGAAAAACAAAATTAAAAAAAGAAAGAGGTCCTCCAGGTTTCGGGATCCCTTCAGAGAGAAAGATGAAAAAATGGCTCTTATTGTTTCTTTGCTATTGCTAAACTACTGATTACTATCAGTTCATTTGACATGCTGCACCAGAGCTCTTGAGGATAGAAGCAGGGAATAACTTATGCCTGTAAGGCTGATTTCCAACTTTTTTCTGCTGTTGCTCAGAATGCTGTCTTCTAACATACTCTCGATAGCCCTGTCTACACTAGGAAATTGAACCCTGTAAATGAGACAAAAAGTTTCTCAAGAATCTTTTAGAAGCCACCAAGCCTTGATTCTATTAGGTTTTAAGTGTTAAGATGTGCTGCCTGTGATTGCCAACACCTTTCAACAAGTTTTAATAACAGTTGCTGATACACTTTGGAAATATTTTTGTCCCATCCATGCTAGCACCTGATTGTCATCAATGCCTGGTAAGCATGGAGTTGTGTGAGGAAAACATTTTTTTCATTTTAAAATTAATTTAATTAATTGCCTTTATAATGGTTATGTAAATAATTACTATGAGATTGTCATTTTTCACTCATGTCAGTTTTTAGAGCCTACTTACATTGAACAACATACAGTCCTTCATTTATTCTGAAAGAGATAATGACATTTTATTTATTTAAAAGGTCTTTTCTCTTATTTAAGAGTGAATATCAGCTTGACTGATATTCTGCACTGAATGAAATATTTTTACTTAGTTAAGTTGGGGAAGCTCATTGTTCTGTTTTCATTAAGAACAGCAAATGGGCAAGATTAATTCACCACAGCTTGTAGTAATGTACTATGTTGTCTGAAAACTGTCCCCTAGTTTTTGAAAACTGATTTTATTTCTGAAACTACAGTATGTAATTTTACTGTTTCTTAAAAAGGTTAACAGTTTAATATGAGAATATTTCTGCACCTTAAAAACTGTCATGCAAGGTTGCAATCCCAAAGCAAATTAGTATTACCATTTGTTAAACAGTTAGGTCATTTTTCATTTATTTAATAGTTTCATTTTATCGGTTTCATGAAGAACCAGCGAGTACAACTCCAGTACCACTATAGCTAGTCTACAGATTGTCTAGATTCAGTCTGGTGTTTGTGGCTTTATTTTCCCTGATGGGTATTCACAGGGTTCATGATAAGAACATAGTAGCATTGTTCCCCATTTATGTGAAATCTGATATTGATTATGTGGAGGTTCTACCAACTACTTCACCTCTCTGTGACATTGTAAAAGAGTCAGTCAGTTTAAAGCAGTGATGCACAAACTTTTAGAGTCGTGCCCCCCCTTACCATTAGTGGAATCTGTCTATGCCCCTCTTCATTACTGCACAGCCAAGGCTTTTTCAGCTGTGGAGCTTGGGCTGAAGGCCAAGCTGGGGGCAGAGCTGCGGATAGAGGAGGAGCTGGGGCTAGAGGTGGAGCTGGTCTGGGGGCACAGAGGGAATGAGGGCAGAGCTGGCCTGGGGGCAGAGCGTGGAGCTGAGGGCAGAGTGGGGCTGGGGATGGATCTGGCCTAGAGACAGAGTAGGGCCTGGAGGCAGAGTAGGAATGGAGGCTGAACAGGGTTGGGGGCAGAGCTGGTCTAGGGGTGGAGTGGGGCTGGAAGCATGGTGCTTCTTTTCCGCTCCCCATGGAGGCTGGCCTGGCCCCTGCTGCATCCCCCCATACACCCCCCACAAAATGTTCCTCCACATAACCCTAAGGGGGCACGCCCCGCAGTTTGGGCACCACCAGTGTAATGTTATGAATGTTTATAAACCTCCTTATAAAGCCTGGAACACCCCACCTCTACCAACACTTCCACATCCATCCATCTGTGTTGGGGACTTCAATAGCCCCCACCTTCATAGGGCTACAATTAATTTGACAAATGAACTGGATCTCAGACTGGGCTTCTATACATGATCTATATTTCTTGCATGACCCTATGGAGCCAGTTATCTTTTTCTCTGCACAATGGAAGCAGGGCTACTCTCCTGACCTCAGTTGGGTAACCTCAGCAGGGGACCAACCATTACAACCTTCCTGTGGAGTTCTTGGTAACTTCCTTTACAGCCAGCACTGCCCCACTCTTACTCAGATAGGAGTGACAATCCCCATAATAACCACTATCCTCAGATTGCAGTGGACTTATAGAAAAGCACAATGGAAAAAATATTCAGTTGACCGATGAGAAAATAGTGTTCATACCACATTTAATACTTCCATAGAAAACGCTTATTCTTGCTTCTCAAAAGCAATCTTCAAAGCAGCCACTAAATCCATCCCCCATGGCTACCAAAAAACGTACATATCCTGTTTAGATGAAGAACGTGCAGAACTTGTGATGCAGCAGGAAAAAATTGGTGACTCGGAGGTAGCAAACCACCAACAACCTCAGTGCCTGTTGTAAGAAATGTTGGGAAGTTACATCAAATATGGACATGACAAGGTCTAGGAGGAAAACACCACTCTGATAAGGAAACTTGGAGCAGCACAGAAACCACAACCCATACAACAGGATAAAGTGTCCCTAACCAGCATCGCCACACCTAACTAACATGGCAAAAGCCAACCAGGACTGGCCCTTTGAGGAATCAATAAAGAGGGAATGGTGCTGATACAGACTGGCCCCACTTTGGAGTGAGGAAGATATCTTCCAGTCTTTCCCCACTGAGGAAGCAGAGAGGGCATTGAATTATATGAAAGCAGGAAAAGCATGTGACCTTGACAAAAGTTCACCAGAAATGCTCTTACATCTTGTTAAGAAGAGCATAAAATGGTTGCCAATTTTCATATCCCTTGTCAAGAGAAAAAAGATGCCTAAGAAAGGGCAGAAAACTAGGGTTGTTACCCAGTCAATTTAGGGCACCCCGCCTATACTCTACTGAGGGCTGAAGGCGTGACCCGGTCAATTTAGGGCAGACCCTTGAGGAACTGTCCAACCATGGGATTGGCAAAGACATAGCGTCCAGAGATTCCGGGTTGGAAAGCTGAGATAGCTGCTAGGTGTACCTTTATGGATGACACTTCCAGGCCTTGCTGTTTCATGTGCAGAAGGTACTCCAGAATAAGAGATAATGGCATCTGAAGTGGGGGCATATGATGCTGGTCACACCAGCAAGTGAACCTCTTCCACTTCGCCAGATATGTGGCTCTTGTGGAGGGCTTTCTGCTGCCGAGTAAAACCTCCCTTTCCTGCTCCACACACAGGAGCTTGATAGGGTTCAGCCATGAAGCTCCCAGGCAGTGAAGTGGAGGGACCGGAGATCTGAGTGATTAAGACAACTGTGGTCCTGAGTGATCAAGTCGGGGAGGAGCGGTAATGTGATCAGAGTGTCGACTGACAGATCCAGAAGCGTGGTGTAACAGTGTTGTCAAGGCCACGCTGGCTGCCCTGTCTCTGCGAATCTTAAGTAGGACCTTGTGCACGAGAGGGATCGGGGGAAAGGCGTAGAGCAGACGGCCTCCCCAGGGTAGCAGGAATGCATCCACGATTGAGCCCGGGCTACTTTTCTGGAAGGAGCAAAACACTGGGCACTTCCTGTTGCTCTGAGTGGCGAACAGGTCGACCTGGGGAAACCCCCACCTCTGGAAGATGGAGTGAATGAATGACGTCCGCTGGATGGACCACTCGTGGCTGTGGAAGGATCTGCTGAGGTGGTCTGCCAGTACATTCTGGACTCCTGGCAGATATGATGCTTCCAGGTGAATGGAGTGGGCTATATAGAATTCCCAGAGCCTGAGAGCCTCCTGAAAGAGGGGCGAGGACTGGGTACCACCCTGCTTGTTGATGTAAAATATTGCAGTGGTGTTGTCCGTCATGATTGCCATGTGCTGGCCTTGCAGACAAGACCGAAAGGCCTGGCATGCGAGTCACACTGCTTTGAGCTTCTTGAGATCTCCCAGATGTGTGCCCCAACCTGGAGCTGATGTGTCAGTAACTTGAGACAAGGACAGCTGAGGGCTGCTGAAGGGGACTCCTTTGCAGACTATTCGAGCATCAAGCCACCACTTGAGTGACTCTAGCACCTGCTGTGGCACCGTGACTACTAGTCCCAGCCTGTTATGTTGCGGGCGGTATGTCGAAGCAAGCCACGTCTGTAAAAGCCTGAGTCTCAGCCTGGTGTGTCATACCACGTACATGCAAGCCACTATGTAACTGAGGAGACTGAGGAGACTGAGGCAATTCCTTGCTGTAGTGGCCGGGTACTCTCTCATGCATCAAATCATGCTTGCCATGGCATGGAATCAGAACTCCAGCAGGCTTGCTCTTGCTTGGACCAAGTCCAACACTGCTCCGATAAACTCTATCCTCTGGGTCGAAGACAAGGTGGACTTATTCATGTTGAAGAGGAGTCCCAGTCTCTCGAACGTGGATGTGGCCAGATAGACCTGCGACTCTACCTGTTCTCTGGTGTACCCCCTGAGCAGCCAATAGTCAAGGTAAGGGTATACCTGCATCGGCCTCCTTCGGAGGAAGGCTGCTACCACCGATGTGCACTTGGTGAATACTCATGGGGCTGTCAACAAGCCGAAGGGAAGGACCATGAACTGATAATATTTTTGGTCGATCGTGAACCATAAAAAGTATCTGTGTGCAGAGCGAATCACTATGTGAAAGTACACGTCTTTCATGTCGAGGGCAGCAAACCAGTCTCCCAGATCCAGAGAAGGAATAATTGTATTGAGGGAAACCATGCGGAACTTCAACTTTACCATGAACTTGTTGAGTCCTCACAGGTCTAGAATGGCTGTGAGACCCCCTTTGGCTTTGGGGATTAGGAAGTAGTGGGAATAGATTCTCTTGCCCCCTGAACTCCTGAGGAACCTCCAACACTGCTCCTATGGCGAGGAGCGTCTGAAACTCCTGGATAAGGAGTTGCTCATGAGAAGGGTCCCTGAAGAGGGACGGGGAAGGGGGCTGGGAGGGAGAGTAGGAGCAGAATTGGAGAGAATATCCCATTTCCACTGTGTGAAGAACCCAGCAGTCCGATGTTATTTGGGACCACGCACGGTAGAAGTGGGATAGACAGTTCAAAAAACACGGGGAAGGATCCAGCATTGAGGCAGGTGCTCCGTCTTCGGGCACATCTTCAAAATATCTGTTTTGAGCATGAGGAAGGCTTAGTTGGGCCCTGGCCCTGTCCGGACGGTGGGATGGGAAGGCTTACACCTGCCATTCCTACCCCTGCGCCTGTAAAAATCCTGCCTCGGCCGAGGAGGATATGAGCACTGTTGTGGCGGCTGGGGCTTAAAGGGCTTTCGTTGGGTTGCATGCATACCCACAGATTTCATTGTCGCCCTGGAGTCTTTGAGGCTATGCAGTCTCGAGTCAGTCTGTTCAGCAAACAGACCCACCCCATCAAAGGGTAGGTCTTGCATAGTTTGCTGAACTTTGGGTGGGAGCCCCAAGGCTTGCAGCCATGAACTACGCCGCATAGCTATCCCCGAGGACAAGGTGTGTGCTGCCAAGTCTGCAGCATCCAGGGAGGCCTGTAAAGAGATCCATGCCACTGCCTTCCCCTCCTCACCAATTGCCCCAGACTCCTCCCTGGACTCTGATGGTACCAGCTCCCTAAATTTCAGCATTCAGTTCCAGGAGTTAAAACAGTACCTGCTCAGGATTGCCTGCTGGTTGGCAATCCTGAGTTGTAAACCCTCCATAGAGTAAAATTTGCATCCAAATAAATCCAGGCACTTGGTGTCGTTAGATTTAAGCGCTGGGGCTTGCTGACCCTGCCTCTCCCTCTCATTCCCTGCCGACACTACCAACGAGCAAGGCTGTGTGTGTGTGAACAGGTAGTCGAATCCCTCAGAGGGTACAAAGTACTTCCTCTCCATACCCTTCTGGTGTCAGGCTGTCCACTATAGGGTTCTCCTACTCTACTCCCTTCTCAATCTGCAGGTTCATATTCTGTGATGGTGCCTGGGAGGATGATGAGGACGCTAATGGGGTAACTCTCTTGGTCCTCAGGAACTTCCTGTCCCACCTCTAGCTCCATGCCAGCCACTCCAGTGTCTGGCTCAGGAACTGGGGTGGGTTCCGGAGGAGGTGGCATGATCGCCAACTCCTCTGCACCCCTAGGGGTGGGGCGACTGGCCGCTGCCTCAGGCACCCTAGGCTCAGATGCCACTGAGCGTGAGGCCTTGGACTGGGCACCTGGGACTGGTGGTACACCCATGGGGTCCAAAATGGCCACTGCACTGTCCCGTGCCACTGCGCTGGCCATGGCCCCCACAACCAACGTCAGGTTTGTTCTGCACCGACTTGTGCTGGGACCACTGCAAATATTTGGACCCCGTCTCCGAGTCTGAAGATGGGGACCGGGACCGTCATGGCCATGGCAGTGCCAAGCACAGCTGAGCCAGGGAGCGGTGCCGTGAGGCTGAGGAGTGGTGTCGTGACCTGGAACGGTACCACAATCTGGAGCAGTCCCATGAGTGGGGTCTGCGCAGAGAGCCGGATTGGTGCCAATATGAACGGTGCAGAGATCGGGGCCTGCTGAGCGAAGGCGATCTGCACTGTGAGTGGGAGCGCTGGCAGGATCTAGACTGCGAGTCAGACCTGCGCTGCGAGTGCGACCGGCGCTGGGACTCTGAGCGGCACCAGGACTCTGAGCAGTGCCAGGACTCCGAGTGGTACCTCCCCTCCGCAGGCTGAGTGAAAGGGCAGAGCATCGCTGGCTTTCCCCAGGACGGCACCGCCCGTGTCGGTATTGGAGGTTTAATGCAAGGGGCCGTGGACCTCGGTGTCGTCATCGCAATGAGGTCCCTGGCGGCCTCAAAGGTGTCCGGGGTGGAAGGAAGTTCTACTTCCTCTACCACTGGACCCGGGGAGTCCAACTGCACCAGACTCGACAGTCCCGCTTATGGGGCTGAAGTCAATGGTGCAGGCTCCAAAGGTTTTGGCGCCGAGGGCTCCTCCCTAGGACGTGCCCCATTGGCTGGCTCAGATGGGGTGGGTCCTGAAGTGGGGGAACCACTCTTCCATTGCTTCTGGTGCCACTTCTGCGCCGGTGAATGGGATCGGTGCCGGTCCGGTCCTGCCGTCTTCAGTGCCGGGGAGTGATGGTGCCACAGGTCTCTACCTGTGTTGCCTCCGCTACTGCCACCACAGCACTGCGCACCAAGGAACTCAGCACTGGGTCCTGCCATGCCGATGCAGGTTGCGGTCTAAGTGCTGCCTCCATAAGGAGCTGCTTCAATCTAGAGTCCTGCTCTTTCTTGGTTCAGGGACAAAAGCCCTTACAAATCCTGCACTTTTCTGACTGATGTGCTTCCCCCAGACACTTTAAACAAGCGTCATGAAGGTCGCCCATTGGCATGGGCTTGTTGCAGGACTTGCAGGGCTTGAACCCCTGAGACCTAGGTATGTAAGCCCCTCAAGGAGAATGCAGTCAGGGTGGAGGGTAAACCCCCCAGTCCAACAGCTAACTAACTACTAAGTAGACCTACAATAACTAAGAACTAACTAAGAACTAACTAACTACAAAATACAAACAGTCCGAAAGAGAAGCTAGGGAAACATGGAGAGCTTGCAAAGCAAGATGCCACAGTTCCAACAACCATCACTGGCAATAAGAAGGAACTAAGGAGGCGCCGAGTCGGCAGGGTCACATATTGAGCACCATGAGGGGGCTCCACAGCTGACCCAATGGGTGCTGCTAGGGAAAAAACATTCCGATGATTGTGCACGCGGCGCGTACACACCTAACTGGAATCGATATGAGCAATCACTCAAAGAAGAATACATATACCAAACAAATCTCTCATGATCACCACTCCCAATATACAGACAAATTTCACCCGATGGCCAGCCAGGATCCACTCATCTGGGGGTTCCTGGAGATGCCTCTGCACAGCATGGTCGTGCAGAGGGGTCAGAGTTCCAACTTGATGTTGAACTGCAGTTCGGAAATAGTTCCCAAAGATCATTGTTTTTCATTTACATTATATAGGTAAAACTAACTACCTCTTTCAAATTTACTAGACCTATCACATTATCCCACACTCCTAAATAACAAAAAAATTAAACGTGGAATTTGCATTTCGACAGAGAATCTTAATATAGTTTATTTGTTCATAAAATAAAAGAAACTATTAACTAAATTTTACTGAAGCATGAGCATGGACAAACAGAACATGGGGATACATCCATTCTGCAGCAACTAGCCAGCCTGTTAGTGGTAGAAGACATACACTGACCTGAAATACATTGTAGAGAACTGCAAATGCCCGGTGACAGTACTGGACGTTTTATAGTCCCAAAACCACCAAATACACAAAGTATACAACATTGTCCTGCATTTAATTTCATGGCGGGAGCATCTTGTATCATCAACTGATAATGCAAATGGATCCACAGCTGCTCAAAGCTCTGCTGATAGACAGTACAACGTAAAAAATAAACAAAGAGCTGGATCCTAAACAAATTGCTGCTGCTTGTACAGATTATGAAACTGTGAAACCGCAATTAAAGCTGTCTAATGAATGCAACATGGAATGGGCAGTGTATTTAGGGATTGCCAAAGATGTGTTTGGAGATGCTGAGGATCCCATTTACTTCTGGATGGCTGCTGAAGATTGCATTCCCCACCTGGCAAAACACTCAGTGGATCTCCTCCAACTAACTAAATTCAGCTGACGTGCTCAGCACCAATGTCTGAAAGACAAATGTGGCTAGAATGCTGCAATTCTATTTTAACAACCAGGACTAACTCAGAATGTGAGTAATATTAATATAAAAGCAATTTTCACTTTATTTTTGTGTATTAAAAGCAAAACAGTTTTCTGAAAATATAGAATACATACATAGAAGTATTTGGTATATGTAAGAAATACAAATTTCAGTTCTATTAATTTTATTATATTATAATGATTGATGGCACTGATAGGCTTTGAACTTGCTTAACAATTGTAAATATATCAATAAAACATGGTGTTCAACTGATGCTTCTGTATTTTATGGCTAGGGAAACTAAAGTTCAGCATTTCATTTTAATCTTGGAAAAACACTGATTTTTTTTGGGGGGGGGGGGGTTGTCATGGAAAACTAGGATCCCTGGTTATAGCTGTACTAAAACCGGGAAAGTATCATTCCCGAACAGCAAACTATCATCTGATACCGTGTCTGAGTGAGGATTACAAACTTTTGGGACAACTAATTCTGCAAAGCATTATACTCACAGTAGAGCAGGCTCTGAGTGATGACCAGCCACATTTAAACCTAATAGGAGCACTTGTGATCAAGTTCTTGCTCTTGTCACCTATATAGCATATGATTTTCAACAGAAGACAAAGACAGGTGCTGTGTTTCTTGACTTGCAGCAGTAAATGATACCATCTGGTATACTGGCCTGCTGGCCAAGATGTCAAAGATGTTACCTTGATGGGTGGTTATTGCTACAACATGCTTTGAAACAGACAATTCCAAGTGATGCTATGAAATAACCTGAGCACATGGAGGATCCAGAACAGATTCACTCAGGGATCTGTTCTTGCCCCAATTTTTTCATGATGGTTTACTGACCAGTGGTGATATTTCAGCTAAGAAGGCCCAGGATAATTTCTTAATAAGTACTGTGCATAGCAAGAGGTCCTCCATGGACTCAACGAGGCAAACAGAAAGACAGGTGTGCATATAAATCACAAGATGATATAGGTCACATCAAATGTACCTGGTTCATGAATACTCACCATACAATTCAAGGGGATGCATTCGAAGAAGTAGAAAATCATGCTTATCTAAGTCAAATGGTTTAAAAGGAACTGACCAAGAAGGTGAAATAGAACAAAAATTATCTCAGGTTGAGTAACATACAGTAGATTACTGCAATTTTTTACAGGAAGGATGCTACTTTGCCAGAAGTGGGTGTTGTACAAAATCTACATGCTTCCTGTTTTCAGTTTTGGCACTGAAACTTGGACAATGACAAAGCAAATGGAAAATCACTTGAAGAACAGCAAAAGAGTGGAGTGCGCAATGCTGATTAGCAGACTGAAGGACAGGAGGACCAACATGGAGATTCATCATCAGAAAATAGCCAATGTCATCTATGCAAAGAAAAGAGAGTGGGCGGTTCACTGGCCATATCATAAGATGGATGAAAGATGCTCCAAGGTTTTAGAATGGTGTCCAGAGTATTGCAAACAAAGTAGAGGGCAGCTACAAAGTAAGTGCAGAGACAAGCTGACAAAGCAGGTGGGAGTTGCTTGGATTTCAATGGTGTGTGACTGAAGAAAACGGTGCTTAATGAGGGAGTCCTTCATTCAGCAGTGAACTGAAAACGGCTAATTAAAGAAGAGAGATGTTAGGCAGCTTGAATTGTAGAGAGGCAAAGGCATGTATAGAGTCTGAAGCATGAATAGAGATAAAAAGGGTGAAAGGATGTAAATGGAGATGGAAAATCTAAGGTGTGAAAGCCTTTTAGAAAGAACACGAAAACACTGTGCCACCGCTGTACAAAAGGATGTCAGCAGCATAAAGGAGTCGAGCTCCTTGGATAGCCTTAAATCTGCCATGAATGAACAAGAAGCTGAGAGTATCAGAGGGGTAGCCGTGTTAGTCTGGATCTGTAAAAAGCAACAGAGAGTCCTGTGGCACCTTTAAGACTAACAGATCTGTTAGTCTTAAAGGTGCCACAGGACTCTCTGTTGCTTTTTAAAGAAGCTGAGAGTGACTTGGCCACTTCATATATCTTTATAACAGCTTATTACATAGCTAAAAAGGGTTTGTCTTTTAGTGAATACATTGAGTTCTCTGTTCCAGAGTGTTTGAAGAGGAAAGCTGGTTTAGTACTGTAAGTAATGAGTCACATGCAGGTATAATTAAGTGCATTTCTATAAATATGATTTTAAAGTAAGCATTGAAAAGAAATCACTACTGAGTGTGCTCCATGAAGAAAACTCTAGCATAAAAGCAAAGGTGGTGCTTAATTATTTGAGAGGCAATTTTGATGCAGTGAAGCTGGTTGCTTTTCTTCTCAGACTCTCAGAGGATAGACCTAAGCATCAGCTAACTATCACACCCGTCATGTCCCTGAAGCTGCAGGGATCTTTAGAGAGATTCTATACAAGCACATACTCTATATAGGCAGACGATATATCCGAGTAGCCAAATCACTGCAGCATCTGTTCAAACAATAAGCCAAATAGGGCAGAATCCATGCAATTTGCCACTGTTCACTCAGGATTCAGGAAGCACCACTAGATCCTGGTCCCCTTCTCATGCTACCAGGCCCAAGGACACTTCCAGGAAGCCCCAACAGACTGGGTAGTGTGGAAGTGGGAAAAGGGATAAAGGGAATTTGGACGCAGACATCTTAGTTTTCAACAGAACAAAGCAAGAGTCAAGCTAACTCTAACTCTAATAAGGCGAGACTTTAAGGCAGGGCTTGGGCGAGTGGGAAGCGAGTGGGAAAACTGTAAGAGATGCTGTTTGACCTTGTGTTAGATAAGAATGGAACGCAGACTGTAGCAGGAACTATTGAGAAAAGTAAGATATCAGGAAGGAATATGTATAAACAAGATGCGGCTGTTGATCATTATTGTATGCAACGAAAGGTATAAATGCTTGCCCTAATTGTTTATCTGGCGGAGACCTGCCTAGGAAGGGGGAATCCCTGTCCGTGCTCACTCTCACCCTTGCAATTGCTTGAGAATAAACACTGCCTCTGACTTGCTGCAAACAACCTAAGAGTGAAAACTGTGTTTTCTTCCACAGTTGGCACAGGGCTAATACTTGTGCCCAGGTGCTGTATATTATCACCTGCCCAAGAAAAGGGTAGGAAGCCCATAGAAGTGGGGATTCATGGCCACTACACATAATGGAGGATAAAAGAGCTGAGACCCAGTGGAGTGGCATAAGGGAATTGCACATCCCTGAGGCCAGAATGGTGGCACAGGGAATCCTAAATCCTGCGGCTCAGTCCTGCTCCATATCCCCTGCACATATCTTCCAAAGGCCTCACTCAGTGTATGTGGCTCAGAGTCACCATACAGCACTAGAGCTGATTACTAGAGTGGATAGGTGTGTGGGTCAGGAAGCAAACAACACACTCCCAAAACAATGAAGAAACCGCACAGATCATGCCTGGCAAAAGATATTCCAGCTTCTCAGTCTAATCAACAGCAATGTGTGCTATGTAAGTAGCATGTGATGCCCATTCTTTTTTATTTTTTTGGAGCAGGTGTTCTCACAACAATTCTTGCTGGTGGCCGCACTGACACTTTTCCCTAAAATACTTAATTAGCTTTAGGAAAAAAACAAACAAATATGCACATACACACATCCATCATTGTAATTTATTTATGTAGGGTTTTCTTTCTGGACTCAATAATAAAAATAATGCAGTGAACAGTGGTGTTAACAAATATACAAGTACCACTTTTCACAACCTCCCAGCTAGCTAGTAAGTCTGCTGTGAAAAGTGATATTTGAATGTTTATTAATATCACTTTTCTAAGCAAGCCCCAGGACAAATTAAGCCCTGGATGGAGGGATGAGAGGGGAAGGCAGCGAGGGTCAAGGGCGATGGTGGAACCCACTGCCCAATCACCCAGAGCTGAATCCCAAGCCCCACTGCCCCCCTGCAAGGTGGGTTGAGAACTCACCTGGCTCCTGCAGCATTTTGCCCCATTTGTCTCCAGAGGTGGCAAAGGGTGGCACATCAGGAGCAAGGGGCAGTGGTGGGGGCAAAATATCGGCTCGTATCACCCCCCAAGAGGTGGCTGTGGCCTCACAAAAAGACCCTGGTTGCTGCATGTGACCACATTTGAGAAACACTGTTTTAGAAAGTATCCTGGCTTGTGCCATGACACCTTTATTTTTGATGCTTCCCCATTTTAGGCATCTCTCTCTGCCTGGCCACTGGTATGACTACCCATGAGGTAGGTACAATATGCCCTGAGACTGCATTTGTGTCTCTGGGCCTCTGACACTCACATTTAGCAGCAGACAGGTGTAGGCTGCAGAGAAATAATAAAGCGGGGAATGAGATTGTGTAATATTCATACACTGCTTTCTTGATGCCCTCTCCCCCACAACCTGCTTGAGGAAGAGAAGCACCAGCACCTGTCATTCGTGCAAGAAAGGGTGGAAGTCCCCTATCTGGTGGTTTTGCAGTGAATGATATTTTCAATTTGTGGTCTAGTAATCCACTGAATGAATGATCGTTTCCTTTGGACACCTGATATGATGCTGATAGGGGGAGTCAATGCACTGTTGCCAGAGTTTACTGGGCAGCTGCAGTGGGGCTATGACTGGGAGACATAGGGGAGTGGAGAGAGACTGCCCAGCTATTCCCTGGGGTAATGGGCAGAGTGGTTGGCAACAGAAAAGTGTGGGGAAGAGAAATAACATTGTGGAGGTGGATTTGCCCTGTGTCCAGCAGTAGGTTGCTGTCAGTTGTAACCCCAACAGAAACTGACATGAGAAAAGCATGGATTATAGTGGGCACTGTGGCCTATGCCACAAAGTCACTCTGAATCTGCAAAGACACTGCCACACAGGCTCAGTGATTTGTGGATAGCCCCTTGCAGTTGATTTACTCCTCTGGAATTTGAAAGCTTACATCACTTCAAAAAGGACACAATTATAAAAGCTAACGTAGAGAACTGGGAAATTTCTGATTTATTTTTATGAAGGAATTTGTAACTCAATTTCCCCTCCTCCTTGTATTGTTATCCGCCAGGAGCAACAAAGTTAACTTCTTTCTTGAAACAGAACAAATAATGTGTAACTGAGAGGAAGGTACCTAGCATGAATGAGCTATCAGGAACTAACGCCATTGGAGAGTAATTACTGCAAATCTCTAGATCGGTAAACAAATCTGTAGAATTACCACCCTCTGGGAAGAATTGTATATACCAGTTTTGACCAGATTCAGAAGCCCCAGTAAACAAAAAATTGACAATTGTATAAAGTGAACAGACTGGTACAGAGGACAGGTCACTCTCACTGGATCCAAGAATTGACATGACACTGTGACCAAGAGGGACAGACAGCGTTGAAGGGGTCTGAAGGATTTTGAGACCTGCCAGGATCTCTAACCTGCCAGGAGCTTTAAGAAGGAAGATGTAGAGATACGTTTGTAGAAGATTATAATTTAGAGACACTCCTTCATAAGGGACAGTATTAAGAACACAGGAATTTGGAGATGTGCCCTGAAGACGGGGGTTGGGAACACCACAATGCTATGTGCAGCAGTTCATCAGAGATGCTCCCCAGTTCGTTTTATTAAAGTTTTGTTCTTTTCTTATTCACTGATTTGTTATTTAATGAACCAAAAAATCATTACATGGACCTTTGAGAAAGTTCTCCCATAGATGAAATCCCCCACCAAAGTGAGCAAGTGGGTGATTTACTAGCTCCTCAGTAGACTGAATCCCACAATTCCAGCCCAGCCTCGCTACCCTTCACTGTGGTGCCTGGGTGCAGGGTTGATATGACTAATTTCACTCACTGGGTTATTTCAGTCTGTTTGTTACTGAGAACTTTTGGTCTTTTTTGATTGCACAGACCAATTCATATGCTGATTCACACCTAAATCAGTATGCCCACAATTTATCAGCCCATTCCCAGGTGCGGCAGTGGACCCCAACAAGTGTGCTTGAAATGCAGAGGTTCTGGGGTCTCCAATTTTGATGAGGATAATAAGTCCAGTATTTCCAGTTACTGGTCCACAAACCCACCCTTTCAACTCCAGTTTTTCAAAGAGTAATATCTTGGGATAGGTTTCTCCTCCTGCATGCTTTCTCCACTACAATGAAACCCTAAAGACACAGGCAAGTACTCAGACAAACTTTATTGGGCCAGACATCTCCAGGAGAGGTTTATGCAAGTGTACAGTTCTGGGTGGAGTGTAAGCATAGATGAGTCCATGATGAGGTTCACAGGTCACTGAAAAGGACTTCTCCAGTATATCTCCAATAGATGGGCATGATATAGTATGAAACTATACAAACTCTATGAAAGTCATATGGGTTATCTCTATAACTTCACAATATACACTGGGAAGGGACAAGAAACATTCAGAGGTTCCTTCCCCAGCAGCTTAGGGGGTTCTGGTAACATTGTTTGGGAGCTTATTAGGCCCCTGCACATGTCTGGCTACCACATCTATGTTGACCAGTATTTCACTGGCATACCTCTATTCAAAGCCCTTTCCCAAGGAGGAACAGGAGCCTGAGGTACAATCAGGAAAAACAGTAGAGGACGCCCCCAGAGCATGGTCAGGCAACCCTTAAGTACTGGCAAGATGAGTGCCCTATGAAGCTATGCCCTTCTGGCTGTTAAACATGCTGCCAAAAAGCCCGTCTATTTCTTGACCACCATGTACAATGAAAGAACCATCAAAGTCCCAGTCCTGGGAAGAAAGGAGCCCCAGAAGAAGCCTGTTGCACTTTAACCAATGAATGGGAGAGGTCAATAAATTAGACCAACTGTTACAGATATATCATGCAATCAGGAAAATGGTAGCATGGTACAAGAAACTAGGGCCTCTATATAATGCAGCTTGCTGTGCACAATTCCTGTGTTATCTTCCACCAGACATCAGGAAATTTTCACTGCACCTTTCTGAGTTTCCAGATATCACTCATATCAAGCCTGCTAGGAGCTTGAGGCAACATAGATTGAAGTGTTGTTCTCTTTGACCAACTCAGCAAAGGCCACTTTATCTGAAAATTACTGCTGACCCGAGGCCACAGAAGAGATGCAGAGTCTGCAGCTGGCAGGACCAAAGGCAAAACACATTTTTTCATTGCTCAAAATGCCCAGGAAAACCAGGCCTTTGGTTGGGTGCCTGCTTGAATGTTACCGTACTTCCATTGAATATTCCTTGTAAATAAACCCTTTTCATTTCTCACATACATCCTGACTCTGTAGTGCTTATAGGGGACAATGGCGTATCTAGGGAATCCATCCACCATCCCCTCCTCCTCCTCTCTAGCTGAGTTGGTTGTACACTGTTCAGTTAAGAGGATGCCCAACACAGGGAAGAGGGGATCCCAAAGATCCCAGACAAGTTCTCCCATGCAGTTTGGAGGGTCAGGGTCCCCTAAGGAGGGAATTGAAGGGGACTCTACACTTGCTCCAGCTCTCATAGACCCATATGTTGTCAATCTCTACCGGTGTGGTGCTCTGCTCTATTCAATGTTGATATCATTCAGCTGCGTGCATGTGTTCCCTCTGTGTGCTGCCCCAGCTCTGCGCAGATAGCTGACACAGCAGAGCCCGAGAGAACCCCCAATGACCACAGACTCTGATAAGGTACAAAGGCACCCGGGCCAGGTTTATTGTCGAAGAGAAACACAGTCTCCAGCTCCCCGAATCAGAGATCCAAGGTGCTGCTAAGGTGCTGCTAGCTAGTACTTATGTGCTCCCTGACAATGGACCAGCTCAGTCAGTGGCGGGACTTTCCACTGCCCCCTACGCCAGACAAAGTCATCCACTCAGGGCCTGCCTCTGGCTCACAGCTTAACTTTGCTTTATGTTAGAAAAGTCTTGACCATTACTTTAGTTCAGGCCTTAGGCCTCATACCGGGCCTCTGATACCAAGGTTTATATCTCAGGGCCTCCTCTTACTACACCATAGATTTTAAGGTCAGAAGGGACCATCTTGATCATCTAGTCTGACCTCCTGCACATTGCAGGCCACAGAACCTCACCCACCTACACCTGTAATAGACCCCTGTAAAATCTCTGGCTGAGTTACTGAAGTCCTCAAATCATAATTTAAAGACTTCAAGTTAAAGAGAATCCACCATTAATACTAGTTTAAACCTCCAAGTGACCCCTGCCCCATGCTTCCTTACTGCAGAGGAAGTTGAAAACCGCCAATGTCTGCCAATCTGATCCAAGGGAAAATTTCTTCCTGACCCCAAATATGGCAATCAGTTAGACACTGAGCATGTGGGCAAGACCCAGCAGCAAGACACATGGGAAAGAATTTTCTTTAGTAACTCAGAGCCCTCCCCATCTAGTGTCCCATCACTGGCCATTGGAGATATTTGCTCCTAGCAGTCACAGATCAGCTACTATTATCAGATAAATTCTCCAGTCTCCACTTTGCTTTCCTAAATTTTTATTCTGAATAAGCACCCTGACATGAATGCTGCAGACCCTGAGTGTGCTCAGTAAGAACTTAAGATTTCTAAAATGGGGCCTTGGCAAAGAGCCAAGTGTGTGGGTGGGGGGGACGGGGGATTGGCAGAATCACAATTCTGAAGTGAATGACAACAATGAGCATATGCAATATTGGTGGCTACCGAATATGTGCAGTAAGGGGTGACAGAGAGGTCAGTTACTGAGCAGCTAGCTGGTCAGAGCCCACTCATACTGCTCACAACTTGTTTTAAAGGTCAGAGCTGTCAATCAGAATTCTGAGGTAATGGTTAAGACTGGGCATTTGAGAGTGAGATCACTGCCTCTAAGAATAAAAAGATATAAAAGAGAGAGAGAAAATGTAGCATAAAAGCCCAGCTGCCAGCAATAATTTTGGAGTCCAGAGACTGAGTCTGAGAGAGAGAGAGAGAGAGAGAGACATTTGGAAAGAGCCAGAAAGCAAGCAAGGGAAGAGAAAGAAAAACTGCTGTAGAGAGAGAAAAGAAAACTTGAGTGGAGCAGAGCTGACTGATCAGGCATTGTACAGCAGCAAAAATGATTTTTAAAATGAAACATCAACAGATTTATAGAGTAAGCTTAATATTCTTTTAATTATAATTTAGTATAACTATAGAATAGGATATAGGATTAGTATGTGTGTGCGTGTATTGATAAGAACGCATAAATTCTGTTATTAATTGCAATGTATCTATGTAACCTTTAAAGCAATTTAAGAGCTGCTGTCAGCAATTTGTTGCAAACTGGCCACGTGCAAGAAATTGCTTTGCTTAGACTCATTTAAACTATATGCTATTTTAGTTTAAGTGATCTTTAACTTGCAATAAGAGATTTGTTTCTCAGGGATTTTTGTGCCTTGTTTAGGATTTTTAGATCATATTGTAGTAGAGACTGTTGTCATATGTTGGCTGCATGTGTGTTCTCTCTGCCTGCTGCACTGGCTCTGGCCCGATAGCCTGTACAGCAGCCTCCAATTGAACTGCCCAATATAACCACAAAATTTGGTTCAGTAGCGAAGGCACCCAGCCAGGGCCGGATCCAGGCACCAGCAAAGGAAGCAGGTGTTTGGGGCGGCCAATAGAAAGTGGCGGCACTTCAGGGTCTTTGGCAGCAATTCGGCCGTGGGTCCCTCAGTCCCTCTCGGAGCGAAGGACCCGCCGCTGAATTGCCGCCAAAGAATGAAGCGGCGCGGTAAAGCTGCCGCCGAAGTGCTGCTGATCATGGCTTTCTTTTTTTTCTTTTTTTTTTCCACTTCGCCGCTTGAGGCAGCAAAAAAGTTGGAGCTGACCCTGCACCCAGCCAGGTTTATTGTCAACGAAGCATGGTATTACTGCCTTATACTTGCTACAAGTACACTTAATACATCGATGCCCCGACAATGGACGCAGATCAGTGACCGGTGGGACTTTTCATTTGCCCTTAGGCTGGTCAAAGACACTCCCTCAGAAATACCTATTTATACACCAATACAAGCAAGTTATGCATTTCCCCCCTAACATAGTTAGTTACTGCCCCCTGACGTGGTTTGCTACCTCATCATCTAATTGGTAATGCATATGAATAGATGAATAAGATTCTCACTGTCCCTACCTACTGTTACAAAACAAGTTCTCCAGCCTCCATTTTCAGTGCCTGATCTCTATTCTGAACAGACAACAGTTACTCCACTCTAAGCTGCCAATCTTAAGCATGCTCAGTACTGAGATAGGGTGAAAAGTTCAGTTAATTGGCAGAAAACCCAGAATTTCTAAAATGGTGACTTGGCAGAAAGCCAAATATGTGGGTGTGTCAGCAGAATCTTAGCTCCAAGGTCAACAACAGCAGTGAACATGTGCATTGGTGGCTACTAAGTATGTGCAGTAAGGGATGACAGAAAGGTCAGTTAGCTGATCAGCTAGCTAGTCATAGTCAAGCTACAGCAGATGGTGGGGAGGCTTAAGAGTCAGCACTCAAAGGTAGGGGAGAGGCTCAATAGTCATCCTCCAGAGAGTGAGGCTGGGGATTCCTGGATCCAATCCACCCACTAATCAGAGGCAGTCCCACAAATTGAGAATGGAGTACCCAGATCAGCCAGAGGCTGGGAGTTCCTGGATCTGATCCGCCCACTAGTCAGAGGCAACCCCGACACAGAGAATGGCGCACCCAGGTTGGCCAGAGAGGAGCAACAGGAGCACTCTTCCACAGGGCCACAGGCACTCTAAGTCATCTTTATTTATTTTCTTCTGCCCATTTTTCCCTAATTCTGATGGTGTCAAAGTATCCCTCTCCACCAACCATACATGTAGAGACTTTCATAAGGAATTGTGCACTCATATGAATCCCCTTTAGCCACACTGAAGTGGTTAAAGGCTCACTTTATGGCCTAAGAGAGAGAGTTGAATCAAGTAATTTTTCTCTCTGACACACACACCCCTTTATATTTACATTCCACATCAAACTCTGAAGTACTTTTAAGAAGCAAATTTGTGGTGATAGTTCTTTATGTTCTGGAAAAGGAATGTTTGTTACAGATTCCTTGTGCTAATATTTTTCTTGTCTCAAGATATCATTGGTTTGTCTTTCTTTCTTTAAAAAAAAATATTTAAATATTGCAATAGTCAAAGTTGTCGTCACCATTCAAGAATTCATAGCATTCACCTACAAATTTGAGTGGGTATCTTAAATGTGGGGAAACAGTGACATCCTTTGCACAACTGATGAATGACTATCATATATCTAATCAACATTTACATGATATTTACAAATATATTACAGAAGAGCAGTAACTAACTCAAGGAACTGTCAGTTTTGATTCAGGGTATGTCTACACTACGAAATTAGATCGAATTAATAGAAGCCGGTTTTATAGAAATCGGTTGTATACAGCCGATTTTGTGTGTCCCCACATAAAATGCTCTAAGTGCTCTAGTCGGCGGACCGCGTCCACAGTACCGAGGCTAGAGTCGACTTCCGGAGCATTGCACTATGGGTAGCTATCCCACAGTTCCCGCAGTCTCCGCCGCCCATTGGAATTCTGGGTTGAGATCCCAATGCCCGATTGATGCAAAACAGTGTCGTGGGGGGTTCTGGGTACATGTCGTCAGGCCCCTCCCCCTCCGTCAGAGCAACAGCAGACAATAGATTCGCGCCTTTTTACCTGGGTTACCTGTGCAGACAACATACCACGGCAAGCATGGAGCCCGCTCAGCTCAGCTCACCGTCACCATATGTCATCTGGGTGCCGGCAGACGTGGGACTGCATTGCTACACAGCAGCAGCAGCTAACTGCCTTTTGGCGGTAGACGGTGCAGCATGACTGGTAGCCTTCATTGGTGATCTGGGTGCTGGCAGCCGCGGGGCTGGCAGCCGTGGGGCTGCATTGCACCAGCCCCTTGCCTTTTGCCTTTTGGCAGTAGATGGTTTATTACGACTGGTAACCGTCCTCATCGTACAGCAGTGGCTGTCGATCATGGGCACCTGGGCAGACATGCTCAGTCCTATGGAACTGTCTTGATGATGATGGTTATCAGTCGTAGTATGCCATTTTCTGCCAAGCGCCCTGTTGGCTCATCGCACGTTAGCAGAGTCTTCCCTGAGCAGCAGATCGTGCAATAGGCCTGAAGGCTAACTGCCAAGCGCCCAGTATTTGCTGCCAAGCACCCAGAAAATGCCGAGGGCTATCAGTCATGCTGCACCGTCGTCTTAAGATGTAAAAAATAGATTTGTTCTGTATTCATTTCCTTCCCCCCTCCCTCCATCAAATCAACGGCCTGCTAAACGCAGGCTTTTGAGTTAAATCTCTGGGGGGGGGCATTCTGTGTGACAGTTGTTTGTGTTTCTCCCTGATGCACAGCCACCTTTCTTGATTTTAATTCTCTGTACCTGTACGCCATGTCGTCACTCGCCCCTCCCTCCCTCCCTCCCCTGATCTGTCAGATACTAGTTTCGCGCCTTTTTTCAGACCAGACGCCATAGCTAGCACTGGGATCATGGAGCCCGCTCAGATCACCGCAGCAATTATGAGCACTATGAACACCACGCGCATTGTCCTGGAGTATATGCAGAGCCAGGACATGCCAAAGCAAAACCAGGACCAGCCGAGGAGGAGGCGATTGCAGCGCGGCGACGAGAGTGATGAGGAAATGGACATGGACCTAGACCTCTCACAAGGCACAAGCCCCAGCAATGTGGAAATCATGGTGTTACTGGGGCAGGTTGATGCCGTGGAACGCCGATTCTGGGCCTGGGAAACAAGCACAGACTGGTGGGACCGCATCGTGCTGCAGGTGTGGGACGATTCCCAGAGGCTGCGAAACTTTCACATGCGTAAGGGCACTTTCATGGAACTTTGTGACTTGCTTTCCCCTGCCCTGAAGCGCCAGAATACCAGGATCAGAGCAGCCCTCACAGTTGAGAAGCGAGTGGCGATAGCCCTGTGGAAGCTTGCAACGCCAGACAGCTACCGGTCAGTCGGGAATCAATTTGGAGTGGGCAAATCTACTGTGGGGGCTGCTGTGATCCAAGTTGCCAGGGCAATGAGAGACCTGGTGATATCAAGGGTAGTGACTCTGGGAAACGTGCAGGCCATAGTGGATGGCTTTGCTGCAATGGGATTCCCAAACTGTGGTGGGGCGATAGACGGAACCCATATCCCTATCTTGGCACCGGAGCACCAAGCCACTGAGTACATAACCCGCAAGGGGTACTTTTCAATGCTGCTGCAAGCCCTGGTGGATCACAAGGGACGTTTCACCGACATCAATGTGGGCTGGCCGGGAAGGGTACATGATGCTCGCGTCTTCAGGCACTCTGCTCTGTTTCGAAAGCTGGAGGAAGGGACTTTCTTCCCGGACCAGAAAATAACCGTTGGGGATGTTGAAATGCCTATCGTGATCCTTGGGGACCCAGCCTACCCCTTAATGCCATGGCTCATGAAGCCGTACACAGGCAGCCTGGACAGGAGTCAGGACCTGTTCAACTACAGGCTGAGCAAGTGCCGAATGGTGGTGGAATGTGCATTTGGGCGTTTAAAAGCGCGCTGGCGCAGCGTACTGACTCGCTCAGACCTTAGCGAAAAGAATATCCCCATTGTTATTGCTGCTTGCTGTGCGCTCCACAATATCTGTGAGAGTAAGGGGGAGACATTTATGGCGGGGTGGAAGGTTGAGGCAAATCGCCTGGCCGCTGATTACGCGCAGCCAGACACCAGGGCAGTTAGAGGAGCACAGCAGGGCGCGGTGCGCATCAGAGAAGCTTTGAAAATGAGTTTTGTGACTGGCCAGGCTACGGTGTGAAACTTCTGTTTGTTTCTCCTTGATGAACCCTCCGCCCCTCCCCCCTCACCCGGTTAACTCTACTTCCCTGTAAACCAACCACCCCACCCTCCCCTACCATCTCCCCTTCGAGCACCACTTGCAGAGGCAATAAAGTCATTGTTACTTCACATTCATGCATTCTTTATTAATTCATCACACAACTAGGGGGATAATTTCAAAGTTAGCCCGGGATGGGTGGGGGAGGAGGGAAGGAAAAGGACACACTGCAGTTTAAAACTTTAAAACTTTAACACTTATTGCTCGGGAAATCATCTGGGGTGGAGTGACTGGGTGGCCGGAGGCCCCCCCACCGTGTTCTTGGGCGTCTGGGTGAGGAGGCAATGGGACTTGGGGAGGAGGGCTGTTGGTTACACAGGGGCTGTAGCGGCGGTCTGTGCTCCTGCTGCCTTTCCTGCAGCTCAACCATACGCAGGAGCATATCAGTTTGATGCTCCAGCAGCTGGAGCATCGACTCTTGCCTTCTGTGTGCAAGCTGACGCCACCTCTCATCTTCAGCCCGCGATTCAGCACGCCACCTCTCCTCTTGAGCCCGAGATTCAGCACGCCACCTCTCCTCTCGCTCATATTGGGCTTTTCTATAATCAGTCATTGACTGCCTCCACGCATTCTGCTGGGCTCTGTCAGCGTGGGAGGCAGTCTGTAGTTCTGTAAACATTTCATCACGCGTCTTTCGCTTCCGCTTTCGAATATTCACTAGCCTCTGTGAAGGAGAAAGATTTGCAGCTGGTGAAGGAGAAGGGAGAGGTGGTTAAAAAAGATACATTTTAGAGAACAATGGGTACACTCTTTCACGTTAAATTTTGCTGTTCATATCACACAGCACATGTGCTTTCGTTACAAGGTCGCATTTTTCCTCTTATATTGAGGGCCTGCCGGTTTGGTGTGAGAGATCACTCACACAGTGCCAGGCCACAAATTTCAGCTTGCAGGCAGCCATGGTAAGACACAGTCTTTTGGCTTTTTTAACCTTCTTAACATGTGGGGATGGTTTCAAACAGTACTGCTCTCATTAATCATACCAAGCACCCGTTGGGTTGGCCATTTAAAATGGGTTTGCAATGTAAAAGGAGGGGCTGCGGTTTCAGGGTTAACGTGCAGCACAAACCCAACTAATTCCCCTCCCCCACACACCCAATTCTCTGCGATGATCACTTCACCCCTGCCCCCACCACGTGGCTAACAGCGGGGAATATTTCTGTTCAGCAGAGCAGGAAGGGGCACCTCTGAATGTCCCCTTAATAAAATTGCCCCATTTCAACCAGGTGACCATGAATGATATCACTCTCCTGAGGATAACAAAGAGCGATAAGGAATGGATGTTGTCTGCATGCCAGCAAACACCGGGACCATACGCTGCCATGCTTTGTTATGCAATGATTCCAGACTACGTGCTACTGGCCTGGCGTGGTAAAGTGTCCTACCATGGCGGACGGGATAAGGCAGCCCTCCCCAGAAACCTTTTGCAAAGGCTTTGGGAGTACATGAAGGAGAGCTTTCTGGAGATGTCCCTGGAGGATTTCCGCTCCATCCTCATACACGTTAACAGACTTTTCCAGTAGCTGTACTGGCCGCGATTGCCAGGGCAAATTAATCATTAATCATTAAACACGCTTGCTTTTAAACCATGTGTAATATTTACAAAGGTACACTCACCAGAGGTCCCCTGTGTGCCCACAGGGTCTTGGGTGAGTTCGGGGGTTACTGGTTCCAGGTCCAGGGTGATAAACATATCCTGGCTGTTGGGGAAACCGGTTTCTCCGCTTCCTTGCTGCTGTGAGCTATTTACATTATCTTCATCCTCATCTTCCTCGTACCCCGAACCCGCTTCCCTGTGTGTTTCTCCAGTGAGGGACTCATAGCACACGGTTAGGGTAGTGGTGGCTGCACCCCCTAGAATGGCATGCAGCTCCGCGTAGAAGCGGCATGTTTGCGGCTCAGCCCCGGACCTTCCGTTTGCTTCTCTGGCTTTGTGGTAGGCTTGCCTTAGCTCCTTAATTTTCACACTGCACTGCTGTGCGTCCCTGTTATGGCCTCTGTCCTTCATGGCCGTGGAGACCTTTTCTAATATTTTGCCATTTCGTTTACTGCTTCGGAGTTCAGCCAGCACTGATTCATCTCTCCATATGGCGAGCAGATCCCGTACCTCCCGTTCTGTCCATGATGGAGCTCTTTTGCGATCCTGGGACTCCATCACGGTTACCTGTGCTGATGAGCTCTGCGTGGTCACCTTTGCTCTCCACGCTCAGCAAACAGGAAATGAAATTCAAACATTCGCGGGGCTTTTCCTGTCTACCTGGCCAGTGCATCTGAGTTGAGAGTGCTGTCCAGAGCGGTCACAATGAAGCATTGTGGGATAGCTCCCGGAGGCCAATAACGTCGAATTCCGTCCACACTAATCCAATTCCGACCCCCGAAGGCCGATTTTATCGCTAATCCCCTCGTCGGAGGTGGAGTAAAGAAACCGGTTTAAAGGGCCCTTTAAGTCGAAAGAAAGGGGTTCGTCGTGTGAACGTGTCCAGGCTTAATTCGATTTAACGTGGCTAAAGTTGACCTAAACTCGTAGTGTAGACCAGGCCTCAGAAGTATTGCTTGTTCTGGAAGACAAAGGGAATAATGTTCCCAGTGTTATGGAAAATCGACCACATGTTGAGTTTGGGTAACAGCTCTCAGTAGCTGCTCCCTGATTCAAGGAACACACAAGCTTTTTAAAGCTTAAAACCACAGACAAATTACACATACTTCTGTATTAATTATCTTATTTGGAATACATTGCAAAATTAATACAGGTCAAAAGCAAAAAGAACAATCACCCTTCTTATTATTCACAGTCTGGTTCGTTTGCGGTTTGACTTTTCTAACAGTGCTATTGCGGTTATATATTTCCTAAACTTGGGCTATTACAAATTATGCTACTTGGGGACTTTTTTACTCTGCCCCCTCGTGCCCTTTATACACACAAAGCCATTGTTCTGTTTTGGGGACTTTCCATACAAAAACAGGCTCGGTCAACTCTTTAGGCCTGCAAGCTTGACCAGAGTCCTAAGGCCCCCCTAAATTTTCCTTCACACCAGTCTCATTGAGGTAGGAGTAAGGGGGATGTTGGTTGGATTGGCAGGTTGGCAGACCACCCTGGAGGGAGAGAACATATAGGTTGGCTGGGTTCCTCTACCTCCTCAAGTTCTTCCCCTTCCACTGGCGAGCTGGGGAGGAAGGCAGTGAGCTGATTGGCCTTCATTCTCTGTCCCTACCCCTATCAATTTAACACCCTTACTGGGCTTTAAGGCCTCTTGCCCTGGTTAGCTGCAGACTGAGTCTCTTGTCCCTTTAGTTGCCAACAAAGCTCGGAGTGGGAAGAGAGGTGGTAGCTCCGAGCCCCACTGAAACAGCCGGGCTGGAGCTTAGCCAATCCCATCCACTTGTGGGAGAACTGTCAGCCAGCAGTGCCAAGGGACAGAGGTCACAGAACCACAAGGGTCATCTAGTCTAACCCTCTGCCAAGATATAGGATTTGTTGTGACTAAACCATCCAAGACAGGTCGCTATCCAGCCTCCTTTTGAAAACCTCAAGTGAAGAAGCTTCCACAATCTCCCAAGGCAGTATGTTCCATTGTCCTACTGTTCTTACAGTTAGGAAGTTTTTCCAGAGATTTAATCTAAATCTACTATTCTATTTGAACCCATTGCCTCTTGTCTTGCCCTCTGTGGCAAGAGAGAACAAGTTTTATCCATTTTTTTATGACAGCCTTTTAAGTATTTGAAGAGCACTATTATGTCTCCCCTCTATCTCCTCCTTTCCAAACTAAACATACCCAGTTCCTTCAGCCTTTGCTTATATGGCTTGTGTTCCATCCCTTTGATCATCTTTGTCGCTCGCTTCTAAATCCTTTCCAGTTTCCCCACATCCCTTCTATGCACTGGTGAACAAAGCTGGACACAGTAATCCAGCTGCGGTCTAACCAGCACCGAGTAGAGTGGTACTATCAATCACCTCCCGTGACATTCATGCTATGCCTCAGTAAATGCAACCTAAAATTGCATTTCCTTTTTTTTGCAGCAGCATCACATTGCTGACACATGTTGAGGTTGTGATCCACCACAACTTTCAGATCCTTCTCAGCAGTGCTGCTGCCAAGCCAGTTTCCCCCCATTCTGTATTTGTGCATTTGTTTTTTCTTCCCTAAGTGTAGCACCTTACATTTGTCTTTGTTGAACTTCATTTTGTTGTTTATAGCCCAGTCCTCCAATTTATCAAGATCCTTCTGAATTTTAGCTCAGTCCTCCAAAGTATTGGCAAACCTCCACCTCAAGCTTTGTGTCATCTGCAATCTTGATCAGTATGCTGCCTCTCCAGGTCATTAATAAAGATGTAAAACAACACCGGACCCAGAACAGGTTCCTGTGGAACCCCACTTGAAATTTTCCTCCAATCCAACATCATTCCATTAATAATTACTCTTTGTTTGTGGGTGCTTAACCAATTATGTAGCCACTTAATAGTAGTTCTGCCAAGCCCACATTTCTCCAGTTCACTTATCAGAATGTTATATAGGACTACGTCAAAAGCCTTGCTGAAGTCCAGGTATATTATGTCCACCACATTCCCCCATCCATCAAATCAGTTTCCTTGTCAAAGAAGGAAATCAAGCTAGTTTGACATTATTTGTTCTTGGTAAATCCATGGTGGCTGCTAGTGATTACCCCTTCATTCTCCAGGTATTCACAAATTGAATGCAGAAGCTGCAAACCATGCTGCAGTAGTCAGGTCTGAGACTGGCCCATGCCCTACTTTGTGGGAGAAATGGAACCTGGGTGGCAGCAATACGGGTGAACTCTAGGGGCAGATCAGAGAAAAGGGAACTACAGAAGCACCCAGGGCCGAGTTTAGTCCCTCTGAACGGTGGAGGGTTCCAGCTGAGCCCTCCTGGAGGCTTGAGAGTCATAACAATGTAGGAGGGCAGTGAATTCTATCCAGAACTCAGTGAAGGAATCACAGCTTTAAACACCACCACCACACAGAGAGACAGGCTCTCAGTCGCCACAGCCAAGGTAAGGGGATTGGGACCTTTCCCACTGGGTGCAGAGTGTGATGGTACACAGATACAGCAAAGAAGCTTCAGAAAAACAGCAATGAGCAAAGCACAGGCGGGGAGGAACCCCCACACCGGCCTCGGGAGAAAAATGTAGGCAGAACTTATCCAGGATCTCTGCTGTGGTCATAGCTCAAGGAACTTAAGAGGTAGGAAACAACTTCAGCACATTGGGCCCATCCCTGAGCTTCATGTGTGCTGGCCAGGAAGCAGTGAAAAGAAAATTGAGAACCATATATTTTTGTTCTTAGGCCACCTCAACAGGCTGCTCCAGCAAGGGATAGATGCTGTACTTTTACTCAATGCCCAACAGCCATTACAGGGTTGGCAAGTGATTAATGAGAGACTTATCAGCATCCAGTTCCATAACAGTTGTGGGTATTACCCCATCATCATAGTGTATGACCCCATCAACACCACGGTCAAGAATGCTGCTAAAGGTAATTTCTTACCAGCAATTGCAGATAGTCTGTAATAGTCATTTCATGATTTCAGCTATTTAAATCTGAAATTTCATGGTGTGGCGCTGTAATTGTAGGGTTCCTGACCCAAAAAGGAGTTGTAGGAAGAATGGCATGGTATAGTATTGTCACCCTTATTGCTGCCATCCTTCTGCGCTGCAGTTGTAGGGAGGTCACAAGGTTATTGTGTGTGTGTGGGGGGGGGAGTTATGGTAGTGCTCCCCTTACTGCTGCACGGACCATGAAATTGACCAAAATGGACTGTGAATTTGGTATGGCCCTGTCATCATTATCCTGAGTGACTTTAATGTGCAGGTAGGAAAGGATAATAACACCTGGGGAAGTATGCTTGGGTCTTTTGGTATCTGGAAGCAGAACAGAAAGGGGAAGGGACTGCTTGAATTTGCAGCAGCCAATTACATGTTTATTTTGTTCTTTCATCACCTGAACATTCACAAGCTGACCTTGTACAGCCCAGATGGTTTCACTATGTCCTCATTAACAATCATTTGCAGTTAACAGTCATGGATATACAAGTTCAGAGGCGCTGAACTTCACACTGACCAGACTTCTGTTGCCAAAAATGCACCTGTGACTTCCATTACAGCTAGTTAATGGGCCAAAATTAGCCCAATTCAAGCAAAAGTTCTTATTACAACCAAGCTATCAGATGGCTTTCTAATCTTAACTGCTTATGCCATTGGAGCATTAAGGCCTGAAATCTAACTCATTCTGTCATATGAGGACGAATGGCATTGTTTCAAGTCATTAGTGCTTACTACTGTCAGCTCAGTGATGGAGCCTCAGCCCTTCAAACATCATCCATGGATCAGTGAGAAGATGCTTACTGCAGTCAGAGCTAAGAAAAAAGTGAGGCTGTAATTCAAGTCTTTAAAGACAAGCATTGAGAGGAAAAGCAAAGGCTAAATGAGTTTGGCTTCAGAATGTTGTCAAGTCATTGTGTAAGCAAAATAAGGAATCCTGGGCATCCACTGAGGCAGCCAATTTAGAACAGACTGCCACCAGGCATGGTTTTCACCACCTGGTATGCAAAGAAGGTGGCACCAGCATGTCCAGTAAAGAATTGGGATGGCTGCATTAACCAGAGACTGCAAGATCAGAAGCAGCAATGTGAAAGATCATTTCAAGACATTGTCAACTGTCTACCATCTATTGTCACTCTTCCATTTGAAATGGAATGGTAAGTTTTGATAGACTCACTTTTGTTCAACAATTTAATGGAGATATCCCATCTCCTAGAACTGGAAGGGACCTCGAAAGGTCATTGAGTCCAGCCCCCTGCCTTCACTAGCAGGACCAAGTACTTATTTTGCCCCAGATCCCTAAGTGGCCCCCTCAAGGATTAAACTCACAACCCTGGGTTTAGCAGGCCAATGCTCAAACCACCGAGCTATTCCTTCCCCCCCCCGCCCCAAACCAGATACAGATACAGATCACAGTCCATACATTGAAGTCTGGGAAAGCACCAGGAATTTGTAACATCACCCCTGAGTTGAAGACAGGTGCATAGGCTCTTCCAGACCATCCATCACACTAATATCCCAGATGACTAGAAGAAGGTGTTATTCTGCCTCTGTTCAAAAAGGACAACAAGGTCAAATGTAGTAACTATAGAGATACTATGCCATTGTTGGTCCCAGAAAAAGTCTTTGCTTCCATGTTAATGTCTCAAATCCTGTATATATATTTTTTTAAAAATTAATAAAAAGTTAGCAGAAAACACAAGAATTGCCAAATTTGCAGTTTATGTACAGAACAATGTCCTGGAAAACAAGGCCACTGGGAGCTGCGGGCGGCTGTGCCTGTGGACAGCCAATGTAAAGAAACTGTCTTGCGGCCCGCCAGCGGATTATCCTGACAGGCTGCATGCGGCCCGGGGGCCACAGGTTGCCCACCACTGCCCTTGACAATATGCTACCGGTTAATGTTTCTAGATGGTCATGTCCTATACTCTGAGAATTAGAATGTCAACACTGGTGATATGAAGAAAAACCTAACAGCACTGGAGAGATGTTGGCATATTGAGGATAGTCAGACTTATGCCTGTTTGTTAAGACAAGGGGATATGGGCTTTATTCTACGCAAAAGTATTCAAACTTGATATGATTGGCTGCACCACAGAAATACGGTAGATCCTAAACAGAAAAGAAATTATGTATTTTCAACAACCTCTATAAGAAACTTGAATTTCCTACAATTAACACTTAATATTTCTCTCCATCTTTTGTGGTTACAGCACAGAGAATACACAGATTTTCAGGCACATATGATTTTTTTAAAAAGAATCAATCCAATAAGTCAATATTTCTTATTTTTCAACATTTCAGTTTAAGTTCCCATTTCTAACATTTTCCTTCTGTATTAAAAGTATTTCCCCTTTAGCATTAATATTACTGGAAGTGACTTTACTTTCATGTATTCATTACACATGTAAACGATATCTTATTTAAAGTTAAATATGTTAATTTTTTTAATTATTACAATTTGAAATAGGCTGTGAAGTACTTAAGAAAATGAACCACATTTTAACATTACATCTGTCATTAATGATAAATTAAACATTCTTTTTACACTCTCTAATTTCACTAATTAGGATACACAGTTATCATTAAGATTGCTTACAGCTGACATTAATGTGGTGAAACTGCAGTCTATCTTACTGCTTAATTTTTGCATACTACTTTCTAAATGATTTATACCTCTCAGTGAGTTTTTTGCAGTTTACAAACTAGATTTTATTAGCTGTAATCCCATTAGTTTTTTCCATTATCTCCTTAGTCACCACACAATATTCAGGTGTCTTCCATTATGTTTTCTGTCTGTACAATTTCTTCACAGTAGTATTTTCCCTTTCTCTCTATTTCCTCAGTATTTGTTTTCTGTAAACTAATATAACATCTGTAATGTTTGTGTGAGAGAAATGTTTGAATATGGAATCATTAACGGGGAGATTTTTAAAGGGGATGATGTGAATATACAACAGGGAATCTGAACACTCTTTTCTGGAACTTACAGCAATTTTCAAAGCTGAGAGTAGATGTCACTGGAATTTTTAAAATTTAACCCCTGCCCTTGAGGTGTAAGCTGCCTAAGCACTCTGTCCCTAGCTTTATTTCCTACCCTGGCTTAGGTAATGGGGAGTATCTCCAATGTGTTAAGTGTCAGTGACAAGTTCTGTCTTTTTAGGGGTGCAGGCATATGCTAGTCTGTGGTATAGCTGTCACTATATATCTAATGAGCCACATCACTTGAAGTGTATCTTATCAATATTTTGTGCCTACCTTTCACCCTCCCATCCTACCGTAGGAGAAAACCAACAAAAGTTTATTTCATTAGATAGAGATTTCAGACTTGCATTTACATGAGACATTAGACCCACAAAAAGAGAGCTCACTGCCTGGAAGGTTTTCCCACTTTAGCCTCCCATCAGAATGATTATATTGGCCAATGAAATCACTACTTTTGGCCACAGCAATGCATACAACCAGCACATCCCTGGAAGATGATAAAATGATTCATCCCAAGTCCATACAACTTCTGCATTTCACACTCACATTCACCACAAGCTAGTGCTTGCTGTATTCCTTATTTGGGTTTTCAGCATGTCAAGCAAACAACCTCACCTACCTTATTTGGACTCCCACTCCCACACTGTGCCCTTGTGTATACGTTGTCTTTTTTATTTTATACTACTGTCTAAAACCCCAAGAAACGCAAAGACAAAAAGCTTTGTAAAAAAAAAACAATTATACCCTAAAAGAAAGCATAAGTGAACAGAAATCTAGATTACACATCTATTTGAATACCAACTTTGCAACTGTAGTTTAAAAGAGATCACTATTATATTTTGCAATATTTACCTTAACTGTGTCTTTCCTATCTTTTTAATGTTTGTGTCAGACGAATTGTTGGTAAGTTTACAGTTTTGTTTGCAGATATAAACAGTTGGTTACTTGGTGTCAGACTTCAGATAAATATACCAAATAGAACATAGACTAAAGAAAAAAACCTAAAACTAAAAAAAAAACCCTCTCTATCCATTGTTAGAGTGAGCAGGCATGATGGAATTCTCCCAGCTGTTGGTTTTATTGGTAAGACCTTGAATCTTTATATCATGATGCATAGTCAAACTGAAGTTAGTGGGGCTATGCCCAAACCAATCAGCACTGGGACCTAAGTGGCTACTAGTGAGTAAGGTAAAGAAGAAGTGTAGATACCATTCCATAAACCCCAAAGATTGTTTTTTATTCATACTAGATTCTATGATCACAAAGCTTCTCTGAACTCACTATATCCCTGAAAATGTATTATGTAGTCAACAGTGCTCACTAAAAGATTATGTTCCTGAAAAAATAATGTACTCGACAAATACAAAGTAATAGTGCCATCTGCTGTTCTTATTTTGTGTAATAAAAAGATGTCAGGATGTTACTTCATTTTACTTTGCTTTCTGTTGTAAAAAAAAAGTGTTAATCCTTGCAGTTATTTTCTTTCTAGTTATGTACACATATTGACATTAGCATTAACAAAGACTAGAATGGCATGGTATGCCATTAATAAAGTACTGTAGCACGGTTAATGTCAACTCAAAATGAAACATTAAAACAAACATCAGGTAGACTTTGGACATAAGGATGATCTAGCAGGTAGGGCACAATCTCTCTTATGCAACAAAACTATGAAAAAACTCTTTAAAAAAAACTCTCAAAATCTTGCTTTTAATAATTTTTTTACAGTTCTAGCTAAAACAAAAAAAAATTCACATTTTTCAGTGAAGGACATTATATATTGCACCTTTTGGAAACAGAACAAAAATGGCTACTTATATACACATACACAGAGCAATGTTCTGTATTGAAATTTGACTTTATCAACTTAATGAATTCAGTACTCTATCACTGTTTCGTTCCTGAGTCATGGTTAGGAGAGTTTTAGGGATGGGAGAGAAGCAAATCATCCCAAAGCAACATCATTATTTGCAAAAGCAACATTCTCTCCCCCCCAGTCTTCTTCTCTCACCATCACCAGAGAGAGGTAAACAGAAGACAAGATAAGTTCTCAGAATTACCACAAATATTATCCCTAAGCATATATCAATCACCATTTGACAGATCTCAGGACACAGTATTTCCATTGGTTTGTCCATTACTAAAGACAACCAACAAAATGAGTGGCATAAATTAGATGCTCAAAGAAGACTAAAGATTTATTCTCATAGAAATTTTGAGGAATTCAGCAGCTTTTGAGATAAACAGGTACCCAAATGTACATGTTCTTGATGCATAAGGCCAGGCATTCAAGAGGCTTACGGAGTCAATGTTTATTTATTTCCACACAAAGCCAACTAAAAAGGAGCTAAGGCTGTTTCATAGGAGGAAAAATCTTGCAAATATTTATGCAGATACCAGTTATTCTAAACTAGACCTTAATTCATCAAGTCAGATTTTGGAAGATAGCAAAGACCATAGCCTGAAAGACCTAAGGACAAAATTCTGAAGTCCTTAGTTTTATTCACTCCTTATTCAGGCAAACTCATGGTTTGTGAATCAAAGTGTAACCCCCAAAGAGCTCACCTAGGTTCCCGGGGCTCTGTGTGCTGGTAGCTCAGGGAGAGGCCCGCTATCCCTGGTAGGGAGGGAGAGCCAAGGGCAGAGACAGAGTCTGCTTGGCAAACAATAGGGCGAGAGATGTCCATCTCAGGGAGCTGAGGACCGGGGAAAAGCCATTTTGGAGCAGTCTGAAGCTAGCCAGGGAAAGGGCAGGACTGGCTGTGTAGGGAGCTGGTGAGTCCCAGGCCTGCATGCAGGGTTCCCTGTGAGAACTGGCCCCTGGGGACCTAAAAGCAAGATCCCTCAGCTTGAGACTTTCCCTCTCCAAGGTGACTCCCAGTCTGTAGAGTTTTCTGGGAAAATTTCTCCCAGGCAGGCTGAGTTAGCCCTCCAGCTCTCTAGGTGAGATCAGTCACCACATGGCACCACTACTCTGGCTGCTAGTCCTGGGTTGCTGCCTACTCTGAGTGTGTCTGAGAGCTGGAGTGGGAGACTAAAGTTTGGATTTTAGTATAGTTTTGTAATGTGCACCTTTAGCCCTGCACCCCTTGGTGGTGAGGGGAAATCCTGGGACTAGAAGTAGCCTAACTCCTGCATAAAGAACGCCTGCCAGCAGTGATCATCAGCCCCTCTACAGTGACTGAGGAGTCCAGAATCATCTCTGAACATGAGGATCATTCACAGAGTTTGTGAGAGCACCATCTTTTAGTTAGCTAGTCAGGGAAATTCTTTGGTAGACCCCTGTTAGGCAAGAGTTAAAAATTCAGTTAGCAGCTGAAACAAAAACCCACGTAACTAACAAGCAGAAACACCGGAAGCCCCAGGACACTGACAACTGTAAACACTTGATAAACTTATATGGTCAAATGTCCCCCCAGTAGCTTGGCTCTTAGAACAGAACAAACCCTCCCTTCACAGCCCTCCGGATATTTGTAAACACTCACACCCACCCCTTTGCCTTACGGTAGTCATGAATAATGTAATCAAAAGTTTGATGCACATGTTCTGTTCCTGTCACTGTCATGTGAAGTGCATTCTCTGTCTCTGTAACAATGTTTGTCTCTGTAAGAACAAGATAAATGCAAATGAAGTGATAAGAGAATGGTATATAATTGGTCACTGTATCCCCACACCTTTGAAGCTGCTTGTCAGTCTTCCCAGTACCGTAAATAAACCCCTTCAGTATTGTCTGTGCCTGCCTGATTCTTGGGGAAAAGAATCTCTTTGCTTCATACCCCTTACTCCCTGAACTATGTCTTCAAGCCAAGGGATAAGGGTTTGGGGATTTTATTACCTGCTGCCTATTAAACCTGAGGAAGGAGTTACCACCTTATCCCACTTGTGAGTCCTTTGGACTGCATTGAATCCAATCAACCACATTGCTAACTGCTGCACAGAAGATATCGTGGTCATAGGTCATCAAGGGCCACAACAAAGTATGTGTAGCAATGGAACATTAACTTTATATTTGCTATATCAGGTCACATGACTAGGGAACTTCACAAGTATTATCAACATGGGCACCAGTGACCTTGAGAATAATGTTTTACCCTATTATATTTATCTCCTGTTTAATATAATTACTGTGTTGAATATATTGTATGTTTTTGTGTTATTTCTTGGGAGTCTCCCATTATTTGGCAAGTAAGTGGGGATTATCCTGTGGTTAGAATTTTTCTCCCAAGCTGCCCCAGTGACTCTGCCAGGAAGGAGTGAGTGGGGTAGAGGCATTGCCAAATAAATTTATATGGCAAGAAAATAAAGCAGTTACACCTTGCTGAGTGGGTGGCGGGATCCAGAACAACCCAGGCCTTTCCATTGAAACCTGTAAGCAGATTGGTATTAAAGGAGGTAACCAGGTGGAGAAGGGATACTACAAAAGTTAATCAGAACACTAAAACCCCTTTTGCCTTTTTATTACTATGGCTAGTGATTCAAACTAAAAAAAGGGCTGTGAACTGTGGACTGAAAATAAGGCAACTGTACATGTTAAAAAAATGTATTTAATTTCTCTGCCATTCTGCAAAATGACACCTGATGGCACTGCAGAGCTGACAATCGTAACAATTCTCAGGAAATAAAACTGGTTGGTTATAGGTTAGCCAGCTATTTCAAATGAATAATTATGGGGCAGTACCTAGGATTGTGAGAGAGCCAAAGCGGCTTTTCCACCTGCTGTCTAGTCTGACCTCTTCCACCTTTGACAAGCAGCCCAGGAGAGGTATAAAACAGTTGCCTTGCCATAACATATCAGGTCAGCGAGGAAGGGCTAAAATGTTCTTTCAGTGAGACTGGTGGAGTTTGTGAATGGTTTCTGTTGACTGGAGGTGCAGAATTCATCAACACAAGCTGCCAAAGCCTAAGGGTGTCATTTTACAGCTTCCTGTACTGATGTTGAAAGTTACAACCATAAGTTTTCTGGAAGCCATTCAATTTCCCTACTGATTTAATTAGATTTAGTTGAAAACATAGGTAAAAGTGTCCTGGTGACTGAACTAAAGAATATTTGTTTGTAGTGTTGTAGCCATGCTGGTCTCAGGATGTTAGAGACAAGGTGAGTTAGGTAATAAATATCTTTCATTTCACCAACAGAAGTTGTTCCAATAAAAGATATTACCTCACCCACCTTATCTCACTAGAGAATATTTGTATTTCAGAGTGTTTCTACGTGATTTGGAGATTGTGGGAAAGGTATTTGTTGTAGATATTGTGCTGTGAAAAAATCTTACAAAGAAACTATTGGATAAAAGAGCGACATCAAGTTATGTGCACAAGTATTAATAAGGAACCTTCAACTTTTGGACTACTGCAGCCAACTTTAATGGACATGCAAGTGAAATATCTGATTAAGCCTCAATACAGCATCAAAAACCATTACCATATTTTTATCAACCAAATCTGAGCAAAATAAACCCCACAAATCATATACCCTAGACATAGCCCCCAGACTGAAGTAATATCAGTTTTCAGAGAGAGAGACAGAGAGAGAGAGAGAGACACTCCATCTGCTACATTGTAATAAGTGCAGTATAATATCAGCATTGTAGGGCTGTGTATATATATCTTCCTACTGTATTTTCCACTGCATGCATCCGATGAAGTGGGTTTTAGCCCACGAAAGCTTATGGTCAAATAAATTTGTTAGTCTCTAAGGTGCCACAAGTACTCCTCATTCTTTTTGCTGATACAGACTAATACGACTACCACTCTGAAATAAGGCACGCAGAGACCCTGCATACATATGTATATCATCTGCAAATTTTGCCAACTCAGTGTTCACCTCCTTATCAAGGTCATTTATGAATATATGCAACAGAACAGGTCCCAGTACAGATCCTTGGGGAAGCTGCTATCCACCGCTCTCCAATATGAAAACTGACCATTTATTCGTACCCTTTGTTTCCTATCTTTTAAACAGTTAGTGATCCATGAGAGGACCTTCCATCTTATCCCATGATTGCTTACTTTGTTTAAGAGCTCTTGCTGTGGGACCTTGTCAAAGGCTTTCTGAAAGTCCAAGTACATTATATCAACTGGATCACCCTTGTGCATGTGTTTGTCGACATCCTCAAAGAATTGTAATGGATTAGCAAGACATGATTTCCCTTTACAAAAGGCGTGTTGACTATTCCCCAACAAACTGTGTTAATCTATGTGTCTGAAAATTCTGTTCTTGATTATAGTTTCCACCAATTCACTTGGCACTGAAATTAGGCCTACTTGCCTGTAACTCTCAGGATTACACCTCTAGGGCCTTTTTAAAAAATCAGTATTACATTAGCTATCCTTCATTCATCTGGTGCAGAGGCTGAGTTAAGTGATAGGTTACATGCCACAGTTAGTAGCTATGCAATTTCATATTTGAGTTCCTTCAGAACTCTTGCATGAATACCATCTAGGTCTGGTGATTTCTTACTCTTTAATTTATAAATGTGTTCAAAACCTTTTCTACTTGTTTCTAGAGAAATTCTCCAGTCACACATTGTTTGCTTGATCTTTATTCTGGATAAAGAAAAGTCACTCCACACTGAGATGAGTGCTGCAAACCCAGAGTATGCGGAGTTGAAAGCCCAGAATTTCTAAAATGGTGCCCTGGCAAAGAGCCAGGAATGTGTGTGTATTGATTGGCAGAATCACAGCTCTCAGGTAAATAACAACAGTGAGCATGTGCAAGATTGGTGGCTATTGAGCATGCACTGTAAGGGCTGACCGACAGGTCAGTTAGCTGAACAGCTAGCTAGTCATAGCCCACTCATACTAGTCACAACTTGTTCTAAAGGTCAGCGCTGTCAATCAGAACTCTGAAATAATGGTTGATACTGGCCATGTGCGAGTGAGGTAATTATTTCTAAGAATACAAAGGTATATTAGAAGAGAGCCACAATGCAGCATAAAAGGCCACCTACCAGCAGACTCTTTTGGGAGTCGGAGTCTGAGTCAGAGGGAGAGAGAGAGATTCAAGCAGAAGTAGATGGAGGAACTGGAAACTGATACAAGAGATTTTCCAACTGCTCTGTTCTGTGGAAAGAATACAGCACTAAGAGCGCTGTGCTGCCACCACTAGCTGAAGCTGGGAGAGATCAAAATTAAACTTGTTTAAAATAATAAAAATGGAGCGGTGACAATGAATCACAGTGTTACAGTATACTTAGATATGGATAGTTGTTTATAAATATAGAGGTTTAATAATTAATAAAGATAATTTTATGTGGTTACAGCTAGCAATAACAAGATGGCGTTCGCAAGAGACACAGTCAGAGAAATCCAAAATGGAGATCTGGGGGAGAATCGGCCAATATTAAGCAAGCAGGCTGAGGTGAAACAAAGGTCACTTCAAACCTGAAGGGAGGGGTCAATTAAGCATAACACAGGTCTCCAATCAGGTCCAGCTTTGATTGACTGAGGGCTTAAACCTGATTGGTTGGAATGCTTAGGATTGTAAAAATAACCAATCAGAATAGGCCAAAATCTGTATATAAGACAGAGAACTGACAGGTCTGAGTCAGTAAGTGCATGTGTGGAAAACCTGAGAGAAAGGAAGCAGAAGCAGGAAAGAAGAAAACATCTAAAAGAGTGACATCACAGGAAAAAGGAAAGCAGAACAGGGAGCAGCAAAGCAGAAAAATATAGACAGAGCAGAAGGACTACTCAGAGGGAAGGAAGACTACAGGAAAAGTAAGTTTGGTGATTTCAATAATAAACTGTGTGAGTGGGTGTGTCTGAAATAAGAAAACGGGATGTCTGTGTATGTATGTTTATTATGTTTGTTATTATATAGTTTTAATGTTTAAATAAGTAGTTTGTTGCCAGCATCCTATATGTGACCCACCATTGCATACAGAATGTAATCACTGAAAAGCCTTTTCTAACTGTATTATACCTTAATATGCATCTGTGCTAATACAGTTTATCTTGCAATATGTCTTATAAACTGTAAGAACTAATGTATTGTTTCTCTAAATATGCATTTTAGATTTATTGTATTAGGGTTGTGTTAAATAAAGGTTATTTTTCTTTTTGAAGAATTACTGCCTGAGTGTCAGTCCTTTGAGTGGAAGGCTGTATCCGTGACCTCCCAGGGGTTAACAGAATTAGTCTGTTCTCGGAATTCTCCACAGGCTGAAGGGAAACCCCCGGTAAAACTCTGGCAATTCCTCTAGGGTGGGCCACCTGTTTTCACCTACCAAAGCCATACAAATTGAGAATTAAGTTACGGATATAGGCAGGCCATTGTAGGGCTGCCTGGAGTCTGATTTGGGGGGGGTAACAAATCTGGCAGTGAGCGCTCCATCTCGAGGAGTGGAGAGTCAGGCTCAAGGGCCACAGAGATGATATCCTGATGCAGAAATTGTTGCTGGTCCCTGGGCTGTGGTGTTGCGGAGCATGGCGTGTGAACGGCAGCCCACAGCGACTTTTGTTTAGCGTTAGCGGGAGCCGCGGGACATTTGTAGGAGCCCTGCAGAGGTTCCGCATCTGCTGCGGGGGATGTCGGCACCGGGGTGGAATGCGCTGCTGGCACCGGGTCCATTGTCGGTACCAGCAGGATGGTGCCGAGGAGAGCTTACCGCTGTGGGAAGTCGGGTACCTGCTTTTGCGCCCCGTGCAAGCAGCTGCAGCTGAGGTGCTGGGGCAGTCAGAGACGCCTGCTGTTGGCGCTGTCAGCACTGAGGGTAAAGATCTTGCAGGAGACCCTTTACCCTTTTGAAGGTTTCTGCGCAGAGACATTGGGGCTTCCTGCCTCTTTGCCTGAGAGGGTGAAGCCACACTCCCCGTCAGTTCCGACTTAGCAAGGGAGGTGAGGGAGAGGGTTTACTGCCCATTGCCATAGGCGGCTGCAGAGCTTTCTCCATTAGGAGCATTTTTAGCCGCAAGTCTCTGTCATGACGAGCCCTAGTTTTCAAGTTGGTGCAGTGGAGACACTTGGCAGGGACATGTGTCTGACCGAGGCATTTCGTGCAGAGTGAGTGCTCATCAGACCACGGCATAGGCTCCTTGCAGGAGCCACATTTCTCAAAGCCCAGGGACTCCGGCATCATGGAAGTAGGATTGTCTGGAGGGAAGTCTCAATGGGAGATGAACGTGAGACTTTTTTTTTTTAAACTAATGAACTATTCTAAAGGAAGGGAGAGAACTGGGATATATCTAGCTAACTATTTCTATTTCTTTCTACTTATTTCCTTCAGTGACCAGAGAGAAGGTTAGCACTGCCCCAAGTTCCGTCTTCAGCTGAGGACGGTTGAGAAGGAACTGAGGGGGGAGGGGTGCAGGACGCACACGCTCAGGCAGACTCTAATGACGCCGCAGGACAGCAGCTGAGTGCGTGCATCCCGACCAGGCACTGCTACCGAAGATCTCCGATCAACGGTGCCGGGACGCACCATCACCTGGAGTGGAGCACCCACAGGGACAGCACTTGAAGAAGAATCTAAATTTAGGAATATAAGCTCTGTATCAATTGCAAAATTGTTTGCATCTGGGAAACACCCACCAGACAGTAGACAATCAGCCTGAATGGGCCATTAGTATCTTCAAAGTCTTATTGTTCTTCCTAATCTCCCACCTTCCTGAGAAGCTTCCTGGGTTCCTGTTTTGACACGACAGGGTCTGGTGATCATGTCAGCTGGTACTAGCCCGCATCTTGGGCTTTCAGTGTTTTTCCATTAAGGGGGGGGGTCCAACTGGGAAACAAGATTCCTGCCATATGTAAATTCTATCTAAGGCTGGAGAGTGAGTTAATCCAGGTCGCCGGTTCTTCACTGAATCCCCACCCAGGATGACTGCTGGAAACACCCAAGACTGATCTGCGGAAAAGGACTGGGACCCAGGCTGAGAAAGGTCAGCCTGTGAAGGGTATACCTAGAGATTTAAGCTGCAAGCACTGCAGTTTACCTTCAAGAGACTCTGCAACCGGCATAAAACAACATTTAGGGTGAGAAATTACTATTTGTAGCCAATTTCTTTAATGTATTAAGCCTAGTTTGTGTGTTTTATTTGTTCAGTAATCTGCTTCAATCTGTTTGCTATCCCTTATAACACTGGTCTACAATTTTTGAGAAGTCGTCTGCTTCAGAGATAAAATGTGCTATTTATTATGTATTTTGATGTGCTGAATTCAAATATGACAATTAAAACAACTGATTGGCTACCGTTTCTAAGGTATTTAAGTTTTTACATTTTATGTCTATGTATATTGTGTAGATAGAGTTTTAATCATAAATTGTAAACCTAGGTCTTTTCATGTGTTTATGGTTGCTTTACATGATAATATTTCACCTGTCCTGTTTATGTAACACTTTAAAAATCAGCAAAAGGGTTATATAAATAAAATGTATTATGAAACAAAAGGCAAAAAACTATTCTGTACACAGTTTAGTCCTATTCAGTGTCTACTCGGCGCTTCTTGGCTTGTCTCTTGTATTCATTAAATGGAGCATCTCTTGTCACTGTCCAGCAATAGTCTGCAAGCATTGATGGGCTCCATTTGCCCTGATAGCGTTTCTCCATTGTTGCAATGTCCTGGTGAAATCGCTCGCTGTGCTCGTCGCTCTCTGCTCCGCAGTTCAGTGGAAAAAAATCTAGACGAGAGTGCAAAAAATGTATCTTTAGTGACATGTTGCAACCAAGGCTTTTGTATGCCTTGAGGAGGATTTCCACCAACAACCTGTAGTTGTCTGCCTTGTTGTTTCCGAGAAAATTTATTGCCACTAACTGGAAGGCTTTCCATGCCGTCTTTTCCTTGCCACGCAGTGCATGGTCAAATGCATCATCTCGAAGAAGTTCACGAATCTGAGGACCAACAAAGACACCTTCCTTTATCTTAGCTTCACTTAACCTTGGAAATTTTCCACGGAGGTACTTGAAAGCTGCTTGAGTTTTGTCAATGGCCTTGACAAAGTTCTTCATCAGACCCAGCTTGATGTGTAAGGGTGGTAACAAAATCTTCCTTGATTCAACAAGTGGTGGATGCTGAACACTTTTCCTCCCAGGCTCCAATGACTGTTGGAGTGGCCAATCTTTCTTGATGTAGTGGGAATATCTTGCACGACTATCCCATTCACAGAGAAAACAGCAGTACTTTGTGTATCCAGTCTGCAGACCAAGCAAGAGAGCAACAACCTTCAAATCGCCACAAAGCTGCCACTGATGTTGGTCATAGTTTATGCACCTCAAAAGTTGTTTCATGTTGTCATAGGTTTCCTTCATATGGACTGCATGGCCAACTGGAATTGATGGCAAAACGTTGCCATTATGCAGTAAAACAGCTTTAAGACTCGTCTTCGATGAATCAATGAACAGTCTCCACTCATCTGGATTGTGAACGATGTTGAGGGCTGCCATAACACCATCGATGTTGTTGCAGGCTACAAGATCACCTTCCATGAAGAAGAATGGGACAAGATCCTTTTGACGGTCACGGAACATGGAAACCCTAACATCACCTGCCAAGAGATTCCACTGCTGTAGTCTGGAGCCCAACAGCTCTGCCTTACTCTTGGGTAGTTCCAAATCCCTGACAAGGTCATTCAGTTCACCTTGTGTTATGAGGTGTGGTTCAGAGGAGGAGGATGAGAGAAAAATGTGGGTCCTGTGACATTGATGGTTCAGGACCAGAAGTTTCATCCTCTTCCTCTTCCTCGTCTGACTCAAGTGAGAACGATTCTGGTGCATCAGGAACCGGCAGTCCTTCTCCGTGGGGTACTGGGCGTATAGCTGATGGAATGTTTGGATAATGCACAGTCCACTTTTTCTTCTTTGACACACCTTTCCCAACTGGAGGCACCATGCAGAAATAACAATTGCTGGTATGATCTGTTGGCTCTCTCCAAATCATTGGCACAGCAAAAGGCATAGATTTCCTTTTCCTGTTCAACCACTGGCGAAGATTTGTTGCACAAGTGTTGCAGCATATGTGTGGGGCCCACCTCTTGTCCTGATCTCCAATTTTGCAGCCAAAAGAAAGGTGACAGGCTTTCTTAACCATAGTGGTTATACTGCGCTTTTGTGATGCAAAAGTCACTTCACCACAAACATAGCAGAAGTTATCTGCACTGTTCACACAAGTACAAGGCATCTCTGCTCACTTTGGCTAAACAGAAATGTGTCCCTTTGCAAAATCAAACACTGACAAATAAGAGAGCACGACACTGTCTGATTTCTAGAGCTGATATAGGGCAATTTGTTCAGCAGAGTGATGTAAGCTTCGTTATGATTGCATGATCCATGACTTCTAGGAATAACATGATGCAGTTCATATCATGTATGACGCAATACCAGCTTCAGATTGCATCATTCATTGTTTTGCCTAAAAAGCAAGTACTGTCCAAACCCAGTCATAGATTTATTCATAGATCCAGTCAAAGATGTATTTTAGTCATTTCTGGTTTAAATTGAGATCCCTTCCCTTTATAACTCACTTATCCTCCGCCATTCCCAAGTCAAGGGTCGTATATACTGACCCAATAGCATATCTTGAAAACTAGAGCCAATCAACAATTTTAAGCATCATTTTCGTTCTCAGTGACCCAGAATTAGTAACGTTTGACTACATTTATTTCAGAAGCATTTTGGCTGTAGAGCAGTGTAATCACTTAAAATCTGTCTTTTGTAGTTAATAAACTTGTCTTGTTTTCTAAACCAGTTTGTACAATTCATATCGGGGGGAGGGGTAAAAAGCTCTGCATATGTCCCTCCTCATTGAGGGAGGGGGTGATTTTAATGAGCTTGTGCTGTACAGATCTCTCTATACAGTGCAAGACAATATTATTTTGGATTAACCCCCAAAACGAGGTGTTCACACGTTGGGTGAATTGGGTAAATTGGGTAAATCCCTGAGCTGAATCATCCCACACAGAGCTGAGAGAGAGAGAGAGAGAGAGTGTGTGAGTGAGTTACAGAAGGCTTGAGGGCCTGGCACAGCAAGGACAGAGTGAGGAAGCCCATGCTGATAGAATGGGCGGGCTCAGTGGGACCCCACTATAACAAGTGGCATCCTGGATGGGGGGGTCCAAACCTGTCACAGTGGCGCAGCAAGCAGGGTAATGTGTACAGCTTGATGCTCTGAGACACTGGTGGTGATTTTAAGTGAGTTTTAAATGTGTTGGCTAGAGAACAAAGTGGTTACTGGTTTATTGTCTGTTTGCTTATTTTGGGCAAGGGAAGTAGGGGCAGAAAAAGTAGGAAAATAAGTGAAGCTACCAAAAAGTTGGAGCTCCACAGGTTGCAAGTAGAAGAAAACAAAAAGATGCATAAGAGACAAATGGAATTAAAACATGGAAATTGATGAGTAAAAAGCAGCCCACCAGAGAGCCATGGACCTGACACAGCTAGAGGCTGATAAAGAAATGCAGGCAGAACAGGCCAGGCAAAAAGCTGCTCTGGAACTGCAAGCCAGAGAAATGGAGGCAGAAGCAACCAGGCAGAAAGCTGCCCTGGAACTGAAGGACAGGTTGAGGAAGCCCAGGCTGGTGGAACGGGCGGGCTCAGTGGGACCCCAGTATATCAGGTGGCATCCCGGATGGAGGGGTCCAACCTATTAAAGCAAGGAAAAGAGAAACGAAAGACAAAGAATTAGTCTAAGAACAGAAGCTGAACTCTTAAGAGCAACTATGTTGACACAAACTGCCCAGATCATTAGTTTCCAAAATGAATTAAACAAAGGAAAGAAGGAACAGGAAAAAATGATTCAAGAAATGAAGGAATGGAAACAAAAGGCAATAGATATGCAGGCTGCAGTGAGAGATGTTCTCTCAGATGCAGAAGAAAAAGGGGAAGTGACTCGTGAGGCACATAAACAAATATTAAAAGAGGAATTAAGAGTGAATAGAAGGGTAATAGCAGCAATAAAGTCTGGTAGTAACCAGTGGATTGGCAAAGAAACAGAATCAGATGAAGAGGGTTTTGATTCTCTCTCTTACAACTATTTAAAAGGTTTCCCTCAGGACCTTATGGTCCACTAAGCAAAGAACTGGAAGAATTACAAAAGCCGCCTTTTATAGCCTCAATAGTTACACCTATTGTCACTAAAACTACTGCACATGGAAATGAGGGAGGATGAGAAGAGCAAACAGAGGAAAGACCCTATACCCTGGAACAAATTAAGGCCTTAGGGAAATCCATGGGTTTTCTAAATAAGAATACCATAGTTGGGTGGTTAGCCAAAGCATTAGGGATGCCTAGGTTAACAGGAAGAAACATTTGAGCTTTGATAAAAGAATGTATTAGCTCAGAAGACTTTGCTGGCCTTCCTTGCAAAATCCAGGATGGAGAACAAAGAGAAATGTGATAGAGGAAGAAGTACTGAAATTCTTCTCCCTAAGGAAGACCCAATTGTGTGTTTCCATAAGGAAAGACAACAAACAGGGAAAAGGCCAGAACCATATATAATTAGGAAACAATTGGTATACAAACATTCTGGGCTAACGCCATTATGATGCCATACAATTCAAAAGAGTCTTGTTGCTCGGATTCAATCTGATTTTGAGAATGGCTATGGTCTCGGACCACCCTGAATTTGGCACATTACATGAAAAGTAAAAGAAAAGTAAAAAGGTCATTGCTTATGAGAAAAAGAAAATTTAGGTAGAAATTGGCTTTGGAAAAAACTGTCGCAATATGAGTCTAGGGATCAGATTAATAGATTGCCCACTAAAGAAATGCTTCGAAGATTGGCAAGTCATGAAAAAAATCACATCTACGCCTCCCCCACACTCCAAAGATCATAGAATCACAGGACTGGAAGGGACCTCGAGAGGTCACCTAGTCCAGTCCCCTGCACTCCTGGCAAGACTAAGTATTATCTAGACCATCCCTGACAAGTGTTTGTCTAACTGCTCCCAGCAGGCTAGGAGCCAAATGTCACGGCGCACACCTCCCAGCCCCAGCCAGCCACCCCTCCCAGGGCAGCTCGGCTGCGCTGCGTAAGTTCAGAAGAAGGGTGACCCCTACAGACACCTGCCGACCCGGGAACGGGGCTGCACAAAAACCCCCGACACCCGCTATCCCCGCGTCACGCACTCGCGCACGCGGTCTTGCCCTATATATGCTGTGAAATGCCGCGAGCGCTAACGTAGCTTCCACGTCGTATCTCGCGAGATTTCCCCACTAGCTTCTCGCGAGAATGAAGGGAGGCGGCCACCACGGAGATGGAGCCGCCGCAGCGCGTGCCTACCGGGCTCCCCGCGATACTGGCGGTAACTTCCCCCGCCCACCCTGGCGAGCAGCGCGCGGAGGGACCTTCATCTAGCACGGGAGGGAGGGGCCGTGGGGGCTCCATGGCGGGGCGACGGGTGCGGCCCCGGGGAGGGGAGAGCTCTGGGGCGCCGGTGGGTGGGGGCTGGTGAAGGGGGTCGGGGGGATGTTGGTCTCTGGTACCGCAGTGTGTGGAATAGGGGGAATTCGGCTGCCTTTGGGGAAGTCATGAGGTAGCTTTGGTACGTGACGTACCGGGAGTTATTGGGCTTTCTCCGTTATTCTGGTGGCAAAGGGCTCTCTGGACATGAGAGAGTGAAGCTGTCAAACCCCTCCTGATACAGGCCCAGTTATGTGTGTCACTGGCCTCCGAATGCATCAGGGGCCCTACTTTGCAAACACTGGTGGTGTGAGGCGTCCCACGGAGTGTAAGTGAAGTTACTCACGTGTGTAAGTGTCTGTAAAGTCCAGGCCAATCTGTTTTACTTCATTTTGTTTGTTTCCTTGTTTAAAGGAAGCTTTCAATTGGGGCTGTCTGCTTTAATGTTAAATCATTTTCTTAATCTGCATTCCAAGTCTGTGCTTTTCTGATGTCAGTAATTTAGAAGAGTAAAGTAAAATTCCAGTTTTGCAATTGATAACTGTTAATATGTAAGCCTAGAGTAACAAGGTTAGCTTTGGTACAGGTAACATGAAAGTTTATGTTCTATTTCCTAAAAGTTTCCTAATTGATTTCATGTTTTGTCTGCAGCAGACAGACTGGTCTGAACCATGGCTATTGGGACTTGCCGTTTTCCACATCCTCTGCTTCCTGATCACTTGCTTTTCATTCCAGCGCTACCACCTGCAGATAGGTCATTTTCTCTGCATGGGTGAGTAGAGAATTAATAGCTTGCCTGAGTTTGTGTTTCAGTTTGAAATAGGCATCCATATCTTTAAAGTTATACATATTATTATACATCTCCTCTATGGCACACTAGTGATTATAATTCTGTTTGTGCTCATTTGTTATTATATACAATCACACACCACTTAGTAATATAATATACTGTTCAACAGAATATATATACAATAACATCCCCCTTTTTACCATAATAAGCCTGATTTATTTTTTTTTTTTTGTGCTCTGTCTCCCAAACAGCTTGAACCAGCAATTCAAAAATAGTTTAAATCTTTTGGTCTTGTTGAAGACTTGTGCTTTGCTTAATTTAGGGTGGTTTTGTGGTTGAGAATTATTTAGCAGTTAAGTGGTTTCCATGTACTTTGTGTCTATATTGGCCTCATTGAAGATGACAAAGTTGAATAGCAAGGAGGTAGCCTTGGGAAGAATAGGGACTTTGTGGTTTTTTAATCTGTTTAGGAGGTGAGAAGAATTTTTAGGCCTTCTTTATATTCCATGTACAACCAAAAAGAGCGTACATCTGGAACCTTGTGTAGGTCACCTTTAAGGTCACCCAAGCTGCTTTAACTTTGTGCCTGCGTCATTTTCCACAAAACAGTGAACCATGAGGTGAGCATGTATGTAGACAATACACTTCCTCATTGCACCAGTGTCTCTAAAAATAAGTGATTTAAAATTATACATATTATTATACGTCTCCTCTATGGCACACTAGTGATTATAATTCTGCTTGTGCTCATTTGTTGAATAAGAACTGTTAATAGTCTGGGTATTTATTAGTATTAGTCCAAAGTATGCCAGGCTTCACCTCACTGCAAGTCACTGTTGCTTTTTTCAGAGCCATAAATGGTCAACGGAAATTATCTCTCTTAACAAGAAGTGAGTTCAGGACAATTATCTGAAAGCATACAAAGTTTCAAATTTCTTTGTATAGACGTGCAACTATAATAATATGGGGAGGCTGCGAACTTCGTAGGGGCGGTGTGTCAATCAGGTACAGCAAGGGTGCAAGACACTTACGTATAAAACTAATGCCAGGTATAAAAGTTTGATTTCTTAGACAAATTTTGCAAATAAAATGGATTTAAGATGTTGCTTTAAATTCCTCATTTAAGAAAACAACAACACTATCAAACATTCATCAGGATGTCTCATGTGGCACGTACACAGGGAGGAGGGTTGGCAGAGGACAGGAGAGAGATGATTATTTTGGTGACTCCTAATTAGATATTTCCTAATGTCTGGTATATTTGTTTTTATTTTAACCTATCCAGGCTTTTAGGCAATTGTGTTTTCTAAGAACTAAAAGGTTCTCTTCATGTTTTTTGATTCTAAGTAATTTGGTAGATATTTACAACCTTAGTTCTAAGATAATTACTTATTTTTTGGTGAGGTTTTTGCTTTTACATTAAGTTTTACAACTGAACCATCAGTAAGATTGACTAAAAAGTTGTATTTTATACTGTAGATTTGATTATATTGACCTTTTTCTACGAACTTATACCTGTGCATTTATCATTTTGTAATACTACATTTGTTTTGTGTGCTCACATAATGAGATCTCATGTGGGACACAAACATTCAGAATTATGTTTGTGCAATTAAAGTCTCAGATGTATAATAACTAACCTTTTTGGGTGGGGAGTAATAGTATATATCAGGGGTAGGCAACCTATGGCACGTGTGCCAAAGACGGCACGCGAGCTGATTTTCAGTGGCACTCACACTACCCGGATCCTGGCTACCAGTCCAGGGGGCTCTGCATTTTAATTTAATTTTAAATGAAGCTTCTTAAACATTTTAAAAACCTTATTTACTTTACATATAACAATAGTTTAGTTATATATTATAGACTTATACAAAGAGACCTTCTAAAAATGTTAAAATGTATTACTGGCACGCGAAACCTTAAATTAGAGTGAATAAATGAAGACTCGGCACCCCACTTCTGAAAGGTTGCCGACCCCTGATATATATATAAATAATGTGTACAGGCTCAGAACTGATCACCAGCTGTCCATTTTGTCAAGAAATATTCAACCTAATATTAATTTCCTTCTGCGATCCAGTGGCCTTGGTGTATTGTGCTGAATATATCAATGAACTGGCTGCTATGAATTGGAGGTAATTATACTAACTTCTATTTTCATATTTAAATTTTGCTTTTATTGGTAATGCTGGTTTTATTTGTATAGTCCTCAAAAGCAATTTCTAAATGAAGTATCATGTCCCTCAGCAGTGGAAAGTAGTATAATGGATGGTTTCATTAGTTAACAAACAAAAAAATTGAACATTAAAATTATAATACAATATGTGCTAAGTATTATATTTTATTTAGTACTGTATACCTAACTCTTATCCTTAATGGGGGAAATCATTTACATTGTTTTTCATATGGATCCTGTTTATGCTTTTCTTGTTTGAGCTTTTTAAAAAACATTACAGATCCAGGTTATTTGTTTTTGTTTTAGTTCAAATTAACCTCAGAAAACTTGTGAAAACCCTTTTAAGTCACAAGTAAAAACAGGGTTAGGTGTTTTTTTTGAGGAGGTGGAAGGTATTTTTTGCTTTTGGTCATGAAATTCAGCCATATTTTTATTTGTGCAAGAGCATCTACATTTTTGCATGATTGGTCTCTACTCAAGAGACATAATGTTGGAACAGCAAGGTGTGATAATTCTTGTCTGTTTATATGTCTGGGTCAAGCCTGGGCTAATAATTGTATGAAGTGGGAGGTATGACTTACTGAGGTCAAACTTGGGTACCTAAAATTAAGCACTTAGGGCCAGATTTTTAAGGGCATTTAGGCACAAAGTTGCACATGGGCAGCTAGTGGGATTTTCAAGAGTGCACAAGTACCTAATTGCCACTGAAATCAATGGAGTTAGACACCTAATTGCTTTTTAAAATCCCATTAGATGCATATCTGCATCTTTAGGTGCCTAAATGCCTTTAAAAATCTGGCTCTTAATCTGTACTTAGACACCTAAAAAAAATTGGCCTGATTTTTCAGAGGTACTGAGCATCCGTATCTTCCCATGACTTAAATGAGACCTAGAGGTGTGCATCACCCTGAAAAGTAGGTGTTTTTATTTAGACATCTAACTATTTATCTGTGTGCCAAACTTGAGACATGAATGCTTGAAAATTCTGGCCCGAATGCATAAATACTTTATGTATTCAAATATCAGGAATAATTGAAATTGGTGTCTACAAAAGAAGAGCTATTTCATAAATGTAAGAGTATGTTTTCTTTCTGATGCATAAGCATAGCTTCCTAATGTGAATGTGCACACACAATTTTCAAAGAGGATGTTGTATCTGTTAGTCACTTTGGGTATGTCTACACTGCAGTTGCATACCCGGAGCTGGCCCATGCAAGCTGATTTGGGCTTGCGAGGCTTGGGCTAAGGAGTTAATGTGGTAGCCTGAGTCAGCTATCACAGGTTTTTAATTGCAGAGACATACCCTCAGTTGCGGTGTAGATGTTGAGGCTCAGGCTGCAGCCTAGTCGTTAGGATCCAAGGCGGGATGGTCCTTGAGCCCAGGTTGCAGCCGAGCCCAACCATCTATACAGCAATTAAACAGCCCCTGAGCCTGTCAGCTGGCACAGGCCAGCTGCAGGTTTTTAATTGCAGTGTACAATTCTACCACATTAACAAAAATATTGTGCAGAAATGAAAGGGTAGAGTTGGTTACAGTATGCGTACACAGCAGAACATACATGCACAGGAATTATTTTTTATTGAAATGTAATGTATGAAGTATGCTGAGTAACACTTGTTTTTTTTATTTCAGGTTATTTTCTAAATACCAATATTTCGATTCAAGAGGGATGTTTATTTCCCTAGTATTTTCAGCTCCATTGCTGTTGAATGCTATAATAATAGTGGTATGTGTTTAATTTAAGTTTATATTTATAATAAAGCAGATTATAAATTTAATGTGTCCACATCATATGTAAATATACTTACTTTTCAGATTACCTGGGTTTATAAAACACTGAATGTAATGACTGAATTGAAGACGCTACAGCAAAAAAGAAGAGCAGAAAAAGAAAAGAAAAAGTGAATATTAATTGATTTATTTTTAATAACACTTTATGTAACCATTCCTTCCATCGTGGTGTTTTTTTTTTTTTTTTTTTTTTGGGGTACCCTCGTCAGCTACAAATGGTCCTTGTTTACATGTGATATGAATATGGCCATGCAAACAGAAAAAAAGCTGATTTTAAAAAAAACCTTCATGCTCTTTACCATACAATAGTTTGTTTTGTGCTGCACCAATGTTGTAGCCTCAGCTAGTTTAGACTTTCATATCTTTTGCTCAATAATTACTTGTCCATAAATTACATATTTATTTCATAGGGTGTTCATTAAGGGTCTGATTTGAAATCCACGTAAAGTTAATTGGAGCTTTGGTACGGATTTCAGTGGGTGGTGGATTATACCCCATCTTTGCTTACAGTGTTTTATTATGAAATTCAAGTGTTGATACATTGGGAAAAAAAACTGTAAAAAAAGTATTGTGGATCTCGTGCGTCCCACCAGGTGTATGTTAATAAGCAACTCTTACAGAATCAGTTTACAAATAAAAAATTTTTTTTTTTTCTAACTCCCGGTCCTGTAAATTTCAGCTGAGACGTGATGGTCAAGATGGGTTCTGAAAAATATTTGGCAGTCATGGTGGATAATCAGCCGAACATGAGTGCCCACTGCAACACTGGCCAAAAGGACTATTGCAATCCTGGAGAATCTCAAGTAAGAGTAGGAAGGCTGCTTTACCTCTGTATCTGGCACTGGTGCAACCACTGCTGGCATACTGTATCCAGTTCCGGTGTCCACAGTTCAAGAAGACTGTTGATATATTGGAAAGGGTTCACAGGAAAGCCACAAGAATGATTTAAAGGATTAGAAAACATGCTTTATAATGACTGAGCTCTTTAGGTGGGATACCCAAAAGGGACTTAGACATTTGCAACATAGCATCACAATGCCTAACTGCTAAGCAACAGGAGCAACGGGACCCACAAAGCTGAGAGAGTCACTTAAGCTTCCTATATGATGCATGGGAAGAGCTAGGCACCTAAGAATGCAATCTTCAAAGCCAGCACACCAGGCAGGGAGTCGTCTAAGCTAGCAATGGCAAATGCTGACCAGAGTGGTATGTCCTAAGACCCGTCTGTCTGTCAGAGATAGTGCCTATCTTTGCTTAGCAAGCTGTGACTGGAAACCCCTCTGGAATCGTGGCTTAGGAGCCTAAGGCACTTCTTGCAGAAATGAGTTAGAGGCCTCTATTGCTCCATACAAAATGGGGCGCTGCCCACTTGACAATTTTTAGCATAGTGGAGAAAGCACTCACCTTGGATGGGGGAGAGCCAGGTTCAATTCCCGTCTCTGCCAGAGAGGGAAAAGATTTGAACAGGTGGTTTCCCACACCTCAAGAAGGTGCTATAATCCGTTAGCTATGGGAAATTGTGATGTGGGTCTCTCTCAATCTCATAAGATGTTCCACGCGGATCCGTGATGATTGATTGGAGCAGGGTGACTGGGTGCAGGATTTTCCACTTCCTAGGTGGGTGCTCTAATCACAGTGCTACTGTCATATTCTCTGTCACCCAATGACTGTTCCACTGTGGCTAAAAACCTAGTCATTGGGCCAAAGACGAATGCAGTATGACTGAAAAGATGATCTGATACAGACTTCCAAAGAACATATTAACATTAAAGGCTGAATATTAATCTGCATAAGCAGAATAATACTAAGATCCCAAGTTTACACACATATATAAACTTAACTTTAATCACTTGAGTAGTCCCCTTAATGCCAATGAGACTACTCATATGAGTAAAGTTAAGCATATGCATAATTTTTTGAGGGATGTGGACCCATGTTTGTATCACAAGTGTATTTAGGTTGTGGTAAACATGTACAGTGATTTGGCTGCAGATAATTTCCTTGATCCTCTCTACAATAAGACTGACTATAGCTGTGTAAAAACGCTTGCCCCACCAGTGGAAAAAATAGGATTTTGTGAAAAGAGGTACTGGTTGTTTTTACTTATGAAGTCATAGTATGGCAATCTGCCATTTTCAACAAAATGTGTTTAGTGTTGTAAATGGCTATAATTCACCCTTAATCAAATTAATAAGTTTTCACAATCTGTCCTTTTAATGTGAGATAAGGAAAATGAAAAATGGTTTTTCTAGCACTGTATAAAATTCTCATGGGATCGGCTGTTATAAACAAAACTGCGATGTCTGAACTTAGACTTACAAGAGAATTCATAGAGCAGTTATAAATAAATGTAACAGGGGGAAAAAATAAGGACCCCTTCCTGTTTCCAAGCATCCTGTACTCTATTTCTCTCTTTAGATTCTGATCTTGCAAGCTGATCAATGGGGACAGTTCCCTGCACCTTTGTAGAGCTGAACCAAAATCAGTGAAGCTCGTGCAGGCCCAAGAGTCCATCCACACAGATCACCTTATAAGGGCTGGAACCTTCAGCATCAGGGACATGTCTGGCTTTGTCTTGTACAGCAAGACAACAATGTTGGAGCATAATAAATAACATACTGCAATACTTAACAGAATAACACATATGCCAATACGCAATCTTTAAGTAAAAATGACAGTTTTAGCATTGAGGAAGTTGGACATCACCATAATGCTACAATAATTTGCATACTTTTATGTGGATAGAAGCTGAATGTTTTCTTTGTTAAAAATCAATTAATACAAAAGCACAGTGGCTTTTTTTTCCAAAGTGTGGATGATATGTGCACATTCAGAGAGAATAGGTGCCAAATCAATAAAGAAGGTATTTTTTTAAAATTGGAGTCTTAGCTTTGTTCAGCTCCAGGAAACACTAAAAATACACTTTAGAATGCTAAGTATAATTGAAGCAGCACATGGTTTTAAGCCTTCTCTGTTAAAAGGTCTCTTAAAGATAAATAGCAATACATTTAAGAAAAATAATTTAGTTGTATAAATTAATGACTGCAAACTGAGCCAAATGTGATTTCCAAATGAAGTAAAATGTAAATAACAAAAGTATTCCTGCATTTTTTTCCCCATGGGATTATCAAGCCTTACTTATGTTGATTACTTTTCCTTTAGATAACCTTTTTGTGTAACATTATGAAGGAAATTTTAAGTTTTAGAGTGAGGGAAATACATACAAGAACAATAAAAAATGTTGTTTCATTTTTTTTTATAATTTGAAAAAGTGTTTTTAACCATAAGAGCATCCCTCAGAGAATTAAATGGAAAGTGACGATTGTGTTGGTTATAATAGGAATGGATTTATGAAGTGATAGAACAATAAATGTAACCTAAAAGCCTACGTGCTGACAAACCTAAAATAATTACATCCTGAATTCAGACAGTTTTTGCTGGCTTCAGCTTTCTATATGTATAAGTAACTTGGGACTAAATTTTTATTTGTGGTGGAAAGCCTGAGTCCACATGCTTTGCCTGGAACATTTCTCCTTCTCAGTGAACCTGGAGCCGCAAAGACACAGCCAAGGGATAGCTGCTCTACTAACTACTGCAGACTTAGGGCTACAAAAGGGAATTTAGTCATTGGATTCATGTAACCCGCAGAGACAAGCTACACCTCCAACATGCCCTGATCTCTTCTCAGTGCTATGGGGAGAGTCACTGTGGAATAATGCTAAAAGGTGCATGAGGAGTATGACGTCCACCTGTCATCCTTCCTGTAGCCCAGCTTTCTCTGTATTTGAATCATGGCACTTCTGGTGCATTAGGTGCCTCTGAAAGGCGGGCAATTAAGACTGTGCCCTAAATTTGCTAAAGAACCCTAAATGTAATAGAATTTGAAGTTAACATCATTCCAAATGCAAAACTGGTTAATGAGGTGAGGTGAATTTCCCCACAGACACTTGATGCGGCTCTGTCTGGAAACTTGAAAAGAGGAGGAGAAGAAAACACAAAACAGGGAGGAGTCAGTTTTTAACAGTGTCATTCTATATAAGAGGACACACACTCTGGCTTGGAACAGGTTTACTGAAAGTAATGTGTTTAAGTTCAATAAGACAAAAAGTCAAGATTATTTTGCCCCCTTTTTATTTTAAAGTTGAACTAAATCTGTTAAGAATAAGGACATCTACTAGTACTGACATAGACCCCGATACAGCGATCACTTAGGGCTAGATTTTGAAAGGTATTCAGATGCCTGAAGATGCAGATTGGTGCCTAATGGGATTTTCAGAAGTGTTTAAGCAAGTTAGGCACCTAACTCCCATTGATTTCAATGGGATTGACCATTAAGAACATGCATAATTTTAAAACATGAGTAATTGATGGGACTACTCACATGCATAAAGTTATGCATAGATGTAAGTGCTTTGCTGGATCAGGGCCTCAAGTAGCATACTCATTTTGATAAATTTATAATGTATGCATTTCAGAAAATGTTCAACATAGCTTCTGCTAGGGTACTATATTAACTTTACAACTTTGCATTTTTTTTTTTTCTTTTTTTTTTTGTTAAAGGATTGTCATATAGAGGAGGAAAGGTTTGGTTTGCCTTTTTTACATAGGTTTTAATAGTATAAAAACGTTGGGGAAAAGTTTGAAGTCAAAAATAACATGAATTTTGGTGATCAAAATTACACTGAAGTTTTGGACTCTACCTTTTCCGATTGCTTGAGCTATAGCAACTTTGTTGTTGTTTTAATGAAAGAGGTTATATGTTAGGGATTCAGATGATAAAGAACCAAGTTTCTAATTTAGTGAATGTTTTATTCCTCTCTCATCATTTTGAACTGTTTTTAACGTATATATTAGTCTTATGCTTTTTAACATAATTGGGGGAAAATATTGCAAACACTGTAACTTTACAGTGTGACTAAAAGCAGTTTGTGCAAGTTGTTAACCAAAGTCTGTATCTTGGCACAGAAAACTCAGATACTGTATGTCTGTGTATATATTTGTATCCAAGTTAAATATTTTTAAATGCAAAACACCCCAGAAATCTTGTATATGTTCAAAAAATAAGGGTCAGTTTACATCCAGTACAGGTGTAATATGAGTAGGGAATACCATGGTTAATTAGGATTTATGGGGCCCTATGCCGTATTATTAAAGTGGTGCCCCTATGCCCGATTTGCTCTTAGCAACACAAATGTAAGCTTACAGTATTGAAAAACTTGCCACATGCACTTTATTAAAACCAGCTTAAACAAGTTAAGCACTCTATAATGCTAACGAACTATTTGTACGTTTCCCCCACCACCACCATCATTACTGACGCACACCGAGCTTCGTACGGAGCAGGCGCTGCAGCAGCCTGGGCTTGCAGCCTGGAGGGGGAGGGACGAGGCAGCAAAGGATACAGAGCTGCCCTGCTGGTGGGGGTGGGGGAGGTATGGCAGAGGGAACAGGGTCTCCAGTTGCTCCATGGGGCCTGGGCTGAGAGGGCTTACCTGGAACAAGGAGCACCCACTGGTCAGGGTGTCCATCCACTGCGTGCCAGTGCTGCCTCCTGCCCAGCATGGTTGAGGAACCCCATGCTCCCTGGCCTCTGCATTCAAATAATAGCTGGGGCGGGTGCACGGGGCAGGGGGCGAGCTGCCTGCACAGCACCCTCCCACCAGTGCTGCCCCATGCCTGGCAGGGGCCCAAGTGTGGAGGAAGGAGATGGGGGGGGGGCTGTGCCACGGAGGAGCCCAGCTGTCCGCAATGGTTCAGCAACCAGAAACCCCTGGGCCTGCCATCGAGCCTCCCCCTTGTACCACCAAGTGGTATGAGCCTCTGGGGTGAGGAGGTGGGGTCAGAACAGAGCTGCAGAGGCTGAGAACTCCTCTCCGCCCCTGTCAATGGCTGGAGCCCTCAGCTGGCAGCCAGCTGGCCAAGAGGAGCAAGGGGGCAGGGAGAAGGCAGCCCTGGGCCCGCCGGCCAAGAGCAGCCGGGGGGGAGGGGCTGGGCCGGAGAGGAACCAGCACCTTGCCTGCTTGGCTGTGGCGCGCATGGAGCATCAGGCCGGGCTAGCGCACAGTGCCCTCTTTGGCAGGGTCCCCTGGGCACCCAAAAGGGCTGTCCCTGGTCCTGGTAGTGCCCCAAATTTTCTCGTGCCCTACGCAGCCGCATATGCCTAAGGACGGCTCTGATTGAATGTTTCACACACAAAAACTGACTTCTTATTTCTCTTGTGATATTTTCCATACTGCCCATCTCCCTAGTAGCTAAGCAACTAATTGCAACATCTAGGAATGAGCAAGAATTCCGAGACTGTAAACACTTCAGAGCAGATACTTTGTGTTACGTATATTTTTACTATTGTAAAGTGCCCCATACACTCATGATTTAAATAAAAACCTCTACAGGAAAATCACTTTAAAAGGATAATTTATGCATCACACTGCAATGTAAGGTCCAAATCCAGCAGACAAGTATATATATGCTTAATGTTGATTCTAGTGGAATTACTCATGGTAGTAAAGTTAAGCATGTTGGTAAGTGCTTGCAGGGTCAGGGCCTAGTACTGTAAATAGCTTTTAATTAAATACTAGTGGAACTGGTTAAAACAAAGCAAATTTCTTAAAATGGACAAAGTCCAAGTGCCAGTTATGACGTACACACAAATTCAGCCCAAAATCAAATAAACAGAATAAACTACCCTTTCTTCCCCACTCCTCATTCAAAGGCCTGAGAAAAGAGGCTTTGCACAGTGCCCTGAAGGTCAATAGGTTCAGTTAGGTCAGCGGTTCTCAAACTGTAGCAACATGAGGACCCCCATTTTGATTTAAAATTTTTCATGGACCCCCAAGCTCCCCATGCAGACCTAGGCCCTACCCCCACTCCACCCCTTCCCCCAAGACTCTACTCCTGCCCCACCTCTTCCTGCCCCAGCCCCTCCTTTTCCCTGCTCCTTCCCCTCCCTCACACCGCCTCCTGCACGCTGCTCAACAGCTGTTCCCCGGCATGTAGGAGGCACTGGGAGGGAGTAGGAAGAGTTGATCACTGGGCCCATGTTCCCGCAGGGGTCTGCAGACCCCAGTTTGAGAAACATTGGGTTAGATGAATAAAGGAGACAAATTCCAAAGTCGAGAGCCCTTCGTGCGAAGCATCCTCCCAAACTAGTCGTTCAGATCTTAGGACTGTAAGCACATGAGAAATCTCAGCTGTCATGGGAGGAAATGTGCAGAAAGGCAGTCTCTCATAAATTAGGACCTAGGGCTTTATGAATCTTAGAAGAGAATGTGAATAAGAACATTCTGAGACAGGGATACAGATCTTTGATCATACAGTAGAAATAATGATACTGGTCTAAGAATCCATGGTATCTGAATATATTTGTGGATGTCCAGCCATCAGCACAAGCTCAATGTGAGTAAAACAGAACTAATTTCCCCACCCCACACACATCATTCCCACTACCCTCTTTCTCGATCACTGTTGATAACAGCACTATCCTTACTGTCACTCAAGCCTGTACTCTGGGTGCCATCCTTGACTCAGACCTATCTCATAGTCTTCACTGTGACCCATGATGCCTAGGGCAGCCCTCCCTGGAAATGCCAAGGCTGGTGGGTAACACTGAAGTTAAACTCCCCAGTCAGTCACAAACTCTGCTTCAGAACCCCCACACTGGTTAGCAAGAAGCAAAAAAAGAAACCACACAGCCCCTTTATGCATTCCAGCATTCCAGTTCTCTAGCTCCCAGTCAGCACATAGGTTCAGCACAGTGAGAAGTTACCATATATACTCGTTCATAAGCCAAATATTTTTGGTAAAAAAGTGATGTATCAAAGAGCGGGGGTCAGCTTATAAACGGGTCTACACCAAAATTCTATGGAATCATTGAATTGAATATCTAATACATTGTTGTTTTGTTTACCTGGAGTGTCTGCAGCTATGGAGGCCCTCAGCTCTCTGTGGCCGCGATTCGCCATTCCCAGCCAATGGGAGCTGCGGGAAGTGGCGCCACTTCCCGTAGCTCCCATTGGCTGGGAACAGCAAACCACAGCCACTGGGAGCTGAGGGGCTCCATGCCTGTGAATGCTTCAGGTAAACAAAACGTCCCAACCCGCCGGCAGCTTAACCTGACAGGCCGGGAGCCAAAGTTTTCCAACCCCTGAAATATAGGGTCGGCTTATGAAAGGGTCGTACAGTTTTTGCTATTTTCACCTATCCATTTTGGGGGGTTGGCTTATGAACGAACAGGCTAATGAACGAGTATATACGGTATTTAAAAATACCGTATATAAATACTCTGCTCACATATACAAAATGTTCTTCTGACCCCAAAGGGTCAGCCACATTACCAGGTCAGTATAGGTTTGGATCTTACCCAAAATACCATGCTGCCAGCCAATCCTTTAGTGTCTAAAACTAAAGGTTTATTATAAAGAAAAAAGAACAAGAAGAGAGCTGTTAAATGGTAGACAGTCAGATACATACAAAGACTTCAAAGTCCATATATCAGGTTCCTAGCAGTATTGGTGAGTTTGCTGGCTTGAAAGTCCCTCTGGAACACATCCACAACTTGGATGGGTCATTCAGTCCTTTGTTCAGAGCTTCATTTATAGAAAAGTTACTCCAGAGGTAAGACTCAGGAATGAAGACAGAATGGAGAAGATGCAACTGCCTTTTATAGTCTTTTGCCATGCAGCTTGAATTTCCTTTGGTCCAAACACAAGCTGCCCAGCACATGACCTGGAGTTCTGTCCAAAGGCATGCCCTTCATGCCTACCTAAGTCATAAGGTGTATCCCTGACCCTTTCAGTGGGTTCATTGTACAGTTTATGTCCCTTGATGGGCCATCAAGCAGGCTAGGCAGTGCTGATGCCAATCTGGGAGTGTCACTGAGATGCACAGCACAAGTTTGAAATACAGATATACCCTATCTATAGCTCATAATACAAAGGTGATACAAACATATAAACAAGATTATCATACTTGGCAAATTATAACATTTTTGCAGATACCTCACATAGCATATCTGACACAACTCATTGCCATTTTACAATATTGGTATTCATAATATCCTAAAGTGTTCCCCAGGTGCCATACAGTGTCACACTCACATCCAAGGTATGTCTAAGACTATGTCTATACTGTATGGTGGTGCAGACTACAAGGGTATGAATTGCAGAGTGCATCAAAGTGTGCTGTTTGAAAGAGGACTACTTTTATGCAAACTACCTTTAAGTTCTCTCCAGCAGTGTCCACATGGGGCAGGTAGAGTGCAATTCTTTGGTGCTCTTTGCAGTTCATGCTCCCATAGTCCACACTACGGCGCAGCATAGACAAAACTTAAGCCTTACTCATTCTTTCTCCATATCATCTCTAGCACTTGGTCTGCCCCAGCAACTTATGTTGGTATAACTACATCACTCAGTAATGTGGAAAATCCACACCCCTGAGTGATGCAGTTATACCAACTCCCGGTGTAGACAATGATATGTTGATGGGAGGACTTTTCTCATCAGCATAGCTACTGCCTCTCAGGGAGGTAGAGTACTTAAGCCATCAGGAGAAGCCCTCCTGTTGGCATAGGTACAGTCTTTGCTGAAGTGCTACAGCTGCAGCCTTTTAAGTGTAGACAAGCCCTAAGATATGTCCTTTCCTGTCCATCCACACAGCTAAAACTTTCATCAAGGCTGTCATCATCTTGTGTCTCAATTACTCCAACATCCTTCTCTCTGGCCTTAACAAATGTAATCTTTTGCCACTCATATCCATTCAGAATGCTGCTGCAAAGATAATTTTCCTGAGGTGTTGCTTTAAACTTGTTACCCTTTCTTTCCATCCTCCACTGGGTTCCCCTTCTCTATGGTACCAAACATAAACTGCTTGTCTTCACTTTCAAGGCCCTTCCCAATCTAGCCCCACACTATCTTTCATCTCTCATTCAGCATCACAATGTTGACTCCCTCCTCCAATCAGTCCATGATGTCAAACTCCATCACCTACTTGTTAAATTTCCAAACAAGTCCCTTTGTGCTTTTTTCTACCCCCACCCCCTTTGGGAGGAGCTCCCCATAAACATCCACAAAACTAACTCATCTCCTGCTTCAAACCTGCCTCTCTTAAAAATTTCCTTTCCCATGATACCTTCAAAGAACTTGACAAAAGCTAGGCTGCCTATCACGCTGATCAATGATGTCTCATTGTTTCCTTGTTTCCCCATTGGTCTTTTTGTATCCATCTGTTGTCTCTTGTCTCGTACTTAGATTGTAAGCTCTTTGGGGCAGGGACTATCTTTTGGTTGTGTATTTGTATAGCATTTAGCACAAAAGGCCTTGGTCCATGACTGGGGCTTTTATACACTACTAATGCAAATAATAAATATCTGTATATATTTTTGAACAAGATATGAAACTTGTCTTTACATTACTTGTTTCTCTCTACTTTCAATCTTCAATAATTATTTGTCACCAGTCAAGAGTTTTCCCTAAAATTGTGTGTGGTAGGAACTTCACACCCCAGAGTGATCCATTTTAGAACCTTTGTTATAGGGTCATATATCTGAAATCTTATTCTGCACTGTGATTTGGGGATTACTGAGAGTAGTCAGGTTCCTAACATTGCAGCTGGCTCTGAGAGAAGGTGATTTGTGTGATGTGTACCTGAGAAAAAGACAATAAAAAACAGGCAGCTGAACAACCAAGTAAGTATATAATAAAACTAATGCCAAAGCTTTCAGTCCTGTACAGCCAAGTATTTTGCTATAGAATACTGGGGATCATAACCCTTTTGATTCCTTAAACACATTCCACCTTCTTCTATGTTGTAAAATGGGATCAGTGAAAGATTTAATGGCTCTCTTGGTTGGAAGATGCTGAAGGTTAATTGTTAGTAAGGCCATTAGTAAATAATCTTGCAGTTCTTTATTTTATCTTTTAAAATCAAAGATTCTTTTTCTTATTTTGTTTATTCTCTTGCTTGGCATCAAAAAAGAAAAGAATCTAATCACTGTACAATAATTATTACAGAAATGCAGTACTGACAACATCTCAAAGCTCCCACTATTCATAAAAACTCATCTGAGCTAAAACATCCAGCCATCTAAAACAAAGGATGCTCAATCCAAAGCATGACTAAACAAAACAAATTCAGTCACAGGGAACATATTCCAAAAGTGGGGTCCTGTAACTGAGAATGCCCTACTGCTGACCTGGGAAGTAACAGCCAAAAGGCCCAGCAGACTTCATTTGTTATAACGGGATATATAGGGAAGAAGGTGATCTTTTATATAAATAGCTTGCAAACTGTGCAGGGTTTTAAAGATATTAATAACTCAAATTGCTTCCAGAATCAAACTGCCCACCACTAACACAATGGGTGTTTTACAAATTCTTATAGATAGGTGAATTACACAGCGTCATGCACTCAAAGCTACTCACCCCACATTGCAGTGTAGAGACATATCAAGGGCTGCTCTAATAGAAGGCATTAATCAGCCCACAGGTAACAGTGGCATAAATAAATGCCGTGAAATGCATTTCAGAGGAAAGGATGCAATCTGCTGGAAAAAGGCATTAAGAACAATCACAAATTTATGCATAATTCTGAAGTAGCATATAATGTGATACAGACAATTGTGACATTCAGGCTATCGTGTCAGCATATGTGTATGTCAGAAAGAGGACATAGGTGTCAGGACACAAGTGTTGCATTCCTCCCCAGACTCACCAAAAAGCCATGGAGTTCACTATTTGCAAAATGTCCATGAACAGAGCTGCAGAGAAATCATGTCAGAGAACAGGCTAAGGTTGTGATCTATGCAGTTGAGCCTATAGAAAAACCTAGAAAATTAAGAGTTCAAGCCAAATCCCACTGAAATAAATAGGAGACTTTCAGCTGAATGTTGGACTGGGTCTTAACTGCATAACTGAAATAAAAATATCTTTAAAAAGTGAATAGTAGAATTAATTAATTGAAAGATAATTTAATGTTGTTACATAGAAATTTTAACTTGACTACTGGTGACTGACCAATAAGAAAAATAATGCATGAAACATTAAAATAGCAAAATATCATAAATGTTTTTATTGAATTTTTACAATTTGATCTCCCTCTGAGCAATGCCAATGCCTTTACTCAATTCTTGACTGGATAGCACGTCTCCTAGTTCACTGATTAATACACAGCAGGATTGCCAGAGTCATCTTCTTCTCTCTAGATTATAAAAATTTGTTTAAAATATTTTAGCTGGATGGATCCTTTAAATTAGAACCCTGAAAGATAGCTTGTCTTCCCAATTAAAAGACATCACCATTTAAAAAATCCCAATAAGGTCTTAAAATAAAATACTGTGCCGAATCAAAATACCAGAACAAAAATTATATTACTTGCATTTCTTTTATATTCTATCCTTATTTTTTCATCTTTTAATCTTTATTTGTCAACTTCTGGGTAAACTAGAGATCAGAATTTTACATGGAAGTAAGCAACACTGAACCCCTTAATACTGAATGTATCCCTTTTAAGCAGATTTATGTTAATTAGATCCCAATTAAGCAATAGTCATTACCATATACTATGATTAGGCTAAACTGGTCTCTTGAGAGATGTTGTTATAGAGTGGCCATCTCATTTAAGTTTAACCCAATTAAATGTACTCTATATCTGTATTAACTCATTAAAAGCAAGATAAACTAGGAGACATGCATGATTGTGACAATTAAATATGTATTTGGAAATATTATATCTTGCTATGAAACAACCAGTTTGAACTAATAACCTGTAGAGGGCTCCATTGGTATGTTGTATTGGAACTACTTAATATATTCTGGCATCTACTGTATTTAATCTAGATTTGATATTAACTAATTTTACATGGTTTTAGCAAAGTGCAGAACATTGAAAACCTACTGAAATGGGGAAAAAGTATTGAAAAAACAGATTTAAGGTAGTGGAATAAAGTACAGTACCCACAAAAACTATCTGCATTTATCGTTTGGCTGCATTAATATAACTATGACAGTATTGCTAACGCAAAAGTTCAAAAATCATGAGTCAGACCCAAAAGAATCATAAGATTTACAAAAAGGTGACATCATGTTTTTGTCCATCTTCAGAATTTTAAACTTCCCCACCCCAATTTATGTGTGACAATTACAGTGTTGCAATGTATCACAAATAACATAGTTTTGACCCCTCCAGCTGCAGCTCTCCCTAGGGTACTCAACTGAGATTGGTACAGCCTCCTTGTGCTAGGCCTTGTAAAAGCATATGGTAATTGTATGCTCTGAAAAGTTTGCAATCTTATGCAAAGCATAGAGTTTCTAACACGGGAGCTGCAGCTGCATCCCACCAAACTTCTCTCATGTAGGGCCACTAAACATCCATCTGATGGGAACGACTTTTAATCTACTGAGCTGGGCTGAATTCAAAGTGGTGAAAAACTCTGGAACTCATTAGACTCATAAACTTTAAGGTCAGAAGAGACCATCGTGATCAGGCATCTAGTCTGACCTCCTGCACATTGCAGGCCACAGAACCTCATCCACCCTCTCCTGTAATATACCCATAACCTCCGTCTGAGTTACTGAAGTCCTCAAATCATGGTTTAAAGACTTCAAGTTACAGAGAATTCACTATTTACACTAGCTTAAACCTGCAAGTGATATATGCCCCATGCTGCAGATGAAAGCGAAAAAACCCCAGGGTCTCTACCAATCTGACCCCGGGGGAGAAATTCCTTCCCGACCCCAAACATAGTGATCAGTTAGACCATGAGCATGTGGGCAAGACCCAGCAGGCACTAGTAACACCCTGAAGCATGTAGTCCTCAATAAGTGCTAATGTTACACATATGGGAATGGGTCTTGCTTTCTGGAAAGATAAGTTTATTAAATCAAGTTCTTACCCTTCTGGAATGTTCATAGAAAGTGTCTTCCATTCTCTGGACTCAGAGGCAAAATCTCCTACATGTTGCTCCCAGTCTCAAATACATTTCTCACTACAATAAAGTGCCACATCCTGTTCCCCCTCTTCCCTCCACCTGGCTACCCCACTGGACAGGGGGACCGGAGGCACTGCCCACCTTTTGTAGGGAGGCTTTTCTCCAGGGGGAGGGTGAAGAATCTGCATCTAAAATGCCAGACCTCCTCTCCTATGAATCAGGTTTTGAGGGAAGACGGGGGGTCAGATCTCCTGGAGGGACGAGTCCACCCAACTGACCCGTGGGGAACAAAGAGTGGGGTGACCGAGGGGATCTTACCAATCCAAAGCACTCCATTAAAGAATGTTGTTCCTGCTACCCTTGTGAGAGATAACACGTTCTCTTCAAGGCTGGGGGAAGAAGAACTTTGCATTTGGGAAGCTTCACAAGGGGGTGGGGTCCAACCCAAAGAAATTCCAGAGGGAGGAGCCGAGGGCAGGCATGGTTGCAGTGCACCCTTCCCTTTCCAAAGCCTCAAACACATGCCTGAACTGAGAGCCTTCTCCAAAGTGGCAGAAGAATCTGTATCAGAGCACCTACAATGGTACACAAAGGAATTGGGAAATGCAATAGACACTGAACAAGCTAAATTGTGTGAGCAGAGTCTGTCCGCTGTAGATTTGCTATTAATCTTGTGTCTTTTGCTACTTCATCTAGGGGTCAAGACAAAAGAGTTAATACTAATGGTAAACGCTTTAAAGATGTGGGACATACCTGATTTGTGGGAAAAACTTTTGTACATGCTAGGGATGGTGACAAGACAGTGCCACAAGCATGTTGCTTTTCAGCTTATACCTGTAAACAGGCTGGAAGCTTCACGCAGCAGCAAAAGCATAACAGGCCTACTCTGCTGTGTGGAAGGGGAAACCGAGGCACACTGCCTCATGGCATTGGTGGCTAAATGCCAGGACACCTATACTTTAACAAACATTGCTATCTTTCATTCCTGGAGACTCCAGGACAATCCTGGAGGGTTGGCAACCCTAGGCAGAAAAGGCTTGTCACTTCAAATACATGCCTTGTGTCTGCTGCTGTGTCTATACTCTTTTTTTAGTACAGCAGTTCAATCACAGCTAGCACAGGTAAACTGTACACACACATCCCACTTTGAAGTGTAGACATACCCGACTTGGGTCTGCTATTTTATAGACTTGGCTTCTATTCCCAGCTCCATTGGAAGTAACCTTAAACACACTTTCAGTTGTCTTATCTGTAGAATGGGAGCATGATCTTTACCTCCCCTACAGTAGACGTATGAGGTTATGAAGGACAGAATTATGAACAACGATCATTGGAAGAGCTGGGACTAGAATTCAATCTCCTAAATTACAACTTGGTGAATTTTCACCTAGACTACTGGACATTATGTGAAGGAGGGAGTCCCCCTCTTCTTCTGCCTCCCCCCCAAAATCACACTAAGGCAGGAATTTATCAAGTTTTCACAAGAGCTCCTACAGTAGAGGCCAAAACCATGTTGCACATGTGCATTGGCAACACTGCAAAGCACACCAAAATATGTTGTGAATTGATTTTTTCTTCAAGAAATTTTTTTACTAAATGTGTCAAGTCAAAGTATTAAAGTCCATTCAGCCTTACACACACCTCTGGATCTCTCTTGAGCCTGGTCCCCTCTGACCTCAGGATGTTACTTCCTTTTCCTGTACCCTAGGGATTATGGAGCACTTTACTGGATAGACATTGAATTGGTTAACACAGTGTCCTGCACTGGCTAGATTCTTTCCCTCCAGCTCAGCCCAGCCTGGGTGGAGGGGAACCTGGCTGGTAATGAGCCAGCAGGTTCAGTACAATATTATATTTTTATTTTTATGAATTATATGCAGTAAAAGGTTCAGCAAATGAGGCAAGCACACAGAAGGGTCTCTGAAAGGATACAGGTTGCTACTCGAGCTCCACAACTTTGAGAGTAAGGAGAAACAACCTTTCATGATTTGAGGAATTGCTTTGAAGTAGAACCACCATCGGTAGCAGCTCATTCCCCTGCTTCTTTCCTTTTGGAGTAGTAATAGATACTCCACTAACTCAATCCTGTATTGTCCCCATAGATATCTCTGGTGGGTTCTACTAAAAAGGAATCATGTTCTAGCTGGAGACTGGGAATCAGGATAACTTGTCCTGAATGTCATTGATTCACTGTAGGTCTTTGAGCATGTTAAATAACCTTCCCTACTGAAAAAAGGAAAATACAATGTTTTTAAGGAGCTTTGAGAGCCTTAGATAAAAGGAATTATTAAGAACTATTATTAATGATTAGCCTTATTTTGTTGTAGGAAGAGTTCATTCACAAAAGGTAGAGACAGTGAAAAAAGGATGGGTACCTTGGCAAGATTAGATGTTTACAATAATAGAATGGAATATTATATATCTTCATTTAGAGGATTTTTTTCATTGGTAAATGTGTTTTCTAAAGGTAAGAAAAGAAGGATTTAGGAGTGTAATGAATTATTGCAGTGTGGTAGGAAGAATGTTTTAAGATGAAAAATATGTAAAGGCTATTTCACTGTTCCAGAAAATAAAAAAGAAAAGGAAGGAAGATTATTGCATGAATCATACTCCCCAGAGTGACAGTATCAGCAGACTTGGAATCATCCTTCATTCTTCAAAGAAATTGTCTTGCATAGGACAAACAGATGAGCAAATTGATGAGTAACTGATGAGAACTTTGATTTCTGAACAGAAAACTAGCAAAGAGCTCCGATTATTTTTTAATGGATAAAGATATGAGGTAATCATTAACATCCTCCTGAAAGTTGAGAGTTGCAATGAAATAAATCAGGTGGTACACTAGAGTAGTGGCCCCCAAACACAAATATTGTAGTCTCGAACAGGACGTACACCCTCAAACACACCCAGTGACAGCCTCCTGGGTGGCGGAAGGTGCAGGGTAGCCCTGGTTTCCTCCGCTGTTTGGGGAACAACCATGCCCCTATGTGTCATCATTGTCATTGGAACTCAGACTCTTCCATTACCCAGATAAACTGCAGCTGTCTCTGATCACACCAGCAGGCAACAATATCACATGGTTCCTCGTAAACTGGGAACCGCTGAGCTGGACTTTAGCTGGACATGACTTGATTCAGCAAGGTCCCCCAGACTGGGTAATTCCATTAAAGGGCACACATGGTGACAAGCTCATGCCAGCAATTTGGTTTAAATTCACATTGCACCTGCATGTGCTCCCTTCATTGGAACTAGCCATAAGGGTTGGGATGAATGGGTAACCTGGGAATAAGTCTCACTGTTCCTTCGATGTTGTCCAGGAAGAGGGGTCTGTTATTTTCTATGTTGGTAAAGCATGTGTGTGTGTAAAAACAAGATGTGATATTGTATTAATTAATGGACACTGGGTCCAACCCATGGTGCCTTATGTTAATTGCTGTTTCTATAATGTAACCACCATTGTTAGTTGTGATATTAAGTTTACTGTGCCTATATGGACTGTACAACATTTAAATGTCTATCCTGAGCTCTACAAGGAGGTTTCCCATTTCACTGGGAATGGGTCTCATTGCCATTAAGGTAAAAACACAGGCCATCACTCTTGGTGGGAGACTTTCCTTGGGTGGAGCCCCAGTGCAACAGGTCTTTTGAATATCATGCTTCACCCCATTGTGGTGATCATTGGTTTCCAAATTATACTAGCAATTGGTCTGGTTTTGCTGGTTTGTTGGATACAACGACTGATGCAGCAGCTGCAATGGATGGAAGATCAGACCCGGTACCACGGAGGAAGGTGGTGATGGGGATACTCGCTCAGCGCAAGCACCCCATCAACGGGGGGACTTGATACCAGACACCTCTGTGTTCTTGGGGAACCAGGGTGCAGTATCCAGCCTGAGTCATGAAAGACGACCCCCCGCCCCAGCCTCTGCTTAAACCAAAATCCATCAGAGGAAAAAAACTTGCAGAGAGCAATGAAGGGCGTTGGGAGACACACCTAGACCCCTCCTGACAAGGGTGACAAGATTAAGACATCTCCATTAGCATACAGAATGGAGAACAGAGACAACTCCCCTAGCCTCATCTGCATGAAAGATGGGACAGGAGACATCTCAATTTACATACATAATGGAGAACAGAGAACCACACTGAATTCTGGGACCAGAAAAAGCAGGGAAGCACTGCATCATGGGAAACTCTGCTTCAGATGCTAATGAACCTACGCCTGCACACACCCAGCTCAGCAGTTATCAGACCAATTCTAGTAATGAATCCTTAATTGATATCCAAATACTGAAGCAGCCTAGTTACCTTGTGAGCTCCCTGGAAAAAAACACCACCCATAGCCAAGAGTGATCAGCTCCTATTGTCTAGCCTAAAGAAAACCCTTGAGTCGTCAGCTTACCTATAAACAAATCTAGTGTTCTCCCTTGAACAGTTGTATTTTCTCTACAAAAATCCCTACTCACCCGCTAGTCAGGGTTCTGATGCTTAGATCCAAACTATGCATCAGTTCCACTGGAACTCCATCTTCTTCTGATTGATCGTGCTGGGGGCTCTGCCTGTCTCCAGCATTCAGGACCCTCCGCTACCACCATCACCTGGGAACCCCGACCAGTTCAAGCCTCATGGAGTGGGTGAGATTCCCCCCCTCTTTCTCTCTGTTTTCCTTTCCACCTTAGGTATTAACCTTTAATAATGTATGTTATGTTGGTTTAGCTCTCCTTGTGTAGTTATCATTAGTATTCAATAAATAACTTCTATGGTTAAGTTGGTTGCTTCTCTCTCTCTTACTGATCTTTACTCTTTTGTGTTTTTAGCTTCCCCCATTCACTCTACAGCAACGCTTCTTTTACCTAAGCTAAAGATCCCTGCAGCGCCCAAAATACTGTGGGGTTTGCTCATCAAGTAGGTTACTGCCAGTACAATTGTGCTGGGGGAGTGGGGATAGGGACGTGCTGAAACTGGGACGCATAAGGGTAACAGCTTGAAAGTGCTGCTTGACCCAGTCCATGGAGCCCAGGGGCATATAAAGAGAGACAGCTTGAAAGTGCTGCTTCCTCCAGCCCAGTGAGTCCAGAGACATATAAGGGGTCAGCTTGACAGTGCTGATTGACCCGGTCTGCTCAGACTTGCTCTGTTAATGTACGTGTGGGTGTGTGGGTGTTCATCCGGTTCTGGGGTGGGAGTAACCCAGCCCTAGGGACCCTAGGTCCTGCAGGATAGCTCCATTGGGAGGGGACTTGCAGAAGGGAGAAGTAGAGCTCCATATGTAAACACAAGTGACACAAGCAGTACATTGACAGGATTACAGAACCCCCTTCCCCAGAGGAGTAACCTGAATAAATGAGCATACCCCAAAGTAATGGGCACATCTGGTAACATTATAATCTTGTGTCTGGTACTCAAGGGTCCCTCTTCAAAACTTAGGCCCCAGTTCTTTAAACCTTATCTTGAGGAACACTTACTCATGCAACTGCATAAGAATGGCCATACTCGGTCAGACCAATGGTCCATTTAGACTAGTATCCTGTCTTCCAATAGTGGCCAATGCCAGGTGCTTCAGGGGGAATGAACAGAACAGGGCAATTATTGAGTGATCCATCCCCTGTCATCCGGTCCCAGCTTCTGGCAGTTGGTGGTTTAGAGACTTTGCTAATAGCCATTAATTGACCTATCCTCCATTAACTTATCTACTTTTGAATGCTATTATACTTTAGGCCTTTATGACATCCCATGGCAATGAGTTCCACAGGTTGACTGTGCATTGTGTGACAAAGTACTTCCTTTTGTTTGTTTTAAACCTGTTGCCTATTAATTTCATCAGGTGACCCCTAGGTCTTGTGTTATATGAAGGAGTAAATAACACTTCCCTAGTCAATTTTTCCATACCGTTCATGATTTTGTAAGTAGTGACTTCTGGGGTTGGCTGTGTGCTCTGGGTCAGCAGAACTGCCTGATGGCAAGAGTCCCAAGGCCTAGCAGTTACATTTCAGGATGTGTCAGTGGCAGGGAGGAGATAGGGGAACCTGGGCCCACTCTACTCTACCAGGTTCCAACCCAGGGCCCTTCAAAACAGTAGCCCCATGTGTGGGTCCTACTGTTTGGTACCTGAAGCACATTCCCTGGGTTGCTTCCTACCCTTGTTCTGCTCTTTCCAGTGTCATCATGGGTTGTACTGGGAGTCCTTCCTGTATTCCTCTCTGGTCATCACTGGAGTCTCTGCTGCTGGCAACAGCAAGTCATCACCCACGACGCCCGTGGTCAAAGAGCCTCCCATGTCTTGGCTACAAGGTTTGGTCCTGGCCGCATGGAGCCCTGGCAGCTTCCTGGCAAGAGGCTGCTGCACCCAACTGCTCTCCTCCTCAGTCAGCCCAGACTGAGCTGAGCTGCTCCCTTTTTAATCTGCCCGTCTCTGGGAGCATGTCTACCAGAGGTCAGGGGGCCTGGCTTCCTGCGTCCAGAGTAGCTCCTTAACCCTTACCTGTACAGGGCTGATACATCTCATCACACTCTTTTACACAATGTGACTAGTTGCAGGATCAGATTGCTGTGACAAGCCTATGTGCTGGGCCCTGCTGCTTCTATTTCTAGAATACGCACAACTCAGGTGGAGGCTGGTACAGCTAAGGTTTTGTTCTGATTGGTAAATTACTCAGAAATGTTAAGGACAACTGTCCTACAATATGACTTTCAGCACACTACTTACTGTTGTAAAATGGAGGAGCAGGACAAATCACCAGTTTCTTGTTTGCTATGACATTACTCAGGAATATAATAACTTTTCTGGCAGGGTGATTTTTCTATGATTATTTTCTTCACTTAAATATATTGTTCTATATATCACGAGGACCCTGACTCAAAATGCTTAATTTATCAAATAAATTTAACTGATCATACAAGTAAGAGACTGATGACCCATCTCAGTTAGATTTTATGCACAGGTTCTGTGTAAGCATTGCCTCACAGCTTTGTTGATGTACCTCAGTCCTGAGCTGCGTTATCACTGCTATTTTAGCCATGGGAATTTCATAAGCAAGAATGACAATGCCATTACTGCTTCCATTCAATTATCTTTATTTTTATGTATTGTCTTTTATGCAAAATATCTTACAACACTTTACAGTATAAGATGAAATAATATGGTATAAGGCTTTATTAAATCAGGTACAGCAAATTTTATACAAATAACTATGCAAAACGGTGGAGAGATAGACCAAAGGGAAAGAAAAGCTGTAACTTATAAGAGGTACTATTGTACATAAATATCACTGTCCCCCATGCAAGTATAGGACGGAAGCAGGGTGGGATTTAATGAGACTCTGATAATAACATTAAAAGGAAGGTTTTTAAAATGAGATTGGAACAGAAGAGGTCTTTCACTGGCTTTGTGACTGAGAAAGAGAAAGAACTCCAGAAGTAGACAGGGAAGTACAGAGGTAAGATTGACCTTGAACTATGGAGAACATTTAAGAAGAACCACTGCAAAGCTATGAAACATACTCTTACCTCCAGGGCTGCGTAGTTTCAGCTCTGCCATTCAGAAAGTGAAGGGCCAAAAATGAAATTTGAACTTGGATCTACCGCACAGCAATACATAGCACTAGAAGAGTGTTTCCCAACTGGTGGGTTGCAACCCCTGAGGAGGGCGGGGGGGGGGAAATGTCACATAAGGCAGTCAGTGGGGTCACAAGTCACTGAAAATTATTATAATTCTAAAACAAAGAAAATAAAAATTCCAAAATAATACTGGGGTGTCCAAAATTTGGGTGCAGAGGGACATGAGGAATGGGAGGAAGACCCTGAGGACATGCAAGGGGAAGTGAGGGGCATGGGCATTGTTATTATTGATATATATCTTTACTCTTACTTTTACAATAAATGTAAGGTCATGAAAATTTTTGCCTCTAAATAAGGGGTAACCAGCCTGAAAATGTTTAGAAGCACTGCACTGGAACAAGATCCCAGTGTAGTCTACATCTCTAATCCTGCCATTGTTTGCAGCTCAAAAATATCTTCCCATTGGAATGATACTTTACATTTATCTAGCATCTTTCATCTGAAGGGTGAGCGTATGTACATAATATAAATGACAAATTAGTGACTATTTTACTGTCTAAATACTTTGTACCTGTTACATCATATAATGAAGTCTAAGATCCTCTCTGAGGATGTAACTATGAACCAGAATCTACCCCAATATCTTACTAAAACCAGTATGGTACTCTTAATGTATTCGATTTAATGAAATTCCTGTATCAACTGAATCTCCTTTACCCACAGATATTTTTAATCTATGTATATATAGATATATGTATATATATATGAAATATCCAAATTTAATTTACCTTTACTGATATTTGCTACAAAACCTTTTATAGTAGCAAAGTAGAAAAATGAGGCCAAGCAATCTATTAGCATACATTTATTCATGTAAATTTCTAACCCAAATTTGAGGGCTAAGAGGCAAATATCAAAAGGGAAATTCTGCCCCTCCATCCATGGTGTGGAGGACAGCATCTGCATTGGAAACAGGGTTGTTCCACTGTATAAAAGAAAGCAGGAATTGGGGAAGCTTCTCATAATCCTTGTGAAATTACAGAAACAGCAAATCCTGTATCAAACTCCATCTTAAGTCTTTAACACTTCGCCTATTGTTTTGACATTTTACAGTTGTAGCGATCCTACAACATTCTCTGTGGCATCCCTATTGCCATTTGTAGGCTGATGACTCTGAAATACTCTCATATTGCTGTTGCGAGGTAGCGGTTGTGCTTTTTGCACTGGTCTGCACATTGTGCCCCAATTTGTTGCAGGTTCTATAGAGCTTATCCTTGATCCAACAGTCATTTGCATTGTGAGACTGTTTCCCCACAAATAGTCTTTGAGTTTAGTCCACATCATGCTTTATTACTTGTTGCAGCTCCCTGGCATCTTTAATTAGCTGTCTCCATTGATACAGTGATTTCTAGAGCACATTTGAGAGTCAAATCAGCTTCAGTCAATAACCATTTTTGCACTATTTCATTTTGCATACTACACTAACTGGTCCTTTAATGCATCATTTAAACTCTCGTCCAACTGGCAATGCTCTGTTAATTTCCTTAATTCAGCCATATGTTCAGAAATTGTTTCATTGTCTTTTGATATTGTTTATAAAAACAAAATGCTCTGTAATCTCCAGTGGTTTTGGGGATAGGTGATTGTGTAGAATTTCCATTGTAGTCCCCTTGTCAGGTTGGGGGCTTTAGGGAGCAGCTCAGTGTCTTGGACTGGGACATAGGCAGTGAGACCTAGTGGTCAGAACAGTGGGGTCAGAACAGGAGTCAGGAGCCAGGAACCAGAGCCAGGGATCAGAGCTGGAGACAGAGTCAGGAGTCAAGCCAAGGGTCAGAGTCAAAGTCAGGAGTCAAGTGAAAGGTTGGAGCCAGAGTCAGTAGCCAGGGTGAGGTGTAGAAATAGGGATCTGGAACAAGGCAGTGTCCAATCTAGCAGCCAGCCAGTGACCCACCTAGTTGCTCAGACAATTCCTGTGCCTCCTTCTGGTTTAAAAAGTGAGCCTGAGCCAATCAGAGAGGCCAGACATCTCCTCCCATCAGGAGCTTTAGTGGGTGGTGCATCTGGTGAGCTAGGGTCCACCAGTCCACACTCCCTGCTGGTACCAGAGAGCTACTGGCTGGTGGCTGCAGTCTGTGGCCTGCAGATCTGGTTTTGAGACTCATGATCCCTCACACTCAGCAGCTCCCACAGAGAGCAACACAGAGACTGGACTCAAAAGTGAGTCTGCCTGCCTAACCAGAGCTGGAGGGAAATACAGAGACTGTGGGGACTGGACCAAGAGCCCAAGCTGACAAACAGATCAAATAACTGGAGAGCCTGCACATGGCTGGAATATGTGAGCTGAGTGTGAGAAAGACTCCGTGACCAGAAGGTGGGCTGGCTACCATTGTGCAGGTTGAAGCAGCCAGAGATGACACAGCTCCTATCTTGTTGTCTGCCAGAGAGTACTAGAGACTCCATTTGCTTCTTTGTGCTAAGGTCAACGGATCTGATACAATGGTACTTCAGCCTGCCTACAGTTTGGCCCCCTACAGTGTTGCGTAAAATAGCCACACACATATTCAATAGGGACAGCAGGTTGAATTTTCACTGGTTCACACTAAGGAAACATTTGGCCTTATAAAATTGAGGCCAGGGTAGAAATAAATTAATGGTGAGCCAAGCAGCTCCTTACTGCCTGCCAGCTCTTCCACATCTGGGACACTTGTCCCGCTCATCACTCCCGAGACAACTGCTGAGCAGAGGAAGAGGAGGTGGCAGTGAGGCATGGCAACCTGCAGCAGAAGCTGGGAACAACAACCTGGATATTAGAGTGTGATTGTGACCCAAGAACCTCTTAATACCAATTGGAAATGGGTTCAAACGCACTACAAGGGATCTCTTGGGTCTGGCATGAACATTCTAGTTCACCAAAGAGAGTCACGTGAGGACTCAAATAAACACCAGTGTCACACTGGTCACCAATATCATTGTAAAATGTACGTACAGATACTGTGTAAGGAGTTATGTATATAATATTGAAAATATGTTCTTAAAGTCTGTATCAAGGTACTAGTCACAAGCAAAGGCAAAAAACTGATTTTCTGTGGGACAAGAGATGTTTATCCATCCGTTTACATGTAAATTGAGTATTGTCTCATTCACAGTCTGAACTGAATGCAAATGAAGGATTGCGAGGACTTCAGAAAGAAATCAACAGGAAGAGAAAAATAGTGAGGGAGAGCACCTTATTTTAAGGTGTACTTCAAAGGTTTGTTCCACTATGTTTGCGGGGCAGAGAAGACACCCAGGCACCCTTCACTGAGGACATAAAAGGACAGTGATTTTGCTGTATGTTAACAGGGTCTTAGCCAGGCTTGGTTGAAAATGCTGGAGAGAACTTTCGATGAGATAAAAGTTATTGTTAAAGTTTAGTCTCCAGAAAGTGTTTTATGATTTCATTTTATCTGCATCCATTTGTTTCCAATATTTTTACTCACTATTACCTGAATCTCTGCTTGTTTGATAATAAACTTATTTTTGTTTTCACTGTAAATTAATGTAAGTGCTGCGATGTTAAGCAAGGTGACAGTCCTGAATTGAATCTTAGAAGCTGATGCATTCCGTTCCTTTGGGAATAGAACATGTGATAACTCTGTGAATGTTCAGTGGAGAAGAGGCTGGACACTGTAGGGCACGCTCCAAAGACTATCGTTATCTGCACTGAGAGAATGAGGCCTGTGGAAGACAGTGCTTGTGCTATCAGAAACCGATGGTTCAGGGAGCTGCTCCACAACTTCACAGTAAGGGCAGATAGTGGTGAAATGACTCACAACACTGGGCACCCCTAAGGAGTGTCATAATGGTAACCTCCAGTGGCAGCTGGGGATGACAGTCTGATACTTTCCCAAATTTGTTGGTCTTGTAGGAAAACTCTACCCTCTAGTGCACCTTCCCAGGGTGTATGAGGAGAATATATAGCTATAGGCTGCCTAGGGTATTTGCAGACTGCGTAAGTGCAGTTTCATAATACTCAGTACACTTTTGCCTGAATGAGTATCCTGTGGTGGGTTTGTAATATGTTTTACTATTTGATTCTCTAACTCTGATTTGCAGTGTTAGCCTTCCTCACTAAGGAGGAAGAATTCCCTTTGTGCGGGTATGTGTATGCACACCTACAGGAATCATCCCATGTCTATGGCCTTAGCTTTTTGGCACTGATTTGCTCTGCAGCACTCTGTCAACGTGAGCAGGGGAAACCCACTCTGATTTATTATTCATTTATTTCCCCTTTGGCAGTTTGTCCCCATAATCCTGCTTCAGAGGAAGGAACAAAACTGAGCTCAGAGATTACTCTGCAAATATTTCTAGTAGACTATGATCTCCCTGTTCTCCTTCCTCCACATAGGCCCCTTCTCATTCTTTCAAGAAAAGTATGGGTGGGGGGAATAGGATGGGTTTTCAAGACGCTCCATCCCTTTCTGTTGTATAGAATCCACATGGCTAGATAGATTTCAGCCTGGGATATAAATAGGAATCCCAGGGAGGGGGATTGTAACAGGCTTGCCCCATGGGCTGGAGAGCCTGGGACTAAGTCAGCCCTGATTACAGAATGGACTCCACCTGAGACAGGAATCACCTGATTCCTATACAAGAGGAGCCAGTGTTAAGTGCTAAGGGGGCCAACTTGGAGAAAGGCTGGAGGGAGGAGGAGACTGCAGGGAGCAAGAAGTCTTGTGCCAGGCCCTGAGTTATCAGGCAGGAAAGCGCTCTAGGAAGGGAGACCTTGGAGAGACCCTGAATAACTGGGTAAGAAACTGGCTGAAGAAGAGCCCCAGAGACGGTGGAAGTTTTGTATCTGTTAAAGACAGTTTGTAGTTTAGTTTGAACAACTGTGACCTTGGAAGCGGTGGACTAAAAGACTGTGACCCAGCCTGCCACCATAGCAACTGTCAACAGGGGATGCTAGCCCATGAGGAGCTGCTATGTCATGTCTGGCCATAAGGGGGCACTCAGTAGCGAGTGGATTCTGTTACAAAGGCTGTTATAGACATGGCAGCAAGGGGGAGAACTTAGCCTGAAAGAGGGCCCTTACCACACTCTACAGCATTGTCAGGATCAGTGCTGTGTGTGGTGCCCTCTGTCTGAGGGGGAAGAGGTGGGTGTGCTCCACAGACAGAGGCATGGCAGATGGCACAGGCCCAATCTTCATCTGGCGTGCTGCCCTTCTGGCTTCACTACTCTCACGGAGAAAGGGGAGCTGCTGGCCCCAGAATCAGTTCTTTTCCAATCCTGCCTGACTTCTTTCTGCAGGTGGTGGGAGGTGGCAAGGCTTGGATTCAGAGCAAACACATACGGTGCCAGGGAAGTCAATCATAGGCCTGGGTTGAGGATGAATGCTATCAAGGTCTCTTCTCAGAAGAATGTTAACAGTTGATGAAGATTGCCATAATGGAAAACAAGAGGTGTCACAGAAACAGAAATCTGAACATTAATGGAGCCAGCTGTGAATTCTGATCTCCTACACAGGCATACTTCAGAGGTCTGGAATTCATATGATTCTGATACTGTAATACCAGGTATCCCCTCTGTATCTCATCCATTGGCAAAGATTTGGTGCATACTCTGCTTCCAAAACTGGCGAATATCCAGAATCAAGGTTTTTATTGACTGGGGGTGGATTTAAAAGGGATCTCTCTGATTCACTTCAGTCCCAGTGTTCCCCAGGATGGCATAAAGGACAAAATGAAAGATAGGAATGAGGTCAGGGCTGTGATACTGTTTATGTCTTTCTAGTTGAAGAGGCTATGGCTCTCAGGCCTGATTAACCTGGCACTGGATCTTCAGCTGTCTCTATATGTTAAAGGAGGTCTGCTATTGCAAGACCAGTTGTCCATCTAGGGCCAAACACCTTTAAAATGAATACTTGGATGAAATGATTATTGCTTTTGTGGACCCCAAAAGAGAAGGCAGCAAATAGAACTTAGAATCATAGACTATCAGGGTTGGAAGGGACCTTGGAAGGAGGTCATCTATTCCAACCCCCTGCTCAAAGCAGGACCAATCCCCAACTAAATCATCCCAGCCGGGGCGTTGTCAAGCCTGACCTTAAAAACCTTATTCTACTGGCTGGTTCAAAATCCATAGTTTAACTACCATGTTAAACCAATGCAACATAGCCTTGAGTGGCTATAGCCCAGGAGGGCTTTATTGTGTATGTGTCCTAGCAAAAATGATCAAGCCTCTGTAGTATAATGTTCTCAGCATGTTCAAGAAAAGCAAGTTTTGTACAAATCCCTACATTAAATGCTTCCTTAGAACCAGGGCCGGTTCCAGGCACCAGCTTACCAAGCAGGTGCTTGGGGCGGCCACTTCGGAGAGGGGCAGCATGTCCAGCTGTTCGGTGGCAATTCGGCGGACGGTCCCTCACTCCTGCTCGGAGCGAAGGACCTCCCGCCGAATTGCCGCCTCAGATCGTGATTGCGGCTTTTTTGTTTTGTTTTTTTGTTTGTTTGGCTGCTTGGGGCGGCCAAAACCCTAGAGCCGGCCCTGCTTAGAACTTTGAATTTATTCCATCCCCACAAAAGTTAGAGTGCAACCTTAGAACCTCACTTCGCTCCTTACAATGCTACTCAGATTGAACCCCTGCAACAGGTGTTTTTATTCACTAATCGATAGGCAGTAAGTCTCCCAATGGCTACTATCTTCAGTCAGATGGTCAGATGAGTTTTTATTTTAAGTTGGGAGCTATCTCTAAGGAAAGCCAATGTTTTACTTTTAATTGAGACCGGCAGTCCTCACAATTCTCATAACATTCATTCCCTAAGCAAATTCAAGAAATATTCCTCTTTCAGTTAAGCATCAAAATCCAGTCTTTAGGAGCACTAACAATCTTAAGGTTGGTAGTCATGTCTCCTGTACTGAGATCTGCTAGAAAGCTGTTAGTTCACCAAATTCTGCATATTGGTTATCCAATCTTAGCAATACCATTTCCCCTTTTTTTGGCATAAGTCTTTTCCATACTTTAGTGCCCAGAGGGAGATGGAGGTGATATTTATATATAGTCTACCTTATTTAGGATGTCTACTTTTAAGGATGATTCTGCTTTCCACCCTTGAGGCACGCTGCTATGGAAATCCCATTGTAACAAGTCTGCAGATCTTAGCACAAAGAAGAATAGGAAAATGTAACTGTGCTTACCTGAACATTTCCCTTCTTCAAGTAATAAGTTCCAGAGATGCTGCCCCCCCCCGCCCCGGAGACAAGCAGATCATACAGAATGGAGATGGAAGTTGACATACAAGGATTTCAGTTTTCAAACTGTATTTAACAGTCTGTAATTTAAGAAAATAGATTTGAATTATCCTGGATATGAAAGTTATCTCAACTGGAGGGAAATTCAGGAGGTGAGGCATTTCCTTGCTTCCAGTGAGTGACAGGTCTGGTTCTCTCCACAAGCTACAAGTGTAATGCTGATAGACCCCAGTTGCTGGTGGGCGTGAGCTAAAAGTCACCTGGCTGTTAGCTAAGGCTATAGAGCATACTCATTTTATCTCTCTCTCTAAGTGCTCTCAGTGCCATTAGATGGGACAGAACACCATACCCAGGAGGTGTGGGGGTTACACAATCAGGCCAAAGTACTCATTGTAATAGATCTGTGGCTCTTATTAGCCAAAGAAAGGAAATGCAAGCCCTTTGCACTGAGCTCCAATGCCACCACCCAGGTAAGGCCTGTGATTTCTAAAACAAAGCACCACTAGAGGGCTCACAAGTTATCCAAAGGGGTGCTGATCAGTTCCTGTAAACTACATGCTGAACACCTGCAACTCCTACAGCCAGAGTCTGAGCTGGTCTATACCAGCATTTACATCAGTGGCTCTGTGTCAGTTTACCAAGTCACTATTGTAATCAATGATCAGCACTTCTTAGGATCAGCTCCAATGTCTTGGGCCCTGCCCCTGTGAATCTTTAGGTAAAAATACCTTTCCTATTGTCACGGTTTTATGACTATTTCTCCCCGTAAAGCTTGGTTCCAAAGATGTAATTCATAGTATAGTGTGTGCCTTTTGAGATTTACATCAATGTGGGTAGTCCCTATGAGACGCAGATAATATAACTTTGTTAGAACACTGCTGGTTTTACTGAAATTCCTTTATAACGTGAATTACATTTCCTACCTTTTTAAAATTTGACATAAGAATAATGAATGTCTTATCAAATATAGCATACAGTGTTACATCAGTGAGTGTGTCATACCTAGAACTGCGCGAAAGATTACACACTGAAAATTTGACTATTTCCAAGTTTGTGAAGGTTCCATGAAAATAAAGAATTTAGTGCAAAGATTTTTGTCAGCAAAAATGTAGTTAAAGTTGGGGCACTGATTTTGAAGCAGCTTTTTGCAGTACATTTTTTAAATTGTGATTAGTCACATGGTGGAGGCCAAATAACAGATACTCATCACAATGGTATCTGATATGATATTCTGGTAACCAGATTGGGTGACCCTACCCATGTGTTCAGAAGGGTCAGCAGAGGCCATTCTGACTTATTTTCTTATTGTATACTTTCACTAATCCAATCAGAAAAAATAGCATATCTGCTTTCACAGTCCTGAGCCTTGCAGCTTGCTTAGTAATTGCTTGAAAACTCTTGACATGGGGTTATAACTCTACTCCAGAACCCTGGCAGTTGATGACAGCCATCAGTAGTAGCTCTGTGTTTCCTCCTACTGCACTGTGGAGAATTCCATCACACCTATGTCTTTTTCATTGTTGCTTAATGCAAATCTTGCAAAAATACTGGAATTTGAAACTTCTTTGGAAACTAAAATAAAATATTAAAAATAAAAATCTAAAAGAAGAGGAAAGAAAAAAATTGAGAGAGGATGTGGTTTGAAATAGTTTGCTTAACTGATATTTCTGATACAATGAAAAATAAAAAGAAGTATGCATATTCTGGAAATTTTTTGACACTTGTAAATAGATCATAACTTAAATTTTTATGTCTTATACCAGAAAATGCAGTATACTATGTGTTCTCTAATATCTAAAAGAAATCATATTACAAAATTTAAAAAAGTAAATGGTATCCTTTATTGCAAATATTCAGAACAGGTGGGTTAATAACAAATATTTTTAAAAGTAAGATAAAGGTAGTAATTTCAGTTTATTCAATATACTATCTATGCTAACTAATTATTGTTAAAGCCACATTAACTATAAACTGACTGTTGGCGTTCCAGAACTCTATGTATATAGTAAAGAATGTTATTAGATTGATAAAAATCTTACTAAATAGGTCTCCAGTGATGCAAACACTTATGCATCTGAGTAATTTTGCTATTCCCATACATAAAGTTATTTATGCATAAGAGTTTGCAGGATCATGTAGAATGGCATTAACTTTTAATCACATACACATGTCACAGCTGTGCCGTTGCTAATCAGTTTGTTACAGTTTAAATGACTATTAGTCTTACTGTTGTTGACAGCTTTTTCCTGTTTAACCACAGAGAATATTTCAGTGGTATATAATGGCTTTTCTGCACCCTCCCTCCAATTGTCCTCAACTTGTAATAAGGAAAAGAATCACCTTCATGTATGATATTTCACATTTATATTGCAATTGGGATTGATTAGTTTCACATACTAGGGAAACTACCCGCTTGAAATATACAGAGTATGAAATATTAATGCCACCATACTCCGGTGCATTCTTTACTTTGCATGTTAAAACATGTTTAATTGCTGGACAATTTTGAAATTCTGGAGATATCAAACTTGTATTATGAAAACAGAATATGATTGAAATTATAAGACATTCTTTATGTCCAGCAATGTTGTATGAAGATTTTGTGCTTTCTCTCTTTCCATCTCAATGTCTGTTCCATTATTTAGACTTAAACAAACCACTAATAATCTCTAATGATTATTATAACATTTTTGGGTTAAAAATGGGTGAACTTGAAAAGTTTTTGAAGTTTGGTTTGGATAAGCACCTAACAGTTTGAGTCCTAACCTTCTGAATCATTTCCTATGGCAAAATATTTCATCACATGTTCTGAAGCTAGCCAGATTATTTCTCTGGATAGAAGATTGTTTCCTGCATTAACTCCACCTAGCATTTTTGCCTCAAAGAAACAAAATACACTGGTATAGTTGCCAAAGACACAGAAGAGCAACATTATGATAGATAGATAAATAATTTATTTCTATAGGGTTGTCCAGTGATTAAAATAATTAATTACGATTAATTGCACAATTAAATACACGAATAGTGATTAATCATGTGTATTAATAGAATACTATTTATTTAAATATTTTTGGAGGTTTTCTACATTTTCAGACATTGATTTTAATTACAACAGAATATAAAGTGTACAGTGCTCACTTTATATTTTTGATTACAAATATTTACACTATAAAAAACAACATAAGAACATAAGAACAGCCCTACTGGGTCAGACTAAAGGTCTATCTAGCCCAGTATCCTGTCTTCTGACAGTGGACAGCGCCAGGTGCCCCAGAGGGAATGAACAGAACAAGTAATCATCAAGTGATCCATCCCCTGTCGCTCATTCCCAGCTTCTGGCAAACAGAGGCTACGGACACCATTCCTGCCTATCCTGTCTAATAGACATTGATGGACCTATCCTCCATGAATTTATCTAGTTCTTTTTTGAACCCTGTTATGGTCTTGGCCTTCACAACATCCTCTGGCAAGGAGTTCCACAGGTTGACTGTGTGTTGTATGAAGAAATACTTCCTTTTATTTGTTTTAAACCTGCTGCCTATTAATTTCATTTGGTGACCCCTAGTTCTTGTGTTATGAGAAGTAGTAAACAACACTTCCTTATCTACTTTCTCTACACCAGTCATGATTTTATAGATCTCAATCATCTCTCCCCTTAGCCGTCTCTTTTCCAAGCTGAAAAGTCCCAATCTTATTAATCTTTCCTCATATGGAAGCTGTTCCATACCCTTAATCATTTTTGTTGCCCTTTTCTGAACCTTTTCCAATTCCAATATATCTTTTCTGAGATGGGGTGACCACATCTGCACACAGTATTCAAGATGTGGGCGTACCATGGATTTATATAGCGGCAACATGATATTTTCTGTCCTATTATCTATCCCTTTCTTAATTATTCCCAGCATTCTGTTTGCTTTTTTGACTGCTGCTGAACATTGAGTGGATGTTTTCAGAGAACTGTCCACAATGACTCCAAGATCTTTCTTGAGTGGTAACAGCTAATTTAGACCCCATCATTTTATATGTATAATTGGGATTATGCTTTCCAATGTGCATTACTTTGCATTTATCAACATTAAATTTCATCTGCCATTTTGTTGCCCAGTTACTCAGTTTTGAGAGATATTTTTTTGTAGCTCTTCGCAGTCTGCCTGGCTCTTAACTATCTTTAGTAATTTTGTATGATCTGAAAATTTTGCCATCTCACTGTTTACCCCTTTTTCCAGATCATTTATGAATATGTTGAATTGGACTGGTCCCAGAACAGACCCCCGGGAGACACCACTATTTACCTCTCTCCATTCTGAAAACTGACAATTTATACCTACCCTTTGTTTCCTATCTTTTAACCAGTTACCAATCCATGAGAGCACTTTCCCTCTTATCCCGTGGCAGCTTACTTTGCGTAAGAGCCTTTGGTGAGGGACCTTGTCAAAGGCTTTCTGAAAATCTAAATACACTATATCCACTGGATCCCCTCGGTTTGTTGACCCCCTCAAAAAATTCTAATAGATTGGTGAGGCATGATTTCCCTTTACTAAAACCATTTTGACTCTTCCTCAACAAATTATGTTCAGCTATATGTCTGACAATCACCTCTGGAGCCCTTTTTAAAAATTGACGTCACATTAGCTATCCTCCTATCATCTGGTACAGAAGCTGATATAAATGACAGGTTACAGACTACAGTTAGTAGCTCTGCAATTTCACATTTGAGTTCCTTCAGAACTCTTGGGTGAATACCATCTGGTCCTGGTGACTTATTGCTGTTTAATTTATCAATTTGTTCCAAAACCTCCTCTAATGGTAACTCAATCTGGGACAGTTCCTCAGATTTGTCATCTAAAAAGAATGGCTCAGGTTTGGGAATCTCCCTCACATCCTCAACCGTGAAGACTGATGCAAAGAATTCATTTAGTTTCTCTGCAATGGCCTTATCGTCCTTGAGTGCTCCTTTAGCACCTTGATCGTCCAGTGGCCCCACTGGTTGTTTAGCAGGCTTCCTGCTTCTGATGTACTTAACAAAAAATTTTGCTACTACTTTTTGAGTCTTTGGCTAACTGTTCCTCAAATTCTTTTTTGGCCTTTCTAATTGTATTTTTACATTTCATTTGCCAGTGTTTATGCTCCTTTCTATTTTCCTCACTAGGATTTAACATCCACTTTTTAAATGATGGCTTTTTGCCTCTCACTGCTTCTTTTATTTTGTTTAGCCATGTGGCTCTTTTTTGGTTCTCTTACTATTTTTTTTTAAATTGGGGTATACATTTAAGTTGAGCCTCTATTATGATGTCTTTAAAAAGTTTCCACGCAGCTTGCAGAGATTTCACTTTTGGCACTGTACACTTTAATTTCTGTTTACCTAACCTCCTCATTTTTATGTAGTTCCCCTTTCTGATATTAAATGCTACAGTTTGGGGCCGTTGTGGTGTTTTTCCTGCCACAGGGACATTAAATTTAATTATATTATGGTCACTATTACCAAGCAGTCCAGCTATATTCCACCTCTTGGACCAGATCCTGTCCTCCACTTAGGACTAAATCAAGAATTGCCTTTCCTCTGGTGGGTTCCAGGACCAGCTGCTCAAAGAAGCAGTCATTTAAGGTGTCAAGAAACTTTATCTCTGCATCCCGTCCTGAGGTGACATGATGTACCCAATCAATATGGGGATAATTGAAATCCCCCATTATTATTATTGAGTTTTTTATTTTAATAGCCTCTCTAATCTCCCTGAGCATTTCACAGTCTCTATCACCATCCTGGTCAGATGGTTGGTAATATATCCCTACTGCTATATTCTTATTATTAGATCATGCAATTTCTACCCATAGAGATTCTATGGTACAGTTTGATTCATTTAAGATTTTTACTTCATTTGATTCTACGCTTTCTTTCACATATAATGCCACTCCACCACCAGCACGACCTGTTCTGTCCTTCTGATATATTTTGTACCCTGATATTGCTGTATCCCATTGATTATCCTCATTCCACCAAGTTTCTGTGATGCCCATTATATCAATATCCTCCTTTCAAAGGAAACAGTATTTTCAATTGACCTCATACAAGAACTGTAGTGCAATCTCTTTATCATGAAGGTTGAACTCAGAAATGTAGAATTATGTCCAAAAAGCCCTGCATTCAAAAATGAAACAATGTAAAACGTTAGAGTCTACAAGTCCACTCCGTCTTACTTCTTGTTCAGCCAATTGCTCAGACAAACAAGTATGTTTACATTTGCAGTAGATAATGCTGCTTGCTTCTAGTTTACATCACCTGAAAGTGAGAACAGGTGTTTGCATGGCACTGTTCTAACCAGCATCGCAAGATATTTACATGCCAGATGCACGAAAGATTTATATGTCCCTTCATGCTTTAACCACCATTCCAGAGGACATGTGTCCATGCTAATGACAGATTCTGCTCAATAACGATCCAAAGCAGTGTGGACCGATGCATGTTAATTTTCAATATCTGAGTCAGATGCCACCAGCAGAAGGCTGATTTTCTTTTTTGGTGGTTTGGGTTCTGTAGTTTCTGTATCAGAGTGTTGCTCTTTTAAGACTTCTGAAAGCATGTTCCACACCTCGTCCCTCTCAGATTTTGGATGGCGCTTCAGATTCTTAAACCTTGGGTCAAGTGCTGTACCTATCCTTAGAAATCGCACATTGGTACCTTCTTTGTGTTTTGTCAAATCTGCAGTGAAATTGTTCTTAAAATGAACAACATGTGCTGGGTCATCATACAAGACTGCTATAAGATGAAATATATGGCAGAATGCAGGTGAAACAAAGCCGGAGACATAGAATTCTTCCCCAAGGAGTTGAGTCACAAATTTAATTAACGCATTTTTTTTTAACAAGCATCATCAGCATGGAAGCATGTGCTTTGGAATGATGGCCAAAGCATGAAGGGTCATATGAATGTTTAGCATATCTGGCACGTAAATACCTTGCAATGCCAAGATACACAGATGATACGTGCCAGATACACAAATAGAAAGTGGCATGCAAATTCCTGTTCTCATTTTCAGTTGACATTGTAAATAAGCAGGCAGCATTATCTTCTGCAAATGTAAACAAACTTTAGTGATTCGCTGAATAAGAAGTAGGACTGAGAGGACTTGTAGGTGCTAAAGTTTTACATTGTTTTGTTTTTGAGTGCATTTATGTAACAAAAAAAATCTACATTTGTAAATTGCACTTTCACGATAAAGAGATTGTACTACAGTACTTGTATGAGGTGAATTGAAAAATACTGTTTCTTTTGTTTATCATTTTCACAGTGTAAATATTTGTAATAAAAAATAATAATATAAAGTGAGCACTGTACTTTGTATTCTGTATTGTAATTGAAATCAATATATTTGAAAATATAGAAAAACACCCAAAATATTTAATAAATTTCTATTGGTATTCTATTTAACAGTGCAACTAAAACTGTGATTAATTGCAATTAATTTTTTAAAATTAATTGTATGTTAACTGCGATTAATTGACAGCCCTAATTTTAATTGTAATGAAACTGCATTTCCAAACCTTGTTTTTTCCATATAGCTATAGACATATAAAATCATCAGTGGTAGAAACAGGAATTTTGTTTTATTTACAGAACGAACATGAAAATCTTTACTTGAATCACTTTAAAAGTTCTCATTTCCATTAACTGCACAATAGCACAGCATTTTTACCTCACAACTTTCATATCTGCTTTCCCAGTATGAAGGTAAAATCTGGCATGGCCTTTAGCTGTGATTCTCACAAGGAACATTTCTTAGGTATTGAAGTCTGCCTTAATGTCTGGAGAGCATAATACTTCCCTGATCTGTTCACTTACTATACTGTAATAGGAAAAAAAATAAGTAGTTAACTTTTTTCTTTTACAAACATTCAAATAAAATCCAGGTCATGTTTGATTTCTTCTCCAGAATCAATTCTAGGAACAATAACTCTAATTTCTCTTCTGCATCTAAAAGGGCTCCTAATATATGGTAATTCATGTCTTTTGGAGGATGATAAAGAAAGGATCAGAAAAACAGGCTGCCAAAGATAGACAACTGATAATGCTTCAGAGCGGATTTCATGGAAAATATAGCTAGATCAATCAACTTTCTTGATGTTATAAACCTGTAATAATACTTTTCTTTTATATGCCACTTTTCATCCAGAGATCTTAAAATGCTTTACAAAGATGGGTAAGCATTAGCCCCATTTTACAGACTGGGAGATTGAAGTACAAAGCGGTTAAGTGACATGCCCATTTTTGCAGAAAGTCATTGGCAGAGTCAGGAACAGAACCTCACTTTCAGAATGCCCAAAGAGTCCCTATCTGCTTCCCAGTTTCCTCCTTGGGATAACTGGCTTAAATTATTTCCTTTGGCATGCTGATGCAACTATGCCTGGCCCCTCCATGTTGATGGGGTAGAGCCAATTCTCTGCCCACTTCCTGCCTCCCCACTTGCCATCTATCCATATTAGAGGAGGAGGAGTGGTTCTACAGAGGCTGCTTCCCATCCCCGTGTTGCTACCTATGATGGGGCTAATCAGTGCCAGGGAGAAAAGAGGCAGTTAAACATGAATGACAGTATTAGCTGGCATTAACCTTTCTTGGAGCAAAAGAGGACTCAAAATGTAGGTCATTACACAGATATGTATGATTTCAACCATGGCTGCAGGAAAAACGAGTCTGGATATTTTTCTCCTTAGCTAGTTATGCTTTTACTTAAAACTGTAATCATAAATGTGCATGTTTAAAATATACATCACATTCCTTACTTTCATATTTAATTTATAACTTTGAATATAAAACTATACAAAGCAAATTCAAAGATGCAATTTAGTCTAGAATTTCCAGCTACTTATTCTGTAAAAATTGATTAGCATTATAATGTAACAGTTTTTCATTTGATTTAATTTCATTCATGTAATTATTAAAGAATGACTTTACCATACTTATTTTCATTGCATGGAGACACCCTGATTACAATGCTGTGAGAAATATCTTATGTTCAAAGTTTCCAGTATCATTTTTCTGCCAAAATCAATCTTAATTGTAAAAGACTGCATGTAACATTTACACTGTAGTGTAAACACTGTTGTCCTAGCTAACACCTTTAAATCATTTACAGCTTACTGTTTCCATTTTATGCAAATTTTTGGATATAGGGTCCCAGGGTTTTCTAGGTATACTGAAAAATTAACAACTAGCTAAAAGTTAAGAGTACGAAAGTTATGAGTGCACTCCATGTTTCATCTAAGTCCTCTACTAGCCTCCATAAAAGGTATTGTCTTGTTCCATTGTTGTGTTCTTTAAAAAGCTGTCATTCATGCTACATACCACCGTTAAACTTTGAAAAACATGCCAGTCTTGGTAACTTCACTATGTCAAATCCTTTTAAAAACAGATCTAGGTAAAGTAGCAAGAGATTAGTGTCGTATGGCATTAATTACATTATAATTGCTCTATGCTTAACCTTTTTATTACTGGAGATTATTCAGCCTACTCTGTACCAGATTTAGGAATCATTTGATTTTTTAAAATGTTTTGTTTTGATTACACAGTACCAGATCCCTATTATAATCCTATCAATATATGGTTTTGTTTCTTTTAGTAATGGAAATGATTTTTGACTGCATTGTGTTTATGTAGTTAGGAGGGTAAAGTTCTGGCACATGAGACTTATTCTAAGTTTCTGGAACTCGAAATTGCATACACCTGTGGGGCATACAATTAATGGGAAATGAAAAGTTGAGTAAATTAAAAATAGTAAGAAAGCTCGATTGAAAAGTAGAGCTGGTCAAATAACAAAATTACATGTTTGTGAACAATTCATAAATACAAAAGTTTCAAATTGATATGACCACTGTAGAGCCTATTAGTATTGTTAAAAGCACACAAGTTTCGAGGCTGTTCAGATTATTTAGCTAAAAACATATTCAGCATCAAATGTGTATCTATTTGATACAGATTTTGCAGCTTTAACTCTGAATATTCTGACTCTTGGAATTCTAAAGCAAACTCTGCATTAGTAGTAAGAGTAGTATTTAAATCTATGATCTCTGATAGAAGTGCAGGAGAGATTACATAACAGACCATAATTAAGGCTACGATTATGTCACAGAGATCGCGGAAGTCATGGAATCCATGACTTCCAGAGACCTCTGTGACCTTGGTGGCCCCCACAGCTGACCAGCTGCTGCCAGCAGCAGGGGACCCTCCTGCAGCTGCCCAGCCTCCCCGGGCGGTGGGGACCCCCTGCAACTGACCAGCCCCTGCTGCCAACAGGAACCCCTGAGCTGCTCAGCCACCACGGCTGGCAGGCAACACCTCCTGCCCCCCACAGCTGCTCAGTCAAGGTGAGCAGCTGATGCCCAGCCCGCAGCTCCTGGAGGCCAGCGGAGGGACTGCAGAGCTGCCCAGCTGCCGATGCTAGCAGGGGCCCCCCCCAGCTCCCAGCACCACAGGGCGGTGCCCCTCCTCCCCCCCAGCTCCCAGACACTGGGCAACAGGGTCCCTGTGCTGCTGCAGGCAGGGGGCAGGGTGATAGACCCTCCTCCCTCCCCATTTTGTCAGGGATGTTTTTAGTAAAAGTCAAGGATAGGTCACAGCTTCCATGAATTTTTATTTATTGCCCGTGACCGGTCCGTGACTTTTACTAAAAATATCATTGACAAAATCATAGCCTTAACCATAATTACTCCTTCTAATAAAGAATTGAATCAAAAAGCATAAACTACTCACAAAGGGAAGAGAAAATAAATATTCCTACTAACAAATAATCTAATATTTCCTTTCTAGAGCCAGAACAGATGCAGTGGGCAGATCCTTCTCCCACTAAGCACACATCTCATAGCTTATGGGGTCAATCCACCTCCTTTTCTTCCTACACTGAGTCACTGATCTGTGCTGAATATCTCCACAGAATCATACAAAGGAGTAAATTGGCAGCAGCTTTGCTACAGCCAATATGGATGAGGAATAGAGTAAACATTTAGAAGATAAATGTTGTAAAACCAAAACTAGATTTTACCTATTTACTTCTTCTTTTAATGAAACCTTATTGTTACATTGTACTGGTAATGCCACTTGCTAATTATAAAGCATTCTATGCATTCAGTTAAAGATGTTCACTCCTTTTGTAATGTTTCCTATCCATGTAATTTGATCAGTCAACTCCTGATTGTGTCTACTAAAAGGTTATGATTCTGTTTCTATTTCCCTGTCAAGCATTGCCTGCTATTCCAGTAATCTTCCTTTCCTGACCTTTTAAAGAAGCTATTACTGTACCATAATTGTAACCAGCATATTACTACTTCTCATATATAGAACTCTAATTGGGAAGCTGATAGAGCTGCAGCTGACAGTGATCTTGTAAGAAAACAAAAATTACTCACTAACCTCAGAGGAAAGTGAAAACAAAAATATTGTAATTTAGTCTCATGACTCTGTCTTCTATATACCTGTATTTTTGACCATTCTGGTGTGTAGTCCTTATTCCTTGTTATTTCTTCACTTCTTTTTTTGGAAATTCCTACAGTGATGGGCAGGTGGTGATGGGGTCAGGCAGAGGATGATGCTGGGGGTTCCTAATCACAAATTTGCACACAAGTGGTGTGGGAGTGATGGTCATTCAGCATTGACTTGGAGTGATATAAGCATCCATATTCTTCTTGTGCAACAGAGCAAAGCTTTTCAGGGACAGCACTGCTCTCCCCAATCCAGGAAAGGGCGAGAAAAGGGTTCCTAAACATTGTTCACTCCATTATTGATTTGCTAGTGTCCCACAACCAGCTGGTAATCCAATTGTGTGGTTAAAAATCAACATCACCCACAAAGAACACTGAACTCTGCATCCTGGAATGTCACACTTTCTGATGATGCTGATGGGCTCAAAAGGTGCACTGCACTCATCAGAATCGAACTTGTCAAATACAACATCAATATAGCTGCACTGAATGAAACATGTCTCCCAGGCAAGTCCCGTCTTGATGGGGTCAGTGCTGGATACATGTTCTACTGGATAGGCAAGTCCACAGAAGAGAGGCATCTATAGGGGTGAGCTTAGCTATTCAGACATCTATCTCACCTGCTTGGAAAGACAAATTTGTGAAGACAACTATTTGTGAATTACTGTTCACTGATTGTGGTTTATTGGCCCATAAACTCAGGGACATTCAGTTGCTCACTGATTGTTTTGCATGTGTAGCAAAACATTTTGGCTTAACGATCAACCTGAAGAAGACAGAAGTTATGGTCCAGCCTCAACCAGTAAGTACAGTACCTACTTTGGTTGTGTCCATTGACGATGTACCACTCAAAGCTATTGACAAACTTTGCTACCGAGGCAGTGTCATTTCACAAGATACAATGATTGACGACATTACAAAGCACATTAATACAGCCTACAATACCTTTGGACAACTTCAGCGTCATCTCTGGAACAAACACTGTGTCAAACTGCAGACAAAAATTTAAATTTAACTGTGCTGTTGTCATCACCACACTCCTCTAGGGCTGTGATACACCAACTACTTATCAAATCCAAATAAAATTCTTGGACCAATTCCACCTCTGTTGTCTACAACAGATAAATGGAATTAAATGGCAAGATTTGATTCCAAACACCCAGGTCCCTGAGTGCTGCAACATCACAGGCATTGAAGCTTTTATAGTGAGAACGCAGCTGAGATGACACAGTATGTCTGACAGTAGAATACCGAAGGCCATCTTTTATGGAGAATTGCAGACTGAAACTCACTCTAGGGGCAGACCAACAAAATGTTACAAAGACACGCTCAAGACCAACCTCCAATCTTCCAATGTTGACCTCAACACCTGGGAACAGTTTAGCCCAGGATAAGATCCGATGGCATTCTGCCACCTCAGAATGAAAGACTTCAGGAGCCTGCAGATTGCTCCTATCAAGGAGAGATGTGTGAGGCATAAAGCTAAAAGCAGCGCACATTTGTCTGACATTGTCTTAATCTATGGCACTTCCAGACAGGGCTGCATGTCCAAACTGGTCTTTGGTCTTATTTCAGGACCCTCATAAGTGACTGTAGCTCATCCGTTGAACAAAACAGGAGACATTATCATCACTATAAATAAGTGTAATGAAATTCTGCTTATTCCAAAATCAGTTTCTTGTTTTCTTATGACCACGTGCTTATTTATTTCTCCATTACAATGACATATTTGTATTTACTTGGTGTTAAGCCAACCTTCACACCTCTGGAGTATAGTTTTGGATCAACACCTGAAGTTTGTATGTATAGCCCAAACAATCACAGAGGTCCACAAGATCTTGCCATAATTTCCCCTACTCATTTGCTGCCCTGGGCAAAAGTATTTAGTTCCCGTCCTACATCTACCAGGTCTCACTTATGGACAGTAAACAAAGCGGCTATTCCCCTCCTCGGACAGCTGGTCTCCTCTTCATTGAATGGCACAATGGTTTGCTGATCCTCAAGGGACAGCTCCTTTTATAAGATTATCAGAAATCACATGAAAGAAGGGGGACATTTTTTGAATTTTGTGACTCTTTTTTTGGTAATCTCTCTATGCATTGTGGGACAAAATTATTAATTTGTCATATTATTGGGCGAGATCTTGGCCTCATTGAAGGGAATGGCAAAACTCCCATTGATTTAAATAGGGCTAGGATTTCTCCCATTCTATTTGTAACCCTTCTGCCAGGTGGAGCCAACAGCAATAAGGGCCGGGTTCAGTATCTAGGGGTTCCTTTTCAACAATACACCACAAAACCGACTCGAGCCCCCACCCAGTGACCTGGGACAATTACACACCACCCCCTGGGTGCCTCTAAGGGGAAATACTTCCCCTCTCGCAAGCAGAGTCTGAGTGTAGAAAAAACCTTTTAATAAAAGAAGGGACTTAACTCAGCATTAATTTGGGAAAACACCACAACTAGAGTTCATAAACACAAACTATGAGCAAAAGACCCACTCCCAAGTAAGTTGGGAAGTTTCCTTTTTCCCTTAGGGTCTTAAGTCCAGCAACCCAAAAGTCCCTTTAACGTGCCTGTCCCTTCTTTGTACCCCACTCACAGTTGCTGTCCTTGGCCAGTGCAGCCCCAGAGTTGAGAGGTTCACACTGGGCAGTCTCTTGCAATAGAGACACCGTCCCAAAGTAGGGCTAATACTTGGCCCTGGTCTACACTACGAGTTTAGGTTGAATTTAGCAGCATTAGATCGATTTAACCCTGCACCCATCCACACGACTTAAAGGGCTCTTAAAATCGATTTCTATACTCCTGAATTTGGGGTAGTGTGGACGCAATTCGATGGTATTGGCCTCCTGAAGCTATCCCAGAGTACTCCATAGTGACCACTCTGGACAGCACTCTCAACACAGATGCACTGGCCAGGTACCCAGGAAAAGCCCCGCAAACTTTTGAATTTCATTTCCTGTTTTGAATTTCATTTCCTTGGCCAGCGTAGAGACCTGATCAGCACAGGTGACCATGCAGAGCTCATCAGCACAGGTGACCATGGAGTCCCAGAATCGCAAAAGAGCTCCAGCATGGACCGAACGGGAGGTACTGCATCTGATCGCTGTATGGGGAGAGGAATCTGTGCCATCCAAACTCCGTTCCAAACAACGAAATGCCGGAATATTTGAAAAAATCTCCAAGGGCATGAAGGACAGAGGTTATAACAGGGACCCGCAGCAGTGCCGCGTGAAGCCTACCAAAGAACCAGAGAGGCAAACGGCCACTCCGGGTCAGAGCCTCAGACATCCCGCTTCTATGATGAGCTGCATGCCATTATAGGAGGTGCCCCTACAACTACCCCACCCCGTGCTTACCTACTTCCCCACCCCTCCCGGGCTACCATGGCAGTTATCCCCCCATTTGCGTGACAAATTAATAAAGAATGCATGAATTTGAAACAACAATGACTTTATTGCCTCTGCAAGTGGAGATCAAAGGGGGGAGGAGAGGGCTGTTGGCTTACAGGGAAGTAGAGTGAACCAAGGGGGCGGGTTTTCATCAAGGAGAAACAAACAGAACTTTCACACCGTAGCCTGGCCAGTCATGAAACTGGTTTTCAAAACTTCTCTGATGCACAGCACGCCCTGCTGTGCTCTTCTAACCGCCCTCATGTCTGGCTGCACATAATCAGCAGCCAGGCGATTTGCCTCAACCTCCCACCCCGCCATAAACGTATCCCCCTTACTCTCACAGATATTATGGAGCAAACAACAAGCAGTAATAACTATGAGAATATTGGTTTCACTGAGGTCTAACCGAGTCAGTAAACTGCGCCAGCGTGCTTTTAAACTTCCAAATGGACATTCTACCACCATTCTGCACTTGCTCAGCCTATAGTTGAACTGCTCCTTAGTTCTGTCCAGGCTTCATGAGCCATGGGAGCAAGGGGTAGGCTGGGGTAGGTGCGACCGCATGGTGCTGCCGACTGGGAGAGCAGCCTGAGGCAGAAGTCTCCAACTGGCATGATATTCCAGGCAGGACTGAATCTCCATTAGACGAAACTTAAGGAAGAGAATGACCTGGAGTCATTCCCATTTTTGTCCAGGCGCCCCCGACCGACCTAACCGAGGTCAGCCAGGAGCACCCATGGGACAACTACGATGGCTAGCAATCATATTGTACCGTCTACCATCCGCAAGGCAAGGCAAGGGGATGCTGCTGTGTAGCACTGCAGTACCACATCTGCCAGCAGCATCCAGGAGACATACAGTGACAGTGAGCTGAGTGGGCTCCATATTGTCTGCACGGGTAACCCTGGAAAAAAGGCAAGAAATTATGTTTTACCGTTGCTTTCACGGAGGGAGGGTGAGAGGGGGGCCTAACAACATGTACCCAGAACCACCCGCAACAATATTTTTGCCCCATCAGGCATTGGGAGCTCAACCCAGAATTCCAATGGGCAGTGGAGACTGCGGGAACTGTGGGATAGCTACCACAGTGCAACGCTCCGAAAGTCGATGCTAGCCTCAGTACTGTGGACGCACACCGCCGACTTAATGCGCTTAGTGGGGGGACACACAATTGACTGTATCAAATCAATTTCTAAAAAATCAACTTCTATTAAATCAACCTAATTTCATAGTGTAGACATACCCTTGGACATAGGTATCAGTGATTTCAGCTCTGCAGCATTTAACAATTGAATCTAAATTAGCTCTTTTATTATATCATGGAAAGAGGAAGAGTCAACTAGTGTCTAGGACTCTTAAACAGGGCCCACACCACCAGGTACAAGTACCTGTCCCCACCCTCTTTCAACTCATTGGGCTTTGGAACCCATATCCCCTGCCTAGCGAGTGCCGTTTAGTTGAGGGTGAGTCCCTCCATTGGGGTATGCCAGGTACAGTTCTGCTGCCCTCGGTTCACACAACAAGGATAACAATCCTTTATTACTCCTGCTCCAATAACAAGGAAACTGGGGATCCAACACCAGCCACAAGTGATCATTTGGCCAAGCAATCCCATCACGCTGAGCATCTAGGCAGCGTGGGTGTGTCCATGCCAACGAGATCAGCTTCTGAAGTCTTTTTCCACAGCTCACCACTAGATGTCGGGGGGAGCTCATTCAGACTCTGCTTACATATTTATCTAGAGACCCAAAATGTCCAGGGTGCTTTAAATAAATATGATCATATGGGGACAACTTCCTGAATGCTTGTAAATCATATTAGATACTACAGCAAAGCTCAGTGGGATCCAGTGGCTTGGAATAAGAGAGCGACTGTCCTCAGAGGTCTGAAGAGGAGCTATGCTGATGAGCATACATTGCTGTTAACAAGGCCAGGTAGCAAGCAGGATTTGAGAATACAGCTAGCATTTGCAGCACCTGGAGGAAGAAAAAAGGTGGTTAAGTACTTAATATAAATTATGTGCAAACTATACTTGCCATACTGAAATAGAACTTGTATTCACAGCGTTTATTCAGAGATTTTTCTTCCCACCTACTGGAAGGAAACTCCAGATAAAAAAAATACTCAGGGTGATTCTTGTTTATAAGGCTTTTCAATCTTTGCCTTGTGTCTCAGTGGCAATTGCCTCTGTGCTGAAATAGGAGGAAGCTCAGAAATGTTTATGTTAGAGACCCAATGTTCCATAGTTTCATTTTCTGGAATAGCCATTTCTCCTAAAGTTGATCTAAATTAATTACAAGAGATTCTTAGAATGATCCATTCCCAGAAAACATACTATAGTCTTGCAATTCTGTATTATACCGGCAAGACTGGAAAATAAGAATGTTTCCTTTTCTTGCTGTCAACACATTAAAATAATAGACAGGAGTTATTGTTTGTGCCATTTTTGATGTGAAAGCCAACACAGAGAAATTCTTCCAATGCATATGATTTAAAGTTTAATAGGTATGTAGCTAAAAACTTACTGGGCCTGATTTTCTATTGCCTGGGGCTATGTAGTTAAATATACCTGTGTAAAGTGTGCTGGCAGGCACATGAATAACAAAGACTGAAGATAAGGTATCCAAGTGTGAAATTTGCAATTAAAACAGCAAATGGAACCAAAAGAACGACTGAACCACGTGAGATTGGCTTTGGTCCAAGATTAGTGTAGTTCTCATTGGTTTAAATGGGAAGGGTTATTTCTCATTAATAAACTTCTATTCACTGTATTAAAAAAATTGAACCATTGTACAACATGCTGAGGAACAACTTGCAAATGGGAGGACTGGTTGAAATGGGCCACTTATTTTGGCTGTGAATCAATGAGGGTCAGTACTACAAGAGGAACTCAAGACATCTAAACAAAATCAAGAACACAACAATTATGTTTAAAAAAAAACAAAAAAACAAAAAACATTCTGCTCATCAGAACTCTCACACACACCCAAGTTGCTGACAATAAAAACTGCAGGTGGTGATTCCAACTCAGTGGCAATGTATTGTTTAGAAATCAAGAAGTGGCCATGTCATGTCAAAGAGCCACTTGTCACACCCGAATGGCCCCCTCCCTCAGGGAGTCCCCAGGGAAGGCAGATCAGCATTGTATGTGGCTAACGCTGTTGCAAGCATCACAAAGCATTTTGGGGAGGGTCAAAGGTGTGTGAGTGGAGAATGGAAGATTCCTTTATAGGAGTACGAGAGGCCAAAAGGGGCGGGGGAAGAGAGGGGAGAAGAAAAAGAAAAGAGCAGAGAACGGGTTAACTCAACACTGCAATTAACAAGCTCAGTCTGAAGATAAGAGAACTCCAGCCCAAGGCCAGCTGCTACCCACCAAGACAGAAGGGGGGAAGTCCAACCCCCTTCCTCCCCCGACCAGCGGTGAGAAAAGAAGAACTAAGTGAGACACAGAGCTGCAAAGATAACAGAGAGACCAGTGAAGGCCAAGACAGAAAAGAAAACAGTCTCCGGAGCCGGGAAGTTTTGGAAAAGGAAAAGAGACCATAGCAAGCCTGTTTGGACTAGTACAAAGAACACCAGGAACAGAGGGCCCGGAACGAAACCACCCCCAAAGAAGCCCAGGACTTAAAACCCTCTTGAGAGCTGGGGCAACTTGGAGAGCACAACAGATTCTTGGACGCTCTGAGCCCAGGACAGCACTCCCGTCCACCTTTCCCCTTCTCTTCTTCTTCTGACGTTACACCCAGACTTGGCCTGTCTGGGTAGTGCGGGTGTGAGTATGAAAGTGGGTTAGGGCCTGGGGGCATTAACGCTTTCTTTCTTCCCCTGAGTGACATGGGAACAGTCCTAGCACTCTCTGCTCTTATTTTATTATTTTATCAATAAAGTTTTAAAATCTAGACACTTGATGTGTTTCGTCATCTCCTCCCCAAACGATCCTGGTATCCAAGGTGATCAGCATCAGCCTGATCACCTGACGCTCCAGGCAGATTGGTAACGAAAATCTATCACACACTGAGTTCAGGCCTGGTCTACACTAGGCTTTTATGTCGAATTTAGCGCCGTTATATCGAATTAACCCTGCACCCGTCCACACCACGAAGCCATTTAGTTCGACATAGAGCCCTCCTTAAATCGATTTCTGTAATCCTCCACAACGAGAGGAGTAGCGCTAAATTCGAAATGGCCATATCGAATTAGGCTAGGTGTGGATGGAAATCGACGGTAATAGCTCCGGGAGCTATCCCACAGTGCACCACTCTGTTGACGCTCTGGACAGCAGTCCGAGCTCGGATGCTCTGACCAGCCACACCCCGGGAAAATTTGAATTCCTTTTCCTGTCTGGGCAGTTTGAAGCGCAGTTTCTGTTTGGACACCGTGGCGAGCTCAGCAGCAGTGGCAGCAGTGGCAACGATGCAGAGCTCTCCAGCAGAGATGGCCGTGCAATCCAATAGAAAGAGGGCCCCAGCATGGACGGATCGGGAAGTCTTGGATCTCATCGCTGTGTGGGGAGATGAGTCCGTGCTTTCCGAGCTGCGCTCCAAAAGACGGAATGCAAAGATCTATGAGAAGATCTCTAAAGCCATGGCAGAGAGAGGCTACAGCCGGGATGCAACGCAGTGCCGCGTGAAAATCAAGGAGCTGAGACAAGGCTACCAGAAGACCAAAGAGGCAAACGGACGCTCCGGATCCCAGCCTCACACATCCCGTTTCTACGAGGCACTGCATTCCATCCTAGGTGCGGCCGCCACCACTACCCCACCCCTGACCGTGGACTCTGAGGATGGGATATTGTCCGCGGCCGGTTCCTCAGCGGACGGGGAAGAGGAGGAAGGAGATGAGGAGGACGAGGCAGTAGACAGCGCTTACAACGCTGATTTGCCCGACAGCCAGGAGCTCTTCATCACCCTGACAGAGATCCCCTACCAACCCTCCCCAGCCGTTACCCCAGACACAGATTCAGGGGAAGGATCAAGCAGTAAGTGTTTTAAATATCCAAACATTTATTTACAACATAACTGGCATATTTAAAATATTAACAGTAGCTAAAGTGCTTTAAAACATGTAAACATTTATTTGCAACAAAACAGGAAGATTGAAAATATTAACAGTGGGTAAAGTGCTTAAAAACATGTAAACAGGAAAGTCAAACAAAAGGGGAATCAGTGCAAAGTGTATCATGATTACTCCGTCTTTGGGCGCCTCAATATATAGTCCGAACCATTTTAAAAAAATCTCACAATGTCCGCTTCATGATTATAGTGCCCAAAACCCTGCAGTCATTTGTCCCTCCAAGGGCACCTAAGCCAAGAACTGGTCAATGTAACCGGGGATCGAGGCGACATCCTCCGGGGAGAACTCCTCATACACCTCCTGCAGGTGTTTTTCAAGCCTCATCAGCAGGTTCCTGGGCAGGGACAGCTTATTAGGCCCCCCGTGGTAGGACACGTTTCCCTGCCACAACGCCAGCAGGTACTCCGGGATCATGGCCTTGCACAGCAGTGCAGCAAATGGCCCCGGTTTCTGCAGGCTGTCCCGGAGCATCTTCTCCTTCTGGCTCTCGGAGACCTTCAGGAGGGTGATGTCAGGCATGACTCCCTGCTGTGAATTAGGTAGGGGAAAGTTAGTATTGGGACTGCTTGCCCGTCCCTTTACAGAACTGCAACCGCCGGTTTACAGCCACGCGGTTTACAGCCGCGAGGGGCTGGGACAGGGCCAGAGTTCATGCTTGCAGGATTGCTGCCAGCAGAGACTCGCATTGCTTTCTATGTGAAAGGAGGCCAGTGCCACTCTTAAAGTTTTAAGCGGCCACAAGTCTACGGCTTACCATGTTTGCCATCTAGACAAAGTCCGGTGTCCTGCCCTGCTCCTCAGCTCGCCACAGCAAGACCGCAGGCACTGTAGGCGAGGGCCGAAAATTCGACCTTGTCCTCAGTGCGCGTGTGATAGGTGCTCTGCATGGTCTTGTTCACAGAGAAAGACTATGTTCTCTGTTCACAGATACATTGCTCTGTCTCAGGAATTCACTCCCTTTTTCCAATTCCCACAGCCACATCTGCCCAGAGGCTAGCGCACATTAGGAGGAGGAAGAAGAGGACACGGGAAGACATGTTTGCTGAACTAATGGAATGCTCCCGAGCACAGGCAGCCCAGCAGACACAGTGGAGGGAGAACTTGTCCCAAATGCACCGGGCAAACATTGAACGGGAGGAGAGGTGGCGACAGGAGGACAGGCAGGCTACTCAAACGCTGCTTGGACTAATGAGGGAGCAAACGGACACGCTCCGCCGCCTTGTGGATGTTCTGCAGGACCGGAGGCAGGAGGAGAGAGCCCCGCTGCAGTCTCTCTGTAACTGCCCTGCCCCGCCACCAAGTCCCATACCCCCCCTCACCCAAAGTCCAAACACGGAGGGGTGGAAGGGGCCGGGAAAAATTTCACTCCACCCCTGCGGACTGCTCTACCACTAGAAGGCTCTCATTCCCCAAAATTTGAAAAGTCCTTTCCTACCCGCCTCACACAAGACCCCGTCCAAGTTTCACCCCCCCGTTCCATGTGCGGTTGTTAATAAAGAATACGTTTCTGTTCATTTCTGTTTCCATCCTCTTCTTTTGGAGGGGAGTCTGTCTGGAGGGGGGGGAAGGGCCTTGGTCATTGGACAGGACAGTCACCTTTAGCAGGGGGCAGGTGCAGCAGCAGGGCACATATACAGTGCAGTGACTAGTTATCCTGGTCAGTCTGGGAGGTGGTTTTCATGTTCTGTGTGGTGGGGGCGGTGGTGTTGCTCTGTGACTTGGTGGCGGGGGAGGGCAGTTACAGATCTTATGCAGCGGTCCTTACCCTGGATCACAGAGCCGCGCAGCAGGGGATCTGTAACCCTCCTCCCCCTGCAAGACAGTCACATAGCCGACACATACACGCAGTCCCGGCCAGGAGGGCTGGCAGGCTCCGTTGAAACAACCAGTCCACCATCGCGGAGCCTGTCATTCCTGGAGTTTAGAAGCATCATTTGCATCACAACCCTAAACCCGCTCCCCGCCACAGTCTGCGTCCCAGGTTTAAAACATTCCCGTGAAAACAGTAATAAAGACAACGGTGTCCATGAACAAAACAGAACAGATTTTATTTTTTGGGAAGGGGGTGAAGGGGGTATGTAATTGGAGAGGATAGTCGACGGCAACTGGGTAAAGAAACGGGGGCAAGTTCAGCTTCTGTGTCCACAAACTTAAAAGTCAATGGGTACCCTGCTCAGCCTTGAAACTGGCTTTCAAAGCCTCCCGGATGCACAGCGCGTCCCGCTGGGCTCTTCTAATCGCCCGGCTGTCTGGCTGGGCGTAATCAGCAGCCAGGCTATTTGCCTCAACCTCCCACCCCGCCATAAAGGTCTCCCCCTTGCTCTCACACAGATTGTGGAGCACACAGCAAGCTGCAATAACGATGGGGATATTGGTTTCGCTGAGATCACAGCGAGTGAGTAAGCTTCTCCATCTCCCCTTGAGACGGCCAAAAGCACACTCCACTACCATTCTGCACTTGCTCAGCCGGTAGTTGAACAGTTCTTTTTCTGTGTCCAGGGCGCCAGTATAGGGCTTCATGAGCCAGGGCATTAGCGGGTAGGCTGGGTCCCCGAGGATCACTGTAGGCATCTCCACATCCCCAACAGTTATCTTGTGGTCCGGGAAGTAAATACCTTCCTGCAGCCGTCTAAACAGACCAGAGTTCCTGAACACGCGAGCGTCATGAACCTTGCCCGGCCATCCGACGTAGATGTTTGTAAACCGTCCCCGATGGTCCACCAGTGCTTGCAGCACCATTGAAAAGTACCCCTTTCTATTGATGTACTGGCTGGCCTGGTGGCCCGGTCCCAGGATAGGGATGTGAGTCCCATCTATAGCCCCACCGCAGTTTGGGAATCCCATCGCAGCGAAGCCATCTATGATGGCCTGCGCGTTTCCCAGGGTCACTACCTTTGACAGCAGTACCTTGACGATTGCCTTGGCTACTTGCATGACAACAACCCCCACGGTAGATTTGCCCACGCCAAAGTGGTTCGCGACTGACCGGTAGCTGTCCGGCGTTGCAAGCTTCCAGAGGGCTATGGCCACTCGCTTCTGGACAGTCAGGGCTGCTCGCATGCGGGTGTCCTTGCGCTTCAGGGCAGGGGACAGCAAGTCACAAAGTTCCAGGAAAGTCCCCTTCCGCATGCGAAAGTTTCGCAGCCACTGGGATTCATCCCAGACCTGAAGCACTATGCGGTCCCACCAGTCCGTGCTTGTTTCCCGGGCCCAGAATCGCCGTTCAACAAAATCCACATGCCCCATTGCAAACGTGATGTCCTCGGCGCTGGGTGTCGTGGTTTCTGACAGCTCTGTGCTACTCTCCGACTTCAGGCCCTCACTCCGCTGCCGTAGCCTCCTCGCCTGATTTCTCTGCATCTGCCTCTGGGAAAGGTGTATGATAAGGTGCGAGGCGTTGAGAACGGCCACAACTGCAGCGATGGTCGCAGCGGGATCCATGATCGCAGTGCTGTGGCGTCCGCGCTGTCACTGATCAAAAAGTGCGCGAACTGATTTCCCGCCGGCGCTTTCAGGGAGGGAGGCAGGGCGGTAGTGACTGACGGATGACGACAGTTACCCAAAAGCACCCTCGCCACAATTTTTTACCCAGAAGCCATTGGGGGCTCGACCCAGAATTCCACTGGGCAGCGGGGACTGCGGGAACTGTGGGATAGCTGCCCACAGTGCACTGCTTCCAATGTCGACGCTTTCCCTGGTAGTGTGGACTGACAAAGTCGAATTACTGTCCTTAGTGTAGACACACACGTTCGACTTTCTAATATCGATTGCACATATTCGATTTAACTAAAATCGAACTACTCTCGTAGTGTAGACATACCCTCAGAGATAGTAGTTATTCAGAGTTTTCCATCAAGAAGCAAAATAATCCTCTCAACTTTCAGGCAGTTCAAGTCAGGTATTCTGACCTCCCCTCAACTAATATGTTTCTATTTTGTGTGCTTTCTTATTGGCTGCATCAGTATGTGATTATTATTTTTAGTTGGCATTATGTTTGCATATAATTTTCCAAAACAACCAGAAACACTAAAAGATCACTTAGCTATAGGAATTGGAGTCAGATATTAAACCCGGCTATGTGACCAACGTATTAACATTTTGTAATCCTAATCTACCTCCTAAAATTAGGACTAGGAAATAAAGACTTCTCTTATTAGCACTCTACTGTATTATGCTCTCTTTACAGTAGGTATAATCACAGAATGATTGCATACACTTCCAGGAATAGTTGATTCAAACCTTTTGATCTCTTCTGATAAACTTTTATTGATAACAGCATATCACTTGAAAAATTAAAATTGTTATATCCAATTTTTATAAGATTAAGAACATCTAGTTCTCCTTCTCCACCCCCAAGTATCCTCATTTACTGAACTGTCCAAGGACCAGGACAGCAGGATAAGCTTGTCTTAATCATTTTGAAGTAGCCAGAAATATACTTAGTATGTCAGACACTTTGGAAAAATTACAGCTAAAATAACGAAAAACAGCTAGTCCATGAACTTCAATATGCATTTCCAGAAGATTTGTTAGATCCAATAGCTTCACTAGGTTCATTCCCTTACCCTTTTACCTTATATTTTCTATCTCATATTTTACTGTGTAATATTTGATATTCTTCTCCCTTTGTTGGAAGTGATACCATTGGGTGAGACCTCTTGGATACCAGCAGCAGTAGTTTGGTCTTCCAATTGCTACTTACAGACCTTGGTTCAGATGCATCAGCATTTTAATTCCTGAGATAAAATGTCCTGAGTACTTTGCGCTTATCAGGTCAACTAAATTGGATAGACATGTCATGTCACTCCTGAGGAGTTTTTGAACATTATTTGTTTCATTAAACTTCCTCGTGTCCCACGAGACTATCTGCTTGTAGTGAGGAGGTGTGGCCTCCCACTGACCCAGAGGGGGAGGAACCATCCTCTGTGCCCAGGTGGGTGGAGCCAGATCTGCTTCACCGTTCCCACCGGAAGTGGATAAGCAGAACAGGAAGTATAAAGGGTGGAGCCTCAAGCTCAGTTGGTGCTGAGACACCGAGGGAGACAGACATATCCTGCTCACTCCAAGCTGCTGACTCTGCTGCCAAGCCCAGAGACACCCTGCTCGCCGAGGAACCTGTGTCTGCAGCTGACCTACCAGGACTGCTGTGGGTCACCTAGCCCAACGAGACACAGGATGCCCCATTGGTCCAGGTACACCCTGAGGGGAGGGGAAGAAGTGGTCCAGGAACAGCCAACTTCAGTCTGGCGATAGTATTGCCTGAAGCACAGTCAGCGTGTTGTGGCTGGATTCCCCACTGACCCAGTGGTGGACTACTCCACCACCGTTAGGGCCCTGGGTCAGGGCCTGGTGGAGTTGGGAGGGGCCCAGGCCTCCCCTGAGAATCTGAATTACAACTTATTAGAATTTCAGAAATCAAGATGATAAAAACTTCTCCATCTGACTTTGAAATTCCAATATATTATTGAGATTTAGATTTCTGATACTTGTGTTCTGCTATTGGTCAGAAATACCTTGAATAAATGTCTCATCTCCTTATATTTGGTGATTTACATTCACATGAATAAATTTGAGGTTCAGTGACATGTCTGATACATTCATCTTTTCTAAAAATTGCAATCCTGCAAACCTAAACACAATCAGGACTTGGTTTAAGCTTGTGTTATTAATGCATCTGCAGTTTCTACACATTTTTTGGAAGCTGCAGTAATAACCAATGCGTCATCCAATGGAAGTCAGGTAGAATTGATCGTGAGAGTTGCCAGATAGAAGCAAAATACCTTACAGAGATTTATCAAAGAGCTTTGATAATGACAGCCTTACCATCTATCCTGGAAGGCTTCCTTGTCCTATTAGTTGTTACTGTTATGTGACATGTATAAGCAAACAATGAGTCAGTGCCTTGAAGTTTGTGGAATGAACCACTCAGAAATTATGACTAAAATTCCATTTCTCAGTCAGAACATGACTCATGATTTCCACTGAATGTGGTGACTTGTAATCTTCTAATTTATTTGTTTTTCAAACATGTCAGTTAAACTTGTCAGACTTATAATTTTTGTTGGTAGATCATACCAGAAGCTTTGGCTTCCAAGTCTAAAAATGCCATGAAGACATGTTGAAGACCCAGTATGTCTGAACAGGAATGGTGGCAGCATGAAATGCAGTGGACTCTACACATTAGAGGTCTTGGAACAACAGAACAGCTGCCAACATGATTGTTGGGGGTGTCTTTGAAAGAAACAAATGCAGCCCTCTCGGTGTATTCTATCCACTTCTGCCTCATCCAGGTTCAGGGCTAACAGACAACACCTTGTGATTGACAGTATCTAAGTTTGCTGAGAAAGCTAATGAAAACAACACGAACACCTAACCTCTACTCTTTGCCCAGAGCAGATAGTCCAGCAACAAGATAAGTGACGTTAATTACTGTACTAAGATTTAAAAGCTTATTCAGGAAATTGAGGAAACCCATTTCAGATGGAGATGTCTTACCATGGCCTTCTCAATAACTTTCCCAAACAATGGAAGGTTTGAGGCAGGGTTGTAATTCACAAGGCAGTTAATGCTAGGTGATGGATTGTTGAACAAAGATGTATTCAAGTTTAAAGGCTACTTACCCCCAAAAGAAAGCTTTAATATACCCCTTCAGTAATGGACCCTGCCATGAACCCTGAATTCACTAGCAATAAAAAACATGGGTCCATCTCACAGGTAGTTGAACAGAACTCACCTAGCACATTTCAAAATTCCGACTGCTGCACTAGAGGAAACTGATGTAAATCTGGAGTAACTCCACTGACTTCAGCACTTGTAAAATACAGTGAGAGCTGACATGGAAATACTAAATTATAATACACTGAAATGAGATCAGGATCTAGGCCTCAGTATATCACAGTCATAAAATGTGGTCATTCTTCCCTACTCTTGTTTGTAATGTGTTAGCACTGTTTTTGTTGTTGTTGTTGTTGTTTTAAGAATGCAATCAACTTGAAATCTAGGCTGTATAACATTGATCTTAAAAGTAGTTTCTGCACCTGAGACTGGGGAAACATATTAACTGATTTATTATACAGGGAAAATTGTGAAACTGACAAGGTAGAAAGTGCTATCAAATGTACACAGTGCACAAACTAAAAATAGAACATTTTTTCTTCCAGTCTTTTTCGGTTGTAGTAATTTTGTAGATTTCTTGTAAGAACATTAGACAAAGTAACTTCAGACAGAAGTGTAATTTTTAAGTTGTTGGTTGTCACAGGACAGGGTTCTCTCAGCCTCGATTCCTACTGCGAACAGTTCTCTCACACACACTAGTGATAATTTCAGCATCAAGTGCTTTATAAATATTTATTCCCACATCATAAGGGTTTCCCTGAAGCCTTTACCTACTACCAAGGCAAAGGACAGGAATGTGGGGTGGGGTGGGGAGAGAGATATCTCATCACTCTGAGATCTTGCACATTTTCTGGACTTTCCTTCCAGCCTTCCCCCCTCATCCTCCTATTTCTTCCTGTCTCTCTTTTAATTGTCCTCAGCAGATGAGCTGAATCTCTTTGTTGATTGGTTAATCACCTGGTACTTAATCAATTGTCTTGTCACTTTGGCTCATGTGGGTATGCTTACCAAGTGCACAAAATGGTGGATCAGCTTTAAGCTATTCACATCCTGTCATGCTGGCATTTTAAATATGCATACACGTGGGTAGATTGTCCCTTTGCATCTCACCCTGGATAAATACATATTTCCCCAGAAGGAGCTCAGTGAAGGAACTCAATTCCTTTCCTGCTCTCCCTTTGCTATGGGAGAAGGTGATCTGCTACTGGCCCTAGCTGTGCTGCCTGGTACATTGTAGGGTTAGAGCCAAAGCTCTTTCCATTCATAGATCCTTGTTGCCCTCTCCACCCATTAGACAGGGGAGTAAGTACTGGGTGGACAGCCACTGCTCTACCTACACCATGCCTGCAGAGGAGGTTGTACAGGAGAATGTGTGGCCCTTAAAGGGGTTTGACCTGCTGTGGACAGGGACAAAGCCATCACTGTGGTTTATGTACTCCCCATGGCCAGGGAAAGTCTACACTGGAGCTGGGGGTATAATTTCCAATTCAGATAGACAGACCCATGTGAGCTCTGATTAAGTACATATCTAGAGTTTAAGATGAGTTCATACTTGGGGCAGCTAGCCTTTCCTGACACTTGTGCTGCAGCAGCTACATGGCTATTTTTAGTGCATTCGCTCAATCAGAGCTAGCACAGGTATGTCTACCCAAGCTGGAAATTATACCTTCCAACTCAGGTGTAGACATACCCTTATGCCCTTCTGTGGCTATGGGGGCCTGCACAACAAACTGGCACACCATAATTAAGCCATATTGGTACTTGTCAGACTCCTCTGCCAGTTTGTGAATTGTTTGCTGGAGTTCTATACTAGGAATCAAGAAAATTGAATGCTAGCTTTCATCTGGTTGAAGGATTAGTACCTGACATCAGTGCCCATTGTGAGGCAAAACCCATCTGTAAATAGTGAGTCATTGCCATTACTAGAGGAATAGGATTATTTCAGTGATAACACAGTAATCTCTATTTTAATAATTACACATGTGCTTCAGGTTTCAGAGTGGTAGCCGTGTTAGTCTGTATCAACAAAAACAATGAGGAGTCCGTGTGGCACCTTAGAGACTAACAAATTTATTTGAGCATAAGCTTTTGTGGGCTAAAATCCACTTCATCAGATGCAAAATGTAACAATTGGGTATATAATTGTCTTGTATAAAAGAAAAAAATTTAAAGAAATGCAATGATGTAGAATCAATCCCTCTAATTTCTCTGATGGCTACATCAATGCAATCAACAGAAATTGTTTAATCAAGGAGTTACTTTCAACAGAGCATCAATAAAGCATGTATATACTCATAAAATAGTATGAAGTGCACAAATACAAGTATATACAGTAATTTTGTTTCTTGTTACAGCTAACTAGAGAGAAGACAGAGACAGGTGGGGCAGAACTCCAAGCTCTAAGTGGTAAGCTATTGGAAATCATGGAAAAACAGAGCATTTTGGATCAGGTATTGTGAAAAGTAAACATCCACTTCCTATTACACTCATTTAGGTAGGCTCTGACTCAGGAAAGCAATTAAACACCTGCTTAAGTCCCTCTGAGTCAATGGATGAAATCCTGGACCTATTGAAGTCAATGGGATTTGTGTCTTTGACTTCAGTATAGCCTGGATTTCACCCACTGACATTTAAGTATGTGCTTAGGTGCTTTCCTGAATCAAGGACTTACTGAGGATTTCAAGTGATTGTTAACATGACTTACATTTTTTTGTATGAGTTTATCTACTGAACTATAGCAATATTCCTATCATATGCTATCTCTGTACTCTTATAAATATATGTGAAGCCATGTTACAGGGT